>NC_084492.1:22718926-23347260 GCF_030035675.1 Rhineura floridana | reverse complement strand
TACTAAATGCTGCCATGCTTGCACTGGCCATTCCAAAGCATTCAGAGACAGCAGGCAAGGGCATCATCCGGATCTAGGAAGAAGGTAGTGAAACAAGCTCCCTTCCTGAAGCTGCTGGTTTTCTAGAGCCTTCGAGACTGCCAGAACTATGGAAAGATTGTTGGAGAGCATGGTTATACCCCCTTTTATTGAACACTGTGGTAGCTGTATTACTGTCAGTATCAGAGGAAGCATGGCTCTAAATATCAGTTCCTGAAAATGATATTGTGCTCGTGTCCTGATTGTGGGTTTTCCATGGCCATCTGCTTGGCCAGTGTGATAGCAGAATGCTGGACTAGATAGGCCTTTGGTCTGACCTAGCAAGGTTCCTCTAAGATCCTTATGTACTAAGACATTGGTCCAACATGACTGACAGCAGCTCTGCTAAGTGTCTAGTACAGGCCTGCTACCTGACCACTAAACCAGAGATACTGAGGATTGAACCTGAGACCTTTGAACATGCAAAACTTATTCTTTCCTACAGAGCTATTTCGGAAACTACTGAGGATGGTTTCCCCACTTGAGAAAAGGCTAAACTGTTGGAATAAGCAACAGTCTTTAATTAATACCTACTGCATTAAGAGGAAAAAGCCACCAAAGGGTTAATGTATCTAAGTCTAGGAACTAAAAGTGGCCCTCCTGAGTGGTGAGTTTAGTTTGTCTTTCCCCTTTTCCTCCCTGCTTCTTGCTGTAACCAATAATGGCTGATGATGTTAAGGAAAGGTGCAGTTTAAATTATATAGCCTCGTCTGTCTTTCTTGAGGTGGGGGGGGGAACCCTGCTCTGCAACTAAGGATGGCTGTCTCCGTTTCTCATTTTCCCACTATTAAAGTCAGTTGTGCACATTTCTGCAGAGATTTGCATCTTTTCTTTAAAATATCCTTATGAAACTCCTTCAGCATTTTAGTGCAAATTTCTCCTGATAAGCATGTTTCTATGTGGTTTTGTCCAAGGTACGTATTTTTGCAAGCAATTTCTCCTAATAAAATGAATTTGTGTATATTATTTTGTCTAGTATATATATTGTTATCCACAATTTCCTCTAATATATGAGGTTTTTTAAACCCTGTTTGGTTGGAGAATTGCATTGCAAAATTCAGAAAAGTGCAAATTTCAAAGGAGAGCTGTTTCAGTTCTCATGTATCTCTGAAAGCTACCTTTGTTGACACATGCATACACCTAAGGAAAGATGCACCTGGCTTCATGTAATATGTTCTATGGCCCATAAAAGCATTGCTAGCAAAGCTGTAGTAGTAGTATTGTCAACAGTAATAGTTATGAAATAGCCAATATTGTGCTAGGTGCTGGTCCACAACTCTAGGACTCTCTCTTCACGCTTCTGATGTTACATATAAAAAGACAACCTGTGAAACTCCTTTGTAGCTGTATCTGATGATGTCCATACATCTCAACGTGTGGGAGTCGAACGAGTTACTGGTCTATCTCAATTGTCCATACATAGAATGATAATAATAATTAATTTTCCTCACTGCACTTTTTGGGTAGAAAAATTGAACCAGTTTTTTGGATGGATCAATCAATTTGCAATCAGTGCCAGATGTGCATATGTTCAATCCCCATGAGGAACTCCGATTGCAGCATTTGGGGGTATTTACTTTAGAGAAAAGGCGAGTCACAGGTGACATGATAGTGTGTTATGTGCCTTCAAGTCAATTACGACTTATGGCGACCCTATGAATCAGTGACCTCCAATAGCATCTGTTGTAAACCACCCTGTTCAGATCTTGTAAGTTCAGGTCTGTGGCTTCCTTTATGGAATCAATCCATCTCTGGTTTGGCCTTCCTCTTTTTCTACTCCCTTCATTTTTCCCAGCTTTATTGTCTTTTCTAGTGAATCATGTCTTCTCATGATGTGTCCAAAGTATGATAACCTCGATTTCATCATTTTAGTTTCTAGTGACAGTTCTGGTTTAATTTGTTCTAACAGTCAATTATTTGTCTTTTTCACAGTCAATAATATGCGCAAAGCTCTCCTCCAACACCACATTTCAAACGAGTTGATTTTTCTCTTATCCACTTTTTTCACTGTCCAACTTTCACATCCATACAAAGAGATTGGGAATACCATGGTCTGAATGATCCTGACTTTAGTTCAATGATACATCTTTGCATTTGAGGACCTTTTCTAGTTCTCTCATAGCTGCCCTCCCCAGTCCTAGCCTTCTTCTAATTTCTTGACTATTGTCTCCATTTTGGTTAATGACTGTGCCAACATATTGATAATCCTTGACAAGTTCAATGTCCTCATTGTCAACTTTAAAGTTACATAAATCTTCTGTTGTCATTACTGTAGTCTTCTTGACATTCAGTGTCAAGTCCTGCTTTTGTGCTTTCCTCTTTAACTTTCATCAGCATTCATTTCAGATCATCACTGGTTTCTCCTAGTAGTATGGTATCGCCTGTGTATCTTAAATTATTGATATTTCTCCCTCCAATTTATAGAAGCATTTTGAAATTAAGCATGGCATGGAGAAAGTGGACCGAGAATTGCTCCCCCTCCCCTTTCTCATACCAATAGAATTTGTGGACATCTAATGAAGCTGACTGTTGGAAGATTCAGAACAGGCAAAAGAAAGTAATTCTTCACACAGCACATAGTTAAACTATGGGATTCGCTCCCACAAGAGGCAGTGAATGCCACCAACCTGGGTGGCTTTAAAAGAGGATTAGACAAATTCATGGAGGATGGAGGATAAGGCTATCAATGGCTACTAGCCATGATGGCTGTGCTCTGCCTCCATAGGTGGAGGCAGTATGCTTCCAAATACCAGTTGCTAGAAACCGCAGGAGGGGAGAGTGCTTTTGCACACAGGCCCTGCTTGTGGTCTTCCCATGGGCAACTGGTTGGCTACTGTGACAACAGGATGCTGGACTAGACAGGCCATTGGCCCCATCCAGCAGGCTCGTCTTATGTTCTTAATCATAAGTCCATTATGTCCTATTTTCTGTTTCACTCTTTAAAAAATGCAGCAAAAATTATAATTACATCGTGCACATTTCCCCCTAAAATACACATTGTTGTATACATTTAGCCCTAAAATATGCATTCTACACATTTTCCCCTAAAATATACATTTATTTTAGCCAAGATCTACTTTACAAAATTCAGAGAAGTGTGTAATCGAAACACTGCATTCCAATCCATGTACTAGGAGCCCTTCCAGATAGACTTTTGTAGTGCTGTAGCTGCTGTTCCCCCCCCCCTCATTGCTATTCTGGAATATTGCAGTCATCAAACCGCTTTTTCTTCTATCCATCACAAAAATGCTGATGTTTGTAAAAGATCTGGAATGGTTCCCCAGGATTTTCATTGTGGAGAAAATGGCTTTTAGATGTGGTGGTGGAATGGTGATGGTTTGAGCGACTTCTGTATTTTTTGACAGGAGGCCTGTCATTGCAGTCTCTAAAATGGCAGATAGCTCAGACTGACACAGTGAACTCCAGCAGTCCCTGTTCTCCTAATCTCCCACAAGGCCTCTGGAAAGTAAAAAAAAATACATGTCCAGAGTAAGTCATGCTGCATTTCTTAGCTACCATTGAGATGACCCCCACCCCCAAAAAAACTTTATGTGTATGATACACATGAGTTTTTTTCCTATTTCACTGTCAGTTTAATCAAAGCACTTACTTCGAAGGTATTTTCTTACTGTAAAAATATTTCAATACCATTTTTTGTTTTCCAAAATAATAGGCCAAACGGGTTTAAAAATTCAACGTAAAATAACAATAAAATATTTTCACCAATTCAGCACAACTCTCCTCATGCCTTTGCAATTTCACACTGAGCGATGTATTGCAATCTTTTTTTAAAAGAAATCTTAATCATTTCATCTATAAGGTGGTATGGAGACTTCAGAGATACTGCCTGAAACAGATGGGGTTCCATTGCTCAAAGGCTGGTCTTTAAAATCTATCATCATTATTAAAAACGTGGACACTGTTAAGCCTTGGATGCGGCGTGCCCAGCTGGATTAATTAATACCCACCAGTTATTGACCTTTCACTGAGAACATGGACAAGCATTCCCCTAAAGATAGATGATCCTTTCACTCGCCTTCTACAGATGATGCATCTATACCTCCACATGCAAGATCACACACACACACACACACACACACACACACACACACACACACATGTATCAAACTTCCAGGTTGTGACATGTTTTCTTTTGGCTCCACCCATAATTCATTGAATATTCATAAAACTGAAAATCAATCATATTTGTGGTGCAGACAGCAATTCAAATAAAATATCCCTCCTGTGAATGCGCATTCATAACTCTTGCTGATTGGACTCAGATCATATGGCCTTTGTGCCATTGGGGGAAAGCAACATTTATTTATTCAGAGCATTTGTACGCCGCTCTCCATCACCAAAGGCTTCCAGACTGGCCTACCTACAATCAATTAAAACAAGACAATCTCTGCCTTGCAATCAAAAAAACATAGCACACAAGGAGAAAGAGGTGGGGAGGGAAGAGGAAAAAAGCAAACTCAGGCACCAATTCTTTAATAGTAATTGTTATAATGACCAGCTGGCATAGAAACAGTTCAGGGGTAGGAGGCGCCAGATGGAGCTGGCCTTTCAGCAGAGCTGATGGGATGAGCCCTGCCTCCCATCTCTCCCACAAGGCAGCCAAATGGAGAATATTATGTCTGCATATGAGAAAGATCCATTTGGCCACTCGCCCATCCCAACAATTTGTTTTCCTAGGCCAAACAAAAATAGAACCTGAGAAAATTATATCTCTGTCCATTATGTATATAAGAAAACAAGTGGGGCCTGCAACAAAATGTTGCAGTGTTGAGTGCTCCTTTTTAATGTGCCAGCCAGCCATGCCTTCTTTTAGCAAACCCAATTCCATTCCCTCCTCAACTAGGGAGGGTGCAGCTGGCAGTTTCAGTTTCTCTTAGTTTCTCATTTTTCCAGTCTTAAGTTGAGTTCTCCACATTTCCAAACAAGCTTGCAATTTTTTTAAAATAAGTTCCCATGAAAATTCATCAGTATTTTCATGTGAATTTCTCCTAATATATACATTTTTGCAGAGTGATTTTGCCTAATAGTGAAAAGAGCATACAAAAATGCATTATATTACGCAAAATTGCCCTGCAACAATGTGTATTTTAGGAGAAATTCACACGAAAATGCTGAGGAATTTTCATGAGAACTTTTTTTTAATGCATTTTTAAACACAAAGCTTCATTTAGTCATTATGGATACCAGTTGGTAGACCCAGCCTCCTTGCCACCCCTTCAATAATAAATCTATAAAACACAAGAAGCTGCCTTACACTGAGATCAGCCATTTAGCTCAGTATTGTCTACGCTGACTACCAGCAGCTCTCAAGGTTTTCAGATAGGAGACATTCCCAGTCCTGCTTGGAGATGCCAGAGATTGAACCCTTCTGCATGCCAAGCAGATGTTCTATCACTGAGCTACAGGCATTCCAAGTTGCAAGCCATTTATGGGCATCCACATCCACATCCATTCTCAGCCCTTCTAATGATTCTGAGCAAGACTCTTTTTCTGCTGAGGATCTAAAATTCTTCTGATCTCATCAGCTGAGCCTCAACACTATTTGAAGGTGCCGTTTCAGAACTCAGCATCAATCCCTGGAATGAAAAGCAAGGTTACGTGCAAGTAATTGAAGACAAAAATGCAGATCAATTAAAGCCGAGAAAATTCAATGTGTGTTAATTTTTAATGTGTGTTGAGTGGATATGTTGTCATCCCTTGCCTATGGAATGTTCAGTTTGACGCTACCTGATATATTCTTTGATTCCTTGTTTATAGAAGCATGTAAACAAAAGAAGGAAGGAAATATTGTGGCCCTCAGATGGTTTCAAAGGAGTGACTAATTGTAGGTTTCCACATCAAACATGCTGCGCTTGTCTTCCATCGCTGTTCCCAAGTCCATATTTTATTTATAACATGAGGAGATTTTTAAGGCTTTTTAAAATGTTGATGACTTCAATGGATGATGACGATGGGATGGAGTGACAGCTAGAAAATGCTTCTGAAGTCCAAAGCGAGCAAGAAAAGATAAGGAAACAAGTTCCAGTTTTGTCAAAGATCAGAATAACCACGCTCCTTAACAGAATGTTGAATCATAGAGTCATACAATTCATAGAGTTGGAAGGGGCCTATAAGGTCAATGAGTCCACCTGTCTCCTCAATGCAGGAATCCAACTTAAAGCATACCTGACAAATGGCTGTCTAGCTGCCTCTTGAATACCTCCAGTGTGGGAGAGCCCACCACCTCCCTAGACAATTGGTTCCATTGTAGTACCGCTCTAACAGTTAGGAAGTTTTTCCTGATCTTCAGCTGAAATGTGGCTTCCTGTAACTTCAGCCCATTATTCCATGTCCTACCCTCTAAGATGATGGAGAAAAGACCTGGTCCTCCTCTGTGTGACAACCTTTCTTGTACTTGAAGAGTGCTATCATATCTCCCCCCAGTCTTTTCTTCTCCAGGCTAAACATAAGAATATAAGAACATAAGAAGAGCCTGCTGGATCAGGCCAGTGGCCCATCTAGTCCAACATCCTGTTCTCACAGTGGCCAACCAGGTGCCTGGGGGAAGCCCGCAAGCAGGACCCGAGTGCAAGAACACTCTCCCCTCCTGAGGCTTCCGGCAACTGGTTTTCAGAAGCATGCTGCCTCTGACTAGGGTGGCAGAGCACAGCCATCATGGCTAGTAGCCATTGATAGCCCTGTCCTCCATGAATTTGTCTAATCTTCTTTTAAAGCCATCCAAGCTGGTGGCCATTACTGCATCTTGTGGGAGCAAATTCCATAGTTTAACTATGCGCTGAGTAAAGAAGTACTTCCTTTTGTCTGTCCTGAATCTTCCAACATTCAGCTTCTTTGAATGTCCACGAGTTCTAGTATTATGAGAGAGGGAGAAGAACTTTTTCTCTATCCACTTTCTCAATGCCATGCATAATTTTATACACTTCTATCATGTCTCCTCTGATCCGCCTTTTCTCTAAACTAAAAAGCCCCAAATGCTGCAACCTTTCCTCGTAAGGGAGTCGCTCCATCCCCTTGATCATTTTGGTTGCCCTCTTCTGAACCTTTTCCAACTCTATAATATCCTTTTTGAGATGAGGTGACCAGAACTGTACACAGTGTTCCAGATGCGGCCGCACCATAGATTTATACAACGGCATTATGATATCGGCTGTTTTATTTTCAATACCTTTCCTAATTATCGCTAGCATGGAATTTGCCTTTTTCACAGCTGCCGCACACTGGGTCGACATTTTCATTGTGCTGTCCACTACAACCCCGAGGTCTCTCTCCTGGTCAGTCACCGCCAGTTCAGACCCCATGAGCGTATATGTGAAATTCAGATTTTTTGCTCCAATATGCATAATTTTACACTTGTTTATATTGAATTGCATTTGCCATTTTTCCGCCCATTCACTCAGTTTGGAGAGGTCTTTTTGGAGCTCTTCGCAATCCCTTTTTGTTTTAACAACCCTGAACAATTTAGTGTCGTCAGCAAACTTGGCCACTTCACTGCTCACTCCTAATTCTAGGTCATTAATGAACAAGTTGAAAAGTACAGGTCCCAATACCGATCCTTGAGGGACTCCACTTTCTACAGCCCTCCACTGGGAGAACTGTCCGTTGATTCCTACTCTCTGCTTTCTGCTTCTTAACCAATTCCTTATCCACAAGAGGACCTCTCCTCTTATTCCATGACAGCTAAGCTTCCTCAGAAGTCTTTGGTGAGGTACCTTGTCAAAAGCTTTTTGAAAGTCTAAGTACACTATGTCCACTGGATCACCTCTATCTATATGCTTGTTGACACTCTCAAAGAATTCTAATAGGTTACTGAGACAGGACTTTCCCTTGCAGAAGCCATGCTGGCTCTGCTTCAGCAAGGCTTGTTCTTCTATGTGCTTAGTTAATCTAGCTTTAATAATACTTTCTACCAGTTTTCCAGGGACAGAAGTTAAGCTAACTGGCCTGTAATTTCCGGGATCCCCTCTGGATCCCTTTTTGAAGATTGGCGTTACATTTGCCACTTTCCAGTCCTCAGGCATGGAGGAGGACCCGAGGGACAAGTTACATATTTTAGTTAGCAGATCAGCAATTTCACATTTGAGTTCTTTGAGAACTCTCGGGTGGATGCCATCCGGGCCCGGTGATTTGTCAGTTTTTATATTGTCCATTAAGCCTAGAACTTCCTCTCTCGTTACCAATATTTGTCTCAGTTCCTCAGAATCCCTTCCTGCAAATGTTAGTTCAGGTTCAGGGATCTGCCCTATATCTTCCACTGTGAAGACAGATGCAAAGAATTCATTTAGCTTCTCCGCAATCTCCTTATCATTCTTTAGTACACCTTTGACTCCCTTATCATCCAAGGGTCCAATCGCCTCCCTAGATGGTCTCCTGCTTTGAATGTATTTATAGAATTTTTTGTTGTTGGTTTTTATGTTCTTAGCAATGTGCTCCTCAAATTCTTTTTTAGCATCCCTTATTGTCTTCTTGCATTTCTTTTGCCAGAGTTTGTGTTCCTTTTTATTTTCTTCATTCGGACAAGACTTCCATTTTCTGAAGGAAGACTTTTTGCCTCTAAGAGCTTCCTTGACTTTGCTTGTTAACCATGTTGGCATCTTCTTGGCCCTGGTGGTACCTTTTCTGATCTGCGGTATGCACTCCAGTTGAGCTTCTGATATCGTGTTTTTAAACAACTTCCAAGCATTTTTGAGTGATGTGACCCTCTGGACTTTGTTTCTCAGCTTTCTTTTTACCAATCCCCTCATTTTTGTGAAGTTTCCTCTTTTGAAGTCAAATGTGACCGTGTTGGATTTTCTTGGCAATTGGCCAGTTACATGTATGTTTAATTTAATAGCACTGTGGTCACTGTTCCCAATCGGTTCAACAACACTTACATCTCGCACCAGGTCCCGGTCCCCACTGAGGATGAAGTCCAGGGTTGCTGTCCCTCTGGTTGGTTCCATGACCAACTGGTCTAGGGAATAGTCATTTAGAATATCTAGAAACTTTGCTTCTTTGTCATGACTGGAACACATATGCGGCCAGTCTATGTCCGGGTAGTTGAAGTCACCCATTACTACCACATTTCCTAGTTTGGATGCTTCCTCAATTTCATATCTCATCTCAAGGTCTCCCTGAGCATCTTGATCAGGGGGACGATAGATCGTTCCCAGTATTAAATCCCTCCTGGGGCATGGTATCACCACCCACAACGATTCTGTAGAGGAGTCCGCCTCTTTTGGGGTTCGAACTTGCTGGATTCAATGCCTTCTTTCACATATAGAGCGACTCCGCCACCAATACGTCCTGCCCTGTCCTTCCGATATAGTTTATATCCAGGGATAACCATATCCCACTGGTTTTCTCCATTCCACCAGGTCTCCGTTATGCTCACTATATCAATGCTCTCCTCTAAGACCAAGCACTCCATTTCTCCCATCTTGGTTCGCAGGCTCCTAGCATTAGCGTACAGGCACTTGTAAGCAGTGTCTCTCTTCAAGTGTCTTTGGCACTTGTGGTTAGGCCTGTGGTAATTTTGCTCTTCTGAATTTATATCCTGTGCCCCTGCTCTCACAATGCCTACTTCTAGGCCTACCCCTTTTAAAATTTTGTCATTTCTTTGGTTTTTATCCCAGGGGGGAGGTTTATTCCGAACCGGACCTTCCTCAGCTCCTGTCGGGTTTCCCCCCTCAGTCAGTTTAAAAGCTGCTCTGCTACCTTTTTAATTTTAAGTGCCAGCAGTCTGGTTCCATTCTGGTTCAAGTGGAGCCCATCCCTTTTGTACAAGCCCGGCTTGTCCCAAAATGTTCCCCAGTGCCTAACAAATCTAAACCCTTCCACCCGACACCATCGTCTCATCCACGCATTGAGACTGCAAAGCTGGGCCTGTCTGGCTGGTCCTGCGCGTGGAACTGGTAGCATTTCAGAGAACCACCTTGGAGGTCCTGGCTTTCAGCATCCTACCTAGCAACCTAAATTTTGCTTCCAGGACCTCACGGCTGCATTTCCCCATGTCGTTGGTGCCAACGTGCACCACGACCACTGACTCCTTCCCAGCACTGTCTACCAAACTATCTAAACGGCGGGCGATATCCGCAACCTTCGCACCAGGCAGGCAAAACACCTTGCGGTCTACACGCCCATCACACACCCCACTGTCTATGTTCCTAATGATCGAATCACCCACTACAAGGATCCCTCCACCCCCTGGAGATATATCCTCGGCACGAGAGGATAGCTGCTCATCCCCCAAGGAATGGGTCCCTTCTAAGGGACTGTTTCCCTCTTCCTCAGCTGGATGCTCTCCTTCCCCGAGACCATTGTTCTCCTTGATAGCAGGAGAGCTATCATCGTTGGAGTGGGACACGCTATAATGTCCCTGAAGGCCTCCTCCACACACCTCTCTGCCTCTCTCAGCTTTTCCAGGTCTCCCACCTTGGCCTCAAGGAAATGAAGTCGTTCCCGGACAGCCAGGAGCTCATTGCACCGAGAGCACACCCACGACTTCTGTCCAACAGGCAGATAGTCGTACATGCTGCAGGCAGTGCAAAACACTGGAAAGCCCCCACTTCCCTGCTGGCTTCTTACCTGCATAGTTTTGTTTAAGGTTTATTACGTCAATGGGTTGGAGACTGCGGTTTAGTTGAGGTTTAGTTTAGGGAACAGAAGGGCAGAGTGGGGTTGCCCTGGCCTCCTCGCCCTGCTGCCGAACTCGCTCTGCTGCTTAACTTGCCTTGACACTTTGTCAGCTGGGGCCTTGATGCTAGCTTGTGGAGCAGGCTCCCTCGCTAGGGTGCTCTGACTTTATATGTGTGGCTGGTTCCTCCCAGCTACTGCTGCCAGCCAATGATGTGTTACTTGAGGCTGATGGCTCAACTATCAGCTGGGGCTTAACTCTTTAGGATTATCTCAGGCTTCCTTCCTTTGAAGGCAGGAAGGCAGGCTTCCTTCCTGAGCGAGGGGCGGGGCTGTTTAAGCTTTTGGCTGATTTTAATCTCAGCAAGGGGCTGCGACTTCCAGGCAAGTCTTTTTTGTTTGTTGTTTTCCCACCTAGAACAGCTTGACCTTTCTTTAACCTAGGGAAACAGAGCTTGTGGTTGTGTTTCAGGAAGGCTAAAGCTGCCCTTTTTAGCAAGGACTGAGCTGACTCTCTCCCTGTATGTATCGGTGGAGGTTCCTTTTTCCCCTTCTCTCCGACTGGAATTTAGCCTTGTTTACAGTGTCCCCTGAAGCTTTCCTGCTAGGGTGGTGTTGAACACTAGCTTTCTATAGGCTTCCTTCTCCTAGGATCTGTCTCCTAAGATATAGGTTCTTTCAGGATTTGGCTCCTAGCTCAGGGTGACCTTAGGCTGCCCTTATTACTTATTGCTCTGAGCTGTTTTACTTCAATTAAATAACGGAATAAATGGGAGCTACTTACCCTCTTTTCGCTCTGCTGCTTAACTCGCCTTGACGCTTTGTCAGCTGGGGCCTTGACGCTTCGTCAGCTGGGGCTCCCTCTAGCTCGTGGAGCAGGCTCCCTCGCTAGGGTGCTCTGACTTTATATGTCATGCCCAGTTTTTTTAGTCTCTCCTCATAGGGCTTTGTTTCCAGTCCCCTGATCGTCCTCATTTCCCTCCTCTGAACCTATTCGAGTCCATCTGCATCCTTCTTAAAGTGTGGTGTCCAGAACTGAACACACTACTCAAGATGAGGCCTAACCAGTGCTGAACAGAAAGGAACTAGGACTTCACATGATTTGGAAACTATATTTCTGTTAATACAGCCTAAAATAGCATTTGCCTTTTTTGTAGCCACATCGTACTGTTGGCTCGTATTCAGCTTGAGGTCAACAACAATTCCAAGATCCTTCTCACATGTAGTACTGTTGAGCCAAGTATCCCCCATCTTATATATGTGTATTTGCTTTCTTTTTCCTAGGTGTAGAACGTTGCGCTTATCCCTGTTAAATTTCATTCTGTTGTTTTCAGCTCAATGCTCCAGCCTATCAAGATCCCTTTGAATTTTGTTTCTGTCCTCCAGGGCTATCCCTCCCAATTTTGTATCATCTGCAAATCTGATAAGCATTCCCTGCACCTTCTCATCCAAGTCATTAATAAAAATGTTGAAGAGCACTGCATCCAGGACCGAGCCACGCGGTACCCTGCTCATTACCTCCCCCCCAGTTTGAAAAGGAACCATTGATAAGCACTCTGAGTACCATTCTGTAGCCAATTGTGGATCCCCCTGAGAGTTGTTCCATCCAGCCCACATTTAGCTAGCTTGTTAATCAGAATATCATGGGGCACTTTGGGTGGTATCAAGAAGTCAATTTCTGATATTCCTAGAAATCATTAATAGTTAGAACAAACATGACAGCTAAGGATGAATTTACATCAGCAGGCCATCACATCGATTTCTTTCCCTTTAGCACAATCCTATGCATGTCAACTTCACTCTGGGCTCCTGCTGGGAGGAAGGGCAAGATAAACATCTAATTAATAAATAAATACACTCAGAAGTCCCATTGGCTGGTATTCAATGTTAATCCTACTCAGAGTACACCCATTGAACTTAATAGACATGACTAACTTAGGTTCATTAATGTCAGTGGATATACTATGAGTAGGACTTGGTTGACTATAATACATTACGCTCAAAGGTGCTTGCTCCCGGGGAAGTAGTCATAGGATTGCAGCCCTTTTTTGTATGCCATGTGGATCTTTCACTGATGGCGGCAAAATCTACATGTGCAATATGAGAACATAAGAGGAGCCCTGCTGGATGAGATGGAAGGTCCATCTAGTCAAGCATTCTGTTCTCACAATGGCCAAGCAGATGTCTATGGGAAGCTCACAAGCATTCCACAATGTTTTCTGTGACTGCTTAGGGACACAGGAAGCTGCCTTATGCTGAATTAGACCATTCATCCATCTAGCTCACTATTGTCTACTCTGACTGGCAGCAGTTCTCCAGAGTTTCAAGCAGGAGTCTCTCCCAGCCCTACATTGAGATGCCAGGGATTGAAAACGGGATCTTCTGCATGCAAAGGTCTCTGTTCTCAGAAGGTGTCTTGCTTCTTTGTGAATAATAAATTATGTCACCATCCTACTCTCACAGATCTGACAGCTTGTCCTGTCCTGCTGTGGCAAAGGCTGTCTTCAGATGAAATGTTTTGTGAAAGATCTCTTTACTCTCTTAATCATTGAGATTTGCTCCAGGGAAGATTCTTTATAGGTGCCTCTATATTCAGATGGATAGCAAACAAAGGGAGGGGCTTTTCAGTGATGGGCACCCTGCTAATGAAATGCCCCACCAGAGAAGTGTTGGCAACACAGATGTCAGTTTGAAGCCTGGACCTTCCTCAATCACCAGGACTTTTATTTATTGAACTGTACTCCTGCTGTTTCAGTTGATTTCATCTGCCTCTTGAGCTTGTACAGATTCTGGCCTGCCATCTCATCTCTTTTCTGTTGTTTTTATATTAGCTTTGATTGTATTTTGTACAATATTGAAATGTTTGAGTTGTCTTTTTTTATTTGTAACCCTCTATGAAGAGTTTTCTAAGTAGACAGATAACATATAAATTGTTGTTGTTATGTGCCTTCAAGTTGATTACGACTTATGGCGACCCTATGAATCAGTGACTTCCAAGAGCATCTCTCATGAACCACCCTGTTCAGATCTTGTATAAGTTCAGGTCTGTGGCTTCCTTTATGGAATCAATCCATCTCTTGTTTGGCCTTCCTCTTTTTCTACTCCTTTCTGTTTTTCCCAGCATTATTGTCTTTTCTAATTTCTATTATGTGTCCAAAGTATGATACCCTCAGTTTTATCATTTTAGCTTCTATTGACAGTTCTGGTTTAATTTGTTCTAACACACAATTATTTGTCTTTTTCACAGTCCATTGTATGTGCAAAGCTCTCCTCCAACACCACATATAAATACTGAGTATAAATGAATGAATGCATGGATCTTTTTTTTAAAAAAAATCCATGAGAGAGAGTAATACTGTCTTCAGTCACTAGATGTCATTATTGGTCATTTCGCCTTGACTACAGGAAGCAAATACAATTGTGTGTAATGCTACATTCTGACACTAGGTGCTACTATTAGCTTTTCTAAAAGAGAAAAATGACTGGTCTAGACCCATACAAATACAGAAATCTTATACTGTTATAAGAAGTGGAGAAAACCAGATATACACTTTTCCTTAGGGAAGGGGTGCATAAACAGAAAGCGGAGAGCTTGAAGAAAGCAGCCCTCTTGAATGCTTGTGACCTATTTTAAATCCAGTTGTAACCCATTTGAACCTTGATCAAACTAAAAATAGGGTTTGCTTTCCATATTGTTCACTAGATCTCCTTCTGTCCTTCCATTACAAGCTGCGTAAAGTGCAAATCCTCAGGTTTTTTATTGCAAAGGGGGAGAGGGTGGAAGGGAGTACAGCTGTCTAGCTAAGCAGCTTCCACCTTGCCATACCTGGCAACTGGAGCTATAATGTGTCTAAGCATGCATAGAAATGCTCTTTCCTGGTGAGATCATGAGAATGGTAGTTTTCTGAAAGTACAGTTTCTATTATTCCTCCAGGATATGATATTCCTGATCATGCTCAGAAGTGTTGTTTCATTTCAACTCTAGCAGCTTGACAAGTAGCATGGTGGACTGCTCTCTTCTGCCATCTCTCCCCTACCCAACATTCACAAACAAAGGCTAAAGGTTTGTACTTCCCCTCATTTACCTTTGCTGCTAATTATTGGACAGTCAAGGGTTTTTGTGAACATCTCTTTAAGACATTAAGGTTTTGTACGTACTCAAAAGCAATGCAAGAGAGACAGAAAGTTGTGTGCCACCCCAGTCTCTGAGTAGCGCAAGACTTCTGGGGGTTCATACCCAGGGTTTGGTTTCCTTGGAAAGAAAGTCAGTGGATATATGGTGACTTATAGTATATATGGTTTTTATTTACACACATTCCAACCCGAGGTTAAGTTGGAGGAATTCACAGCATTATCAGTCCATCAGGTCTTGCTCCCCATTGCCCATAGCTTTGGGGGTACAGAGAGCGAGCAAGCCTTTCTGACTGTCTCCAGTTCCCAGCTTTTTCTCCAGACTCTCCAGGGTGGTGGGAGAAATCCCCCTCTCCTGAAAAGAGTTCCAATAGCCACAGGGTCTCTTCTAGCTGCATCCCTTTGTATATGCAGATTGACCACTCAATAAGCCATTAACTCACAGGGTAACTTGGCTAAACCATTAGCTTATGCAAAGAAAACTGGTTTCACCAGTGGAGCAGGTTTTTTTCTTGGCAGTCTGTATCTCTTACAGGCACAATTGTAAACCTCTACAATCCTATAACAGTTTATTTGTGATGACCAGAGAAGTATTTGCACATGCCTACTTGTGGTACCACTTACAGCCACATTTCACCATCTGAGAAAGGGAAATGTGTGATTTACCACCCATAAGGTGATGTGTAAACCTGCAAATGTCATATTGGCATTATACAAATCTATGATGTAACCACACTTGGAATTCTATAAATAATTCTGGTCGCCTCACCTGAAAAAGGATATTGTAGAGTTGAAGAAGATTCAGAAGGCAGCAACCAAAATGATTAAGGGGTTGGAGAAACTCTCCTGTGAGGAAAGGCTATAACATTTGGGCCTTTTTAATTTAAAGAAAAGGCAAGAAAGAGGAGAGAAGATAGAGGTATATAAAATTATGCTTGGCATGGAGAAAGGGGATAGAAGAATTGGAGGTCATCCAATGAAACTGAATGTTGGAAGGTTCAAGACAGACAAAAGAAAGTACTTCTGCACACAATGCGTAGTTAAACTATAGCATTTGCTCCCACAGGATGCAAGTGATGCCAACCAACTTGGATGGCTTTAAAAGAGGATTAGACAAATTCTTGCGGGATAAGACTACCAATAGCTACTGGCCATCATTCTTCCTCCTCTGTCAGAAGCAGTGTGCCTCTGAATGCCAGTGACTGGGGATCGCAGGTGAGGAGAATGCTATGGCTATCAAGTCCTGTTTCTGAGCATCCCATATGCATCTGGTTAGCCACTGTGAGAACAGAGTGGTGGATAAGATGGGCCTTTGGCCTGATCCAGCAGGGGTCTTCTTATGTTCTTATGTGAATTCCATGTGTATCTGGAGCCTGGGTATGTCTCGAGAAGGGAGATGTTCAAGTGCCTTTTAAGACAAAACCACTAAGAAAGCACAAGGAGAGCACTCCTGCATTCATGTTTTGCCACATGGTCAAAGTGGCTCTCCATCGCTATTAAGATCATTTTTGAAATGGAGGGAAAAGGAAAGAGACAAATTCACTCTAAATAGCTCTAACCTATTTTCTGAAACCCCTCCTCTCCCCACCTCCACAACATATCTCAGTGTTATCATTAGCTTTTTTAAAAATCTGCAGAAGCTAGCTACATTTTGATTAACTACCTTTCTTGTTTTATCAACTGCTTTTAGTTACTTGGCTTCTTTCCAAACTCATTTGGGTCACCACATGGACCAAGCAATCTTGGCATCAAGGAGGATTTGCTTTTGCAAATCCAAATCCTTTCTCATTGTCATCTTCCAGTCCAATCACCCTGTCTCACAATGGACACAAAATACTTGACATGGTTTATGAGACGCATTGCATTTTCTGGTTTCAAAACCCAAGTTCTCCAATAGCTTTCAGATATGAACGTCAACATTCTCTCAAGGCCATAGTTGTATTGTGTGGATGAGCATTAGGAAGACATTTCCTACATCATGCTCTGAAAGAAAAAGAAAAAAAACAAATTTGATCCAATCCATGCCATCAGTCCATTTTGTAATGGGCACAAAGCACGGTTTATGTGATGTATTGCATTTCCTGGTCTGGAAACCCACAATAAAGTTCTCTGCTGGTTTTCAGATATAGACTGCAACATTATCTCAAGGCCATAATTCCGTTTTATGTCATGAGTATTAGCAAGAAAATGACATTTAGGGATGGAAGGTTCTGCCAATCCGTTTGTCATTTTTCTAACCTTAAATTCAGTTCTCCACATTTCTGCACCAATTTGCATTTTTTTTAAAAAAATCCTCATGAAAATTCTCCAGCATTTTAGTGCAAATTTCTCCTAATAAACACATTTTGTATGCAATTTTGACTAATGTACACATTTTTGCTAGCCATATCTCATCATACAATGCATTTTTGTATTTTTATGTTATTTTCACTCATATATTCATTTTTATGCACACTTTCCTTTAATGCCTTTATTTTTGTAACCATTGTTTGGCTGGTGAACTGCATTGCAAAATTCAGATAAGGGTGAATTTTGAAGGATGGCTGTGTTTTGGTTCTCATATTGTTTCAGAAGGTGCACAATTGATGGATTCAGCTAGAAATATGAACTGAATTGAAATCCTCACCCATCCCTACTTATCTCCCAAATTAACTCCTGGTTTGACAGATGAGTGAGGCTGCCAACCTGCCAATCATCTGATGTCACAATGACTTCAGGGGAGCCCTATCTTTTTATTTTTATTTTTTGCCTGCATCAGTCTTCTATTCCTGCCACTTGCCCTCTGTTACCCCAGTCCTTCCTTCATGTACCAGTTTGAGCTAAAATTACAGTTTCATTCAGATTTAACTGGGCAGAAATTTCTCAGGGGGGGGGAATAGGAGATTTCCCCCCCAAATGATTGGAGAATTTACCCCAGTCACCCCCGCCCCAAGAATATTCAGCAAAATGGTCCCCTCTGCCGCTTACAAATAAGATGGCAAATTTAACAAGACCGTTTTAGCTTTGAGAAATTATCTCTAAAGGCAACCCTAAATATTAGTTAGCTAATAGGCCTATTTGATAGAGTGCTTAAAAGCCGGGTGTGTTGGAAGGCCCAATGTAATATAATTTCTGCTAGTGATGTTCAGTTATAGTGGTGTCAACATTCATCAAGCTTACTCACTCTAGTAACTTCATTATAGCAGCCAGTCTGCTCTTTAACCTGTTTTTCCCACTCCTTTGCAAGAGGAAAACCTCTTCTACAGTCTTATGCCTTAAGCATATTTGGAGATCTCCTGCATAATGAACATCCGTTCTGCCGCTAAGGGCACAGGTGTCAGCCCCTTGTCAGACTTCAGGGCCGAAAACTGCAGTCTTTGGAAAGTTAAATGCGACACCATGCCGCTATGTTTTCCTGGTAGAGGCTAAGCTGTAGAACAAATTGTTCAAACCTTACAACAGCCCCCCCCCCGTATTCATAAGGCTCATTACAGTTTCTAATTGTGTGGGCTATTTATTGTTTCCTCTGCTGCTCCAACGCCTTCATAGCGTCATCTCTAATTGATGCCATCCAGGCCGAAGCATTTTAATAAATAAATAAATAAATAAATACAGACAAGTGCAGCTTGGGCCAACTTAGCCCAAAATGAGGTTTTGCCACCACCAGGACAGAAACTCATTATGAAGTTAAATGAACTTGTTCCAAATTTCCACATCCTCCTTTCGTTTCTTTCTCATCAATCTTCTAAAGTGGCTTTTTGGCAGTCAAAGTGGCCATCTCTGCTTCACAACAAAAGGACTTTCAGCTGAAGCAATGACCTTACTCTCAAAAATGATGGTGTCTTGTTAACGACTGCAGCCACTCTGCCATTTGTTTCACAGACACACACAACCCGACTTGATGAATGAGAAACTTTATTCCCTGAATTCTCTTCTTACCAACATGCTTCAGGTTTGTCTCATTGGTCTCAGGCAAAGAAGAAGAAGAAGAAGAAGAAGAAGAAGAAGAAGAAGAGGAGGAGGAGGAGGAGGAAGAGGAAGAGGAAGAGGAAGAGGAAGAGGAAGAAGATCTTCCCATCCCACAAACAGTAGCCAATAGTCAAAGAAAATTCACTGATATACAATTGATATATTGCAATTGTGGCTTGAGTACATACATCCACATGGAATTCAATGCACAGTAAAGCATCCCTGGAACCCAGCTCATATCTTTATTTTGTACACCACCAGAGAACTACTACAAGAGATTGTACTCAGGACTCCGATCATTGGCAGTGCTAGTTTCCAGGAGCACTAGAGGGCTTAAGCAGGTGAGACAGATGGAAACAAGCAATTGCAAGGCAGACAGGGTAACCTGTCAGGGGACACACACTGGAATCTGGCAGGGCCCAGTGTAAACAGTGGGTACGGTCAGAGCCAAAGCTGAGGAGAGCTGTCTCTTTCTCTCAGCCACTCCGTCCTCTCTCTTTCCAGCGGAGGCTGGTGCCCATTGGGATTGGTAAGGGGAAAGGCAGGGAGGCCAACAGTAGGTGGAACCAGAACCAATGACAGATGGAGACAAGTCATCCTGATGTTGTTGCCACCCTTCTCTCTGTACAGTTCTGCAAAGGCAATCTTGAGATTAAGGAGGAGGAGGAAGAGGAGGAGGAAGCTGACAGCCAGTGCCACCCCCTGGACTGGTTATAGGTAAAAAGGAAGGCAGGTGAGGGCTGTCTGAGGACAGAGGGTGCTTAGGGGGCAGTGTCCCACTTGCCTTAATAGACCACCCTCCCCTCTCTCTCCCCACCCATCCATCCAGCCTCTTTCTGTTTTATTCCTCCCCCCATTGGAAATTAGACTCAGGACTGCATGCTGGGGAATCTCAGGCCCAAGGACCAAATGTGGCTCTCCAGACCTGTCTATCGCCCCTTGGGATTCTCCCCAAGCCACACATATACTCTCTCTCCTGTCCACACCCCTCACTGGCCCTGCTTTGCACACTCCTTGAGTGTTTTTGCCTGGCTGGAATGTGTCCTTGACATGTGCTTCTTGTTTGTCTGGTTGAAAGGCAGGGATGCTGCAGAATTTCAACCAAAATGGAGATGGAAAGGGAATGGCCCATGTCTGCTTACTGGTCCCATGTCCGGAATAGAAATCAGTCGAGTGGATATGATCAGTATTTGCTATGGTTGCTTTCAGTCTACAAGTGATATGTAACTGATTATGTTTTCCCCCAGTTTGCATTGTGTTTCCTTTGCATAGAAATGACTGCAGTGGAATAATCTAATAGCAATGTAATTTCCATAATTCATTACGTAAACGGTGTAAGTTATGCAATTTTACCACAGCAAACAGCAAGATGAATAATGTAGTTTGGGGCAGAAGATGAACTGCAGTGGAATGGAAACAGCGCAGGATGTGATGAATACAGGGCAGAATGGAAAATAATGGTTTGTTACATCCCTAATGAAAGGTAAAAAGAAACAAGCCTACTGCATTCTACAGAGGTAGAATTCACATTAGTTGTTCTGCTCCCAGATTAATTTTGTTAAAACTGTTCAACCATGGAGGAAAAAATGGTGATCAAATAATTTCATAGAACATTCTGCTTGTTCTGCTTTCATATTACAAGTTCTTTGGAATACTATTCAATCTGATGATGTATCCATTCCATTTGATTTTGTCCTAAATTTGTTCTCACTGTAAGCAGGACACAGTTCATGATACAATTGAAAACAACTGCTCTGCAAAAAAATACATCCCACGGTGTACCCTGAACAGTTATTCAAGTCTGAAGCAAACTTTATGTTACCTATCTATATACTGATGCTATTGTCTAAAGTCACATGCCAAACCCCTAACAACATTCAGAAAGCCAGGCGGTCATTTTAATATCACATTTTCAGTTATTACTATAAAAACATAATTAGGTAGAGAATTACAGTCGTATTATTTACTTTGTGCAAGCAAGTGGAATTGTCTTCTTCACCATGGAAAGCTTTGCCTTTCTTAATAAACTTTCCTGTTTTGTGGAGTTTATTCCCTGAAACTTTCTTCTAAAAGTAACGGATACAAATGTTAAAACAGTACAAACTTCTAGCCTAGTGTATTTATGTATTGCGTTTACATCCTGCTTTTCCTCCAAGGAGCTCAAGGTGGCGTACATGATTCTCCCTCCTCTCCATTTTATCTTCACAACAACTCTGCAAGGTAGGCTAGGTTGAGAAGCAGTGACTAGTCCAAGGTTACCTAGTGAGCTTCATGGCAAGTGGGGTTTTATACCCCTTATCTCCCAGATCATAGACCAACACTCTAACCACTTTGCTACACTGGTTTAGTTATAATTTAGTTATAATTGCCACCCTGGGCTCCTGCTGGGAGGAAGGGCAGGATATAAATCAAACAATAAATAAATAAATAATCTAAGCCCAAATTCTCATCTTATAAAGAGTTTGGCCTTTGGCCCAGCAGTGCCTTCTCCCACTATCTTCATCAGCACCAGCCTTGTGGGCACTGGAGTCTGTTCCACAGGGGCTGTGCCCTCCCAATGAGAATGCCAAGCATTTTTTTTTAAAAAAAATCTCAAAGCCACACAATCTTTCTTGTTCAGGGCACATTTTATACATCTGTTTAAACTCAGAGAAGCTTTGCAAACATTTCTGTCAACCTACTACTCTCTGGCCAATCAGCTCTGGGCACCACTCAGCCAATCCTAATCCAAAAGTGTAGTGTGGTCATAAATCTCTGCTCTCCCATGGCCCATCACCTTCAGCCTCTGTAAGTTTGTTTGCCCAGAACAGCCATTGGAAAGTTGTGAGGAGGTAGTTGTTCCAGTCCATTTTTTGTTCCCCTTGCTAAATCTGCAATCCTAATCCCATTTCCCTGGGAGTAAATTCCTTTGGACATATTTCTGAATATACATGGTTTGGAATGCACTATAAGCTGGTGACTTGACCAGCTAAAAACTGTAGGGTTCTTTTCTGATCTCTGTTTGCATCAATAAAGTTTGCAGTGCAGTCCTATGTATAAAAAAGGTTGCCATACAGAGGAGGGCCAAGATATTTTCTTGATCATCCCAGAGTGCAGAACACGGAATAGTGGGCTCAAGTTGCAGGAAGCCAGATTTCAACTGAACATCAGGAAAAACTTCCTAACTGTTAGAGCAGTACAACAATGGAACCAATGACCTAGGGTGGTGGTGGGCTCTCCAACCCTGGAGGCATTCAAGAAGCAGCTGGACAGCCACCTCTCCAGTATGCTCTAAATTGGATTCCTACACTGAGCAGGGGGGTGGACTCAGTGGCCTTATAGGCCCCTTCCAACTCTGCTATTCTATAATTCTATGAAAAAATAAGGCCAAGAGTTGGTAGCTGGCCCAAGGCAGAAAGTAAGCAAAAGCAATGTTAAGTAAGTTTAAAATATTAAATTGCACATGCACAGAGTATTTTTGTAGCCCACAAAAGCTTGTACCATAATCAATTTGTTGGTCTTGCATATAGCACAATACTCATTTTGTGGTACCTTCTTTCTCCTATTTTGGAAACTGCACCAGGGCCTGTTTCTTTGAGTGAGTTTTTCATAATTCCAAACCTGCATCCCCCCTCCAGTTCAATATGGGGGCAAGCAGGCTGGAATTGGATTTTATTATTATTTTGGTTATTCCTTATTTATCAGTATCATATTTATAACCACTCCACCTTTTCTCCAAGGAGCTCCAGGTAGCATTCATAGGTCTCCTTTTCTCCCTGTTATCCTCACAACAACCCTGTGACGTAGATTAGGCTGAGAGATGGTGGCTGGCCCTAGGTCACACAGTGAGTTTCGTAGCTGAGTGGCAATTTTGACTCTGGTCTCCCAGGTCCTAGTCCAATTAATTTCCCTGCATTTTATTACACATTCTGGAAATATGTAGAAATAAATAAACTGGTGGATGGTGTGGGGTTGGGGATAATATTTCCCCATAGATCTGGAAATATATAGGGTCCCTTGGTAACAGTCTTGCTTGGCACCCTTCAGACGAATCAATTCAGGCTGCAATCCTGTGTATACTTACCAGGGAGCAATCCCCATGGAATTCCATGGGGGCTTATCTCTGAGTAATGTACAGTCATTGCGGCATGAATTCACACTGGAAGTTGTGACAGCAAGGACCTTTTCTCAACCAGGATAAGACCCTTAGGTGTTAAATATTAATGAAGCTCCAATGTTTAAGAGTCCACTGATTCTTTGCAAAGAATGGGTAAAGAATCAGGACAGCTGCAGGCCACACAACTTTTTTTCGCAGCAAAGAAGCAACAACAGGGACCCCTTCTGAACCAAAGTAAGACATTTTTCAGCTTAGCTACGCGATAGCAATCTGTAAATCAGCAGTGCTTAAGTGTCCACAGTAAGACAGGATAGGGAGAAAAACCGGAATAACTTGGCTATGCTCCCTTGACCTCTAACTGGCCATGCCCCGTGACTTCTCACTGCACCATGCCCTTGGGACTTCTCAGCAGCCCTACCAAGTCTAGTAGGCACCAGCCATCACTGCTTGTGGGAACCCACATCCCTCAGAAATGTAGTTTTCTAGACTTCTGGTCCAGAGGTTCCCAAACTTTTTTCCCCACAGACCACTTGAAAATTGCTGAGGATGTCCATGGACCACCTAACTATTTTTCTGCTTTTCGTAATGCACTGTGCTAGATCCTGTCATTTGAAAAAAATACGTTATTTTTACATACAAGCCGTGGGCCACCTGAATGAAGTGCGTGTACCACTGGTGGCCCACAGACTGCAGTTTGGGAACCTCTGTTCTAGATATGTTTGTCAGGAATCTTGCTACTCACAATGTTAATGGAGGCTCCTATAGCATCCCTTTTCCTAATTGCTCCCAGCATCAACAAGAATATTTTTGGGGAAAGACGGCAGAGGAGGAATGGGTCGCAAGGAATTTGGGAGGCCTCCAAGCATCGTCATGTTCCTTAGTAAGTGGGAGGACTTGTGGGAGGAAGCCAGTTGAACTGAAGCTGGGTGGTTGACTCAGCTTTGTTAAGAGTTTTTTAAGCTACCTTTCAGGGATGCTTGCAGCAGAGGGTTTCTTGCAGCTGCAGGGGATTGGACTATATGAGCTTTGAAGACCTTTCCAACTAGGGATGGAGGAAATATTGATTTCGTTCTCATTTAAAGCGGAACCTATCAAATTTGCTGCCCTGGGCTCCTACTGGGAGGAAGCTTGGGATATAAATCTAATAAATAAATAAATTGCCCTTTCCAAAACAATATGCTAACCAAAGCATAGCTGTTCTTCAAAATTCGCACTTGTCCAAATCTTGTGATGTGGTTCTCTAGCCAAACAATGTTTACAAAAATGCATATATGGGGGGGGTTAATTGCAACGAATATATTCAAAAATGTATTATATGATGAGAAATGGCTTGCAAAAATGTGTACATTAGTCAAAACTGCTACAAAAATGTAGTTATGAGGAGAAGTTTGCACTAAAATGCTGAAGAATTTTCATGAGGATTTTTTTTTAAAAAAAAATGCCAGTTCCTGCAGAAATGTGGATAACCAAATTTAAGATTGGAAGAATGAGAAACTGGGGAAACAGAGTGTGACAGATCTTTCCATCCCTACTTCCTTTAATGAGGAAGCTCCATAGTTCAGTAGTAGAGCATCTGCTTTGCATGAAGAAGGTCCCAGGTCCAATCCCCAACATCTTCATGTAGGTCTGGGAGGGAACCCTGTCCAAAATAATGAAGAGATGCTGGACCATTCATCTGATTTAGTAAAGGGCAGTTACCTATGTTCCTGTATTCTATGATCCAACACTCACCCATCACCAAGCAGTTTCCTGTTGGCAGTGACATTCATTCTGTCAAATTCCTTCCCCAGAAAAGCTTGTTAAGCCAGCTCTGTTGCAATCTAGTAAAGACTCATTATATTTATCCCAGCAAGCATTTGGGGGATCATGATAGATTTTTAATTGCTGTATTGGCTTCCACTGATATGTGTTTTTTATGTTCTTTGCGATGTCTACGCCACTTGTAAAAGTTTGTCTTTATTGTTTTGCTTTAGGATGATAGATTTTTAATACTTTTTATTTATTTTGGGCTCATGTTTTTATGTGATGTTACAAGCCACCCAGAGCGTTCTTGTGATAGGCAAGGTATAGGTCTAAAACAAAACAAAAATATCCTAGAAAACAAACAGTTTCTTTTTAAAGATCTGAAATGGCACGGTACACTCAATACTCTTTTCAGTAGGGACTCTGAGCATCTACCAGCTAACAGAAGGAAATAGCAATATTACTTTCATAAGGGGAAAGTCCTATCTAGTTGCTCCTTTGTTTCCCTTCTTAAATGAGTTGCAATAGTTAATGAGCGGGACTAATTAGGACTGCAGCAACCACAGCATGTAACAAAGACTCCTGCTTCACCGACGGCAGAACATACTGTTGACTGTTGAACCAGTTTGGAGAAGATCCATTATTTTCATTAATGGATCTCATTCTTGTGTGTGTGTGTGTGTGTCTGTGTGTGTGCATGTGTGTTTTACTATCAGATTAAAATGACATTTTTTATTGTTTTTCCTAATGCAATCTGGTGTAATAAGTACAGAATGAATGGAATAGTTATTGTTTTAATTATTTTTTTCATTTTGTTCTTTATCTTGTGTCTTCCTGCCCTTATTTACTACTTTTATGTCTCCCAGCATCTCCAGCCCTGATGTAACTTGCTGATTTATCTGTCAGCATTTAAGTGTATGTGTAAGTTTTCTTGCGCATGTTTTCTTGTGTGTGCACACATATTTTAGGGATGGACACACAGTTGAGGGTGTCCATAAAACACATCATGCATTATTGTTCCTGCCTGCATTACAAAATAAAGTTAATTGGAAAACATAATAATTATCCTAATTAAAATCGCTCCAGTATTGCAAAAGGCAAAATACTGGGTTCGCTGAAGTGGCTTGGAATTGTTCGTTTGATTGGAATTGAGACTTCACCCACATCTGCACCATATATTTAAAGCACTCTTGTACCACTTTAACACTCATGGCTTCCCCGAAAGGATCCCGAAACTGTAGTTAGTTAAGGGTGCTGAGAGAGGTTAGGATACTCTTATTCCTCTCACAGAGCTACAGTTCCCAGGGTGGTTTAATGATCAACGCTCTTCCCCGGGAACCTGGAATTGCAGCTCAGTGAGGGGAATAGACATCTGCTAACTCTCTTTACCAAACCACAGTTTCCAAGATTCTTTGGGTGAAGCCATGACTGTTTAAGATGTTATCACAGTGTATTAAATGTGTGGTGTGGATGAGACCTTTAGCCAACTGATTGTGATGGGTTGCATAGTCTTGCATATACTTTTAGATAATCTCTTTTCACCTTACTGCACTGCACATTGTGACAGAAATACATAATTAAGGGTGCAGTCCTAGGGTCTGTATGTCCATAAGATATTTCAGACATCCATCTTTGCAGGTAGAGAGGGAGGACTGTTGGTAGAGAAGGATGTCCATCTACGGAAGTCTCCTTGTTGCAGCCACAGAAACCTCTGCAGCCATTCCTTTTCCACAATCAACATTCTGGCAGTGGTAGGAAAGAAAGGCATATCAGGAGCCCTCTTAAGTGATGGTGGTTTGTCCTCTTCCCCTCTATCATGGAGAAGCAGGTATTGGCAAATCTATCTCTGGGTAGTGTCATCTCCACACTTGTACCCCCTTTCTGCATTACACTTCAATTCATGTTTTTTCTTTTTTAAAAATCCTCTCACAAATATTTGGATAAATATTTAAATGAGTTTTTTCTCCCATAATATGGGTAGGATCCAGACTGAGCTATTTAAACTTAGTTCCCATTGAAACCGACGGGACTTAGCTTACTAATGACCCACTTTTCAAATTGATTTCATCAGGAAATTTAGTCTAGATCCACTCCTAATATGCTTTAATGCATATTTTCTCTCAAAATATGTACTTAAATGTGTATTTTGCAACATTTTAAGTGCCAAGAACTGTGTTGCAATGTTCAGAACATGGCTGATTTTTAATTAATTTCAACAAATTATGAAAACACTGACAGAAATAAGTGCAACAGGGGTCTGGGTTTTCTCTCTCTCTTTTTACACTTTAAACTCTCAATTCTCTCTGACTTTTTTGTGTTTCCCCATGAAAACTAAGAGGGTTGTTAAGCAAGAGTTTCTGAGTTCAGGACTATAGGCTTTGTGAGATTATGTTTTGAAATGAACTTATGGGAAACATCAGAATGGCATGGGGGTTATTTTCAATTTAACATTGCGGAATGTGAAAAATCCATGCTGGTTATAGTATACAGTCACTCTTGTGGCTGTATAATTTATGTACATTATTTTAACAATATGAACATGTTTGCCATTGTAGAGTTTTTATTGTGTCATTCAGTGCACGTCCTACTCAGAGCAGGCCCATTGAAGATAATGGACATGATTACCTTAAGTTCTTGTCCAAAAATATTTATTGTACTAGCCAAAGGCCATGACAAATACCTTAAAATACATTAAAATGTAAAAACATGAAATATAAAACATACAAAGATATATAAAATATACAAAGAACAGGTTGTTGCGATCTATATTATAAAAATTTCAGACTTAGGGTCGAGTAGCACAATTTAAAGATCAGAATCTCCCCGGCAGTTTATTGCTATTTTATCTAGTTCTTTCTTTCTAATCTTTTTTGCAGCAAGAGCAAAAAGAGCCACTTTGTGAGTCACATGGCTGTTAGTATCACTCAGGAGATATTGTACTAATTCTACTAAGGTATTCCTGCTTCCCTGTGACAACAGAGGTTTCAGGAATCTCTCTCTTGGGTGTCCATAAAGTGGGCACATTAGCATGTAATGAACAATGTCCTCCACCTGAGCTTGGTCACAGATACACAGTCTATTTTCAAATGTCACCTTTTGGTAGCGTCCATCCAATACTGCAGTTGGCATAACTTGGAAACGTAGTTCCATAAAAACATTTCTTAGGGAGACTGGCATTAATTTTGTCAAGTAACTGGGTCTAAAGTGTTCTGTTTTCACAGAAGCAAACCATGGAGAAAATCTGGAGGTCTTAATTAATTGCAAATCCCTTCTGGCATCAATCCAGAGGAGCCAGTCCCTTAGGTGCCTCTTATCCATACCCAGGAGGGAATTCAACTCGGGGAGATGGTAACTATTTAAGAGCCTGTGGGACATTAACTTCCAGTTTTGGTTATTATTCATCTCCATGTAGCACAATGCTGGTAGGCGTTCATTTGTCAGAGTGGCTATTCTTTTAAAATAATTAAACTGTAGCCACTCTGCTCTTGTCTTTATTGACGGCCAACCAGATTCAGTTCTCAGGAAAGCTGCTGGAATTCCTGGTGGAAGAGAATATAGCTTTCGAAAGAAATTATTCTGTGCTATTTCCAAGGTTTTTATGATATCTTTATTAGACCCCCCAAACTTCTGCTCCATACAGCATTTGTGTGACCACTTTGCTACCAAAAATCTTTAAGGCAGGTTCAATCAACTGTCCTCCCTTGTTCTAGTAGAACTTCATTAAAGCCCCTATCGTTTTCTCTGCTTTCAGCTTTGTCTCCTCTCTGTGCCATTTCCATGTGAGGGACTCGCTGAAGATAATGCCCAAATAACTAAATGAACGGACTTGCTCTATGACCTGCTGGTCTAAAATCCATTTATGCTTTGGATTACATTTACCAAAGACCATGGTTTTAGTCTTAGCGTAATTTATGGTCAAATGTTCACGTTTATAATAGGCGCTAAATGCGTCCAAAAGATTTTTGAGACCCACGCGAGAAAGGGAGATGAGCACCAAATCATCCGTATACATTAGGATAAAGATCTTTCTATTGCTGATTGCTGGGGAGGGGGAGTCTACTCGGGCTAGCCAGGGCACCAAATCATTAATATAGATATTAAAAAGAGTGGGAGCCAATAGGCATCCCCGTTTCACACCTCGTGTTGTTTTAAGGGCTTCTGTCAGAGCGCCTTTTAAGCCAATTCTAGTTCTTGAATCAACTGTAAGAGTCTGCGGTCAATGTTGGTACCTTGTAATTTCTCCCATAGCCTGGATCTGTTTATAGAGTTGAAAGCAGCAGAGAGATCGATAAAGGCAGCGTAAAGATGCTTTTTATTCTTGTTATATTTCTGTGTGATGTAATTTAGGGTAAAGCATTGATCTATCGTACTATACCCTCTCCTAAATCCTGCTTGTTCTTCGTGAATGATTTGATTTTCTTGCAGCCAATCTGTTAGTTTTTGGAGTAAATATCGGGCATAAAGCTTTGAAGGAATGTCTAACAGACTAATTGGCCGGTAATTTTGTGGGTCATTCCTGTCCCCTTTCTTATAGATTGGGAATATTATACTAGTTTTCCACCCGAGAGGCATTTTACCAGTGCTGTTTATTGTGGTGAATAATCCAGCTAGAATAGGCGTCCACCAATCTGCATTTTCTTTGAAAAGTTCTGGAGGAAGCATATCTTCTCCTGGTGCTTTCTTTGATTTCAAAGAAGAAATGAGAATCTCTACCTCGCAAGTGGTAACTGGTTGCCACTCAGGTAGGTTAACAAGATCACCTTAAGTTCTTTAATATCAGTGGGTCAGCTCTGAGTAACACTTAAGTTGAATACCACCATAGTTTCAAAATCCATTCCTGTATTTTAACTGGGACTCATGTCAGGAATAGTGGAACCTCACACACCATCGTGCTGCTCGTTGACAAAGCAAATCACATAGATACATGGCTAATACTAGTCTTGTCCCTGAAAGAAAATTGTATCCCTGGGCTTTGATGTCTCTGTGGAGCACAAGGAGTACAGGGATTGCATCCCTTCTTATGTTCACCTTATGCATGCTTCGTTGTTCTCTTTACATCAAGCAGAAGAGCATCACGACATCACCAGGCAAAGTATTACCATCATGGCAACTCATTGTTGCAAACAAGAACTCTGTTGCAAAATTGTGGGAAGTGTGAAAATTGAAAGACAACTGCATTCCAATCTGCATATTAATCTGGGAAGCATGAATCAGGTTGGCTCACTTAAAAGGTGGACTGGATGAAATCCTTAAGCATGCCTAATAACATAAAAAATATCAGGATGAGGGTCTAGTTTACATGTGCAAACCAGACACAATTTCTTAGGTAAAAGTTTGCTCAGTATGAATCAGATTTTGTATTGATACAAATTGCAGAAGCTTGTAACTGTTTAGAGCAGCCTTTCCCAACCAGTGTGCCTCCAGATGTTGTTGGACCACAACTCCCATCAGCCTCAGCCAGCATTGCCAATGGTCATGAAAGATGGGAGTTGTGGTCCAACAACATCTGGAGGCACACTGGTTGGGAAAGGCTGGTTTAGAGAATCACAAATTGCAGAAGCTGATAACTGTTGGGGAATCACTTTTTTCCAGATGTTTCCATCACTGGTGGATAAATGCTGCCCTGGGCTCCTTTTCGGAGGAAAGGTGGGATATAAATACTACTACTACTACTACTACTACTACTACGATGATGATGATGATTTAGAAGTGAAGACTGGCTCATGCTGAGTTTTCTTTATGCAGTCCTACATAGGACATAATAAATTGGCATGAAGAAAGCCCAGTAGAAAATAGCACAGAACTTAGCCACTGAAGATCAAGTTAGCATCTTTAAAAGTTTAAGATAAGACAATGTCACAAAGACCCAGAGCCCTTATAAAATCTTTAAACATTGACTTCGGCAAAGTAACTGCAAGAAATGCCCGCAGAGATACAAAATCTAAGAAAAATAATGCTGGCATCTAATTACACCAGTGCAGTTTGCTGCTTTTATCTGTAATTGGACTGTATAGTCTTTCATTCTAATTTACTTTACATCTAAACTGTGATAATCAAGACAAGCAGAACAGAATGGCCTGTAACCGACTATACCACTGACACCCGTTAATGCCTAATTATAACAACTAAATTAAAGATGTGACTGTAAAGAGGTAGAGTACCAGTCTGAAGCATTTAATTCGGTGGAAAGAAGCAGACATTTTAAATCCTATGTACGAAAATCAATATTATGGCTCATTATATTGGTATTGCTAAACAGATTAATGAAATTAAGTATTTTGCTTTTTTTTAAAAAAAAGTTTTATTGCGATGTAAAGATTGTTGTTGTTTTAACAAAGGGCCTAGATAAACAAAATCCACATCCTGAACCAATTTACAGACCAATCTAATTAAGATAGGGTTCAAAAGACCTTTTGGTGATACCCACATGTCATTTCAGGCTGTGGGTTATAAGTGGCATTCATAGGATTATCTTATAGAAGCTTTCACTAAAAGGGCTCATTTCCAGGATTTGAAGATCAGATGCAGTGATGCATAGGAGGCAAGGACTGGATCTGTAGCAGGCATCACAGAGCCACAGAGGTGTCCAGATTAAGGTTAAAGTAAGGAAAACTCACAACCAAGTAGATCACAAGATTAACAGAGGGAATGTACATTGGTGTTGAGGAAAGGATTTAAACCAGAAAACCAATTGCTTGTTAGAATTAGGATAGAAATGTTGATATGTAAGGAGCCACAGAAAGCTAATTCCTCAGGCAGATGAAAATAAGAGATCTTGTATACAGTGTCATTCGGGGAGCCTGTGGGTCATCAGATGCTGCTGGGTTGCAAGCCCCATCAGCTCTAGTAAGCCTGTCAATGGCTGCAGTGGTTTTCCTGCAGGGCCAGCTTTTACATATTTGGGATGGTTAAAAAAGGATTCACTTAATCTCCCTTCTTGATCTATGGGGAATTTACATGGAAATAGCCTAAATGAGGGAGGTACCCCTAGGTAAAGAACTTGCCAAATTGCTGTCAAATAGGTCCAGGGAAATTAGGGGGAAATTGCTTTGCAAAAATGTGTATATTAGACACAATTGCGTACAAAAATGTATCTATTAGGAGAAATTCACACTTTCCAAAACAATATAAAAACCAAAACACAGTCATCCTTTGAAATTTGCGCTTATTCAAATTTTGCAATGCAGTCCACCAACCAAAGAAAGTGTACATGAATGCATATATTAGAAGAAAATGTGCACAAAATGAATTAGAGTGAAAATAACATGTATACATGTATTTATATGATAAGAAATTGCTTGCAAAAATGTTTACATTAGTCAAAATTGCCTACAAATATGTTATTAGGTGAAATTCACACTAAAATGCTGGAGAATTTCCATTAGTTTTTTAAAATAAAAATTCGCTAATTGCTGCAGAAATGTGGAGAACTGAATTTAAGATTGGAAAAACAAGAAACAGAGATCCTTAATTGATCTATCTTTCCATCCTTTTTGAGAGTGAGGATGAATTACTGCTATCGTTAAAACAATATCTGGGCATCAGAAATGCTTGATGAGTGACAATATATCCCAATCTACCTTCTGCCCAACCTGGCTATAAAATATAGAGGTATGTAGGATGGTACACAAGTCTTCTTTCCATTTTCTTTAAAACACTAAATCACAAATACAAATGAATTATTCCTAAAGTTGAATTGGTCAGTTTCAAACATGCTTAGAAGTCTTCATGTCACAACTGGGCTTGAGCTAGAAAAAATTGTGAAGCTTGTCTTTTGGAACAAACAGTAAATTCGTCATTTGGATACACAACCAGTTGTTCAAGAGGGTTTCCCCCCCCCCCAAGAGTGGAAACAGGATCAAAATATTGTTTTTTCTTAGTGCTTTGCTATGAAGTTCTGAAGGGAAAAATAACAAGATTTCCATTTCCTGGGACATAATTTGCACTATGCTGTTGTACTCAGGTCCTGCTTTGGGGCTTCCCGTAGGCATCTAATTGGCCATTATGAGAACAGGATGCTAGACTAGATGGTCCTTTGCTGTGTTGTAAGAGGGTCCTTCTTATGTTCTGTTTAGAGAGAACTAAGTATCAGCAAGCCCTGTACCTTAAGTACAGTGAAGGATGTCCCATCACTGGAGCTGAAATAAGATTCAACTGCCAGTCCAGCCAGATTCTTTACATGCAATGGGGGTGGGTACCATCTCATTCTCTGCCTCAGGCAGCAAAATGTATTGGTTCGGTCTTGCAAAAGCACCTGAAGAGGATGCAGAGTTAGGCCTGGGCTGGACTGTGGTCTGGAGAGAATCGCAAGGACCAGGTAGAGATGCAAGTAGAGCTGAATTCAGCCTCTGGGCCATCCCTGGTGTAAAGAGAGAAAAAGAAAATGAAAACTTGGAGTTAAATGGAAATAGAATACAAAAAGTGCAGTATGAAGGTACAAATTAAATGCCTGGAAAAAAAATACCCTGACCATTTGTGACAGCAGTAATTGGTGATAACGTCATCATCTTTAACACCGTCGTGTAACTTAACCACCATGCTGAGTCACCTGTAATGGGACAAGAAACTATTGTCTCTATTTAAACTCAAATGAGTAGAATAGAACTTCTTGATAAGTTGCAATTCAGCAGTTTCACATGGGAGTTTCCCAAGCTATTGATATGTTTAGGTTGCAGCAGAATAAAAATGTTTTCAATGAACTTTCAATAAACATTTTTTAAAAAATTAAACCAAATTGATATTTGTTTCCATATTATAGTACCAATATGCTGACAGCTATAATATTTATTCAACTTCAGTAAATGTGTTGATCTATGCAGACTGGTTAATTGCACCAAGGGAAGCAGAAGATGTGACTGGTCTGATCTCAGTTCTGACTGGGACATTTTCACAGCATATGCTTTCAGAATTCCAGAATTGCTGCCCTGGGCTCCTGCTGGAAGGAAGGGCAGGATATCAATCAGTCAATCAGTCAATCAATCAATAAAATTCTTATCCTCTGAATGTGTCCCTGGATGTTAGAGTTCTGAATCAGCTAGTCTTTTTTCCAAAGTGGAACCAATGCATAAATCCTCATTGTTTCATCTTTTATTTCCAATTTTGTACAAGGCTCTTGCACAATTTCCTGCAGCTTTTGCAGTTCCTTCATGCTCCCCTCTCGAATAATATGCATGTAGGCATTGACATAACACCACACACACCCAAAAACTCTGTGATCACAAGTTCATTTGCATTAAAATTATTTTTCTCTGTTGCTTTACCAGTGCTCAGGAGCACATTCTCAAGCCAGTAAAACAACACACAAATAATCTTGATGCAATCTTATACATGATCATATCAAGACAGGGCTTTTTTCATAGTGTTTTATAAATGTGCACATGCAAATTTGAGTGTGGATAGTGCTATTGAATAGTTTAATCGCTAGATGGCACTGGACTTAGTCATATCTGAGAAGAGTCAGGGACTTCCATTGTCTGCTCTGTTCTTGCTTAAGAAAGATAATGAAATTCTTGTCTCGCTTCATGACTGGTGTGTCCTCTAAATTTTGTATGACATAATATAAAATAAAGCAGGGGAGATGCATCTGAAAGGTATGGCCAAATGCACATGCTAGCATTAGTCTTAGCAATCGTCTTGTCTGAATAAGAGTTGCAAAGGAGTGGGATGCAGGGCAGTGTGAATCTCTGGAAGGAAGGAAGGAAGGAAGGAAGGAAGGAAGGAAGGAAGGAAGGAAGGAAGTTACAGTAGTGGTAAGTAGTGCAGCAGAGTGGGGCAGGGGAACATTGTTTACCTGGCTTCCCAATGCAGAGGTTGCTACCAGGGACTGAGAGAAGGGACGAGGTGGGAGGAGTTTCACATAGTGCAGGAGCAGTGGCTGGAGCATTGCATTGGCTCTGCCACTGCACTCACATCATGTTCACCTCCTTGCTGCCTTATCCCTACCCATCCCGGTTACCAGCAGCAACTTCTGAATTGGAAAGCTAGGTAAGCATCACTGCTCCACCCTGATCTATGGGAAGGTCCGTAGAGCATTGGTAAAGCATCTCCCTAACAAGCAGAAAGCCCCAGTTTCAATCCCCGGGCAGAGCTTGGAGAGACCCCTGCCTGAATCTCCAGAGAGCCACTGCCTGTCAGTGTAGACAATACTGTGCTAGATGGACCAATGGTCTGACTCAGTATAAGGCATCTTCCTGTGTTCCTATGTACCCTGCCTGCCACTACTGGGGAATGAGCCCATTTCTAATGTTCACTAGTGTTCCTGAGCCAAGTAGTAGCCAGGCACTGGAAACCTTGTAAGGGAGGTATTCAAGGTCCTCTGCTGCTGTATCATAGCCTGGTGCATAGTGCTATGCATGGCACATCACTACCGATGTAAATCTCTGGGGCTCTGGGCACAGGTGCTGCAGCAGCACATTCCTTGGACTTGCACATTTTGGTTTTCCCCTTTTGTAGTTTCAGGAACATATTTCAAAGCAGTGATGACATGTTGAGAACTAGCACATTTCTCCACTTAATTGTGATTTCTTATTAGATGGTGTCTCCTGATGCATTTATATTTTTTGTCCCCCCTCAAAAAAAAATAGCTCATAAAACAAAGCCAAAAGCTGGATATAATCATTTTTCATGGATTGCTTGTTCTCTACAGAAAATGCAGGAAGTTTTATTTTACAGTGTGAGCAGGAAGTATTCTCTGCATGACAACTGTATCGAAATTAGTGGTCAAGACCGTTTGCAAGCAGGCCAAAGGAAAGCAAGGCCAGGAGAAACTCAGCTGGAGCTGCATTGCTCTCTAAAGCAGAGGCGGAGGACCTGTGGTCCTCCAGATGTTGTTCGATTCCAACCCTAACTCCCATTAGTCCCAGTCTGCCTGGCCGATGGTGAGGAGTAAGGGGAGTTGTGGTCCAGCAACATCTGGAGGGCCACAAATTCCCCACCCCAAGCTGGTGCGTCATTTCATTCAACTACAAACTGGATGCCTGGTCCCCAAATGTGAGAACCAGGTAGTGTCCTAAAGCGAGAAAAGCCTCTTTCAGACATCTAAATGAATAGACATGGCTGGAAATGGGACTTTGGTAATAGGCTCTGTTCCTAGCCTCTCTGTCTTCATTTGAAAGTGGGAAGAGAGACCCTATGTATAACTTAAGGGCCACATTATCCCTTATATCCCCGCCTGATCACTGAGATATTTGGGGAGATCTCAGTTGTTGGTCCCACATGGCTCAGATGCATGGTATGTAGCAACTAGAAACCATGCATTCAGAGTAGTGGTCCCAAGCCTGTGGAACTCCCTCCCAATTTAGATCAGACATACCCTCTCCTTGCTGAACTTCAGGACATGGCTAAGACTTTCTTGTTCTAGCAGGCATTTTAAGTTACTGTTTGGTTTTATGATAATTTTTATTGTTTTATTTTCCATATGGTTTATTTTTATGTACACCACTTTGAAATGCTCATGATTAAGCAATATATGAACATCTTAAATGAGCAAACAAACTGTGTGTGTGAAGGGCTCTCTCTGCTCAGTCAGGAACCTGCTTTTCCATAGTTCCCAACATCATGAAAATATGAACTTCCCTATTTGCAAAGTGCTTGTGCACTCAGTTCAGGTCAGGCCCATATTCTTTCAAATATGGAGCCAATAAAGGAAGTGCACAGCAAAGGCAGGCAAATGAAATAAGCAGGAGGCTTGGATGCAAAAACCCAGGGAAGGGAAGGTGGGAGAGGAAAGGTGACAGAAACGGAAGAGGCAGCAAACAAGGGATGAGAATCCACAGACGGTGTTTTGAAGCAGAAAAAGATCCAGGCCACTCGGACAATCTATGGATTTTTAAAACATATTTAGCAATTCTCCAACTGAAAAAAATGTGTACATGATTGCATATATTAGGGGAAGTGTGCATAAAAATGCATGCATTTGTGAAAATAACATAAAATGCATTATATTAAGGGAAATTGCTTGCAAAAAAATTGTACATCAGGCAAAACAGCATCCAAAAATGTGTATGTAAGGAGACGTTCACAGTAAAATGCTGAGAAATTTTCTTGAGGGCTTTAAAAACAAATTGCAAAGGGATGCAGAAATGTGGAGAACTGAACTTAAGACTGGAAAAAGGATAAACCAAAAGAAACTGAAATGGACAAATTCATCCACCCCTAATTTAAATTGTTTAGTTTGACCACTGTGGACTTGCAGCTGAGACAACCAGTTCTATAACCTTTTCACTTTTCAGGATCTCGGTCTGGTTACTCTTTAGATTCAACCTTTCTCCAGGTTCCTTAGCACTATTCCTGTGAGAAGTAAGAGTGCAAGAGTAAGTAGCTCAATGAATTCAACCACTACTCTTAATACAACCTGTATCATACTACTGTTACTACTACTACTACTACTACTACTGTTTTTAAAATTCTTTATTACTGCATATGCTTCTTTTTTCAAAGAACCATCATACAAAATCAAATGCCACAAAAGTATAAAATGCTGTCATAAAAAATTGAAAATTCTACTCCTGATAATGTTCAGTGTTTCTTTTCTTTCCCCACAAGTGCTGCTTCTGACTCTACCTGCTAGATGCACAGTTCAGGAAAGCAGATGAAATCGCATCCAAATTTATTACCGAAGATGGTCCCCAGGTGCATGGCAACACTATCCATCTTTTTATAGGCAGGCACATAGAACAGGTTTAAACATCTCTTTTGGAGCAGTTTAAAGTCTACTTTGCTTTCACAGGTTTATTAAGTTTTCATTAAATTATGAAATGGCCCCAGTGGTGAGGTCCAGCCATTTTCGTACACCTGAACCACCAAAAGTCAAACCATTCAATAAACCAAGAAATTCCTTCTATTCAGCCCCCAGTGTCCACACACCCAATATGGGGCCTTGTAATCAATAAATGTGACAGCTGAAATACAGTCACATGGCCAGCCTTAAAGCTGATTGCATGCCACAGGTGTACAGTAAATAATACACAGCAAAATGGCAACCTAGTAGCAGCAGGCAGTGAGCTGTTTTCTATGATCATCTGGAGCACAAGAGATGCAGTTCTTCACATGATTATTTTTGAAATGTGCTCTACATTGGCAGCAGAATGAGGTGTCCTGAAGTGACAGAATGGGCTACGCTGCATGTGGGTGATAACATCATATATAAAGACTCCATGTAAGCAATAATAACAACAACAACAATAATAATAATAACAATAATAATGCCAAAAGAGGTTTCTGAGTGGCTTACAAGTATAAAAACCAATGATAAATCATTAAAATATAAATATCCATACTTAAAATATGCAATAAAAACCATTCTATTAAAACAACACAACAATTAAAGATACTCAGGGAATGCACTTATGCAAAAGCTGGTGGAATGCCAATACAGATGGGGTCTCTCATTTCAGCAGCGAGTGCATTCCATAGTACCAGTGCCACCAGTGAAAAAGCATACCAGAAAGCAAGGATGCAACCCAGTCTTCGTTTCTACTCGCACAATGCTTTTTAGCACAGGAGGGTATTCAAAACTGTAATAATCCCCCGTTACAAAATAAAAAGGTACACACATTCCCCTTTTTAAAAAAAGACTTTAATGATGTCCAGCAAAATAAAAACCCTGGACTTATTTGTCTGTAATGTGCTAGGCTTAATTCACTCTGGAGGGGCTACTATATCTGCAAATTTTATCCACTTCTGTCAAAAGAGGGGAAAGCCATTTTTTTTTATTTCCCAGTGGGGGAAATGTGGAAAATGAAGCTTCTTTTTCTCCCCTGGAGAAAATGCGCCTTGAACAACAAGCCAAACTGGGCAGCCTCCGAAGCACTTTAGAGAAGAGCTGGATGTTTTTCTTGAAGCACCAAAACAGCATCTTAACTGAATCTTGTTAGGGCAATCCCTGCCTCAAACTACATATACTGCCAAAATTAGTAGTCCTAATAAATTGAAAATGGAAGGAGGGATGAAAAGCAGGTGAAAATAAAAACAATTATTTGTTTCCTTTCCTGAGAAAGCTCTTCTGAATCCTTGCAAATGGCATGTGCCTCCAGACCCTTGGTTTGGGTGCAACATTCACTGTCATCAATATGAGCCACCTCATGAATGAATTGGGATATGTATGTATACTGCCAACTCAACAGGCCAGCATGTACTTGTGCGTGGCCTTCTGCTTTCCAGATGTCTTATGACAGGAAATTGTGATGGAGGCATGCTCCAGATGCCTTTCATCGGTCATCATAAGTCATTCAGCAGGACGCGAAATTGCTTGAGAGTGTATAGGCCTTCATAGGGTTCTGGATGATTCCAAACAGATTAAAAAGTGCAGACTCTTTTTAAAAAAGAAAAGAAAAGCTGTGAGCAGCCAAATACAATGGATCCTGCAGAATTACCACAGTAAACTACAACCCTGAACTTCAGACTTCCTTTAAGTAATTAGATATCTCTGTTTAAAACGGCTGGTCAAATTCCAATCAGACAATAGCAGAAACAGAACACGGAGAATGAAAGGTGGTGTCCAGAGCCTTGATTGCCAAAACCCAACTCCTGGCCCCACCAACACCTGCCTCATATCCGGTGAGTGGGGGGGGAATGGAAGGGGAATGCTTTCATTGCTACACCTCTGTGCTGCTTCCTGCATTGCAATTCTGATGGGCATGGTAAAAAAAAATGTGTTGTAGGTCTTGTGTGTAGGCCAAAGCCATCATCTGTGTGGGGCTGCCCTTGAGGTCGGTCCAGAAGCTGCAGCTGGTGCAAAATGTGGCGACGCAACTGCTCACTGGGGCAGGGTATCGCCAACATGTCACCCCGTTGCTGAAAGAATTGCACTGGCTGCCTGTTAGCTACCGGACCAAGTTCAAGGTTCTGGGTTTGGTGTACAAAGCCCTACCCAGCTTAGGACCAGGATACTTTAAAGATCGTCATACCCCTTATATGATTACTGTGGTCTGCAGGTGAGGGCGTCCTACAGATACCATTTTATCAGGAGGTCCATTCCGCGTAACATAGGAAGCAGACGTTTAGTGTAGTGGCACCTACCCTTTGGAATTCCTTCCGCTTTAATATTGGACAGGCACCATCTCTATTATCTTTTTGGCACCTACTGAAGACCTTCATCTTTCAACAAGCCTTTAAAGTAGAGACCTTGTCCAGTCTGTGTCTGTGTTGGAATTGCTTTTTAAGAGGTTTTTTAAGCTTTTTTTTTAAAGATGTTTTGTTTTAATGTTTAACATCTTTTGTTTTTAAGATGTTTTAAAGTTCTTTTAGTGTTTTTTGTTTGCCGCCCTGGGGTCCTAACGGGAGGAAGGGTGGGGTATACATTTAATAAATAAAAATAAATAAATAAAGTGCTGAAAGGATGCTCCCTGGGAAGAGGGATTGATGGTTAAACCACTTTGGGAATTGTAGCTCTGTGAGGGGGAAAGGGGTCTCCTAACAACTCTCAACACCCTTAACTAACAACAGTTCCCAGGATTCTTTGAGGGAAGCCACGAGTGTTTGAAATGCTATAATGCTGCTTTAAATGTATAGTGTAGATGGGGTCTCAGTACCGATGAAGAGATTTTTTTTTAAAAAAAAACACAACTCACAATTCTAGGCATGTTCATATGGGGAAAGCATCTGCATCAGGAAGGTGAGGGGCAATAACAAAAAATGTCACTGGTCCAGCTCCGGACACATTTTTAGGCTGCAATTCTAACTGTGTCTACTCAGAAGTAAGTAAGTAAGTAAGCAGGGCTAGGGTTGCAGCCTTAGCCTCACTCTATGATTTAACAATAAATGTTCATTTCTTTTTCTAACATTTAGCTAAATCCTCCACTGTGTTCACTGAGGCCCCTGTTTCAAATTAAATAATCAAGCACGATAGTTTCCACTCCTTGTAATCTCATGATCTCCAGAATGACTTCTTGAAATAGCACAAAAGTGGAAGTGGCTTCAATTTATAATGTCCAAATGGTGTATTAAAAGTCATTCACTTACAATTTGACTCCTTTACTTTGCTTGTGAATATGCATGTCCAACATCTAGCACCAAGAATACTTTTTGCTTCCAAAATATTGTCTACTTTCTCTTTGATACTATTCACTGGACAATATTCATATTTTATGACTTTATTTGAATCATGTGGATCAATGGTTGCCAATTAGAGCTGCAGAATTAACTATCTGTAGATGGATGGACCTTTTCAATCTTTATACCTTTTCAGTAAGCCTGAAATTTCCTACAGTGGCAAATAAGTGTTTTGTATGGCAGACCAAATAGCTGTCTTTAGCCCAGGGCTACCTGTTGTGGTAGTTGCAGAATCACTTGCAATACTGGTCTGAAATGATGGTTTCGTTCTTCCAAGATCAGCTTTGAAGGCCCAAGTTGTGTGCTTGCCTGTAAGATCAATTAGGGTGGTGGGCACTAGAGATACTATAAGGCATGGAGGGCAACGTCAGCCCTGGGGCCAAAGGTGGCCCTCCAGACCTCTTTATCTATCCCTCAGAACTTTCCCCAGGCCACACCCAGTGTTTTTACCTGGTTGGAGGGTGTCCATGGACTCTGATGACTCTTACTTGTTTGGATGGAGGCTAGAGAAGGACATGTGTGCACATGTAGAGACTAATCCACTGTGCAAAGGTAAAATTTACATTTGTTACTCTGGCAAAAGTCCATCTCTGGGATCTGGCCCTTGGAACATGGTTTAGAAAAAAATGTGGCCCTATGGCTGAAAAAGAACCTCACCCTTGCAAAAAAACAAACAAACACAAAAAAACCTTTTCCTGAGTATTGCGTTCTGTCTCTGGACCTGAGGCGTATAAGCCTTGGGGAATAGGAGATGGAATAGAAGAACATACGAACAAAATAAGAGTCTCCTGGATCAGGACAACGACTCATCTAGTCCGGCATCCTGGTCTCACAATGGCCAACCAGGTTTCTGTGGGAAACTTGCAAGCATGTCCTAAACATAAGAGCACTCTCCTCTCCTGCAGTATCTAGCAACTGGTATTTGGAAGCATACTGACTCTTGACTATGGAGGCATAGCATAGCCATCATGGCTAGGAGCCACTGATAGCCTTTTCCTCCATGAATTCGTCTAAAGGAGGGAGAAACCTGAGGAAGGCAGAGTCTGCCCCTGGAAGGTAAGTATGGTAAGTGATGTGGAATGTTAGGTCCCCCCCAAATATATATTTGCTCCATCTGCACTATACCTTTAACACAGTACTGTACCACTTTACACTGTTATCGCTTTCCCCAAAGAATCCTGGGAACTGCAATTTGCGAAGGGTGCTGAGAGTTGTTAGCAGACCCCTATTCCCTTCACAGAGCTACAATTCTCAGAGTGGTTTAACAACCAGTATCTCTTTCCGGGGAACTCTGGGAATTGTAACTCGGTGAGGGGAACAGGGATCTCCTAACAGCACCCTTAAGAAACTACACTTCCCAGGATACTTTGGGGGGAAGCCATGAGTGTTTAAAGTGGATAATAGTGCTTTAAATGTATAGTGCAGATGGGGCCAAGGACAGCTGCCTAAGTTCTGAGGGGTATGGGACCTGGTGACTGTGACACAACTGATATTTATAAGGGGAAAAAATCAATTTCTGACAAAGATTTAAACACACACACACACCCCGAAAAAAAATACACAAATGCATATAAATTAGAGAGGGCTGATTCTCAGCATTTGTTATGGAGAAAAGATCCTTGTATGTCTTCTTCATAATTAACAGAGTATGATTGTATTCCACCACTCACCACCCCTTTTCAGGTATGCTTAATCTAGTATAAAAAGTTGGGAGGAGGAATAACGCCACAGTCTCATTTACTTTGCCAATAGGGATACACACAACTCTATAAACTCATTGTCAATGTATAATAAAGCAATATAATTTGGGCTGCCAAATACACACATAATTTGCTTTAAAGGTTGTATGAATGCGAGCTGGTTAACGAGTTAGCACAGAATCTAATTTATTATAATTTTTGTCATATTTTGAATTCTTACTTGTTCCATATGACTAGAAAATATCAGTAAAAATTAACCTAAAGCTTAACGGCTTATGTAAGAATGCTTGAGTAAAAAATGTCACTGGAGTTATTGAACTGGCACAATTAAACCCCTCCTCCCCAAATACTTTCAGACTAATTTCATTCTGACGCTTAGTCAGCAAACTCAAATGCCAATGGTTTTCTTAAATTTCCATCTCTATGAACCAAACCAATATATAATTTCTTTTTAAAGTTGTGTATATCTTCGCCATTTAAAAAAAAAATCAACAGCAGAGGCCTAATACTTAATTTTGCAATACAAATGAGCTTGATATAGATTATTCTTTTGATTTTCTTCAGCATGCTGTATTTGATTTATATCAATTAGATATTTCTTATAAGACATCATATAACAAGAAGGCTAATAACCCAGAAATAACCTCATTAGAAAGACAGCATATCAGTCTGAGCAGAATGAACTCTTAAGCAGAAAAACGAGTGACCTGGAAAGGAGCAGGAAGAGGTAACAGCAATTGTGGGGGGGGAGAGAGAGAGAGAGAGAAGAACACATTTCCATTAACTCGTCAAAAGTAGAAAGCTATAAAAATGCAATATAAATCTAGGAGAAGGTTCTGTTTTTGTTTTTTAATCTTTTCAGATTCTGCAACCCAGAAGCTTCTTAAGGTGTCAAGGTAGGAAATTTAGGGTATTGTGCAGTGTTATCTAACCATGACATTTATGGATTAGAGAACACATTTTTTGGCAAGCCTAGCGATAATAAGCCATGTGCGTATCACAACAGGGGAAGACCACTCAAATACCATTTGCTGTCTCTCTGGTTTCTCTCCCAGTTACATGAGAGAAGCATTGACAGGATATAATATACTGAGATCATCAGTGTGCTGTTCCAGTGATTACAAATCCACCCTATTATGGCTGATAATGGCCATAGAGTTTATAGAGGGCAAAAAAAGGGGGATGATTTGAAAAGTCTTGGCTCCTTAGAAGAGATGCAGACGTAAGACAGTCTCCTTGCAACCTACCGTAACCCCAACGTGATAGAATTACAAAGGTGTTTCTCTGCCCCAAAACTTTCCTTGGGGAGTTGTTGACATGTTTTGAAGGTACAGAAGAAAGTAACAATAACCCAGCTTGATGAGGCCAGTGTCCCATCTAGTCCAGCAGCTCCTTCTCACAGCAGCCAACTCCTTCTCACAGCAGCCAACACAGATGCCCATGGGAAGCCCACAAACAGGACCTGAGTGCAACAGCACTCTCCCCTTCTGTGCTTTCCAGCAACCAGTATTCAGAAGCACACTGCCTCTGACAGTGGACATAGGGGCATTGGGGAAGAACGCAGAGCTTGGAAAAGTTACTTTTTTGAACTACAACTCCCATCAGCCCCAGCCAGCATGGCCACTGGATTGGGCTGATGGGAGTTGTAGTTCAAAAAAGTGACTTTTCCAAGCTCTGGGAAGAAGGTATTGCCCTCAGGGGCTGTTCTTGGGATCGTTGTGTGAATTGCTTCAACCAGATGTGAGCCTTCCTACTGAGCTTAGGGTGGAGGGTGCCCAGTGTAAGTTTTCAAGCCCAAGCATTTCTTAATAGTGACAGCAGCTGAAGAGTACAAGGCTTTCAAGTCTCCAGCAGTCTGTTCAGTGACACTACGGTATACAAGGGCTTAGTTAATATCCATACCAGACTGAAAATCCCCTTTATGTGGGAAAGAAATGAGTGGACACAGAAGTACGGAAAAAGTGAGAAAGGTGTTTTCTTCTCTCATAATACTGGAAGCTGGGATTATGCAACGAAGCTGAATGTTCGAAGATCCAGGATAAACAAAAGTACTCCTTCACACAGTGCAAGTTAAACTATGGAATTTTCTCCCACAGGATGAGGTGATGGCCTCCAACCTGGGTGGCTTTAAAAGGAATTTAGACACATTCTTGCAGAATAAAGCCCTCAATGACTACCAGCCAAGATTAGGGATGGGGCAGGAATTCAGTTCAATTCACATTTAAAGCTGAATTTATCATATTGGCACTTTCCGAAACAATATGAGAATTGAACAGACATCCTTTGAAATTCGTACCTATCCTAATTTTTGTGATGCAGTACTCCAACAAGCAATGTTTATGAAATTTCATATTTTATGGGGAAGCGTCCGTAAAAATGAATATATGAGTGAAAATAACACACAATGCATTATATTAGGAGAAATTGCTTGCAGAAGTGTGTACGGGAGTCAAAACTGCGTGCAAAATGTGTTTCTTGGGAGAAATTTGCACTAAAATGCTGAAAAATGTTCATGAGGATTTTTTTTAAAAAAAATGCAAATTGCTGCAGAAATGTGGAGAACTGAATTTCAGATTGGAAAAATGAGAAACTGAGATAACCGAAATGGACAGATCCTTCCATCCCTAAGCCAAGATGACTATGTACTATCTCCACTGTCAGGAGCAGTATGCCTTTCAACACCAGTTTCTGGGGATCTCAAGTAGGAGAGAGCTACTGCACCATGTTCTACTTGCAAGCTTCCAACAGGCATTTGGTTGGCCACTCTGAGTACAGCATGCTAGACTAGATAGGTCTTTGGTATCATCCAGAAAGACTCTTCTTATGTACATATGAAAGTGGTATTCAAGGTTAATTTCAGCAGGAGTGGGCCCTGCAGGCACCAGGGAAGACCTCTGTGAGCGCATGTGCATCTGCGGGTGCCACATCAGTGACCCCTGATCTGGATTGACCATTCGTCTACATTGAATAGGCCACATTCATTTAAAACATTCAACCCTGAGGTTAGTGGCCATACCTATGGACTCCAGGCATCTTCTTTTGGCACCTTTTGATCCCCTTTTCACCCAATGCTTCTTTTAAAAAATCCATTAAAACTTACTCTGAGTTCAGTAATGTGAAGTACTTGTTGGCAGAGGTGTAATTGTTCAGGGGCTCATGGGGTCTTAGATCTCTTACTTTTGGGGGGGAGCCAGGTCCCAGCAGGGTCCCTACGTCCCCAGCATCCTATGAGCATGAAAGGGGAGTGTGTTAGCCACTGAGAAGAGTCTTCTAACTTGCTTCCATTATATTTCCGGCTGATTGGAGCCAATCAGAGTGAAAGGAATTCCTGTTAGTTCCTACTCCAAAAAGCCAAGTTGTGGAGAGTGATTGCTGTAATTGCAGAAGAAGAGACCGAGAATCCTGATGATAGCCTGCCATCTCCATCATCAAGCAGTTTGATAGCAGCAGGAGATCAACGTGACAACAATGAATTCAGGAATTCAAGCAATATCTGCAACGGTAAGCAAGGACAGTCAAATGGTGACTGTGATAGAGAAGCAGAAAGCAGTATTCAAGCCCGTCCAGATTATTCTATAATATTTGGGATGTGGCTGTGACTATTATGAAGGGACCTTTGCCACTATGTTATTGGTCGTTGGGCTCAGGCTGCATAAGCGCCATACATTTAAAAGTGCATGACTGTTCCCCTTCCAAAGAATCCCGAGAACAAAAAAACAGCTGGAAACGATAGCTCTGTGAGGGGCCAGGAATCGTTGGGTAAAGTCATGTGTGTATGCAGCCTTTGTATAAAGTAGCTTCTTATGTTGGTTTGCCCTTCCTCCAGGGGTTGACTTGAGGTTCAGTTCTGTTGATCTACTTTTAAGTTGCTGGTTAATTTTTGTTCTTTAAATGGTTGCTATGACTTGTTCACTGTTTTATGGAGTTATTTTTTACTACTTGATAAAGTGATATATACATATCCTGAAAACACTTTAAAAAAAGAGTTAATTGTCTTTCCCCTTTTGGCCTCACCCTTTTATGTACAGTCTCAATGTATAAAACCCGTGTTGACACCATCATGCTTCCAGTTGGGTGTTCAAGCTACATGTTTATTCTGGGTTTAATCTACTTAAAATGAATATAACTTCCCTTTGCTCTGGGCCGCACCTCAGGCCAAACGACACTGACTGGTCAATGATGAAGCAGTTTTGAAATTTCATGATATCTCAATTCATTTCTTTTAGCTCAAAAGTATTCATCTATAATAAATGCTATAAATTCAAGATAAGACCTCCAAGGGGCTGCATTGGATCTATCAGAGGATGAGTTTGTCTTTAAACCAGTGCTTCAATGGTAAGTGCAGGTGAGTTGTCTCCTCAGCAGTGGAAGCAAAATCAGGATCTGCATTCTAGAGTATCTCCTGCTGCAGTTACACACTAGGGACAATGAATGTGGGAGAAATTTGAATCAGTTCACATTTAAAGCTGATCGTATCGAATTTGTACTTTCCAAAACAATACGAGAACCAAAACAGCCATCCTTTAAAACTCACACAGATCTGAATTTTGTGATATAGTTCGCCAACCAAACAATGTTTACAAAAATGTTCCTATTAGGGGAAGTGTGCATAAAAATGAATTTATTCCTCAAAATAACATACAAAAATGCATTATTTTAGGAGAAATTGCTTGGAAAAATTATACATTAGTCAAAACTGCCTATAAAATGTGTGTGTGAGGAGAAATTAGCACTAAAATGCTGAAGAATTTTCATGAAAGTTTTTTAAATAAAAAATCGTAAATTGCTGCAGGAATGTGGAAAACTGAATTTAAGATTGGAAAAATGAGAAACTGAGAGAACCAAAATTAACAGATCCTTCCATCTCCACTAGGGACACCACAGTCCCTGCTGACCTCCATTCCAAGGAAACCAAACCCTGGGTAAGCTCATGAACCCTGGAAGTCTCACTCTGCTTGGAGACTGGTGTGTGCACCAGAATATTTTTACATAAAGAATCCGTACTACTGCTATTATGTTTTCAGTCTTTAACAGACACATATAAACACACAATTCCGGGAGGGGGAATGAAAGACTGTAGCGTAGTGGGAGGCTGGTCCATTAGAGCAACCAGGCCATAGCCCTATCAAGTGAAATATTAAGCATTTTTTCAAAACGTTCCCCCTGAAATCTCAAAGTCACATTCTTTCCTGCCCCAAACATCTTTCCATGATCCATTGGAGCTTAGAGAGGTTCCTCAATATATTTCTGTCAAGGTCCCATTCTCTGGCTACATTCACACTGTCCATTTATTCCACTAACATTCCACTTTAAACAGCCATGGCTTCCCCTAAAGAAGTGTAGTTTGTGAAGGGTGCTGAGTGTTGTTATGAAAGCGCTGTTCTCACAGAGCTACAATTCTCAGAGTGATTTAACAGTCAGTCCCTTTTCCCAGATAACTCTGGGAACTGTAGCTCTCTGAGGAGCATAGGAGTCCCCAACAACTCTCAGCACCCTTCACAAACTACATTTCCCAGGATTCTTTGGGCGAAGCCATGACTTTTTAAAGTGGAATAATAGTGGAATAAATGGACAGTGTGAATGTGGCCTCTGCATCCACATTATTTTTGCAAGGGAGGAAGATGGAGCGTATACAGTCCCAGAACACCCTCATGCAGCCCCACCAGGTCCCATGGGTACTAGCCACCACTGTTGTAGTGCCACGGGGAAACAAGCAAATAACCCAGTCTCTAATTGTCACCAGTCCCACCTCTGAAGGCATCACACGGAGCAGGATCTCTGGTAAGGATCTTAGAGAATGGGAAGGTTTATATACAGTAAGTAGATATTGGCCTCTTGATGTAGAATGAATGTAGATGTATTTTATGAAAAATAGTCTACATTTAAAAAAAAAATCAATAAGTTGTGCTAGGGTCCTAAGTCATACGTTTACAAGCTGTTGCCACAACTTTATTTCCCAGCATTCTGAGGATTCTTTCACACATGAATTGAAGGCTAGATTAAAATGTAAAATGACTGTGACTATTTTAAGGGAACTTAATCCATAACCATCTCAGGAGAGTTAATAGTTTTGCAACCAACTGTTTGACCACAAAGGCAAAGAAATAACATTATCCGCCGTTCAAAGAGAAATGGCAGATATAATGTATTTGGATTCTCATAAAGCTTCTGATAAAAACACCTTGGAAGAGGCTATTAAGGAAATCACTAAGTAGTTTCACAGTTAAAGGCAAAGTTAAGTGCTGGGAACAAATAGCAAGAAAAGACAAACAACTTTTAGCCTCCAACCAGGTCAATAATAGGTATATTGGAAAGAAATGTATTAAATAACGGCTCTCAGTTTCAATGCTGCTTCACGTGCTATTTTTCCAACATAAAGATTAATACTTGTGCATAGATCTAGGTCTGTGTATGTGACATATGAATAGATATGCAAGTGTCTATTTTGCCTAGTTGAACATAGGTAGCTGCCTTATACCAAGTCAGACTGTTGTTTTAATAGAACAATTGAAAATAAAATATGAGAGAGATCTGGCTTGTGATTAGGGATGGATGAATCAGTCTCTTTCCTGTCTGTGTCAATTTTACATGTGTTCACTCCCAAATCCATTCTTACTTCGGAATTAATCTTCAAGAAAATGTTCATTGAAACACACATTTTTAAATTATTTTCTCTCGTAATGTGCATTTCTACATGTATTTTCTCTCAAAATATGGTTTTTATAAATTGAGTTTTCTGAAATATATATCTCAGAAAACTCAATTAAAAAAAAAAACCTGAATCACCAGCAGCAGCAGAAGCCCAAGGAGATGGAGATGGAAGAGTTAGGAAATATAGAATACGCCGGTGTCAGCGGCTTCCTCCTGCTCCTCCTCGGGCCTGGTGTTGGTGCTGCCTCCAGCGCTGGAGCGACTTCGGGACTGCGACCTCAGGTTTGTGATGTAGTCAACGGTGGTGATGGGCAGCGTCTCCTCACAGGACTTGGTGGACTTCAACATGGGCCACTCCAGGTTCATCTCATGCCGCCACCTGGAGCACTCCACCCACATGCCCAAATGCATTCCATGGGAGGGAAATAACCATATCAGATGCAATATAGGCATAGTTAAGGGCATCTTAGTGAGGTGATGCCAGGGTGGAGTAGGGTCAAGGAAGCTTGGAATTCTGTTGGCTGCCCCCAACATGCTCTGCCTGCCCCATACCAGCAATGGAACATGACCAGAGGAACATCCTCTGGATGTTCTGCAGATGTACCAGGGCTTCTGTAGGCATACCAGGAAGCCTCCAGTGGCCTGTATATTATCTTGCCAACAGTGTGATATTGCTGCAAAAATGGAAAATACTACATGCAATACTACATGTGAGAAGGATCTTGGAATTGTTGATCACAAGCTGAATATGAGTCAACAGTTTGATGTGGCTACAGAAAAGGCAACTGCTATTTTAGGCTGCATTAACAGAAGCATAGTTTCCAAATCATGTAAAGTACTCTTTCCCCTCTATTCGGCACTGGTTAGGCCTCATCTTGAGTACTGTGTCCAGTTCTGGACACCACACTTTAAGAAGGATGGAGAAAAACTGGAACAGATTCAGAAGAGGGCAACAAGGATGATCAGGGGACTGGAAACAAAGCCTTATGAAGAAAAACTGAAGGAACTGGGCATGTTTAGCCTTGAGAAGGTAAGACTGAGGGGAGATATGATAGCACTGTTCAAGTACTTGAAAGGTTGGCACACAGAGGAAGGCCAGGATATCTTCTCAATCATCCCAGAGTGCAGGACACAGAATAATGGTCTCAAGGCGCAGGAAGCCAGATTTCAACAGAACATCAGGAAAAACGTCCTAACTGTTAGAGCAGTATGACAGTGGAACCAATTACCTAGGGAAGTGGTGGGCTCTCCAATGCTGGAGGCATTCAAGAGGCAGCTGGGCAACCACCTACTGAGTATGTGTTAAGTTAGATTTCTGCATTGAGCAGAGGGTTGGACTTGATAGCCTTACAGACACCTTTCAACTCTACTATTCTATGATTTTATGATAGGACTTCATCTAAAACAGCAGAGCAGCACTTATACTGTATCTAATGCCCTTTAACCAACCTCAAACCAGCATTAGGATTGCACCATGACATGCTGATGATCATTACATTTTTTTAAAAAAAAGTCATGGTGCAATCCTAATGCTGATGGAAGGAATTATTATTGTTGTTTGTAGACTACTTTTCAAGAGACGTTCTCAGGGCAGTGAACACCTGAAAATAAAACACCATAAATAAATAAATAAACCCACAGTATCATAAGAAAAAGCAGCAGCAGCACAATGTATAGTCACAAGAACAAGAAACAATTCAGTCATCTTATTAATCCTGATATGCCGAGCAAAACAGATATCTTTTCAGTGGGGTACATCAGCAAATGTCAATGAAGGGGATGACTGTATCTCCACCTGGGAAGAATTCCACAATTGGGAGCCATAACTGAGAAGGCCATGTCATAAATCACTGCAGCATGTGCCACAGTCACCAGTGGCTGATGACCATGAGGACTGGTGGGACATAAGGTAGGGAGGCCAACTGTAAGAGGACCCAGAACCAATAACAGACAGAGCCAATGACAAGAAGAGCCAAATAATTATGGTTTTTTCCCCATGCTCTTCCCTACTGACTTATGGAAGGGCAACACTGAGAGTGAGGAGGAGAAAGCTGGCAGGTAATGACACCCCCCCTTGACTGGTTGTAAGTAAGAAAACAAGCAGGTGGGATCTGGATGAGGTCAGATTGAGGTTGGTAGGGAAGTGCCCCATTAGCCCTAACAGACCAGCCTCCACTGGCCATGGTTAAGGGTGGCAATATTAGTTGGGCCTCCACTGAGTATGGAATGAACATTTAGGTACAGGTGCTCCTTCAGGTATCAAATCTCCAAGCAATATAGGCCTCCCATCTCTAGGGATGGGCTAGGTGTAGGGATGGAGGAGGAATCCATTTTAAATGGTTTGATACATAGAATCTGGTGGTTCCATCCTGATCAAACTTTGCCTGTATCAGTCTGTCTCTTGCACTAAGATATCTGAGCTGCTTGTGCATTGTCAGGGTTTTTATTTTAAAAAGCCTAACTGGGATGGGGGATAAATTCAATTCAGTTTACATTTATAGCTAAATAAATCAAATTTGCACTTTCCAAAAAAAACTATGAGAACCAAAACGTGGCCATCCTTCAAAATTCAGCTTATCAAATCTTGCAATGGAGTTCTTCAACCAGACAATGCTTACAAAAATAGTTTTCCTCTAATATAATGCATATTCTAGGGGGAAAGTGTGCATGATAATAAATCCATGTACAAAACAGTGCACAAAAATGCACCATATTAGGAGAAACTGCTTGCAAAAATATGTACACTTGTCAAAACTGCATACAACAATGGCTTTTTAGGAGAAATTACATAGAATTTTCATGATTTTTTTTAAACTGCAGAAATGAACTGACTTTAAGGATGGAAAAATGAGAAACAGAGAGAAGCAAAACTGACAGGTCCTTCCATCCCTAAGTTCAACTAATTATATGCAAAATTAGGCTCAGAATTTACACATAATACATGCATTGGGCAAATAAAAGAGTCAAAACCCATGTGGTACTGTATCTCTGCAGCATAATTTTCCAAGTATTAATACATAAGTATTTTATATTGTCAGATGCCTTGTCATTATCTGTTTATATGACGATTACTTTAGAAAAACTGGAGTACTATATGCATATAGCAATGCATATAATAATGTGAGAGTTGTTGATATTTTTAGTGGAACTGGTAAAAATGCACTTCTCATCAAGATCAAGGAGTGAGGCACGATTTCTTTTTTTAAAAAAAAATCCATGCAGGTAATCCCATCATCAAGAATTTCCATCCTCAACTGTGAAGAACATAGTAAGCTGCCTTACACTAGGTCCGCCAGTCTACCCATCTTCCCCACTATTGTCCACTCTGACAGGCATCAGCTCTCCAAGGTCTCAGAGATCTTTCCTATCACTTCTTCCCAAGACCCTCATTTGATGCCTTCTGTATGCAAAGCATGTGCTCCAGCTCTAAGGCAAAGTCCTCCTCAAGGAAGATATTGCGGAGGAGGAAGGAAGAGATGGGGAGGTTTAGAGGTTACCTGCCAAGACTTCAGACCTGGATCATATGACATCACACAAGACTTGAAAATTGGCTCATTTGCCTGAGATTACGCGATCTGCAGGAAGAGGGCATTTTAAGCATTTGGAAGCACGTTCATTTACTTCTTGTTCTTCTTCTTCTTTAAAAAAGAAACACCATCCTTAAAAATCTCCTCTACAGCTCAAAGTGTGTTGGTGAGCTAAGTAGGTGGTTGTGCCGACAAATTTTGGCAGCGTTGTCCCATCAATAATTTACACATCACCCAGAAAGCATATTTTTCACTGTCATAGCAATTTATCATTAGATAGATGTTCTTGGCACAAAATACACAGTGTTAAAACTTGATATAGACAGCCAAATAAGTGAAATGCGGAATGCTGACAGAGTAGCTATTGGCAAGCTTTTGATGTATCAGTATTTTAGAAGATATCAGCTCCTCCAACGAATGCTGAGGCAAGGCGAACGGTTGTCAAAAGGAAGAGATTGGTGGCTTGTCTTCCTTAGGGCGTTTTTTAAAAATGCAAATGTTTAGTACTAATGATTCAAGCAGCCCCAGTGGCTTTCTAAATGAACTGTGCATGCATTAAGATTTAGGCTGGGTTAAGCCCAAAGGAGATAGCCATGCTAAGATCCTGAATGAAACTCAGGTTTCAAGTTCTACACAGTAGAACTTCATTCTTCATAAACCCTTCTCTGTGGATTTCATCCTGCCGAAAGAGGACAGTCATCTGCGTGGTTATCATGAGCGTCCAGTTGCCACAGTGAACATAAGTGGCCATTCAGGGGTGTTGAGGAGTGTGTGGATAGCAAGTGTCCTGCAGGGGTAGCAGAATTCTAGCCAGGCACTGGAATCCCTGAAGTATCATGAAATCTCACATACCCTTCCATTGACGTGCTATACTGTTCCACCCTTCTGCAATTCTATTAGAGGGGTGGTAAGGTCTGGCTCTCAATTCCAGGACATCATCAAGCAGAGGGTGGGCAGTCATGTCTTGGAGCTCGGCCTGCGGATTTCCTTCAGCAAGCAGGGGGTCAGTCTAGCTGGCCTACAAGACTCTCTTCAACACAATGATTAATGGCAGGTTTCCTGTCCAATGGAACAAGCTTCAAATGGTTTCGCAACTTCACCGTCTCAGAAGACCAAGCTCAATGTAATGTGTGTGGTGATTATTGCCCCACTGTACAGACTTGATGCTGAAAACGTACTGGATAGCAATACTGTGTGCCCAAGCCTTTGACTGTGTCTAACTTGATTTGAATATGCTTTCCTAGTTTACATTTTTTAAGGATCCTGATGTTGCATAAGCGGGAGCATCCAGAACCTCTGTCACTACCATGGGTTCACTGGAGCACATCCCTGCCACCCCTCTCATCTCAGTAAATCACACACACAAAGAGGGTATAAAATGGCTCAGAGCAGTGTCAGTTGCAGGTTTAAGAGGTGGGGCTACAGGAAGATGCTCTCATTGGGGTCCCCTTCCTGAATTGTGTCCCCCTCACCATCATCACTGTTCCCATTGCTTGCCTCTCCCTTAGGGATGGGCAAATCTGTAAATTTCAGCTTCTCTCCATCTCTCATTTTTCCATTCTTAAGTTCAGTTCTTGACTTAACATATCAGTTCACAATTTTTGTTTTTAAAAAAGTCCTCATGAAAATTCATAAGCATTTTACGGCAAATTTCTCCTAACAGATGTGGGTTTGTATGCAATGTTGCCTAATCACGCATTTTTCCAAAGCATGGTTTCCCCCTAATATAATGCATTTTTGTGTGCTGTTTTCACAAATATATGCATGTTTATGCACACCTTGCCCCAGTATTGTAGTACACATTGGTGGGCTGGTGAACTACATTGCAAAATTCTGAGAAGTGTGAATGTCAAAGGATGGAAACTAGGAAGCTGCCTTATATTGAGTCAGACCATTGGTCCATCTAGCTCAGTGTTGTCTACACTGACTGGCAGCGGCTCTCCAGGATTTCAGACAGGGGTCTCTCCTAGTCCTACCTGGAGATGCCAGGGATTGAACCTGGGACTTTCTGCATGCAAGGCAGATGCTCTATCAGCTGTGGCCCTTGGCTGTGTTTCAGTACATGTGCTATTCTGGAGAGTGCAGATTGGGTAGGGTTAGGCTTACATGTGAACTGAATCAAATTTCTCTTCCATCCCTACTTTTCCTCTGGGCTCCGTCTGCCCCACCTGCCTGAGGAATTGGACGAGGCATGAGAAGATTACTGCTTCTTTTCCTTGCTCCTCTCCTCACCTTGATGCCTGATTGCAATAGCAAGGTGTTCCATGAAGAATAATGCCTCTTCTCCCCTCTTCCCCCTCCCATCACACTCACCCTAGCCAGAAAGCATGTTGGAAGATAGCAAGCCGGGCTTTAGCAATTGGCTGCTGTGTCAAGAGTGACACTCCAAAACTGTTAACACCTCAGTCATGGAGAAATATGGCCTTCCCTGTAAAGGTTGCTTAAAACAAAAGCTCATTTGTCTGAATGCGGCAGACACATAATCAATTTACATGAAGAATTTCAAAATTAGTCAGATTGTAATGAACTATGAAATACTGATTAATGCATTTTTGCAATGTTTGATTAGAAGTGCACTGTGCTCTCTAGCATATTCTTTCTATTTTGGGCATTTATAGGCTAATAGTAGGTTGCATATAAATTGCCATAACATAAATAGCCTCTGAATTATGACAATCTCTTACCTTAAAAAACAAAACAAAAATCAAGCTATTGCAAATAGGAAGCCTATAGTTCAGCAGAGAAAATTAAAAGCCTCAAGGTGTGTGTGTCCGTGCGCGCGCGCACACACACACACACACACACACACACATTTATATCTTTGCAATTGTTAACCAGGAAGTTCCTGGTTAATTTTATTTGATTTTGTTGTCTCACCTTTCCTCTAATGACCTCAAGGCAGCATACAAGATACTCCCCTCAGATGTTATTCTTATAACAACCCTGTGAGGTAGAGATTTAGGCTGAGAGTGTGACTGGTCCAGGGTTATTAAGTAACAAACAGGGATTTGAATTTGAGCCTCCAGGTAGTCCCATGGCACTGAAGCAGGTTCAGATGGCTAGAAGACATAAAGAAGAACGTTATGTGACTATTTGGAGTAGTGGCAGCCAATGGTTACAGTTTTTACAATTTAAAAAGATCCCAAAGGAATGTCTGAGGGTGCAAGGTTGATATTATTTATTTATTTATTAATTTATATCCCACTTTTCTTCCCAAAGGGAGCCCAGGGCAGCAAACAACAAGCGACAGAACACTCAAAAATCTTTAAAAATATCTTTAAAACAAAACATGTTTTAAAAAATCTTAAAAACAAAGCATCTTTAAAACATTTTTAAAAACATCTTTAAAATAACAATACAGATGCAGACTGGGATAATATCTTAATTTAAAAGGCTTGTTGAAAGGTCTTCAGTAGGCCCTAAAAAGATAGCAGAGACAGCCCCTGTCTAATATTTAAGGGGAGTGAATTCCAAAGGGTAGGTGCTATGGCACTAAAGTTCTGCTTCCTATATTGTGCAGAATGGACCTCTTGATAAGATGGTATCTGCAGGAGGCCCTCACCCTTAGAGTGCAGTGGTTGACTGGGTATGCAGTGATCTTTTGGGTAATATAACTCATGGTAATAACCCATTTTTTGCTCTGAAGCTCCCATGTACTCCATCTGCAGTATGGTGACAGTAATATTGATCTATTTTGTGGGGTTTGCTATAAGAGTTACTGAGAGAATGTACATGAAGTGTTTCGAACACTCTAAAACACCACCTAAAGTTTTATTATTACGGTAGAGCAGGAATGGGGAACTTTTGGCTCTCCAGTTGTTGTTGAACTCTAACTCACACCATCCATTGCCATTGGCCATGCTGACTTCGGCTGATAGGAGTTGGAGACCAACAATATATGGAAGGCCCAAAGGTTCCCAGACCTGCAGTAGAGGAGGATCAAAACTAGACAGACCGAAAATTATTATTAGCATGCAATATTCTTTTTGATTTTTTTTTAAAAGTCACCTACCTGTAGACCATATCTTAAATAGTTTCTTTTTTTATTAATCTGTCTCCATCTCAAGTATCCAAGTTTATGCTAGAAATGTTGAGCTGTTTGGCTGTAATCTTACACATACTCACCTGGACGTGAGTCCCATTGAACTCGGTTGGACTTTGGAGTTGACATGCATAAGCTTGGGCTGCATTTTAACTTGCTTCTCAGTGCCTTTTAATATGGTGGGTTTCATTGCTAAGAAAGCCATGGCTGCATTTTAAATGCCCACTCTGCTTATCACATCTAATTCTTAGGGAATAGATAATTATTTGTCAATGAAAAAATAGGAAACAATGTTACCTGTTACATGATCATCAATGAGTGTTCTGGAATTGCCCTTGCAATAACAATTCAGAAACGGTACAAAATTATCAGTATTTTTAAATGGTTTATTATCTCATACAGGTGAACTCTTTTCAGAGGTGCAGGATATGTAAAAAATAAATAAATCACATTGTACACAATGGAAAATCTTTCAGTTTGGAGTTGGTGGTTGCCAGTAGCAACAAAGAATGGAAAATTGCCATCTGGCTTCTAGTTTTAAATGAGATTTTGAATAATCAATTTAATAATGGATCATGTACATGCTTTACAAAAATAATCACTTGTCTTGGCTTCTAAACAAAAGTTTGGAATAAGACAAAGATGCTCTGCACAAACATAAGACAAAGCAAACAATCATCTACAACAATTTTGATATACATTCCTAACTTTACTTAAAATGGAGTGGAGCTGCTGTCTTCATCTGCTAGGTTCAGATATAACGCATTTGTGATAAACAAGAGGAAAGCTGCAACGCTGCAGCTAAGCTATAAGACTTCAGTTCCCCAATCCTCCCATAGAGAATAAACCTGATGTCAAGAGGGAAGCCATTTTAAATAGCTTCACCTAGCAGATGTTGCCTTGTGGTAGGCTTGCCAACTCTCCCCATGTTCGTGGAGAAGAGCCACAGCTTAGCGGTAGCACATGTGCTTGCATGAAAAAGTTCCCCGATACAATCCTGGCATCTCCAGGTCAGACTGGGTTAAGATCATAAGAACAGAAGAAGAGCCTGCTGGATCAGGGCAGTGGCCCATCTAGTCCAGCATCCTGTTCTCACAGTGGCCAACCAGGTGCCTGGGGGAAGCCCGCAAGGAGAACCCGAGCACAAGAACACTCTCCCCTCCTGAGGCTTCCGGCAACTGGTTTTCAGAAGCATGCTGCCTCTGACTAGGGTGGCAGAGCACAGCCATCATGGCTAGTAGCCATTGATAGCCCTGTCCTCCATGAATTTGTCTAATCTTCTTTTAAAGCCATCCAAGCTGGTGGCCATTACTGCATCTTGTGGGAGCAAATTCCATAGTTTACACAAAGGTAATGTAGCCCTTTCCCACTGTTCCTCACTGACTGGTATTCAGAAATATGCTACCTCACATCCTGAGTACTATACAGCCATCATGACAGGTGGCCATAGATAGCCTTATTCTCCATGTATTTGTCTGATCCCCTTATAAGGCCTTCTAAATTAGTGGACATCACTGTATATTGTGATACTGAATACCACAGTTTAATTATGCACTGTGTGAAGAAATACTTCCTCTTATTTGTAATGGATCTTCAACCAATGGAGGCTGGTGGTTCCATGTCAGTGGGGCAGTTGAGTCCACTCCAGGGTTCAGTCTGAACTTTCAAGGAGCTGTACAAGATGCTGAAGCACCTTGGACAGTTCTTTGAAAGTTTGGACTAAAACCCAGAGCAGATTCCACTGCTTCACTGATGTGGAGCCATCAGCCACCATTGTCTTCTACCATTCAATTTCATTGGGTGAGCCCTGATTAACCCTGGAGGGCTGATGCAGTCAGCTTAGGCAATAATGAGCTGGATGGACCTATGTCCTGACCAGAGCTTGGAAAAGTAACTTTTTTTGAACTACAACTCCCATCAGCCCAATCCAGTGGCCATGGTGGCTGGGGCTGATGGGAATTGTAGTTCAAAACAGTAACTTTTCCAAGCTCTGTTCCTGACTCAGTATAAGTCAGCTTCCTGTCTTCCAATGGGTTGTGTCCTATTAAATCCTATTCAGGGTTGACTGTCTGAAATTAATGCACCCAAGTTAGTCATGTCCATTACTTTCAATGAGTCTACTCTGATCAGGGAGTATTTGAATTCCGCTCAATTCAGATTTGGTACTGAATTTTCTATTAAAGCGCTTATTCACTGTCATAGCAGATTGGATTTTTATGTAGTGATTTTGCGCGGCTATTTTCAGAGATGGGTTTTTTTTAAAAAAATGTGTCTAAATTATTGATATTAATATCAATTTTTATCAACATTTCCTTTAATTCATAGATATTTCGTTTAAAAATATTGACATTTCCTTTTAAAATATCAGTACTGATACTGATATTTTTCCAAGGGGGAAGAAACAAATCAGTAAAAGCAGCAGCTTGTGAAAAAAGAACGATTTTGAATTGATACCAGCATGTTAGGTCAATGGAATGCTTTTGAAGTGGCACCAGCCAATGGATCCCTAACTCTGAGAAGGACTAACATTGGATACAACCCTATGTTCCAAATGCTGAGATGGGGGCAAGTGATGACTAAAAGCCCAAGGGTGGGACCTGACAAATCAGGAGGTGGAGCCTTAAGACAGGTTTCACATCTCACAGGTTGTTGGGCAGAATTGAGTAGTGTGAGGATAGTCCAACATGAAAGCTTAAGGACAGCCAATATAAAAAAGTTCAAGTACCAATCATACATGATTTTGCAACACTTTCAATGAATGATATGACCTATGCACCCCTTACCTCTCAATGAAGCACAGGAATGGGTCTTGAAGATTATTACAAATGCTTTGATTTGGATTCCTGCATTGTGCAAGGGGTTGGACTTGATGGCCTTATAGACCCCTTCCAACTCTACTATTCTATGATTCTTTGCATCCTTGTGAGATTTTACACCTTTGCCTGGAGACCATGGGAAGACATCCAAATCCAGAATTCTGGGTCAATCCTATGCAAACTGCTGTTCCTTAACAGGGGGTTATTTAAGGTGATCTCCAATCAGCAGGTATTTTCTGTGCTATATGATTATATATAATTTCAAAAGTTGAATGTGGAAGGTCTTTCCAGTTCAATATATCATAGAAATGGGAGCTTTTTCTTTTCTTTTTCAGCAATAGGAGATAGATGGATACATGGATACATGGACAGACAGACAGACAGACAGACAGACAGACAGACAGATAGATAGATAAAATGAGGGGGCTATGAATAGGTTTACAAAATTAAATATCTATATTACTGCTAATATTTTCACTCTTGAGGGATGGAATTATTATTTAGGGACAGAGAATTGTGTAAGAGTTGTTCATTTACAAGATAAATATAGCACCAAGAATATCCTTGCACAGTGCTGAGGCCAGCAGAAAGATAGGAACTGATTATCCTGAGCTAGAAGGGTTACAAAGAAGTTTAAGAAAAATTTCTATTTCTGTAAAGTGTACTTAATGTGGCACATATCAAACTATGGAATTACATTTCAGGACTGTCAAACAAACAAAATTATATGCTAGGCATTTCTGTTTTCAGACAAATGTTCTCATCTTTAGCCCCATTATGCATCAAGACCAGTTCCTACTCTTACGTTCTCCACCCCCTGGACTTTTGCAAGCCCAAGGGCCACATTTCCCATGAGGGAAACCTTTTCGGGGCCACATGCCAGTGATGGGCAGAGCCAAAGGCAACAGCAGGTAGAATAACAGGCGTGACTCTTACCTTACAGTAGGCTACATTTCCATCCACATAAGAGTCAGAGGTTTACACACACTACCAGCTTGGACATCAAGATGCATTATCATAGTTCAAGGGCACATTCCAGCCATGCAAAAGGTACTCAAAGAGGGTACAGAGCAGAGCTAGTAAGTGGTGTGGACAATGGGCAACTAGTAGCACTCCTCCAGATGATCTCAGTGATTGATCTGGGATATAAGAGCCCAGGCAATCCTTTAGGTAATCTGGACCAAAGATGTTCAGGGCTTTGTATATTATATTTTTACTGCCTTTTATTTGTATTGTATTAACTTTCTTGTACTACATGTACAGATGATTTTAATTAATTTAAAAATAAATTTAAATAGCAGAAAGCAGTGTTTTTTTCCCCATGCCTACCTAACCTCGAATCTTATAGACATCCAAGGTAATGAACCAGCTTGGCTCCTTAATAGGTGTGGGGCAATATGTTTCAGTTCATTTTTAGAATGCGATGTGACTTGGAGATGAAATGGGTGTCCGTCTACTAGACAGGTGCCAGAAACATCATTATTCCATCTCTGTGTGATTAATTCTTATTGGTCCCCTGCCAGATGGCAGGGAGAGAACACTCTGCACTGCCAATCAAATGACCTGAAATGACAGAACAATATTGTGGGTAGCCAGCCTAATCAGGCAAAGGTCCAACAACTACTGGATGTCATTTATAATTTCTATAACATATTTTTCTCTCTTCCCCACCCAAAAAACGTTCATCTGGATAGTTATCAAAGCCATTATTATTACAAATTGTCCTTGCAATGTATTATGTGGAATAAAAATTACTCAACCAAAGGCAAATTGGCAGGATTTTAAGGTTAAGTGTAGTGAAGAAGGTGTTAGTAATGTCACCTCAGAGCTCTAGTCCCCACATAATATATTTGTTGCTGGATGGCATTACTTTAGGCTTCAAGTAAGAGATGCACTCCTTAACCAAACCTAGCATGTCGTGGACAATGCTAGCTTTTGTTTACTATGGTTAAGCAATTTTGCTTTTGTTTTTTATGTAGGGAAGTGTTCAAGCATTCGATCCCATACCTGCACTCTAAAATGGTATGGTCCATCAACCGATTATCACATGAGTGTCCAAATGGTATGGTTCAGCTTGCAATATAACATCAATTCTAGAGAAAAACTGTAGATGATAATAATTATCCTTACCTAATGATTTAGACATGGCTGTCAATAAATATTTTGATACCCATGGGTACCCTAACTAGACTCCATCTGGAACAGCTAGAAGCTGATATATCATGGCCTCTTTGTCTGCCTTTGATGTAGCTGACCTGATCTTACAGAGGAGCTGAACAACCTAGGTATATGCAGCTGAGTGCCAAGGGGAACCAAGGAGGACCTTAGGATTTGAATACTGATGCTGAGGAGCAATTTTCATTCCAGCTCTGCAAATCAGAGATTTCTTCACAAACATATCTCCATCTTCCATCCAGGCAAGCAAGAGATATCACCTCAGTTCAAAGGCATATTCCAGCCAGGCAAAAACATTTGAGGGGGATGCAAAGCAGGACTAGAGAGGACAGTGGCTTGGGGTGATAGGGCGTGGCCGTGGGGGAGATGTGGACTGGGAATGGTCCTGAGGGCCACATTTGATCCCCAGGACTGAGATTCCCCACCCCTGTGTTTAACAGACAAAGACTAATTTTACAAACCACACAAGGCCGACATGAAATGCTCTTCAAAAAAGGGTATCTTTTTTTTTTTGCTTCCTTAAAAAGGATTGGTTTGAAAGTGAAGGCTCTATCAAAAAAGAAAACTCCAATAAAATGCCCAGACTAGTAGGTCTGATCCAATGAATGCCCATGAGTATGTCGAATTAGTACCTATTTGTAGCCTAAATGTGGCATGTGGCATGGTTCTATAAGCAAAGCATTATGGTGTAGTAATTTGGGCAATGGGGAAGTAATTGAGTTAAGATATGCTGATAAAGATCGATAGCAAAGGTTTGGAGTTATGACACCAACAAAGTTACAATGACATTAGCACAAAGAGAGAGACACAAATCCATTACAAAGATACAATCAAATATTCAAAAAAGCCCGGCTTGCTCATTACTTATTCATGCTAATACAAGTATATTAAGAAATCTAAACAGTGTTAGCACTCAATCTCTCACAGACCAAATGAGGTTTTGCATTTATCAGCCGCAAGTCATCAAGACCTAACGTTAGCTGTACAAAGGTGGTAATGTGACGTAACCGAGATATTTATATCAACATACACTGACTGAAAGATACAGTAGAATTTATTAAATTGAGTAATGCCTTTGCATTCAGTCCTTCAATAAAAGAAATAACTGGGCAGAAGTCACTTCCCCAGACAATAAGATTTACCTTTATAATCACTTGAGGATCCAATATACTCTCTCTCTCTCTCTCTCTCTCTCTCTCCAGAATTGTGCAGTAGCACAGGATGCCCTGTGGAAATCAGCATGGGCAAAACTTTTGATGTTGTTTTCTCCCACGGATATTTCCACTTGAACATTGGGATTACATGTCCAGTTTATTTTTATTTTATTTTATTTTTGCAAGTGTTCAGATATGTGGATATGCAATTTTTGCTTTTGCTCATTATTCCCCAAATGATTGACTTGGCTGTGTGAACCATTGCACTGGCTTATTGCTCATCATTCATTCCTCATAGAAAGCAAAGATCTTTCTAGCTGTTGTTGCATCATGCTGGGCTGTGTTATTGATGGCTCATTTGCCGTTCAGAGGAGCTGAGTGAGGAGAATCTGAAGGAGCTGGCTATTGCTGGCCTAAATTAGAATTACTACCAAATATTTGAAGTAGTGATGTGCCAACATTTTTGTGCTTCTTGCCTGATCCTTTGCCGGGAAGGGGTGGAAATAAACCTCCCTCAAAACTCAGGGTAAGGTGCGGGATGTTTTAATGAAATTCCAGGGAGCTAAAGCAATTGTGCTGATAACTTTTTTTTAATCTTTATTTATTTTCTTACATTTATACTCCACCTTTCTTTCATCAAGCAACTCAAGGCAGCATACATATGGTTCCCAGGCAGTCTCCCATGCAAGCACTGACCAGACCCAGACCTGCTTTGCTTCAGCAAAGTTGTGGCCTCATATGACTTCAGACCATACCTTGGGCCTATTGTGAGGTGACCAAACAGATCAGGCCTGGTGCCTGTGGTTGGCCAGGTCAGCCACTGGTTGAGAGGCTCAGAAGAGCCCCACTGGCCCAGCCCTGCCTTGTCGCCATTCTCCATCCTCCTCTCCAGGCCCCCAGAGATGTTTGGTGAGTGGTGCTGCCACTTTTGAATGCGAGCCAAGCCCGCAGAGCAGTCCCACCATGTTTAATTACCTAAACTGTACTTCCCCAGCCTATAGATCTATACAATTATAGTCCTGGTTCTACTGGAATTATAGATCTAAAAATGTGTAGATCTATATATAATAATTACAGCAGCTTGGACCCAGCTTACTTGAAAGATTACCTTATTGATTAAAGATTGACCCATATGCACCTGCGTGACCACTGTGGAACTTGCATTTGCCATATATTGCTCATTCCACATCTGTTAGAACTCAGTCTTTCATTGTGGCAGCTCCTATGCTTTCAAACTTCCTGCTTATTGACATTATACTGTTTTAGATGCCTGCTAAACACTTTTTTTTAATTTCAGCTATTTAACAGTGCTTTTATCTCTGCATTATTGATAATTATTTTATATGGTTTTATGTACTTTAAGTTGGAGGGTATAATTTTTCTACAAAACATTGTTGTTGCTTGCATTTGTTAGTTGCATGTTATCTGAAGGTCTCCAAGTGACTTACAACACATTAAAAATATAAATATAAACAATATGATACCTTAAAAGCAGAATAAACAACCCCCATTTCAGCCATAGGAAGCTTGACAGCATGCTAATAACAAAACGACATCACCTCAGTCTATCCAATATCTTTGGATATCTTATATCTGAAAAGATGTCAACAAAGGGGCCAGGGGGACCTTGCTGGGGAGAGCTTTCCACAGATGGGGAACCACAACTGGAAAATTTCCTCTCCCTTGTCACCACATTCCTCGTATCCCACAGGGAAGAGACCTGGAGAAGGGCCTCAGAAGGGTATTTTGTTGTTGTTGTTATTATTTTTAGTTTTAGATTCCTCCCCTCTTTAAAATCCACACAAGATCAGGGAGGACTTGTTTTGGGACACTTGTGGGCATGGGACAAAAACAGACTTATTGTTTCACTGTAGGGTTGGATGAAGAGCCTAAGTCTACCTTGGTCAAAAATAGGGTGCCATGTGTACCATATGGATTGTAAACATGCTACCTCTTAACAAAAGGGTAAGCTGCAAGGGCCTTTCACTGATATTCTCCTGCCCCACAGTGATAGGGGTAGGGGGGGAAAGCAACCTTTGCAGGGGGGGTGAAATAATCCCCAAAATTGATTAGCTGGGTTCAGAGCATCCATAGTTTGGATACTGCTGCTTGGGAGTTCTGGAGCTCAACAACCCTCTCCCTGGTCCCAAATACCAGTGCTTCAGATATCACTGGGCCTTCATCTGCACCATACCACTTTGAACAGGCATGGCTCCCTCCCTCAAAAAGACCCTGGAAACTATAATTTGTTAAGGGTGCTGAGAGTTGTTAGGAGACCCCATTCCCCTCACAGAGCTACAGTTCCCTGAGTGGTTTAAGAACCAACCCCTTTTCTCGGGGAACTCTAGGAATTGTGGCTCTGTGAGAGGAACAGGGTCTTCTAATAATTCTACAAAATACAATTCCCAGGAGTCTTCAGGGGAAGCCATGATTGTTTAAAGTGGTATTATACTGCTTTAAATGTATAGCGCAGATGAGGCCTGGGATACAAAAGAGTGTCCACTGAAGATCTTAATGAACACAGGCAGGGTCCTATGGTTGAAGGTGGGCATTCTGGCGCCTCAATCCCAAAGCATACACAGGTTTCAATATCATCTTCACACCTCTCTAGTCCAAAGAAACAGTGACTATGAGATTGAATAGTTCCAAATGAGATCCATTTTGCCTCTATAGATTTTTCTTCACCCATAAATATGGAACATTGCAACTTGTTTTTTGGGATTTTCCCCCTCCCCAAAAAATTCTGGATCAAGTACATTATATTTTGGCAATCAGATGGGGCTGTTCTAAGTTATAGGATTTCTGTTCTGCTGCAGCTGAAGCCATTGATTCCCCTTCATGTTAATCAGATTTCAATTTATGAAAATATACTAGCAAATCAGGGTCATACAGCTTAAGCAGGATTTATTTTCTGATTAGTTTCATGTGCACAATGAAATAATAATAATAAAACCCCTTTCTTTCATAAAAGTTGTGAAGTTCCCCATTTGAATGACACATCTTGAATCCCAAAGCCCAGCTTTAAAAAAAAAATGGAAAGAACCATTTGCACTGATTGCCCATATGCTGCTGGGCCAGGTTCAAGGTTCTTGTTTTAATTTACAAGGCCCTTTGTAACTTGGGTACAGTATACCTCAGGGACTATCTAATTTCTTACATCCTGCCCAATCAATTAGGTCTATGGGGGAGTCACTATTAGTACTATTACTCAGATGCGTGACTTACGTCCACCAGGATCCAAGCATTCACCATTGTGAGCGCAATTCTGTGGAACTCCTAGCTAAGATCAGACAGGCCCTGTCCTGGTGAATATTTCAGAAGGCAGCTTTCTGATTCTATGGTCTCTTTATGGTATCTGTTGTAACCTCTTAGAGATTTACAATAATAAGCGGTATATAAATGGTTGAAATAACAAAATAAATTTAACTATTTGCCATCTTTGAACCAGTTATGAAGAAATTTAGCCTTGACATACTGATAGGTTGAAAGAGGGAGTATCATTTCTTTCCCCCCTCCAAATCTAAATCAAATTTAAAAAAACAAAACTGTGCTTCTGATAATTGTTGCACAGAATAATACTGTTTACAGTTCCTTCTTTACCATAAGAACTCCCTAGAAAGGCATCATTTCAGTTTGATCCCAATGACATTTCATTTATTAACTGTGACTGATAAATTCAGTGCCTCTGAAATCAGATAAAACTTTGATAAATGGCTCCTTTGAGAGCAGATTGCAACAACAAGTCCTGCCCACCCTTGGCCACCCAGCTGCAATCAGTACCATTTTATTTATCAAGAGCTCAGAAAAAGAGAGCTATCATTCCATTAAAAGATGGGAGAAGATATGCCTTTCCTAAAAGAGTGCCTTGGAAGATACAAAACTACAAAAACTAAGCAATGTGTGTCTGACAGCAGGCTTTGTACAAAGTGAGGAAGGGACTTGAAGGGACTTACAACAGGACAAAGCGGGGAAGGGACCACTGCAAAACTAGGGAGGATTCCAAAATTCTCATCATTAAAATTTCTCTCCAGATTTAAGAGTTTCACATTAACCTTATCTTGCTTACAAAGCAACCTCTATTCTGTGTAGGGATTGGGGGAGAAATTGGATTCACATTTAAAGGCGATTTGCACTTTCTGGAACAGTATGTGAACCGAAACACACTCATCCAAATTTTGCAATACAGTTCTCCAGACATGTAATGTGTACAAAAATGTACACACTAGGGTAAAGTATGCATATAAATGAATATATTAGGGGAAATAACACATAAAACACGCTACATTGGAGAAAATTGCTTTGCAATTAGGATAAATTTGCACTAAAATGCTAAAGAATTTTCATGAAGACTTTTTTTATTAAAAAAAATCAAATTGATGTGTAAACATGGAGAACTGAACTTAAGACTGGAAAAATAAGAAACTGAAATTGATATATTTGTACTGTAGGTGCCTACCTGATGTGCATTGGAAGCACAATCCAAAGGGCAGGTGATGCCACGCTAAGGCCCTTGTCTTAGTGGACATCAGATGAACCTTGGGAACATACAGCACTACTAAGAGTGTCTGTCTTGAGGATCAAAGGAAACATGATGCAAGGATGTTGAGATCTGGCTGTACGTCTCTTTGCAATTCACTGTTCTGATGCAAAATGGAAGAATATTGCTAGAAATAGAGAACACTGCAAAACCTCAAAATGCTGCATTCATACATTATATTTTGGAGGCAATGTGATAATCAAGGTAGCATCATCTGAATTAATTTTTTTAAGCTGCTAAATATAGAAAGCAGCATATTTAAGGAGGGGTGGGGGACAATTTCAAAGCAAAAACCAAGCATTTGCTTATAGAAAATATATGGAGTAAACTTTTAATGGGCTTGCTTCCAAACAATTTAATAGCTAAGTGATCTATGGTTTACTTTAACACACATTCTCATTAAAACTCAAGTAAATATCTCTGGATACAGACACATTCCATGCCATTCTCTTTATTACTTAATTTTCCAGGTATCCCAGCATGATCTGAATAAATTATGCTGACAATACAAGACTATAAATGATAAATCAACAACACAATTTTAGTGATATATAGCATGAAATGTAAATAATAACCAGAGCTGCTAATTGGCTTGCTACCTGGCAACAAATCAGTAAGTGAGCTATTTCCACTGGTAATGCTTCAGTAGTGTACCACCCCAATCATTAAGCATTTCTGGCTGGTAAGCTCTTTCTACGGTTTTTCTGCAAGAGATGAAATTGTAGTATGAAAATTAACTTTGGAGAAATAAAAAAGAACATGTGGCAAATGTATCATTCCTTGATGGTGGTGGGATGTGAGACTGACATTGTTATTTGCAATTCTGGAGTTGTGTTAAACCCCTGATATTTTAAAGAACAGAGATCAGGGAGAGGAAAGGTGAGGATGTTTTTCTACAAATGGAGCAAAGATAAATGTTTAAACCTCAAAGAGTACTTCTAAGATCCATCATCTCTGGCACTGTAAAGTCAATATCCTAGTTAGCAATGGAGATTGCTGACTCCAGCATCAGTAGGGCAAGGGATCTGCTCCGGCCTGTAGTCTGAACTTTCAGGGAGCTATCCAAGGTGCTGGGGGAAAAAAAATCTCAAAATAGGCTTAGCACCTTGGACAGCTCCCTGAAACTTCAGACTAAAACCTGGAGTGGATTCACCACCCTATTGACTTCGGGGGGCCCAGTCTCTGCTGCTCATTATTACTCATGGAGAACTGCCCATGCAAAATAGTAATAGTAATCTCGCAAAATATGTATTAGTAGAAGCTTTGTACCCAAAGTTGTTTGGGAATTTTAAGAAATTAAAATATCAGTGTAGTTTTGAAAGGTTCAGTGCACCATCTTGATTCAAAATGGCATCCACTTGTCTCCAAACATAGCAAAACTCTGCTCCTTGATCTCAGGAACCATCCTGCAAAATTTGGTTATGATATCTTGAGAGGTGTCCAAATACATAGTGAACAAACAAACAAAACATATAGCATTCCAAAATAGATAATAATGTGTGTCTTCTTTTGATGTATTTAATTCTGTATTTGGATATAATTAAGCTGCTGAGATCTGTGTTGCAACATTCAGTGAAGTGTGAAATCCAATGGACAACCAAGTTCTGATCCACACAGTAGTCCAGGAAGGATAAGATAATTTCACATGTAAATCCAGAAATACTAAATCCATCAAGGATAAATAGCTCAAGCATCTACTAGAAGTATGACCTGCCACCATTAACACCAGTTTTAACCAAGGTCTTTTAGCTTCCCCTGAAATTCCTCAGATGTTCCATCATAGAGATATCCACAAATGCACTTCGCATTTCACATTAAGTAAAATGTCAACAGCAACTTTCATTGCAATAAGTTAGTCCCAGGGCTTCCCTGAACTCCATTGGCTTGGTCTAACTGTTAGCATCAGCATTAGTTCTCCACCTGTAAAATGGGGCTAACAATGACCTACTTCATCAGGCTATTAGGGTGTCTAAAAAGCTACATCACTGGGATCAATCTGTTCAACAACACAGAAACTTCAGTTCATCATTCACAAGACAGTTGTGCTGGAGTACTTCAGATTCCATTCGCTGATGGCAATCATATTAACATTGGACATTTCAATACATGCAGGACTGACTTCGAATTAAGAAATATTAGTCAATCAATCACATGCATTTTAGTTAATCAAACCATTAATCATATTTTTTCTCACAATGCCCAGGAATGCAACATGATGAGGAAGAGGAGAGTAGCAGGGTTATTCCACTGCCTCTGCTGAGAGACCAGCTGTCTCTAGCCCTCCCTTATCTGTCACCTAGCAGCAGTCACTCCATCAAACTACTTCTATCCTAGCTAGTAAACTGTAAAACTGTCAGAATTGATGCTGAGGCTTGCTTTTTTCCTCCTCCCTTCACATCCTTTTTTCCTTGTGTGCTATGTCTTTTTGCTTATCTACCTGAAGGCAGGGACTATCTTACTGCTGATCTTTGTAAGATTTTCTGGGAGCTTTTTTCAGCTAAAAAGTGGAATAGCAATGCGTCATATAAATAAAGCCTGGTCCCTTCTGAGTAGTGGGGAAAGGGGGCATGATGGCCACTAGGATGGGCTGCCAGAGTCAGCTCCATAGCCAGCACTGGCAGCAAAAGAAAAAAGAAAAATGAGAAATACAAAAGCAGTGAAAATGAATACAAGTAAAAAAACAAATGCAAGTCCATGAATAAATGACAAAGCAAACACAATTTTAATGAATATATAATTAATTTTTTTTTAAAAAAGAGAGAATAATGAACTGACAAACTTCAGGCACATCTCTACTTTATGGTAGGTCAAGATATCAAAGAGACTAGAGTAGCTAAATACAGGGGAAGGCAGACATACTTTCTAAAGTATGATGAAAAAGATGTGAAAAAGCCATCCTTAGACATTTGCACTTCCCCAAATTTTGCAGTGCAACTCTCCAGCCAAGTAATGTGTACAAAAATGCATATATTGGTGAAAATAAAATATAAAAATGGAGTAAATATGGGGAAATTGCTCTACAAAAATGTGTGCATTAGGGAAAATTGTATACAAACGTGTATATTAAGAAAAATTAACACTAAAATGCTGATGAATTCACAATCTGTGTTAAGGAAATATACATGGGGGTGGGAATGGGGAGAATGGGGAAACTTGATTAGCCCTGTTCCCCCTTTCCATTGTTGGTGCCTTCCATAAGAGTGACCCTTTGATGTGGGAGTCCACAAAATAAATGGGGGGGGGGACGAAAGATCACTTTGCTCAAGGCTCCCTTACCAGCCTGGGTTCCATCTATCTTCAGCCTACTTCAGTGTGGTTATCAATAGGGTTCAGGAATAAATTCAATTTGGTTCACATTTTAAGGTGAATTTACCCAATTACCACTTTCACAAACAATATATGAGGTGAAACAGAGCCACTCTTAGAAAAATGCTCTTCTCAGAATTTTGCAGGGCAACTCTCCAGCCAGGTAATATGAATGCCTATATTAGTGAAAATAAAATAGAAAATGGGTTATATTAGGAACCATCGTTCTACAAAAATGTGTGCTTTAGTGAAAATAGCATATAAACATGTTCAGAGCTTGGAAAAGTTATTTTTTTGAACTACAACTCCCATCAGCCCCAGCCAGCATGGCCACTGAATTGGGCTGATGGGAGTTGTAGTTCAAAAAAGTAACTTTTCCAAGCTCTGAACATGTGTATATAAAGAGAAATTTAACACTAAAATGCTGATAAACTTTCCTAAGGACTTCTTTAAAAAAATCACAAACTGATGTCAAAATGTGGAGAACTGAATTTAAGATTGGAGAATTCAAAACTGACAGATTTGCTCATCCCTCACTGTCACAGAAAAATAGATAGTTAGTTTATAAGGAGTCAGATCATCCATCCATCCATCCATCCATCCAGCTCAGTAGAGTCTACACCAGAGTTTCAGACAGGAGTTTTTCCCAGACCTTCCTGGAACATGCAAAGCATGTGCTCTCCCACTGAGCTATGGTCCCTATTAGGAAAAGCATGTAAGGCCTATGCTCGCCATGTTGATGTGATTCAGTCAGTAATTTTGAGTTAAGCCACTGCTTGAAGTGTTTTACAGAAGCGGGATGGGAGGCAGAACTTTGAAAGGCAAGCTACATTATTTCTGCAATATCAATCTGCAACTTTAAATCAGATGAATAGCTCCCCTACCATGTTTAATTGAGAGAGGTGGCTACTTAAGACAGCCATTAATTAGCCTTTGCTTTTGAGTCCTTAGGTACTTGTTTACCAAAACCTGGTAAAACAGGTTATCAGTTACTTTAGTGCTTGAGATAACCTGTTATCTTGCAAGCTGAATTTGCAAAAAAAAAAAAAAAAAAAGTGCACCTGATCGTTCAGCACCAAAGGGCAATTTACTCATTGGCATTTGATTATGCAAGCATTGCGCGAGATCTCTTTTAAAAGATAAGCTCTCTTTGCTTGCTGCTACTGAGTAATAAGAGGCTTCGCAATGAGGAAAAAAATGTTTATTTCATACTAGAGTATGCACTGGATGATGTTTACTTAAAATAAAAAAATAAAGGAGACTGTGGCATGATGTCTTCTCCTGTGTCAGAGTGCTCATTATTATGTAGGATGGATTGTGCTCACTTTGGAAGTAATCAGCTTGTCTTCAGCATCAGTTATACCATTTAGCAAAATCAAATGGTGAAATTTTTACTTCAGGCAGGCTAGTGCTAGGCTACCATCCTCTCCCCTCAATTTCACAAAAAGCTTTCTCATCTCCCCCACCCACACCTCCATGAAAGAGAGTGAGATGGTTGTCTCCTTTCAGAGAGGTGCAAATTTTCAGGTGAGCTGGGGTTAGGGATGCAAGAAGACACCTTCTGTTCCACCCGGTATTCACTGAGAGTGCCACAGGTTCTCCACCCCTTATCTAGGATCTAGGAGTTTAGTGGTGTTGGCACCAAACTTTGCCTGAAGCAGAACTTGAGGGAAATGTAAAGGTTCCACCTGAGATGGCATCTTTTTAAACACCTCAAAAGAAATGAACAGGTTTCCAATCAGATTAGCAAAATTCTGGGGGTAGATATTATATAATCATCACTGGCATCAGTTTTACTGAAAGCAGAATTTTCAGAGTAATCATTCTTTCCAACGATCTGAATTCAAACCCCTTTAGCCAGGTTCAAAACCACCTTAAGAGATTCTAAGGCAGGTTTGGAGAGTTACATTTCTTTTAACTTCGCTGAAAACACCTCCAAAAGCACATAAGATATTCAGAACTGCATATGTTTCATTAGTTTTAACTAAGAGCTGCTTTAACTCTGTCCTAGTGTGTAATTGAAGTCAAAACATTTTTGCTTTTGGCAGATGATAGTAGTAAATAAAATAGCCCTGATGAATAGTAGAAAACTGTTAATTATGTTTTGTTTGCTCTTTTGTTTGTGGATCACTTGCATGGTTAAAATTAATTTTATGATGTTATTTAAAACAATACATGTGACATTTCAGATGTTCTAGAGAAGGACGCTTAGTAATAATAAATAGGTGGACTTGTCAAAGGAAATTTGCTAACTCAAGCATCTTAAATGGAGAAAAGGAGCTAACTATAAATTACAGCAAGGTCTTTAAAAAGAGAGAAAGCTTTATTTTCTTTAGAAAAGCCCCCAAACATCTATCTTTTGTTTTTATTCACTGATTAAATCTGGATATGCAGATAAAAAACAATAGAAGTTTGATGATTACATAGCCATCCGTGACAACCTCAAACATTTCAGGGACTAGGAAAATATCAATCTAATTTGAGGCTTGCATCAGGAAAAAACAATTAATACTTCCAGAGAAATTTTAAAGAAGTCTGCAAAAAGAGGGGATGCTGGAAAATGGAAACAACAACTATATCCCCACTCGACATTTGTTGACCCTTTTTTCTTATGTTTGTCCCTGATGCACAGTGTATCTGAGTAATAGAACTAAGTAGAGAGACTCAGGACCAAGAAAGGAAATGGTGCTGGAACAGGAAGTCAGAGTGAGGTCTCTGCTCATGCCCTCCCTTGCAGCATGTCCAGAGCAGATTGATGTGAGAGACCACATGGAACTCAGTAAAGATCTTCCCTCTAACCTAAGCCCGAAAGAGCAATGAAACTTGGTGGCGGTGGTTCTGTAAGAATCTCAGGAGTGATTCTCACAACAAGGAGTGATTCTTACAACAAGCAAGCATGCCAAAAGGACTGCAACCTTGGGGAGGGAGTGGATTTTGCAGCTGAGAGCCCAGCTCAGAAATGGACCTGCTAGAAACAGAAATCTGAGCTCTGTATAGACCTGGCCATGCCTGGAGAAGAAAGAGGCAGCAGGAAAGCGAAGTTTTTATTTGACCTTATCAGGGGGCCAAGGAGAAAGAACTGTAGTAACCTAAAGCTCCTCGCTGGCAGCTTTAGAGGCCTACTGTTCTCCAAGGTGCAATGGGGCTGCAAAAAAGGCAAATGCTATTTTAGGCTGCATTAACAGAAGTATAGTTTCCAAACTGAGTGAAGTATTAGTTCTCCTCTATTCAGCACTGGTTAGGCCTCATCTTGAGTACTGTGTCCAGTTCTGGTCTCCGCATTTCAAGAAGGATGCAGACAAACTGGTTCAAAGGAGGGCAACAAGGATGATCAGGGGACTGGAAACAAAGCCCAATGAGGAGAGACTGAAAGAACTGGGCATGGAGGAGAGAAGACTGAGGGGAGATATGATAGCACTCTTCAAGTACATGAAAGGTTGCCACACAGAGGAGGGCCAGGATCTCTTCTCAATCGTCCCAGAGTGCAGGGCATGGAATAATGGGGTCAAGTTGCAGGAAGCCAGATTTCAACTGAAAATCAGGAAAAACTTCTTAACTGTTAGAGCCATACGACAATGGAACCAATTACCTAGGGAGGTAGTGGGCTCTCCAACACTGGAAGGATTCAAGAGGCAGCTGGACAGCCATCTGTCGGGAATGCTTTGATCTGGATTCCTGCATTGAGCAGGAGGTTGGACTTGATGGCCTTATAAGCCCCTTCCAACTCTACTATTCTATGATTCTGTAAGACAGTGGAGAGAGATAAATTCTTTACAGGAAATCAGCAGGAAAGAGAAGGATTAGATAGCTACATCACAGTGCTACAAACTCAGTGCTGGATTTAGGAACAAGCCAAGTGAGCCATGACTTAGGGCTTCACATTATGAGGGTCTCTAAATATGTTGATCACTAAGACGTTTTATTACAATTGAAATTGCTTTGGCTCAAATAACCTTTCATATAAAATCCACCACCAAAATTCTGAACGCTGACCTCCCCATCCCAATTTCTTCCAGGGCTGCTGGACTACTCACATCATCCACAGGTTGCCCAACCTCACTTCAGATCTCAAGAGGAGACAATGGGATGGGGCCTCTGAATCTTGATAGGGCTTAGGGCCTCAACTTATCTTAATCAGGCCCTGTGCAAATCTTAGCAAGCCCATGCAATTTTGGAGAGCTGGAAGATTCCCCAATCAGGGACAGAATTGTGTGCAGCATTTTGGATCATCAGTTGCAAGAACACTTGCTTCGAGAGAGCGATCTTACTTAGGCAAATGCCTGAATATAGCTCGAACTTCAGAGGTCTCCAAAACCATGCTAAAAGCCTTAGGTTTGCAAGGACTACCCCTGTTGTACACATAGTCAGGACAAAAAAGCCAACCAAATCAAAGCAAGCCCAAGTGAATCAGGGTCCTGCACCCATTGGGAGCTGCAGGCAACTACCACGGCAGGTAGCATGAACACAGAAAGACAAAATGCCCTGTGTTTGGCCAGCAGTGTACACACTGCGACAAACTGAGCCACTTCCAGAATGTGTGCAGAAAAAAAAGGCAAGGACAATGCACTAAGATATCTGCAGGAGGTTGCAGAGTCCACAAACAGTGCTGATAATATTCAAGTCATGTCAGTCTCTCTGAGCCCCAAGACATATCAAATCCAGACACGGGGCACATCACCATCATCAGGATTATTTGCAATAATATTATTGGACCAATGACCTGTGGTATTTAATATGGATAGTGGTGCCTCATGCAGTGTGACTCCCCAGTATGAATTAGACTCAGAAATAAGCATTAGGCAGAGCAGCCTGTCCCTGATAATGAACAAGAAGGGCATCCTGCAGACAATGTGGAAGTGCAATATGACACTAACAAACCTCCCCAAATAACAAAATGTACCAACTTACATTTGTTGTTGTGCAGGAAAGGGACCAACCCACCCTTTTAGGTAATTGCTTGCCATCCAAACAATTGGTCTGATTAGGGGGCAGCACCATAATTTTGTCTGTACAAAACAGAATTATCCCAAACCCTGAACTATGGAAAATATAGAGATGTTTTCAAAGGAGATGGCTGTTTTGATGGAGAGCTATGCCTCGAAATCAACCCACTAGTAGACCCAGTTTGCTTGCCATGGAGGAAACGTCCAGTGGTATCGAATGAGCCTTTTTGTAAAGGGGACAGCTTGCAGAAAAGAGGCATCATCATTGCAGAAGAATCTAGCACTCCCTGCACCAGCAGCATGCATGTAGTAAAGAAGCCATCAGGCACATTAAGGATCAGCATAGACCTCAATGTGTTGAATCAGGCTATTGTCCATTGCCTTCATCTTGCCTGATCTCTCCAGGGATGTCAAAAATAGCTTCCAGCATGTGAAGATGGATGAAGAGTCAAAAAAGTTGACTACATTTGCTGCACCTTTTGGTCACTATAGATGCCCCCACCTTCACATCTACCCAGCTCTTCAAGTGTTTCGGAGGAAACTAAATCAGTCACTCAAAAGGCTTGCCTGGCGTGAAGATAATTGCAGATAACATTCTGATTAAAGGAGAAGGGACAAATGATGCATATGCAGAAAAAGACCATGAATACAAGCAGTCATTTTTTCAGCGTTGCAAAGAGAGAAACATCAAACTAACTGGGTGAGAAAGTGGAAGGATGAAGATTTCAACCAAACATTAGGAAAAATTTCCTGATGGCAATAGCTGTTTTGAACAGAATGCTTCAGAAAGTGCTGGGCTCTCATGTGCTGGAGGACTATCTGTCAGGGATGTTGTGCATTCCTGAGCAGTGGGTTCGATTTGATGACCTCCAAGATACGTTCCAACTGTACAATGCTATGATTCTATTTTTTAAACCATATTTTTATGCTGTTGTTCTGCCCCCCTGTAGTATTCAAGGCAACTCATGAGAAAAGGAAACCAGTAACTGGGGATGGGACAGAAATTTTATTTGGTTTACATTTAAAGGCAAACCTACCTAATTTGTACTTTCTGAAATTATACACGGACTGAAACACAGCCATCCTTTGCAATTCAGAAACCTTTGAATTTTGCAGTGCAGTTCTCCACCGGACAAAATGGTTACGAGAATGTTATAGCAAGTGTGCATATAGATGCATATATTAGTGAAAATACCATACAAAATGCATTATATTAGGGGAAACTGCTGTGCAAAAATGTGTGTACTGGGCAAAATTGTGTATATTAGTAGAAATTTGCTCTAGAAGCTGATGAATTTTCAGTAGGACATTTTTTAAAAAAAAAATTCACAAAATGATATAGAAATGTGAAGAACTGAATGTAAGATATGGAAAAATGAGAAGCTGAGAAGAACCAAAACTGACAGATTCACCCATCCCTACCAGCAACATATACAACAGTCAAAATGCAGCATCAGCAGATAAAACACATCCATATCATTAGACAACAGCATGAGCAAATCAGAGCACTGCTAGCTGTCAGCAGACCATAACAAATAGTCCAGCTCCACTAAGATTTAGTGACAGGGACATCACTTCCTGTAGACATCTCATGGGCTACCATGAAGCACAGTCCTACGCAGCACTTTAAGTACGACTATGTTCAATGATGCTTACTGCCTAGTAAGTGTGATTAGGATTGCGGCCTACATAGGCCTTTTGGTCTGATCCAGCCAGGCTTTTTTATGTCCTTATGCACCCAGATATGTAATGGGAGCCAGTGGTGGCCCCATGTCAGTGGGGCAGTGGGATCTGCTCTGTGTTTTAGTCTGAACTTTCAAGATGTTGTCCAAGGTGCTTCAGTAGCAAGGTGGACAGCTCCTTGAAAGTTCAGACTAAAACACAGAGCGGATTCCACTGCCCTACTGACATGGAGCCACCAGCCACCACCAATTGGAGCCAATTAAAAATCTCATAATAGGAGTGAAACACAATGATTCTGGCAAGTATTCAGTTATGCCAGGTTAGGGCCATAGCCAGCAGTATTGAGGTAAGCCAGGAGCACAGGAATAATCCAGGAGTCAGGTCTGTTGATCTGTGAGGGGTGCAGGGGACTCCTCTCATCACCATTAACAACCTACAATTCTCAGAATCCTTTGGAAAAAGACATGACTGTTAAAAGTGGTACAATACTACTTTAAATGTATAGTGCAGATGGGGCCTGAGTTCAATGGGGAACTCTGTGTGTGTGTGTGTGTGTGTGTGTGTGTGCGCGTGTATGCATATATACATACATATATATATGTATATAGTATATATATATACTCACTCTAGTTTTGTAAGTCCGTTGTACTGCATCATCAGATTTTTAATACTTGAAAAGGATTTTGTAAGAAAATGTGTTATTGATCTTTCTCAAAACTGTCTGAAAATTCCCTTTACTATTTTTTTAAAAAAATGAGTATCAGTTTTGTAAATAATTTACTCCCCGCCCTGCCACCTTCCATCTTTTCCTTTGTTGTACATAAATATGTTTGGATCTTTCTAACTTTGAAATGTCTTACTTCATATACTTTTTCAGTCCCTATATGAACATAAAAGAACAAATTATTTTTAAAACAAGATTAGGTCATTTGAGTCATAAATAAATCATTGTTTTATTTTTAGGATATAGAAACCAGACAAACAGACACATATAAAAGAATTCATAATGTCTCCATACCATTCGTAACACCTTCACATACTTTAGGCTTATATCATACCCCAAGGAAACAATTTAATATTTTGTATTCTCTAGCATGGAAATCCAGGAAAACAGAATATAAATTAACTAAAGGACAAAAAAAAACACAACCCTTGTGATTTAAGAACATACATATAGCCAACAAATAATTCTATCAGACTTTAAAAAGCAGGGAAATTGGGCAGCTCTGGTGAATGCATCAGGGGAGCAGGAGACCTGACCTCCTCTCTGAGATATTGTACTGCCCTACAACTTTCTCAAAATGCAAACACAATTTGCTTTGGTCTTTCACAGTCCAATCCACTTCCTGTGTAGCTGGGAAGAATTTGGTAACATGTACCCCTGAGCATATGGTTAGTGGTGGCAACACCTGTAATCAGAACTGCATCTCCAAAGATGGAGAATTACATTTTTGTATGTTTGTTGGTGTTCTTCTTACTTTGCTTCTTTCCTGTGTTACTACTGTTTCTAGAGAGAATCTAACCTAGAAAAGTATATTTCTCTCATTATTCATCTTAGAAATCTGTGTCAAATTTATTTTTCTTAATTTCAAAGCCTTTTTATTGGTCAATGGCATATGATGGTGAAGACAGCATTTTGTGTTATATATTTTGTGTTATATAACTGGAGGTTATATTCTATTTCTATTTGGGTGCATTAACAGTTGAATCTGAAACTGCAGCTTCGATGTAAAATCAGACTGATTTCAATATGTTGCTACTTAAGCAATGACTCTAGCTGTTGGAAAAAACAAACTTGACCTACCCAATATGCATGTTTTCAGCCTGCTTTGCTTAAGTTACTTCATTTAAGAAAGGGTGGGCATAGTCAATTAAAAACATAGAGCACACCTAGCGATTTGCTAGAATATATTCCACCTCCCAATGTTTATCTTGCGCAAACTGAGGAACTCCTCCTGTCCACTGGAGACTGTTCTGCAGAATGAAATGGAAATGGACTGCCTTCAAGTCGATTCTGACTTAGGGCGACCCTACAAATAGGGTTTTCATGGTAAGCGGTACTCAGAGGTGGCTTTACCATTGCCTTCCTCTGAGGCTGAGAGGCAGTGACTGGCCCAAGGTCACCCAATGAGCTTCATGGCTATTTATTTATTTTATTTATTTATTTATTTCATTTTTAAACCGCCCATAGCGAATAGCTCTCTGGGCGGTGAACAAAACAAGATTAAAATACAATATTACAATAAAATTACAATAAAATCAGCAACAAGTTAAACGAAAAAAAAATTAAATGAAACACATTGAACATTAAAATGCCTGGGAGTATAGCCAGGTCTTAACCTGGCGCCTAAAAGAAAGTACCGAAGGCGCCAGGCGTATCTCCACAGGTAGGCTGTTCCACAGTTCGGGGGCCACCACAGAAAAGGCCCTAGATCTAATAACAATCCTCCGGGCAACCTGATGAGTTGGTACCCGGAGGAGGGCCTTGGATATTTTTTCTTTCCTGTGTTACTACTGTTTCTAGAGAGAATCTAACCTAGAAAAGTATATTTCTCTCATTATTCATCTTAGAAATCTGCATGTCGGGATTCTATGTCGGAAATCTATGTCGGGATTAGAGCCCTGGTCTCCCAGGTTGTAGTCCAACAGCTTAACCACCATACCACACTGGCTCTCATTCTGCAGAATAGTCAGTGCCATAATTCCACAATTGTTTTTGAAGTATTTTTTTTAGTAGAGATTATGCAAAGTGTTACTATACTTCACATAATCACAGAAACAGAAGCAAAAGAAAATAATTTACCACAGGAAAATTTGCCAAAATTGCAAAGTAAATCAAACATTTAAAGTGACTATCTGAACTATATCAACTGTCTTAATATTTTCGTCCCTCCCTGCTAAAACAAGATCAATACAGCACATCTTGTTTATGTTATTTGGGCTGATTGCAGTTGTTGTCACCACTTACCATATGCTTACCAAATTCTTCCAATCTACACAGGAAATGGATTGCGGAGGGGAGGAGGGGAGGAGGGGGAGGGGGAGGGGAAGAAGGGAGGAGGATGGAGGGGGGAGAGAAGAGGGGGTGGGGAGGGGAGAGGGAGGGGAAAGGGAGTTGATAATTTGCATGCTTATTGAGTTCAATAGGATTTACTTCCATGCAGCCATGCTTAGGATAGGTGAAACTGAGCAAGGGGAAGGAGGAGAAGGGGGAAGGAGGGAGGGAAGGAAGAAGGGCTGGAGTGGGGAGCGGAGGGGAAAGAGGAATAGGGTAGAGGAGGAAGGGAGGGGGAAAGGAGGGGAGAGGAGAAGGGGAAGGGGAAGGACAGAGGAAGAGGAGATGACAGGGGAGAGGAGAGGGAAGGAAGGGGGAGAGGAGGAGCAGGATGGAGGGGATAGGTGAGAGGAGGAGGGGAGGGGAGGTTTGATCATTTGCATGCTTATTAGGTACAATGGGTGCAATCATGATTAGGATAGATGAAACTGGCCTGGGGAAGGGGCAGGGAGAGGGGGAGGTGAGAGAGAAAGGAGTAGGGGGAGAGGAGAAGATTGGGTGGGTGGACACTGAGTAGAGGAAAAAACTCTTTCCTTTCCAAAAGTAAAACATTGTGAACAGTATCATTATTTTTCAGGGATTCCCCCACCTCTTTATTCTACAGCAAGCACATGTAGTCTCCCAACCAAATATAACCCAAAGCTGTCACTGGCTATATCCACACCAGACTTTTATTCCACTTTAAACAGTCATGGCTCCCCCCCAAAGAATCCTGGGAAGTATAGTTTATGAAGAGAGTTGAGAGTTGTTAGGGAACGTACTGTTCCCCTCATAGAGCTACAATCACCAGATATCTCTGGGATGAGGGGCTGACTGTTAAAGCATTCTGGCCACTGGAGTTCTGTCAGGGGAATAGGAATCTCCTAACAACTCTCAGCACCCATCACAAACTAAACAGGATTCTTTGGGGGAAGCCATATCTGGCGTGGGTGTGGCATCCCTGATTAGCCAAGCCAAACAACTGTTATTCTGGCTTTTCGAACACTAGCAGTTGGTTCTTACTGAGCATGCCTGCACTATCATAAACTCTAATGTTAAATTTCTTAAATTAATTAAAAACCAGCCAGGCATTTTTTTCAACTTTTAAACTGCAGAGGATGAAGGTCAGAGTATGGGGCAATGTCAGTAATAGGATTACAGGTACTCTGTGAACATGGCTGACTTTTAATTAATTTCAACAAATTATGAGACCACTGACAGAAAAAAGTCCAACAGGGGTCTGGATATTTTTTCTCTTATTTTAGACTTTGAACTCTGGATTCTCTCTAAGTGTTTTGTGTATTCCATGAAAATGTAGAGGGTTGTTAAGCAAGCATTTCTGAGTTCAGGACTATAAGGTTTCTAAGATTTTGTTTTGAAATGAGCTTATGGAAAGCAGCAGAATGGCACTGGGGTATTTTCAATTTAACATGGTGGTATGTGAAAAATCCATGCTGGCTACAGTATAACAGCCACTCTTGTGGCTGTAAAATAAGAATCTCTAATTTATACTATGATTAATTAATGTCTAAATTGGTTTCAGACCTGGGTATGGTAGCTTTGGTCACTTTGAAGGGTTACCTTTAGCATGTGACAGATAGGGAGAATGTTACCTTTTTTATTCTCCTTGATGGCTTTCCATACCTTTGAACATGGTATCCTCTGTATGGGATGAGGGTTGGGAGTACTGATAAAACAAACAAACAAACAAATATAGGATCTTTCTTAAATCTTGGGTGCACCTTGGGTTTTAGTTGAGCAGTTTTCAAAAGAATTCCATAATGGACAGCACCACAACATTTAATAGATTAAGGCATCACTTACTTGGAACAAGTGTAATTGAATTCAAAAGGGCTATGGTTAAGATTGCCCCGTTAAGTTTACAATGTAAGCTAGCTCTGTCACTCACTAAAAATGTGTTAATTGATGAAATCTCTCCTCCTGCTGTAGTTAATTGGGGAATAGTTTTTTTATATATATGTATATTATTTTCAACACAAGTATTTATCAAAAGCATAGGTGGCAGGTATCTTCTTGGAAACAGCATTGCTCATCAACACTTAGTACCTGGACAGCAGGTAAGCTGCTCACAGTATCCCCTACAGGGATGAGATGTATTTTTGTAAACCTCTTTGTGGTCTTACTACAATCAAGCAGTATACTCATTTTGTTAAATAAATAAACTTATAGTCATTTTCTGTTTGAATTATAGTAACTATTTCTTGCTTTCCACATACCTATATGAATTAGCATATGCAGATGTTAAGCAAATCTCTCCCTCTCTCTGGTAATCCATTTCCTTTTTGTTGGTGATAATGTTTAAGTAGCCACCTTATTCCACAGGTCTTTGAGTCCGTCTTTCCATTACAGAGATCATTAAAACCACTCCCCTGTGTGCAGGAGAGAAAGAAGCGAACTATTACAATCTCTTTAAACAAACAGCCTATTTTTAATAATACTGGTATTGGTTGAATGATATGATGTAATGATCTGTTATTGATCTTTTATAACCCACTCTGGGCACCTGAACATGCCAATTAATTAATAAAACAGAATCCAAAGATATATTAGGTTACAAACACAATCATACAAGTACCCTGCTGGATCAGACGAAAGGCCTATCTAGTCCAGAGCTACATCCGCACCAGACATATATTCCACTTTAAACAGTCATGGTTTCCCCCCAAAATATCCTGGGAAATGTAGTTTGTGAAGGATGCTGAGAGTTGTTAGGAGACCATTATTCCCCTCACAAGTGCAGATGTTCTTGCAACACTGTAATGAGAAAAGCCACAAGGTGGAATTTTCCCTTCCCCCTGCACAACTTTTAAAGATACAGAAGACCTCTTGGAGGCCGCGCCCAAGAGATTGGGCTGATGGGAGTTGTAGTTCAAAAAAGTAACTTTTCTAAGCTCTGGTTTTAATGTATTTTAAAGTCTGTTTTTATGATGTTTTAAAGTGTTTTTAGTGCTTTTGTTTGCCACCCTGGGCTCCTGCTGGGAGGAAGGGCGGGATATAAATCAAATAATAAATAAATAAATAAATAAACTATAGGCGTCCGAGAGGTTTGAGTTCCCTGCTCTGGCTCCTGGTTTACTGAGAGGGAAAGCTGGCTCAAGCTCTCCAGTTAAGATGACAAAACCAGACAGCCTCCCTGCCAGCGCTCAGCAATCCTCTCCAGTATGGTTTTCTGCTAATTTGTCATGGCACATATTTGCCTTATGTCTAATTAGCATCAAATTGCAAACTGCTATTTGCTAACAATTTGTTGCATCAATCTGCTTGGAAAATCTATAGTTTAGCATTGGATTGCAGCTTATTCTGTCAATCAAAATTCCAATTCACACCATACGCAAAAATAATATACTCCTCCCGCCAAAAGGAAGGAAATGCTGTAATGTTTTATTACACAGCCAGAGAGAGAATTAAACAGGAAAACATTCCCTTAGCAACTCATCTAATTTTGGGTTATGTAATTTTGTACCATGTTGTATCTTGTTGCTTTATTATGACTTACAGGAAGCACTGGTTGTAGAAATATGAGCCCTGGTGGCAGGGATGGAAGGATCTATCCGGTTTCTCATTTTTCCAATCTGAAATTTGGGTCTCCACATTTCTGCAGCAATTTGTGTAGTTCTTTTGAAAAACTCCTCATGAAAATCTTCAGCATTTCTCCTAATAACCACTGTTTTGTATGCTGTTTTGACTAAGGTATACATTATTGCAAACCATTTATTCTATAATAATGTTATTTTCACTGATATATTTATTTTTATGCACACTTTAACCTAATATATGCATTTTTGTAAACTTAGTTTGGTTGGAGAACTGCATTGCAATACTCAGATAAGTGCATATTTTGAAGGATGGATGTGTTGCAGTTCCAATATTGTTTTGGAAAGTGCAGGGGAGATCAGTCATTTGAACCTCTCCATGGGCAAGGATTGCAACATGTGCCATGGCTGTCTGGCTCTTGGAGCACATCTGTTACTGCAATGGGGTTCCCAGTAAATGAAGGGACATAAGCTGTAGTATACCTGCTTGTTCCTTTACATTTTATTTGTATTGTTACCATCTTTCCTCTCCCTCTAAATGAAATCTGGGAAAGGAATCAGCATGGTGTGCCCCATTACCTTGTCCAAATCCTAAAAGAAACTCTGCGCCCTGGCAGAACACAGCCAGGGCTGTGTTGCACACCCACTCCTAGGTGCACCCTTTGAAAAATATACTTCTAATACATTAGCCTATGGAGTTTGGGAATATGAGAGAAGAACTGAGAGTTCAGGAATATCAGAATGAATAAGAAACATTACTACTTTCCTTCTGCGGTGTTTATGGTGGTACTTGCTGTCCATGCCACTACTGAAGAGATGCTGCCGAGAGCTGGTGCAATATTTTGGTACTTTAGGTGGAAAACCTAACTGCCCATGCTCCAGGCAGATACCAACAGCAACAATACAATGAAATAATGAAATTATTTACAGTCTTTAATAGTGCACATGGGGATGGGCAAATCTATCAATTTTGGTTTCTCTCAGCTTCTCATTTTACCAATATGCAGTTCAGTTCTCCACATTTCCACATCAGTTTGCCTCTTTTTTTTAAACTCCACATGAAAATTCATCAGTATTGAGGTGTGAATTTCTGCTAATATACACATTTTTGTATGCCGTTTTGTGTACTATACACATTTCTGCAAATCAGTTTTCCCAACTTAATATATTTTTGTATGTTATTTTCACTAATATATGGCTTATATGCACATACACTTGATCCTAGTATATGCATGTTTGTACACATCGGTTGGCTTGGAGAACTGCACTTCAAGATTCAGAGAGGTATGAATTTTGAAGGACAGCTGGGTTCCATTTCACATTTTGTTTGAGAAAGTGAGAATGAGGTAGGTTTGCCTTTAAATGAGAATTGAACTGAATTTGTCCCCCATTCTTAGGCATACTAAACTTTCCATCCAAATCCTCAGTCTGCCTAATGGTAGGGCCATCCTGGTTTGTGTCATGTCTGCAATAATCCTACATCCAGTTGCACACATTTAGACCTACTTCAATTAAATATGGACAGAATGGTGAAGGATTGCTTTCCATTTCTTGAGTGGATGAAAGATCTAACTCAGGGAAAGGGAACCTGTGATCCTTCAGATGTTGTTTTACTGTAGTTCCCTGATGACTGGTCATACTGGCTGGGGCTGATAGGAATTGGAGAACAACAGCATCTGGTGGGCCACAGGCTCCCGTTCCCTGATCTAATCACTTGTAGCACAATCCTGTGCTTGCTTAGAAGTCAGAGGAATATAGGAAGCTGCTGTATACTGAATTAGAACGTTGACCCATCTAGCTCTGTAGTGTCTACACTGACTGGTAGGGTTTCAGGCAGGAGTCTCTCTGAACTCTACCTGGAGTTGCCAGGGATTGGACCTGGGACCTTCAGCTTGTAAGGCTGATGCTGTACTACTGAGCTACAGTCCTTCCAAGGAGCTACAGTCTTCCATGTGTTTAGAACTTCAGCTATAATGTACATATAGAGAGAGACTGGAATGGGGAAGGGTGCTACTGCCATGTCATATATTTCAGCCCAAAGCACACACAAATGGAAGGATGGAAGGAGAAATATCTCTGTTTGCTAACAATGAAGAAAATATTAACTTGCCAAGAATAACATCTGAAAGGGAGGAGGGAAAGCCAAGGTGCTTAACAGTGCTCAGCACTGACATAATTAAAGCTACCACATCTAGGTCAGCTGAGGATGCGCAGTTTGAACAATACTGCTTTCATTGACAGCTTCCTAACTCTTAAGCTTCCCATAAAATGGTTGAACTGCTAAGGCTGTAGACATATGATGTGCATGGATCGGGAGGGGGAAGGTGAAGGATGCAAAAGTTCAACATTGAAAACAAAGCAGGAATCTTTTGGTGATGGGAATGCCATGTCAGCCAAGATGTCAATGGATTATGGAAATGTTTGCATTTCTGTAGTATGTATTACATAAGTCAAATAAATGCAATAGAAGTGAGGCAAGATATCATATGCACATAAGGAAACATAAAGATCCCTGCTGTATCAGATGAAAGGTCCAACAGCCTACCCTTCACAGTGGCTAGTCAGATGCTTCCATGAAGCCCCATAGAAAATCCTAAAGGGAAAAGCCTTGTCCTCTGTTGCACCTTAGTAACTTTGGCATACCGTGGAACATGGGGCTTATCCACACGGAATCCTAACTTCGTACTAAAGAAGCTGCTTTTACCATCGCAATAGCTTTTCAAGGTCCACACTTCTTGCCCAATGGTAGCTTCCAATCCACTGTTTTCCTTTCACACTAGTTGGCATTCTTCTGGAAAGGTTTAGTATCACTGTTTCCTTGTGGCCCCACCCCCAATTTTACATGCTTACTCCCTCCAGAGTATTCATATTGCTAATGGAGAAGGGAAGGGTTTTTTCGTCAGTTTCATTGTTTCTTGTCAACTGCACACCTCTCCCAGAGTTGTGGTGCAATTGACACAAAACTATATGAAACTGATTAGAGGAGGGAGGGAGTGAAAGGCAAGTATGCAGCGGCTGCCACAGCTTTTGCAGGCGGCAGAGACAGAGGGAGCCGGTGATGGGGCATAAGAGAGCCTGCCCACTATAAAACCATCAAAGCAAAGCACCTACATGGAGGAGCGTAGCAAAGCTGAGATGGTGTTTCCTTTCCTTTTTGCATTATAATTTGATTGGGTTGATACAGATTTAAAGGGAAAAACTGCATTCTAGCTTCTGCTTGTCTGCAACACCATGTGAACCATGTGAATTACAAAGGGATGCAAGTAGCACCAGAAACACACTAAATCACTGTGTGGATGAGCCCATGGCCACAGAACCCAGATGGGCTTTCCATCCCAGTCCTGAGATTAAGGGAGTACAAGTGCCCCAATCAGTTGCCAAATTGATCAGGGCTGGGAAATTATTACTCTCCACTCTTTAACCATCTGTACAGTCTCTAGTACATGGACCAAACTGGACTAGGACCTGGGAGACCTGGGTCCAAATCCCCATTCAGCCATGACTAGGGATGGGCAAGAAATGCATTTTAGTTCTCATTCAAGCCAAATCCATCAAATCTGCACTTTCTGAAGCAATATGAGGACAGGCATACAACCGTCCTTCAGAATTTGCACCTATTTGAATTTTGCAATGCAGCTGACCAACCAAACAATGTTTACAAAAATGCATATGTGAGGGGAAAGTGTGCATAAAAAGAATATGTGAGTGAAAATAGTATACCAAATGTGTTATTTGACAAGAAATTCCTTGCAGAATGTGTACATTAGACAATGCTGTCTACAGAAAAATGTGTTTATTAGAAGAAATTCACACTAAAGTGCTGGAGAATTTTCATGAGGATTTGTGATTTTTTAAAAAGAAAATTGCAAATTGCTGCAGAAATGTGGAGAACTAAATTTAAGACAGGAAAAATGTGAAATGGAGAGAACTGACAGATCTTTCCATTCCTAGCCATGACATTCACTTGGAGACCTTGGGCCAGTCACACTCCATCTAACCCACCTCAGAGGATTATTATAAGGTTAAAACAGGGAGGGGGGAACTGTGTATGCCACTTTGAGCTCCTTGCAGGAAAGGTGGGATGTCAATGTATTATAAAATTAAGTAACTGGTATTTGTAGGCTGCCTGGCTACATGGACAGGGGGGGCATCAGGGACTGGCATCACTGGGCACCTGCTGAGCCCATTCCTCCAGCAAGGTTTCTCTGCCACTGATTTCCAAGAACCTCCAGATCCTGCTGCCTCTCTTCCTCCTGCCTGTCTCTGCTTCGTCATCTGTCTTCTCCAAGCATGTAAACAAGGAGAAGGAGCTTCTTCTACTCACCATGCACTTTCCCTCTAGGCACTTATGCACAGAGGAGGATGGTTGATTGGGGCTAGAGGGGCAGTGCCCCACCATCCCCGGCCTACCCTCAGTGAGCCTGCACACTTGCGTATCTTCTTACTTATAACCGTCCAGAGGGTGGCGCATCAGCTTCTTCCTCATCTCAGTGTTGCTCTTACAGACCTCAGCGGAGATGAGGATGGAGACAAAGTTAAAATTAGTTGGCTCTGCTTGTCATTGGCTCCACCTATTGTTGAGGTCACTGTCTTCCACCCCATCGATTCCAATGGGCACCAGCCATCGCTGCTTGTGCAGGTTGGTCCCAGAGGGGAAAAGCAACTGAATGGGCAGTAACAATGGCAAGGAGAAGGGGGGTCCAAGAAGAACATGTTGCCCAAGCTCTCCACCAAAAGAAACCTGGAGTTTGCATGTGCATAAAGATGTACAGATGGTGTAGTGAACAAACATAGTCTGGAGGGAGGACAGGGCTTGCCACCTTGAGCCTGCATTACTCATTGTTTTATTTACACAAGAATTCCTATTTCCACTGTTCTAAAGTGTGTTTCCAATGCTCTACCAAAAAGGAAACACAATCACATGTTTGTGGGTTCAGTGTGTGCAACCGAAGCCCTTTGGAGGGCATATGAGAGACAATGCATGTACTTACAAACAGCCGCCGCTGTGATCACATCACGCCGGTGTTAATTCATCTACATTGGCTTCCAGTTGTTTTCCGGGCCCAATTCAAGGTGTTGGTCTTAACCTTTAAATCCCTATACGGTCTCGGCCCAGTTTACCTGAAGGAGCACCTCCAGTACCACCAACTAAGCTGCCCGACCAGATCAGCCACACAGGGCCTTCTCTCCGTCCCACCAACGAAAACAGCTAGGCTGGTAGGGACTAGAGAGAGGGCATTCTCAGTGGCGGCCCCCACTCTCTGGAACTTCCTCCCGTTCGATCTTCGCCATGCCCCTTCCCTAGATACATTTCGCCGAGCCTTGAAAACATGGCTCTTTGGACAGGCCTTTGGGATCCCCGGGGTGGGCTAATTTCTTTATATTGTTTTAAAACTGTCTATTGATGGCCCTAAACTGTTCTGTACTGCTGCTTTTAAAATGATTATTGTTGACTGCACTGTATTTTATTATGTATTTATATTGTATTTGAACTTTAATGTTGTACGTCGCCTAGAGTGGTTTTGCCCAGATAGGCGACACAAAAATTAAATTTATTATTATTATTATTATTATTATTATTATTATTATTATTATTATTACTACTACTACTACTACTACTACTATATATTGCTTTTTTAAAAAAAAAACACCCTGCCATTTCAGACAAGAATCTGTTGTCTTTCTTGAAGAGGTATTTGACAACAGAATATCAAAATGAGTCTAAAACATCCTTCCCCCTCCCGGGATAATAGTAGGACTATAAAATACTAAATAGGCTTATATCCTGGTGTAATACAGCTGCTAATGCATGTTTCCTTACTGGCTTAATACAATATGAAACCATCCAAGCTCTCCCATGGGCATAATAGAACTCACTAGACATGGCACAGTAAAGATACTTCTGCTTTGGTCTGTAATCTGCATCTACCCAATAAACAAAGCTGGTGGGGAGGGCAACGTAGCCTTATATTTTAGCTATGTGTGGGATTCTTCTCCCATCATTTGCAGGCAAATAAATGTGTCAAATGAACAAAACACACACACACATCCCCCTGAACCCAAATTCATTGGCGTGTGTGGGATTTCACATGCCATAAAAGTAGGAATTGGATAGGAGAGTTATTTCTGCTATCTAAACAATGGAGAGATAGCCTTGAAGCACTGATAGAGGGAAAGTCTTCATTTAGCAGATTTCACTTGTCTTCGGTACAGAGAATCACTAGGAGTAGCTGCACATTTGTATGTACTTTCATTTTCTCTTGGAAGCCGCACTAATTCTGGAATTATTTTTCTTGCTGTTGTTCCACTATCTCATACCTGATGCAATGACCACTTTTTAACAATTTCAGCTGCCCAGAGACACCTCCTGAGACAGTATGCTCCAATCTGGTGCCCTTCTGATGTGGTTAAACTCCAACGTTCATCTACCCTGGACAGCATAGCCAATGATTAGGGTTAATGGGAGTTGTACACCATATCATCCAAAGGGCACCAAGTCATCCTAAAATCTCAGACCTCAATTCCCCAGTAAAGATATTCTTTCAAGACAAGATGCCTGTTCTGTCTTTACATTGAGGTCTTCCTTTGTTTGTTTCTTTGTTTGGAAATAATTACATGGGACCTTGAAAGCATTAACCTGCTTACTATTTTGGAGAAGGGGAGATAAAAAAAATCAATGGAACACGATTGCCAAAGTCTTTTGCAACACCAGTGCTGTACCGCCTGAGGGGAAGGGCCGCATCATTTTGTCTTGATGTCTGAAATCAGCTAATGATAGTCTGTCCCTGTTTATGATCATCCTATTATGCCTTATTGGCTGAACCCATCCTGCTCCGAGAAGTTGGCTTAACTCTTCTTGGTGAGACAAAGCTTCTACTCCTTTTAATTGTCTTTTATTTTTAAGGGGGATCAAGGAATGTTGATCAATAGGGTCCAAGATGAAAAGAACTTGGTCCTGCTCCCCATGACCGGCGGCTATGTTTTCCCAGCGATTCCACAGGAGTCAAAAACTCAACAAAGCGGATCGCGGATGCTGTAAAGGGAGCATGCTGCTCATGTCTGTGACCACTGTATGCAAACCTTGGCATTAGTCACCGCCGGGCTGCCTCTGACAGCACTGAAGTGAGGGAGATTAATGCGAGGCAGGGGTACTTTATTATTGTCATTCTGTTCTTTCACACTCTGCCTCTGACTTTCAATTTTGCTCCAGAATTAATTGTCTGCTCCTTACAGTATGACTGATGTAGAAGGATACAAGCAACAGAGGCACCTGGTACTGGCCTTGACAATCTGAACTCGTTGCAGGAGGATGTATTGTTGCATGGTCAAATTTGTGGAAAGACAGGCATCTTTCAAAGGAAGTAGTCCATGTTTCTTTCTGCTTCAATCAGATTTGACTGAAGATTATTTATTTCTAAAAATTACCATTCTGCTCCCCAAATACACACCACCAGACCCTTTTTCTGGTCATGATGCTGATAACTCCAGCATCGTTATGAAGCACTTGTACATGATACTGTCCTCTGTGTTCTCCTACAGCCTCATGCAAAGGCTTTCATTTCTAGGCTTTGAATTTTACGTTGGAGGAGCTGTAAATTAGTAATGTAGCCAAGCTTAAATCCCTACCCTCTCTGATTTAAGCATTGTTGGAAGAACATTATATACAGTATCTCCGACAATAAAAAATGCATGACTATGTACGTCTGTATCATTTACTATTTACAGCCTTTAACAGCGCCAAAGCAAATTACTTTTAAAAGTAAGACAAATATTTAAAGATCCCATATCTAAACTGGAATGTCTGACTGTATATCAGGTTTAAAATGATCTGCTGCAAGGGAAGATGAAAGAACATCTTTACTGGGGAATTGAGGTCTGGGATTTTAGGATGAATGAATGAATAAATAAATAAAATACTGAAGCCTCCTCACTGTTTGAACTGTGATGTTAAAAAAAAGTTAACCTCTGATTGTGCAATGGTATAGAACAAGGTTGCCAATGTGGTGCCCTCCAGATGTTGGGCTCCATCAGCTCCAGCCAGCATAGCTAACAGCCAGGGATGATTACAGCTGTAGTCCACCAACATCTGGAGAGCATGATTTTGGCTACCCTGGTCTGGAACATTGGGCTTCAACTAAATTCAGCCTAAATTATTATTGCCACAATTTCTATTAATTTTCTCTAAGTTGGGGCTGAGCTCTGGAAAAGCATACAACACAGTTTCTCAAACATTTGATAGAGTGGGTTGTCACTAACTATGCTTTACTCAGAGTAGACTCATTAAAAATAATGGACCCAAGTTCGTCAAATCCCTTAATTTCAATGGCTCTGCTCTGAGTAGAACTAGCACTGGATACATCCCAAAATCTCAAAGTCAAGTAAAATAATTTGAGGCTGCAAAGACAAGGGGGCACCTCTGGTAATACTCTGAGCCACTGAAAAAGACTATCTTGCTTCCATACAAGACACCCAGATCACCATTGATGGCTGTAATCTCTTTAAAATTAACATGGGTGGTGGCCAAGGAAAAGGCTTTCTTCATGGTGATGCCCCATTTGTGGACCCCCTTTTGTTCACCAGGCACATACTTTAGTAGCATTTAGTTAAAAGTTGGGTATTGTATTAGTATTTAGGCACCAGATTTAAAAAAATGCCCAGACATTTGGTGAAGTTTGATTAATTACATTATACTGTTCCCATGCTTTTATGCAAATTTCAGTTGTGTTCTGTTTGGTTATTGTTTTCTTTAATTTTAAAGCTAATACTAGCATGTGTGAGAATGTTTCTGGAGGATGAATTATTTTAATACTGAGTTGTAAGCGGCATTGAAGACTATAGTAGCATCTAGTATATTTTTTTCAAAACTGAAGAGGAAAATCATGGCCAAGGAATTACAACACAATTTTGTATTAAGTCATATCTATCCAAATTATACTAAATATACTAATACAATCAGTTGCAAAGTTCCAGCACAGACCATTCCCCATTCCTGTTGCATGAGATCCTTAACTGGAGATCGAGAGGGATAGACCAAACCCTGGGTCTTTGGAGGCTCTTCTACTGACTTTGGGCCTTCCAATTTCTGTGAATTTCTCAGTTTCTCATTTTCCAAATCTTAAATTCAGTTTTCTACATTTCCACATGAATTTGTGATTTTTTTTAAAAAAAGTCCTCATGAAAATTCATCCACATTTTTTCCTAATATATGCATATTTCTATGCAATTTTACGTAATATACAGTTTTGCAAAGCAGATTTCCCTTACACAACACATTTTTGCATGGTTTTCCCCACTAATAAATGCATTTCTATGTACACCATATCCAAGTATGTGCATTTTTGTACATTGCAAAATTCACAGAGGTGCAAATTTCAAAGGACAGCTACCTTTTGGTAACACAGTGTTTCAGAAAGGGCAAATTTTGTCAGTTTGGCTTTAAATGTGACCTGCAACAAATTTATCCCACACCCCTACAGACAGTCAATACATGTGATGAGCACATGACCATTTAAATACACTGATTTGAATTGGATTCAAAAGGAAATGGAGTAATAGATTCAAAATAGCCAAGTAGGAAGCAGCAGGTGTGCAAAAGCATCTTGTGAATTGGGACCGGAATGGACCACAATATGAAGAAAGGACATCATGGATTATGATTTATGCCCTGCCCTTGAAATGCATTATCCAGGCAGCTTAAAATGAAATATTAAAAACACCATAAAATGACTATTTTAAAATAAGTTAAAAATAGCAACTCAATAAAAGCAGCATCTAAATAAAAGAAGTTTACAAGTCTGGGGAAATTAAAAAGTATTTACCTGGTGCTGGAAAGAAATCAGAGTGGACAGCAGGTGAGCCTTTCTGGGGAGAATGTTCCAAACTCAGGACACCACCTAAGAAACCCTCTCCCCAATAGGCAACCATCAAATGTCAGGTGGCAGGGGAATCCATTGAAGGGTGTCCAATGAGAATCTCAAAGTATGGGCAGGCACAGATGAGGGAAGGCTTAGGTGAGACAGGCCATTATTCAGGTGCCTTGGCCTCAAGCCATGAAGGGCTTTGAAGGTCAAGGCCATAATTCTGAATTGGACCTCCAAATGGACCAGAAGTCAATAGTACTGGTGAAGCACCCTACACAATATGCTTATAACGTCAGGTCAAAGTTAGCAGTCTAAAAGAAACAACAACAACCAGGTTGCACCATGGTGTGGAGAAAAGGGCTAGTCCTTGGAGAGTGCCACCCTTTGTATATTGGGGTTTTCAGAGTCACCAGCTTCAGTGAAAAAGGTATTGCTATTGAATCAGCCAAAATGCATCAAAATGCAAATCTCACTCATGGATGAATCTCAAATGAATCTAGTTAACCACCAGCTGCCAGATAAGGATTTAGTTGTGACTAAGAGGTATCTGCCACCTTACATGGAGGATAAGGCTATCTACAACTTTAAGTCATGATGGCTGCATATTAACTTCACAATCAGAGACAGCCTGTCTTTGAATACCAATCATGTCCTGCTTGTGGGCTTCCCCAAGGCATGAGGTCACTATGGAAAACAAGATTCTGGGCTAAATGAGCCTATGGTCCAATCCAGCAGTGCTCTTCTTATGATTGAAGGCACCATCCTTCAAAGAGTTATTGCCACTGAGAAATATCAAGGCCTCAAAGAAACGATCCAGGCTGCAAGCACTGCCCAGCTGGCCTGGGACCTTGGAGGTCATGATTAACCCACAGATCTCATGTAGTTTGGATAACGATAACAATAACAATAGAATAGACAGGATACATTTTAATAGGTAATGTTATTTTCCATTTAAAGTCCTCCCCCCCCTTTTTTTTTCTTTGCAAGGACTTCAGAAACACCTTTCTCAGATACACGGCTTGAGTATGCAATAAATCTCTGCAGCTTTATCTCATCTCCAGCTTCAGTATGATCATGGAATTACGTTAAAGGGTACAGAAGGCCAAATGTTCTTCCTAGTGTATACTAGAGAGAAAATTACCACCACTGGAGTCAAGGAAGATCTAACTTCATCAGCTTAATGATTTATCATGGGCACAATGAGCAAAATCCGAGCAGTTACGGGTTGCTTTTTATGGACAGAGACATCTTTCCTCACCTTCCTTTGTACAGACTCTCTTCATGGATTTGATTATAGCAATATTTCTTGACTTTCCAGAGTTATCATGAAGAGTCAGATTAGACAATAAGCAGAATGAAGTAGCAAAGCTTTTCCATGGACTATACCACTTAAGACTGCAGGAAGGGGCTGTATATTAAATGTGGTGGGTAGGCTTCAGGTTTGCAGGATCTACTTTGTTTTTCATTGTTGTTTGTTTTCTTTTTACTAGAACCCAGAGATCCACCAACAGGACCCTAGTTTTAAAGCCACATGCTTAGAATTAAAGAATTCTGAGCCCAGGAGCTTGTTTTAATTACCAGAACTGAATGGAGCTCACAGTCCTTCCATTATACAATCTATTCCTGGTTACCTGCAAGCTTTCTTCATTTCAACAAATGGCTGCCATTTGGTTGCTTCTGTTGTTAAATAATGGGAAATAAGAAATCCTTACTGATCTACTGCAAATCACCATGAGATCGACCAGTAGATCCAGATCTACCTAAATGTTCCACCTTTTCAAAACTCCCTCACATACAAAACTAGAGAGTCTGGAACAGGTTCAGAGGAGGGCAACAAGGATGATCAGGGAAATGGAAACAAACCCCTATAAAGAGAGACTGAAATAACTGGACATGTTTAGCCTGCCGAAGAGAAGACTGAGGGAAGATATGATAGCACTCTTCAAGTACATGAAAGGTTGCCACACAGAGGAGGCCAGGATCTCTTCTCGATCATCCCAGAGTGCAGGACACAGAATAATGGGCTCAAGTTGCAGGAAGCCAGATTTCGACAGAATATCAGGAAAAAATTTCCTAACTATTAGAGCAGTACGACAATAGAGCCAATGACCCAGGGAGGTGGTGGGCTCTCCAACACTGGAGGCATTCAAGAGGCAGCTGGACAGACATTTGTCGGGGATGCTTTAACTTGGATTCCTGCACTGAGCAGGGGGTTGGACCCAATGGCCTTGTAGGCCCCTTCCCACTCTACTGTTCTATGAAACTAGCCTAGCTAGCTCCTTGTGAAACAATTCTCTACACACAGAGGGTTTTCATTATAGGCGAGCATTCAGAGCTGCAACCATCTCATACACACACAAACTTTGGGAAAGGCCGTAGCTCAAGGGTAGAGCTTCACCTTTGCACACAGAAGGTCCCACGTTCACTCCCCTGCCTCTCTTGGTAGGGGTGGCGGAAGCCGCTCTTTGAAACCTTGTCGACAATACTGAGCTTGATGGACCGATGGTTTAATTCAGTATAAGAATTACTTATACGTTCCTATTTTTCTGCTGCCCACAGTGATCCCATAGAGGAAAGCCTTTACCATTTGAATTCTAGTTATTTTAGAAAGCAGTCTTAACTCTTCCTTTTTGAAGGAAAAGGTGTGCAAGGGTAACCCACTCTAATATCCTTCAAACCTGACATTAAGTATTCAACTGTTACTTAAGCAAAGTGTGAGCAATTAAATTAATCAATCTTCCCAGCCATGTACTGAACAGATGTTCAATAAATCCTCCTGCTTATGGTATGTGAGGGAGCAGGGAGGTCCACTTTTAGCTGTCCTTCATCAGTGACATGCCTCAGCCCGTCCTTTCGGTGGGTCCTCATGGGCCACTGTCAAGGCAGTTCTGCTGTGTTGTTTCTTTATTATAAATAACAACAGGCCACCTGGTCTACCTGCAGTACCTGAAAGCAGAGGTTTAATGATCCTTCAGGCTACATCCTCTGCTCTCTCCTGATCCCCGATAATGGGACTGATGGGAACAGCAGAGGAGTGACGGATGGCATTGACAGATGACTTCAGACAAACATGTGCTGACAACTAGTGAATACTGGGCAGCCTTGCAGAAAGGTCACAAGAAAAAGTACTTGCTTGACTTTCAAAGTCCTTCCTCCTCCGTGATGAAAAACAACATTTCAGTAACTTAGTAAGTCTTGATGGGTGGGTATCATTCCCCCCTCTCATTTATATGGTGTTGGTTTCTTTTATTCTACATCTCATGAGAGCCCAAGTTATGTAAAGCATTATCTGTCCACGTCAAAAGAAGGAAGAATTAACACAGCTGCATTTAAGACATGTTGGCAACTCATGGCCCACGAACACTTGCAATCTCAAAAGCCAATAGGCCGGTTTTGTAGGCAAAAGCATTGAGAGCTGTTTAGTAAGTAAGTAAGTAAGTGAGAAAACTGAATAGTCATGATAGAGGTTTATAAAACTGTGACCAGGGTGAAGACTTGTGAATAGAGAGTATTTTTTCTCTGTTCTCACAATCCTTGCATGAATCCTTGCACCCTGTTAAACCCTCCCACATTCTTTCTAATATAATAATAAAAAATGGAACATATATGGTCCGAGGCAGTGTATTTTGGAACCTGCTGTATGGGATTAAAAAAATGAAAGGACTTCCTCTCCATATTCTGCTTGAGTGTTTCACAGGAACATCTGGATGGCCGGTGTTAGAAGCAGAATGCAGGACTAGAAAGGGCTTGGCCTGATCTAACACAGCAATTCTTAAAGTTCTCATCATGCAGGGTTAAGAATCTGTAGCCTTCCAGATGCTACTGAACTACAACTCCCATCATTCCCAACAATTAGCCATGCTGTTTGGGGCTGATGGGAGTTGGAGTCCAACAACACCTGGAAGGCCAGAGGTTCATCACCTCTGTCATTGTATCACCATCCCTGTAGTCCGGATCTTTAAGCAGGGCCTCACAAAATGTCTCTTTCCCAGAAAGTGGGGATATGCTAGAATTCTGCCCAGTCTGGAGCTGGTACCAAATTTTCCGTTAATCCACTGAATCTCTATTGTTGCGCACTGGATTTTTATGTGGCAATTTTCCATGGCTATTTTCAAAAATGGATTTTTTTTAAAAAAAAAATCCACCTCTAAAATAATCAATATTAAGAAAATAACTGCATTGATATTTCCTTTGTAAGTATTGGAGTAAGGAGGAGACTTGGATCCTCACTCAGCCAAGAGCTCACTGGGTGACCTTGGGCTAGCAATGGAGGGAAATTTTGATTTGATTCATATTTAAAGGCAAGCCTACCAAAATTGCACTTCCTGAAACAATTCACGAACCAAAACGCAGCTGTTCCTCAAAATTTGCACATCTCTGGATTTTGAAGCACAGTTCTCCAGCCAACTAATGTGTTCAAAAATGCAAACACTAGGATCAAGTGTGCATAAAAATGCATATATTCATGAAAATAACATACACAATGAATTGTACTGGAGAAAATTGCTTTGCAAAAATGTGTGTATTAGGAGAAATTTGTGCTACAATGCAGATGAATTTTCATGAGGACTTTAAAAAATATATAGAATATATGGAAATGTGGAGAACTGAATTTAAGATTAGAAAAATGAGAAACTGCTAGAAGCCAAAACTGACAAATTTGCACATCCCTACCTTGGGCCTGGTCATGATCTCTTAGCCTAACCTACTTCACAGGATTGTTGTAAAGATAACTTCTGGGGGGGGGGGAAGTGCACTACATTGAGGTCCATGGAGGAAAAGTGGAATATAAATATAAGAAATAAAGAAATTATGAAAGAAATGTAAGAAATAACTAAATGGCAGTCGGCAGGGCCGGTTCTAAAGGGCGGCCAGGTGGGGCACTGGCCCGACAGTCCCTGGAGCTACAGGGGCCCCCTCAGCTGCCCCTCCGCTCCCCTTCTGCAATCTGTGGGGCCCCCATGCCCCCCACACACCCCATTTATCTGTCTGTTGTCTTTTACCATTACCCTTAACTAAGATGGAGGCCGCGGTTTCCCTAAGGTACTGAAGCCCCTGCCGCCATCTTAGTTGATGGCAGAGATGCATGCACATAGCACGCATGCGTGCCATCAACAAAGATGGCGGTGGAGGCATCATTCCCTTAGGGAAACCACGGCCGCCATCTTTGTTAAGGGCAATGGTAAAAGACAGCAGACAGGTAGGTGGGGGACATAGGGGGCCCATATGCATGTGTGCGCAGGCACGTACTCACACATGCCGGGGCCCAGGACAAGCTGATGCCCAAGGGCCCCAGCATTCCTGGAGCCGGTCCTGGCAGTCGGCCCCATGTGAGCTGATGGAGAGGGCCCTTGCTCTTTCACCTCTTCCTCTGATGCCTCCAAGTGGGATGGTCTCAACAGGAGACAGCTGTGGGAGCAGCCAAGTGGCAGCTGGTCCCAGCTGAGTAAATGCCGGGGCCCTCACTATCTCATGTCTCCCTTGAAAGGCATTTTTAACATAATAGTTCTGTGTCCAAATGGACAGCCAGCCCTAGCTTCATTTTGCTTGTTTGTTCTTAGTTCGAACCCCCTTTGCCTCAATCCAAATGTCAGGGCTTGTACATGGTAGAGAGCTTTTTACATGCAAGCCATTTGAGTGAAAAAATGGACATCCAGTCACAATTCCTTGAAAAATGCCCCGCTCCCATTGATGCACTTGGAGGCTCTATTGCAACTGTGCATGTAAAACCGGCCATCCATCCCAGATGCTGGATATCCTAAGCCTCACTACCATTGATCCTTAGCCCCCACTCTAGGCTCCTTGTAATATACTTGCTCTCCGCCCATGCATATTTCCCATCCTTCACAATGGCCAAAGGACACTTCCAACCCAAGCTGTAGGCCTGAATGCATGCTCCACCTCGCACTGCCCCTCTGAAGCCCACTTTCCTTTGGGGGGGTGGGGGAAACGAAAGAAAAATGACAAATCTGAAGTGGACGTGTACCGTTCGCTCACACACCTGGGGCAGTTATATATCTTCATATCCTGCTGTTCACCTGGCTGCAGAGACAAGCCTTCCTCGTGTTTCTTCACTGTGTTTCATGCTTTTAATCTGAAACAAATGATTGCTGGGGGTGGGTGGGAAGTGGGGATGGGGAGGGAGAGAAAAGCATCATCACCTTAGCAAAACATCAGGAGTATTAAAAGGGGGGGGAGAAGGAGGAGGAGGAGGAGGAGGAGGAAGAAGAAGAAAAGGGTCTATGGGCAAATTCATCTTCCACTGCTACAATCAATCTCTCACCTAAAGAAATACACAATAACTAGGCAGGAAGGGTTTAAGATTTATAGCCCAGAAACATCTATACTGACCAGCATATACCTAGGCTTCTTGGCTTGCCTCCTTGCTAGAATGGCTCTTTCGAACAGTTACAATGATATACTGTCTCTCCCTACTGTTTTACAAGTACATTAGCTTTATTTAATGAGATCTCTGAGTAATTTAACAGATGTATATAGGACATAAGACTAGGAAACTCTTGCTACTCGAAGACTTTTGCCAAAGCGTCACGACGTTATGCGCTTCGGTGTAATGATATTGGAATTTGGGGGAAGGTTTTAAAAATGATGTTTTAAACGGATGGATCATATCTATAATCAGCTACAACATTTCTATGTCCACAATTACTTGCAACTATACTGGGATGTTTTTCCTCCTCCCTTAAATAGGATGAATGCAAGGGGGGGTTAGAGCTTTAAAAAACAATTTATATATTTTATAGTCAGAGAGAGATTCCAAGAGGAATAGATTAGGAAGATTGTTTTTCCTGTTCAACTGTACTTCTACTGTATTAATTTTTTTTCTACAATGTATACCTCGCTTTTCTAGGGCCCAGTGATCACAAGACATAAACATAGCAAAACAAGCAGTCCTTAAAGTAAAACCAAAAAAATTATAAGAAACTGAGGTGAGAGGAGCAAGCAGATTTACAATATACCTATAATAGCAGATTTTTACAATTAAATCAATAATAAAGACACACATAAGGGCACAAAAACTAAAGAATATCACAGCCAAAAAGCAGCATCCGCTAAAAGGCCAACCTAAGCTTCCAGGGTTTTTATCAGGTGACAAAAAGTTAATACAGATGGGGACAGGTGGATTAACAGTGGGAGAGCTTTACAGAGGGTAGGTGCCACAACTGAAAAGGCCCGGTCACCCATGGCAAAACACTAACCTTCAGCCAGCAAGGGAACACAGCGTAGGATTCCTATGATTTATTTAATTAGAAATACTATACCCATCTGAATAAAATTTTAAAAAGCAATTTGGTTTTCCATTGAGAGCTGGTGTAGAGTAGTGTCTAAGGGTCAGACTAAACTATATATAATCTGTACATGCATTTAATGTGTCTATTTCTGTTATTTAATTTTTATTTTTATTTAAAAATTGTGTCTGTGGAGGAGGGATCAGGACCACAGTGTGCCAGGACAAAGCTACCCACTTCCACCATGTCATGGTCCAAATGAAAATCCTGCCCCTCTTCCAAGTGGATATATCCAAGCCCCCAGGAAAGAAGTTGCCACAGATGCCAATGAAAGATTCTCACCCAGGGCAAGTAACAATTTTGGAGGGAGAGATTTTTGTTGACTCTGCAATGAATAAAGGAAAAATTAATTCACTGAAGTTCTGATCTCGATTGACCCATGTGACACTTTAAAAAGTGTTCAGTTCATTCCCACATTTAACATATCATCTAGGGTTGGACAAATTAGTCTTTCTTTGGTTTGTTCACCCACAAGTCTGTTCCATCCTAGTCTCATCCATGTGTTGCTCGCATGAAGGCACAACATGGGTAGAACAGGGTTGTGGCCCCATCTCTCTGACTCCAACAACATATGGCTCCCCCTAGCCCCACTGCATGTACATTAGGGCGCAAGTCTGAAACAACATTCATTCTAGAGTAATCCAAATGCTTCTATAGGATTGTTGCAAACTGAATTCTTCCAGGATTGCAACCGGACCACTCAAGCTTAAACATAGAATCATAGAATCACAGAATAATACAGTTGGAAGGGATCTATAAGGCCAACTTCTTGCTCAATGCAGCAATCCAACTTAAAGCATACCCAACAGGTGACTGTCTAGCTGCCTCTTGAGTGACTCCAGTGTTGGAGAGCCCACCACCTCCCTAGGCTATTTGTTCCATTGCCATACAGCTCTAACAGTTAGGATGTTTTTTCCGGATGTTCTGTCGAAATCTGGCTTCCTCTAACTTGAGTCCATTATTCCATGTCCTGCACTATGGAAAGATCGAGAAGAGATCCTGGCCCTCCTCTGTGTGACAACCTTTCAAATACTTAAAGAGTGCTATCATATCTTCCCCCCCCCCCAGTCTTCTCTTCTCAAGGCTAAACATGCCCAGTTCTTTCAGTCTCTCCTCATAGGGCTTTGTTTCCAGTTCCCTGATCATCCTTGTTGCCCTCCTCTGAACCTGTTCCAGTTTGTCTGCATCCTTCTTAAAGCGTGGTGTCCAGAACGGGATGTGGTACTCAAGATGAGGCCTAAGCAGTGCTGAATTTTGGGGAACTAATACTTCACACAATTTGGAAACTATCAGGGGTGTAGTTATCCAGGGTCTGAGAGAGTCTTAGACCCCTTACTTTATTTGGAGCACGGTCCCAGCAGTGTCCCTATGCATCCAGCATCCTACGAGGCAATCAGCATAAGAGGGGATTAAAAGAGTCTTCTAACATGCTTCCTTGTCCTTTTCTGCTGATTGGAGCCAGTCAGTCAGTCACTGAGAAGATGCTTTGCAGTAAGTTAATTTTAGCATGTGTTTTTAAATTGTTTTTAATTTTTTTAATTGTGTTTTTAAATTGTTTTTTGTGTTTTAAAATTTGTATATTTGTTTTTATTGTTTTTAATTGCTGTAAACCACCCAGAGAGCTTCAGCTATGGGGCAGTATATAAATGTAATAAATAAATAACACTCTCCCCTTTCATGTTGATTGGCTCCCAGGGAAGTCTGTTGTTATGAGATAATCTCATTCTCAACCCAGTAGCAAAAAAAGGGGACGTGGCATGGCTGTGACTATCATGAAGGCACCCTGCACGTCTGAATTTGCCACTATACTACTGGAAACTATACTTCTGTTAATGCAGCCTAAAATAGCATTTGCCTTTTTTGTAGCCACATCCAGAGCTTGGAAAAGTTAATTTTTTAAACTATAACTCCCATCAGCCCCAGCCAGCATGGCCACTGGATTGGGCTGATGGGAGTTGTAGTCCAAAAAAGGACCTTTTCCAAGCTCTGGCCACATCATGCTGTTGGCTCATATTCAGCTTGTGATCAATAACAATTCCAAGATCGTTCTTGCATGTAGTATTGTTGAGCCATGTATCCCCCACCTTATAACTGTGCATTTGGTTTCTTTTTCCTAGGTGTAGAACTTTGCACTTATCCCTGTTAAATTTCATTCTATTGTTTTCAGCCCAATGCTCCAGCCTATCAAGATCCCTTTGAATTTTGTTTCTGTCTTCCAGGGTATTGGGGTTTTGTATCTTCTGCAAATTTGATAAGCATTCCCTATACCTCTTCATAAAAGTGATTAATAAAAATGTTGAAGAGCACTGGGTCCAGGACCAAGCCCTGCAGTACCTGACTTGTTACCTCCTCCCAGGTGGAGAACGAACCAATTCTGTAGCCAATTGTGGATCCACCTGATAATTGTTCCATCCAGCTTGCTAATCAGAATATCATGAGGCTCTTTCTCAAAAGTTTTGCTGAAGTTGAGATATATTATGTCCACAGCATTCCCAGAATCTACCAGGGAGGTTACCCAATCAAAAAAATGAGTTTGAACTTGACAAGTTATGCAACGTCAGTTGACATAATGTTAATGCAATGCTGCAATATGTGGCCGTGGCCAGAGCTTGGAAAAGTTACTTTTTTGAACTACAGCTCCCATCAGCCCCAGCCAGCATGGCCACTGGATTGGGCTGATGGGAGTTGTAGTTCAAAAAAGTAACTTTTCCAAGCTCTGGCCGTGGCTTAGCCATTAAACTTACAAGTGGGATTTTCAACAAAATGTTGCAGTGTGGAGTGGTCTTGTTCAGGGTTCCAGCCTACCAGCCATACCATCTGCCTTGCATGCAGAGGGTCTCAGGTTCAATCTCTGGCATATCCAGGTAGGGCTGGGAGAGACTCCCTGCCTAAAACCCTGGAGAACCATGGCCAGTCAGATGGACCATTGGACTGCCTTGGTATAAGGCAGCTTCCTATGCACCTATGTTGCCATTCCATTTTCCCTCCCCAGTTTTTGGCTTTTCACCTTCCAACAGCTAGTGAATACTCCATGCCTATTGAGCATAATCAGTCTTCATTGGGATGTTTTAAGTCTCCTCCTCTTAAGTTTCTCCCCCAAAAAGATTATTTTGTACTTCTGCAAACCTTTCAGCTTCCCCAACCTTGCCGATACCTTCCACTCGTGCATGAATGGTCCTGTTTTGGCTACATAAGAGCTGCCCTTGAAGCACCCTGTTTGCCACTAGTATATATAATTGTTAGCCCTTAAATCAGTGGTGGGAAACAATTAGCCTTCCAGACAGTGGCGACTGGCAGTTCCATGTCAGTGGAGCAGTGGAATCTGTTCCAGGTTTTAGTCCAAACTTTGAACTAAAACCCAGAGTGGATTCCACTGCCCCACTGACATGGGGCCACCAAACACCATTGCTTCCAAAGGTTGTTGTACTGCAACTCTCATAATTACTGACCTTTTGCTGGCTGTTGGGGGTTGGTGGGAGTTGCAACCCAGGCCCAGCATCATCTGGAGGGCCACAGTTTGCCTACCCCTGCCTTAAATGCTGGTCCAGCATTGTCTTTTGGGTTATAAGTTTCAAAGTGGACAATACCAATCTTTGTGTGTGTGTGTGTGTGTGTGTGTGTGTGTGTGTGTGTGTGTGTGTGTGTGTGTGTGTGTGTTAGCAACAGTAAACAGTCAATAATTGCTGCAAATGTCGACAATGACGCTTCTTACCATTATGAGAGTTCTTCTGTTCCTAGGCATCAAGGCAATGTGCCTGGCAGACAGGTATTTAAAAAGGTATTAGAATGAAATGACAATGGTAATAACTTCAGATTACTAATTAATGACACTGGGAAATGGAATCAAGACTAACTTCTCTCTTTTTGTTACTGGATAAAAAACAATGAAAAGAGATTCATTTCTATACAAGAAACAAGATAGACTATTAGGGGTTTTTTTTCCAAATGCATGAATGAGATTGTACAACAAATACTCCACAGAACATAAGAGGGTATAAGTTGCAGGTTCCCTGTATACACATTTCTAGTTTAATTCCTTTAAGTGCATCCACTGCTGTAGATTCAATAAATGACTGCAGCAGGGGGGGAAATCAGCAATTCCAAATTTCCAAATAATTGAAATCAGCACTCTCTCAAACACACACTCTTTCAGTAGGTAATGTATAGTCTCATTAAACACAGGATTTGTTTCAGTTGATAAATGCATTTGTTCTTTAAAACCTTTTTTCTAAAAACCTAAAAGAGAAAAAGGATCCATACTTACTCTTCCAGCAAAGTGTTCAGTGCCCTCTTAGCTTCCACAATATTGTATTAACCTTGAATTAGACCATAAACTACAGTTATAGCACATTTATGCATTTTCCTCCCCTCAGCTTCCATAAAAAATAAAAAAATAAAAAATCAGGGTGTTTTCAGCATGATTGATGACATGTATGGACAGGATTCAGTGTATTTCCTGATCCAGATGCTAAGCATGAGTTTAATGTATATGTATTACATCTTATCCACTATTTGTGGTATCAAACATATAATACCATATAATACTACGTATACCTTATACACTGCTTATGGTATTATATGTATTATATCATATACACTAATGGGTAATGATTAGCAAATGGGACTAGGCGTATGGTTTAAACCAGGAGTGGAGAATCTCTGGCCCTCCAGATGTTGTTGGACTCCAGTTTCCATCAGCCCCAGCCAGCATGGCCAATGGTCTGCAGTTCAGCAACAGTGGAAGGGCCAGAGGTCTAAAAAGCAAAAGCTCAGCAGGTCTGGGTCTGGCCAGTGCCTGGAAGGAAGACCACCTGGGTATCATCTATGTGGAAATTTCAGACATAATTCATGCAGTTCTTACAGTTAACTTACAGAATTTTCTGCTACCAGATGTGGCGACAACTGCCACAAATGCTGACGGCTTTAAAAGGGGATGAGACAAATTCCTGAAGGATAAGGCTACTAGGGGCTACTAGTCTGAATACCATTTGCTATGGAACAATTGCAGAAGGTTGGTTGGTCACTTGGGAAACAGGTTGCTAATTAGATAGGCCTTTGGCCACATGCAGCAGGGCTCTTACACTGCCTAGAGCTCTTTTTACCTAGGCATTTGATGGCCAAAAGAGTATTTTCCTGGCAACCCGGAAATCACTGAATGGAATGTTTTAAAACTGCAACTGTTTTAGAAAGTTTTTAAACTGTTTTTAGAATGCTTTTCATCCTGTTGCTGTTAAATTGTTTGGTTATATTTGCCACCCTGGGCTCCTTCTGAAAGAAGGATATCAATTTTGATGATGATGATGATATAAATGTAATAGACATACTATTTTGGAGAATGATTTTTTAAAGTTTCCAATCAGAATGTTCCAAAAAAAGCCCAGCAACCCTACTTCCAAATCAAAAACTAATAGTGTCAATTTCATCCATGAAATATGTTCAACTTATAACCCAAAGCACCCAAACAATGGTGATATAAAAAAAAATGAGAAGGCTGGGAATAAAAGAACAAGGAAAGATCTTGGCTGGGGTGTGTGTGAGATGGCTGAGTCTATATTCACCTCATGAAATTTCATTCCTTGAGAGCTATGCATTAAGATGTATTTGTTTAATGAGAATGACACTAGAAAGATGTATAGAACATGTCAGATACCCAGTACCAATGCGTTCTGGGAAAAAGATAACATCAGAAGAATCTAGCCATTCACTTTGTCTTGTAGCCAGACTTCTCTATCTACTGGTTCTTTGGGGGATTATAAATGAGAGGGCAGAAGGAACAAGGAGCAAAATAATGAAAACACACACACACACACAAAGAAAAATTATAACACTGCAGAGCAAAGTAAAGCCAGATTTATTGACCTCACAACTACATAATCAAGCGAAAGTCATCACTGCAGAAACTTTTAACCAAGGCGAATGATCTTAAATAACAAGGGAGTGCTATGAAATTTACAGCACTTTTAAGATATGCAAATTGAATGCAAGGTATAGACATAAGGGTAATTAATTGTAAATCTAAGAATAATGTTTCTTTGTCAGGGCTGTCTCAATGTTGCGGAATACATTCTAATGTGCCTTAACTCTGAACATTTCTTAACTGCGGGTCTAATTATAAGATGTTCTGGATTTCAAAATAGCAGTTATTCTTATCATTTAATATAGCGGTAGTAAAGTTTCATAACAGAATTTACTGATTACATGAAAATATTTTAATTTTCAGGAATAAAAGGGCTTTTTTAAAAGTCCAGGCACTTGAATAGGATTAAAAAGAGCTATACCCCCCCAAAAAAAATTATAAAGGAAAAAGAGAGAAGTAGTAAGAGATATATAAAAAAGTTGACTCCTACCCCCTTTGATTCCATATTTAAAAGTCATAATATTAGCTGTATGTTGCATGCAGCGTAATGGTACAAAATATAATTATATGGTTCTATTATTTACTCCACATTCCATATATTTTTTGGCAAGCCATTCACGTTACAATAATTAAGGTCAACATTTCCATTATAACAGAGCCATAAAAATTCACTCACTTGTTTTAAACCTGGACATAAAACTGTATAGTCTGGAAGAAAATTGATACAAACTTACACGGTGTGCAAAAATTTGCACACAAGCATAGAAAAAGATTCAGTGCAATTCATCTCTATACAATCAGGGTCAGCCCAAGACAATGTGGCACCCCGGGTGAGGCTTGTCTATGGCACCCCTTCTCCATTTGTCCAACTCTTAAACATAATTTTTACTGCTTTTGTAGCCTGTTTCATGACTTTGATGCATGTCTTGTATACATGATCTATCCCTGTCATATAAGATATTAGACCTCCACAGTAAAATGTGTAAATCTATATTTTATTTGTGCTCTATAAACTGTTTGGACCATTTGTTTCAGCTGTTGAGTGGACAGTTGAGTTGACAGACATCGCCCACCAAAGCCAATGCCCCAGGCAATTGTCTGGGACACCTAACCCTGAGGAATCCTGAGAAAGGCATAGTGTGTTCTGTCTTCTCCTTTGGCAGGCCTGGATAAATTTACCTGGTGACAGTAGTAGTACTGGGCCACTTGGATCCACCATTTAAATTTCCCACAATGCCTCTGCTGTGCCTTTGCATGATCCACTGCCCTGCTCTTTCCTTTTTCCAAGAAGACTCTGTTGGGAATGGGTAATTCAGTTCTGTCTCTACACAGAGTGTGGTTGCAGCATCCAATCATGTCCACAATTACCTGTGCCTCTTTAGGACTTGCTCCTCTGGGTTTGCCTTCATCATGCAGAAGATGAAGCTGACTTGTTCTCCATTGCTCTAAAGCGCTGGATTTAGAACTAATGGACAGAAATGGCAAGGAAGCAGATCTCAGTCAAGCCTCAGGAGAAGAGTAAGAGCTATTCAGCAGTGGAACAGACTGCCTTGGGAGATGGTCATCTCTCCAGGAAGCTGCAGTTGCATCCTACAGTGCAGATCCTGCCCTTGTTGTGGGCCCTGCAGAGTATTCCTGGAGTGATCTAGAAGAGGAAGAGGAGGACTGGGTTCCAGGAGAGGGAACCAGTGGATTCCAATGGCAAAAGACCGAAATAGGAGCAGGCTTCGGCTCTTTAGACAGTGACAGTACGTCCCCCTCAGTCCCAGTTCCTATCGATGAATTGATGCTTTCGGACAGTGAGCCAGCTCCTGTTCCTCCCCTTCACTTCCCTTCACTCCCCTCGTCACCCCTGCCACTGCTGCTGTCTCCGCTACAGGAGGGGGAATCGGAGGCTGAACCAGAGGCAGTTGAGGAAGACCTGTATGCCTGCCTCTGCCACCATTGCAGCTGATCCACAGATGAGTGCAATTATCACCCACTCATCACCCGGTTCATAGGAGCGCCCACTTGTTAGGCCAATTCTGCTCAGAGATACCGTCCTCACATAAATAAAGAAAGCCTGCCCTAAACCTTCTTAAGGGGTCTGGAGGGGCATGTCTAATTGCTACAAAAACATCTTAGCTTGAGTAGTTACATACACTAGGTAAAGGTAAAGGTGTCCCTGCACTTATAGTGCGAGTCATTTCCGACTCTTAGGGTGAAGTCTTGCGACGTTTACTAGGCAGACCGTATATATGGAGTGGGATTGCCAGTTCCTTCCCCAGCCTTTCTTTACTCCCCAGCGTATGCCGGGTACTCATTTTACTGACAACAAATAGATGGAAGGCTGAGTGGACCTCGACCCCTTTTACCGCTTACCACCGCTTACCACTCTGCACCATGGAGGATCTTTATATACACTATATTTTGGTAATATTTTGCTTTTATGAAATGCTGTCATTAACTCCAAGCTTGCAGTACAGATGCATACTGTGTAGTGACCTACACCAATGTTCTGATATCATGTCCATCAATATTTTGATATTGTTACCAAATGTCCAAAGTAGAAGCAGTGATTTCAGAAATTCATCTGTTTCAATATGATGCAAAACATTCCTTGCCTAATCAAAGTCCCTCTAAAGCAGCCTTTCCCAACCTGGTGCCCTCCAGATGTTTTGGACTACAACTCCCAACATCCCTGACCATAGGCTATGCTGGGAGTGACAGGTTGGAATTGTAATCCAAACACTTCTGGAAGGCACCAAATTAGAAAAGGCTAGTCAAAAGCCTTCTCCTGTCAGAAGCTGCCAGGGCTTGAAACAACAACCCACAGCTCTGTGTATAGCTTCCACACATGGTGAGTTCCCAGGGCTAGAGGTTGTAGCATCTACCTAAGAACCAATTCGCTAATAGGCAAAAAACCTTGCAGTTTAAGAACATACCTATAGCCAACAGATATTTCTATCAAACATTAGAAAGCAGGGAAATTGTGCAGCTCTTGTGAATGCACCAGGGGAGCAAGAGACCTGACCTCCTCTCTGAGATATTGGACTGCCCTACAAATTTGTCAAAATGCAAACACAATTTGGGTTGGTCTTTCACAGTCCAATCCACTTCCTGTGTAGCTTGGAAGAATTTGGTAATGATGACTTTTGGCTTGTTTCCTGGTTCTGATCTCTAGGATCTGGCTTCTGTCTAAAAAAAAAAAAGCCCTGCTGAATTAGGCCAAAGGCCCATCTAGTTCAGCATTCTGTTCCTGAATGCCAGACAGGTGCCTATAGGAACAAAAATGTCTGTCTTGACCAGCTGGTTCCCAGTGACGCAGCATGCTGCTTCTATTTTACAGAGAGGGACATGATAGGCTGAAAGACAGAAAGCTGTGCATTGCTACACATACAATGTACATGGATAGTGCTCCCTATTAATTATAATATTAATACAACCCATGCTATATGAATAACACCCATGGCATATGAGCAACCTGAACTCAGGTTTCCCAGATCAAATTCCAACAGTGATGAATGGATTTCTGCAACCCACCATCAATAAAACTTATGTACCAATAAAACACCCTGCACAAAGAATCTTGAAAGGATCATATGTATGAACATGAGTGGAGCCACCGTGACAAAGCGTCAAGATAAACAATTAAGCAGGTGGGCAAGTTAAGCACCTGTGCAAGTTTAGCAACAAGGCACAGAGGCCAGAATCCTCCCCCCTTTCTTTCATTTTACAAACACAAAGTGAGCATCTACAAGCCCAATAAACGAATAACAGCTATGAAGGTAGAAAGCCAAGAAGGTTGTTGGGAGGGGGGAGGGATCCAGGATATTACAGTGTCACATGCATAGCTATCTGCCTGCTGGAAAAAAGCTACAAACATGTTCTTTATGCAATGAGCTCCTGACTCTGGGGAAACAAGTATGATCTCTTGAGGCCATGGTAGCTGACCTGGAGAAGCTGGGAGACATACAAAAGGATCCCTAGAGCCCGACTCCTTATCTCTTGGACTGCATTGACTCCCTACATAAATATTGTGCATAATAATCTACATATAAACCCTGTTGCAGCTTCAGCCTTGGGGTTGGCAGATAGAGTTAGTTTCTTGATTTCTTCCTAACAGAGAAGAATCCACTAGTGCCGTATGTCAAAAACTCACACCTATTCTAGTCATGTCCTCCCGCAGTCCAGCTGTCACAGCTATAATTACTGAATCCAAAGCCTGGAGAAGTCCGCAGTTTTGGAAATGCTCTGGTCTCCTTAGATCTTTACTACCGATGTTATAGCTGATTAGGACCCTGCTCGCCTTCTGTTGGTCTCTTGAAAACTGCCGCAATTCTCATTCATCACGGAAGGTAACCAGCTGCTCCACAGTCATCCCCTCGTAGCACGATGTTTGATGTTATGCTTGCCTGTTTGTCCTGACCTTCGTGCTCTTGACATTCAAAGGACACCTCCTGTATAGGAATCTCTTGTGCGCCAAGATCTGGCTTGATGATTTCCACAAGCAAAATTAAAACCACATCATTTATGTACCCAGCCTCCCTTCAAGCTTGCAGTTACAATTCTTGTAGATTTAAGAGGCAATGACAGTCAGCTCTTTTAAGTGCTTTCCTATCACTCTGGCTTTGAGATTTGAGCCTTTATTGTGTCTATCCCGGTTGATCACGCTCACTTGAAATTTAATCTTGAGCTTGGGCCATCAGGCAGAGAGAGGCAGCAGGTGCTGGGGACCAGGGAGCAGCAGGAAGGTGTTATAGGACAGAGCTATGTGTGCCATGTGACTCTTGAATGACTCCAGTGCAGAGCTTGGAAAAGTTACTTTTTTGAACTACAACTCCCATCAGCCCTAGGCAACATGGCCACTGGATTAGGCTGATGGGAGCTGTAGTTCAAAAAAGTAACTTTTCCAAGCTCTGCTCCAGTGTTAGAGAGCCCACCACCTCCCTAGGTCATTGGTTCCATTGCTGTACCACTCTAACAGGAAGCTTTTCCTGATGTTCAGCCACAATCTGGCTTCCTGTAACTTGAGCCTATTATTCCATGTCCTGCACTCTAGGATGATTGAGAAGAGATCTCGGCCCTCCTCTGTGTGACAACCTTTCAAGCACTTGAAGAGTGCTGTCCTATCTCCCCTCAGCCTTCTCTTTTCAAGGATAAACATGTAGTTCTTTCAATCTCTCCTCATAGGGCTTTGTTTCCAGTCCCCTGATCATCCCGTGATGGTAGATTTAATGCAGACAGGTCAGGTGTGGGGAACCTTTGGCTCTCCAGATTTTGCTGGACTACTACTCCCATCATCATCTTCATCATTACTGGCCATTGACCATGCTTATTGGGACTGATGGAGGTTGTGATTCAGCAACATCTGGAGGGCCAAAGGTTTCCCTACTCCAGGGGTAGGTAATCAGGGAAACTTGGAGGCACCTAGAAGATGACAGCCACACATAGACTTTTATTTATTTGTTAAATTTTATTTTGTATATTTATATACCGCTTAGTCTAAGTAGTTAAAAAAATAACAAAAGGATATTATATCTGGGGTCTGCAAGCTATGGTCCGTGGTCCATGAGCTTCATTCAGGTGGTCCTTGGCATGTCTGTATTAAATATTCATATTGATTTTAAATTGTCTTTTTATTGCTTCTTTTATTTCTTGTATTTTATTGTATTACAGTTTGAATTACATGGAAGACAAATTATAATTCAATAAAATACAAAATGGGAAAAGTAAAGAAGCAATAAAATGACAATTAAAAATCCTACAGCATCTAGCACAGTGTATTGCAATTGTTGCAACAGACAGATAAATCATTAAGTGGTTTGTGAGGGGGAAGCCTGGAAACCACACACACACACACACACACACACACACACACACACACACACAGAGAGAGAGAGAGAGAGAGAGAGAGAGAGAGAGAACAACTAGAATACCAGATAAAACAATGACCACCCTCCAAAAGCAGAACCTTAGCAGCACATTTTAGAAACATCTTTAAGGGTGAGGGATCCCTTCCCTCCTACCAAGACCCATCCTGACTTAGAGCTATTTAAGACTTTGGTGCCCTGAGGGAAGGCAGAAGGCAGGGAGCCTGGGCCAGGGAGCTTAGTGTCATCAGCTCCTGATGAAGACCTGAGAATATTTTGCCCCATATGTTTGTATTAAGAGTTTTGGGTGCCTTGGCAGAAAGATGGCACAGAATTGCAATAAATAAATAAATAACTGGGTTGCAGGCTTCTGTGTTCAGCAGTATTGCTTTTAAACCAATCTTTTATTATTTTTGTGCTGTTTTAGCTGTTTTTATTGAGTTTTGTACATTGCCTTGAGACTAAGAATGGGCGAGAATTTTGATTCAGTTCCTATTTCAAGCTGAAACGATATGAGAACTGAAACACAGCCATCCTTCGCAATTTGCACTTGTCCAAATGTTGTGATGCAGTTCGCCAACCAAAGTTTACAAAAATACATATATCAGGGGAAAGTGTGCATAAAAATGAATATATGAGCATATATTTATATATGAATATATAAATAGCATGCGAAAATGCATTATAGGATGAGAAATGGCTTCCAAATACCAGTACATTAGTCAAAACTCCCTATAAAAATGTGTTTATTAGGAGAAATTCACACTAAAATGTTGGAGAATTTTCATGACAATTTAAAAAAAAATAGCAAATTGCTACAGAAATGTGGAAAAATGTTGAAAAATAAGAAACCAAGAGAATCAAAATTGACAGATCTTTCCATCCCTACTTGAGCATGGAAGGTGATTTATTATTATTATATTATATATGATGATGATGATGTGCTAATCCCTCCTTCACCATCCTGCAAGTACCCTAAATTTCCCACTCCCTCATGTGAAAGTAGAATAGTTTCCTGCCTTTTTTATCTTGCAGGATGGTGAAGGAAGGATTAGTACATCAATAACAACAACAATAATAAATTTAAAAGCATGCATGTACCACTTAATATTTCAAAAATCTCTAAGCTGCATATAGACTAAAAACAAAACACTGTATTGTTAAAACAAAGACACCAACACAACCTAAAACCAATAAAGCAACAATGGAGAAAAACATAAAAACACACAGTAGAGTATAAAACAGAAATTCAGAAGATCTGGGTGCTTGCTTGCTTCTCTGCTTTGCTGTTTCTCAAGACAGCTGAAGTCCCTGGTAAGTGCTGCAAAGATTGGGACTCCCTACCTGACCCTGACACCAGAGAGAGGCTGCAGTCAATCTTGTAGCCTCTTGCATCAGCTCCTGGCTGGGTCAGGGGACATAAAAGCCCGGCTGCCCTTGGACAGCGAGTCTGCCACCATCGGGGCAACCACCAAAGGGGGTCACCCTTGGGGAATCCCAAGGGCGATGGCGCTACCCCCTTCTATTTTTTTAAAACCAATCTGGAGGAGGTTGGAAGTGGGGAGGGTGTATGGCACATGTGTAGTTCCCGCACAGGGTGAGAACCGGTGCAGTGAACTGAATGAAAGGAGAAAGTCACCAGATGCCTTCAGAGTGAGAGTCTGTAACTGGCAGAAGGTTGGCCCTCCCTGGGTATGAGATGGGAGGAGTAGATGTGCCCTGTGTGAAAAATATTAAGTGGGTCTGACTGTTCCCAATTCTGTCAGAGGCCTACTGGGATAATTGGTTCAAGTAGGTTTTGTTGGTGAGCTGTTGTTGGGTTCATATCAGGTATTTAGGAGGAGTCTTAAATAATAAAATAATAATAATTTAATTTGTGGGTCGCCTATCTGGCCAATGGTCACTCTAGGCGACGTACAATTTAACAACAATACATTACAGTAAGGAGGAACATGGGTGATGCCACCCCAATTTCAGTGATCCTGGGTAGAGAGAGGTATAGCCATGGGGAGGTGGTGAGCTACCATAGAAGATGAGGGCAAGGCTATCCACACCTTGTTCCTTGCTGCCACTCCTCTCATGGATGGGTTCCTCGTTGCTCAACTGCTGTGCCCACTGGCCTGTGTGTATTGTTGTTTAACACCAGATTGGTACACAATAAGACCACACTCATCCATGATTTGATCGTGGATGAAGGTGCCGATTTGGTGTGCATTACTGAGACCTGGGTGGGTGAGCTGGGAGGTGTTGATCTGACTCAGCTCTGCTCACCTGGATACTTGGTGCAACACCAGCACAGGCTGCAAGGATGGGGGAGGGGAGGAGTTGATGTGGTCTACAGAACTTCCATCTCTGTCACCAGGAAACCACTCTGTCTTGGAGCTGGCTGTCAGGGCCTGCACCTGGTGTTGGGCCAAGAAGACACTAAACTAGGGTTGCTGATGATGTACCATCCACCTTGCTGCCTGGCAGCTTCTCTGACCTAGTTGGCAGAGGCTGTCTCAGCTGTGGTATTGGAGGAGCCCGGAATGATGGCTCCACGAGCTAGAGGGAGCCCCAGCTGACAAAGCGTCAAGGCCCCAGCTGACAAAGCGTCAAGGCGAGTTAAGCAGCAGAGCGAAAAGAGGGTAAGTAGCTCCCATTTAGTCCATTATTTAATTGAATTAAAACAGCTCAGAGAAATAAGCAATAAGGGCAGCCTAAGGTCACCCTGAGCTAGGAGCCAAATCCTGAAAGAACCTATAACTTAGGAGACAGATCCTAGGAGAAGGAAGCCTATAGAAAGCTAGTGTTCAACACCACCCTAGCAGGAAAGCTTCAGGGGACACTGTAAACAAGGCTAAATTCCAGTCGGAGAGAAGGGGAAAAAGGAACCTCCACCGATACATACAGGGAGAGAGTCAGCTCAGTCCTTGCTAAAAAGGGCAGCTTCAGCCTTCCTGAAACACAACCACAAGCTCTGTTTCCCTAGGTTAAAGAAAGGTCAGGCTGTTCTAGGTGGGAAAACAACAAACACAAAAGACTTGCCTGGAAGTCGCAGCCCCGTGCTGAGATTAAAAGCAGCCAAAAGCTTAAACAGCCCCGCCCCTCGCTCAGGAAGGAAGCCTGCCTTTCTGCCTTCAAAGGAAGGAAGCCTGAGATAATCCTAAAGAGTTAAGCCCCAGCTGATAGTTGAGCCATCAGCCTCAAGTAACACATCATTGGTTGGCAGCAGTAGCTGGGAGGAACCAGCCACACATATAAAGTCAGAGCACCTAGCAAGGGAGCCTGCTCCACCAGCTACAGGGAGCCCCAGCTGACAAAGCGTCAAGGCGAGTTAAGCAGCAGAGCGAGTTCGGCAGCAGGGCGAGGACGCCAGGGCCCCCCACTCTGCCCTTCTGTTCCCTGACCTCAACTAAACCACAGTCTCCAACCTATTGACGTAATAAACCTCAAACAAAACTATGCAGGTAAGAAGCCAGCAGGGATGTGGGGGCTTTCCAGTGTTTTGCACAGCCTGCAGCATGTACAACTATCTGCCTGTTGGACAGCAGTCGTGGGTGTGCTCTCGGTGCAATGAGCTCCCGGCTCTCCGGGAACGACTTCATTTCCTTGAGGCCAAGGTGGCAGACCTGCAAAAGCTGAGAGAGGCAGAGAGGTGTGTGGAGGAGGCCTTCAGGGACGTTATAGCTGTGTCCCACTCCAGCGATTATAGCTCTCCTGCTATCATGGAGAACGATGGTCTCGGGGAAGGACAGCATCCAGCTGAGGAAGAGGGAAACGATCCCTTAGAAGGGACCCATTCCTTGGGGGATGAGCAGCTATCCTCTCATGCCGAGGATATATCTCCAGGGGGTGGAGGGATCCTTGTAGTGGGTGATTCGATCATTAGGAACATAGACAGTGGGGTGTGTGATGGGCGTGTTGACCGCAAGGTGTTTTGCCTGCCTGGTGCGAAGGTTGCGGATATCGCCCGCCGTTTAGATAGTTTGGTAGACAGTGCTGGGGAGGAGTCAGTGGTCGTGGTGCATGTTGGCACCAACGACATGGGGAAATGCAGCCGTGAGGTCCTGGAAGCAAAATTTAGGTTGCTAGGTAGGATGCTGAAAGCCAGGACCTCCAAGGTGGCTTTCTCTGAAATGCTACCGGTTCCACACGCAGGACCAGCCAGACAGGCCCAGCTTTGCAGTCTCAATGCGTGGATGAGACGATGGTGTCGGGTGGAAGGGTTTAGATTTGTTAGGCACTGGGGAACATTTTGGGACAAGCCGGCCCTGTACAAAAGGGACGGGCTCCACTTGAACCAGAATGGAACCAGACTGCTGGCACTTAAAATTAAAAAGGTAGCAGAGCAGCTTTTAAACTGACTGAGGGGGGAAACCCGACAGGAGCTGAGGAAGGTCCAGTTCGGAATAAACCTCCCCCCTGGGATAAAAACCAAAGAAATTATGAAATTTTAAAAGGGGTAGGCCTAGAAGTAGGCATTGTGAGAGCAGGGGCACAGGATATAAATTCAGAAGAGCAAAATTACCACAGGCCAAACCACAAGTGCCAAAGACACTTGAAGAGAGACACTACTTACAAGTGCCTGTACGCTAATGCTAGGAGCATCCGAACCAAGATGGGAGAACTGGAATGCTTGGTCTTAGAGGAGAGCATTGATATAGTGAGCATAACGGACACCTGGTGGAATGGAGAAAACCAGTGGGATACGGTTATCCCTGGATATAAACTATATTGGAAGGACAGGGCAGGACGTATTGGTGGCGGAGTCGCTCTATACGTGAAAGAAGGCATTGAATCCAGCAAGCTCGAAACCCCAAAAGAGGCAGACTCCTCTACAGAATCGTTGTGGGTGGTGATACCGTGCCCCAGGAGGGACTTAATACTGGGAACGATCTATCGTTCCCCTGATCAAAATGCTCAGGGAGACCTTGAGATGAGATATGAAATTGAGGAAGCATCCAAACTAGGAAATGTGGTAGTAATGGGTGACTTCAACTACCTGGACATAGACTGGCCGCATATGTGTTCCAGTCATGACAAAGAAGCAAAGTTTCTAGATATTCTAAATGACTATTCCCTAGACCAGTTGGTCATGGAACCGACCAGAGGGACGGCAACCCTGGACTTAATCCTCAGTGGGGACCGGGACCTGGTGCGAGATGTAAGTGTTGTTGAACCGATTGGGAGCAGTGACCACAGTGCTATTAAATTAAACATACATGTAAATGGCCAATTGCCAAGAAAATCCAACACGGTCACATTTGACTTCAAAAGAGGAAACTTCACAAAAATGAGGGGATTGGTAAAAAGAAAGCTGAGAAACAAAGTCCAGAAGGTCACATCACTCAAAAATGCTTGGAAGTTGTTTAAAAACACTATATTAGAAGCTCAACTGGAGTGCATACCGCAGATCAGAAAAGGTACCGCCAGGGCCAAGAAGATGCCAGCATGGTTAACGAGCAAAGTCAAGGAAGCTCTTAGAGGCAAAAAGTCTTCCTTCAGAAAATGGAAGTCTTGTCCGAATGAAGAAAATAAAAAGGAACACAAACTCTGGCAAAAGAAATGCAAGAAGACAATAAGGGATGCTAAAAAAGAATTTGAGGAGCACATTGCTAAGAACATAAAAACCAACAACAAAAAATTCTATAAATACATTCAAAGCAGGAGACCATCTAGGGAGGCGATTGGACCCTTGGATGATAAGGGAGTCAAAGGTCTACTAAAGAACGATAAGGAGATTGCAGAGAAGCTAAATGAATTCTTTGCATCTGTCTTCACAGTGGAAGATATAGGGCAGATCCCTGAACCTCAACTAACATTTGCAGGAAGGGATTCTGAGGAACTGAGACAAATAGTGGTAACGAGAGAGGAAGTTCTAGGCTTAATGAACAATATAAAAACTGACAAATCACCGGGCCCGGATGGCATCCACCCGAGAGTTCTCAAAGAACTCAAAGGTGAAATTGCTGATCTGCTAACTAAAATATGTAACTTGTCCCTCGGGTCCTCCTCCGTGCCTGAGGACTGGAAAGTGGCAAATGTAACGCCAATCTTCAAAAAGGGATCCAGAGGGGATCCTGGAAATTACAGGCCAGTTAGCTTAACTTCTGTCCCTGGAAAACTGGTAGAAAGTATTATTAAAGCTAGATTAACTAAGCACATAGAAGAACAAGCCTTGCTGAAGCAGAGCCAGCATGGCTTCTGCAAGGGAAAGTCCTGTCTCAGTAACCTATTAGAATTCTTTGAGAGTGTCAACAAGCATATAGATAGAGGTGATCCAGTGGACATAGTGTACTTAGACTTTCAAAAAGTGTTTGACAAGGTACCTCACCAAAGACTTCTGAGGAAGCTTAGCAGTCATGGAATAAGAGGAGAGGTCCTCTTGTGGATAAGGAATTGGTTAAGAAGCAGAAAGCAGAGAGTAGGAATAAACGGACAGTTCTCCCAATGGAGGGCTGTAGAAAGTGGAGTCCCTCAAGGATCGGTATTGGGACCTGTACTTTTCAACTTGTTCATTAATGACCTAGAATTAGGAGTGAGCAGTGAAGTGGCCAAGTTTGCTGACGACACTAAATTGTTCAGGGTTGTTAAAACAAAAAGGGATTGCAAAGAACTCCAAAAAGATCTCTCCAAACTTAGTGAATGGGCGGAAAAATGGCAAATACAATTCAATATAAACAAGTGTAAAATTATGCATATTGGAGCAAAAAATCTGAATTTCACATATACGCTCATGGGGTCTGAACTGGCGGTGACCGACCAGGAGAGAGACCTCGGGGTTGTAGTGGACAGCACAATGAAAATGTCGACCCAGTGTGCGGCAGCTGTGAAAAAGGCAAATTCCATGCTAGCGATAATTAGGAAAGGTATTGAAAATAAAACAGCCGATATCATAATGCCGTTGTATAAATCTATGGTGTGGCCGCATTTGGAATACTGTGTACAGTTCTGGTCGCCTCATCTCAAAAAGGATATTATAGAGTTGGAAAAGGTTCAGAAGAGGGCAACCAGAAGGATCAAGGGGATGGAGCGACTCCCTTACGAGGAAAGGTTGCAGCATTTGGGGCTTTTTAGTTTAGAGAAAAGGCGGGTCAGAGGAGACATGATAGAAGTGTATAAAATTATGCATGGCATTGAGAAAGTGGATAGAGAAAAGTTCTTCTCCCTCTCTCATAATACTAGAACTCGTGGACATTCAAAGAAGCTGAATGTTGGAAGATTCAGGACAGACAAAAGGAAGTACTTCTTTACTCAGCGCATAGTTAAACTATGGAATTTGCTCCCACAAGATGCAGTAATGGCCACCAGCTTGGATGGCTTTAAAAGAAGTTTAGACAAATTCATGGAGGACAGGGCTATCAATGGCTACTAGCCGTGATGGCTGTGCTCTGCCACCCTAGTCAGAGGCAGCATGCTTCTGAAAACCAGTTGCCGGAAGCCTCAGGAGGGGAGAGTGTTCTTGCACTTGGGTCCTGCTTGCGGGCTTCCCCCAGGCACCTGGTTGGCCACTGTGAGAACAGGATGCTGGACTAGATGGGCCACTGGCCTGATCCAGCAGGCTCTTCTTATGTTCTTATGTTCTTATGATAGTCCTGGGTGATTTCAATGTCCATACTGACGCTGCCTGTAGTTTTCCGGCTTGGGACGTCATGGCCTCCATGATGACCATGGGGCTGTCTCAAGTTGTCACCGGCCCGACACACAGGGCTGGACACTCCCTTGACTTGGTTTTTGCTCCAGATGGAGGAAGGGGTGGTCTGGAGATGGGTAGGGTGGATGTCACCCCATTTTCATGTTCAGACCACTTCCTGGTGAAGTTTAGAGTTATGGCTCTTATCCTCTCCTGCAGGAGCAATAGACAGATTAAGATGGTCCAGCCCCGGAGACTAATGGTATCTAGTGGATTCCTGAATGCCCTGGAGTTCCCAGGAGATAGAGCAGATGACCCTGTTGAAGCCCTTGTCATATTGTGGAACAGCAAAGCGCATTGGGATCTTGACAAGGTTGACCCTGTGCACCCTCTCCAGTATTGTGGAGCCTGATTTGCACCCTGGTACACCAGTGAGCTAAGGGAAATGAAACAGGCTATATGACAGCTAGAGTGCAAGTGGTGAAAGATGTTGTGTGAGGCTGATCAGGCACAAGTAAAACATCATAACAGTGCCTACTGTGCAGCAGTGAGGGTGGTGAAGAAGGCCCACTTCTCTGCCACCATTGCATCCTCAAGAAGCCATCCAGTGGAGCTTTTCTGTATTGTCAGGGGTCTGTTGACATCATCTCCAAGAAACAGAGTTTTAGACCCTTAGGAGGCCCACTGTGAATTGTTTGCAAGGCACTTTGAGGGTAAAGTTGCTCACCTCCATAGCAATCTTGATGCCTCATCCATATCTACTGTAACCCCCAGTGAGGTGTCCAGTGTAACATCTGCTGCAACTTCTTGGGAACGGTTTCAGTTGATGCGGCTTGATGACGCCGACAAGGTGCATGCAACAATGCAGCCAGATACGTGTCCTCTCGAACCTTGTCCTTCTTGGCTTATTAAAGCTTACAGAGAGGGTTTGACTGAGTGGATCCAGGGTGTGGTCAATGCATCATTGTGGGAGGGAGTGGTTCCAGCCACCCTGGTGATCTGACCACTCCTGAAGAAGCCCACCCCAGACCCATTGGTTTGTGACAACTACCACCCAGTCGCAAATACCCCCTCCTTAGGGAAGGTGATTGAGAGGGTTGTGGCACAGCAATTGCAAGTACTCTTGGATGAAACAGATTATCTTGACCCATTCCAGTCTGGGTTCAGGCCTGGTTATGGGACTGAATTGGCCTTGGCCTTATGTATCTAGTTGATCACTTCGAGCTGCAGATGAGGACCTCCAGCAGATACCTTCTTATCAGGAGGTTCATTTCACACAACATAGAAAGTGGACTCTTAGTGTAATGGTACCAACCCTTTGGAATTCCCTCTCCTTAAATATTAGACAGGCACTATCTCTATTATCTTTTTGGCGCCTACTGAAGACCTTCCTCTTTCAACAAGCCTTTTAAGTAGAGACCTTATCCAAGTCTGCATCTGTATTTGAATTGGTTTTTAATATATTTTTAAACCTCCTTTCTTTAAAATGTTTTTAAAGCTTTTTAAAAATGTTTTTAAACAAGTTTTGTTCTAATATGTTTTTAATGATTGTTGTCTTTTAATATCTTTTAAAGTCTGTTTTTATGATGTTTTAGAGTGTTTTTAGTGCTGTTGTTTGCCGCCCTGGGCTCCTACTGGGAGGAAAGGCAGGATATAAATCAAATAAATAAACAAATAATAAAATAACATTCAAATAATAATAATAACAACAAAAGCAGACCCATGCACCTTCAGCACAATCTGAGGCCTTCCATTTTGTTTTGTTTTCAGGGCCATTCCCACAGAGTCACTCTGTCTAGCAACAAGTCCAGGGCTACCTTTATTTCCAGTGCCTCAGCAGCACTCCCAGAGTTGCTCCCTGGCCATAATCTTTTTTTGGGGGGGGAGGGATCCCTTTCTTTCTTTCCCTCCTTTTTTTACCCAGTGAGACAGGTGTGGGGAACCTTTCACCTTCCAGATGCTGCTGTACTATTTAGTTATTTATTATTTATTTATTACATTTATACCCCACCTTTCTTTTCATGATAGAAACCCAAGGTGGCTTACATATGGTTCCCAGGCGGTCTCCCATCCAGGCACTGACCAGACCTGACCCTGCTTAGCTTCAGCAGAGTGCTGGCCTCATGTGCCTTCAGACCATAGCCTGGGACCAGCTCCCATCAGCCTCAGCAAGCATAGCCAATGGCCAGGAATGATGGGAGCTTTGGTCAGACAAACAGGTCACCACAATGGCCATTAGGACATGGAGACCCTAAGACTCAACAGTCCCATTAGAGTACTTTATATTATACCCCCCTCACACTCACTCTCTGTCCACCACTGACTTTCTCCCTCTGTTCTTCCTCACAGGTCAGTACATGTGCTGCTTGTGACAGGGCTTCATTGCCACAAGAGCAATACATATACAGATATTTCACTTTGCTCAACAAAGTTTAAAAGTTGAGCCATTCCCTCCCTTCATTGGCTTCATAAAGACCCCTTGCCCACTAAGGAACACAAAAGAATCGCCCTTTGGCAATGATATTCTTGGATTCTATAGACAGCCAGTATGGTGTAGGGTTTAGAATGTTGGACTAGGACCTGGGTGACAAGGGTTCGAATTCCCACACAACCATGAAACTCACTGGGTGACTTTGGGCCCAGTCACTGTCTCATAGCCTAACCTACCTCACAGGGCTGTTTTGAGGATAATAGGGGAGGGGGAGAACTGTGTGTGCCGTCTTGCATTCATCTCAGGGAAGGTGAGATATAAACATGATAATAAATAAATATCTGAAATATATAGTTAGAGATCACACTGGATTTAGGAGGGAGAAGCCACAAAGATCTATTCCATGATGAACAGGACTGAATGTTTATTGTAATCCAGCAGGTGATTCCTAAATTGCCCCCAACTGAATATTTGAGTCCAGCATGACATATACCCCAATATGACTTATCATTCACATATGCCCCTTTTAGATAAAAATGGTCTGTTGAACCCCCACCCACTTTCTGAAAGTGAGCATACTAATTTGCTAAAAGAGAACCAGGTCAACAACAGCCATCACAACCAGCAGCCTTACTCACAGGAGGCGGCTTCTCCCACCCCGACTGTGTTAGGCCTCAGTCTAGGTTTATCTAGCCATGGCTACTGCTACATATCAAGACTCTTCTCTGTTCAAAAGATATTACATAGGGGGGTTTAACGATTTTGATTGAAAACATGTTAATCTTGAGCTATCATCTTCCCCAACATAAAAGCATCTCTAACAGAAGGCAACCCTTATTATTTATACGAGCTGAAACCATCCCTGCTTCCTGATTCACTCAGATGGATGCCAACCGCCTCAGAAAAACAAGCATTTCTTCATAAAGAAAAGATGAAAATTACTAGAGACTTTGATCTGCCACCACCCAACGCATCCACTACAAAAGCTTACAGCAGAAACATTAGTCAGTGAAACAGGGGGCTTGGGAAAAGACAGAGAGGAGGAGGAGAAAAAGAGAGAAATGCCTGTGTGGCCAAAGTATTTGAAATTAATACTGAAAGCCACATTTGATAAAAATAAATACCATTTGTGCCGGGCTGAGCAACATGCAATGTATAAAGCATTTCATTCTGCGCTACTGGTTCCTGTTAGAAATATGAACATCATAGCTTTTTCATTAGCTTAAAAAGAGAGAAACCACAAAAGTGTCCATCTCAGGGTTGCAAAGGTGAGGTTGAAATTGCACTGCTGCTAACTGCACATCTGAGATCTGAACACAAGAATAGCACTTTTCAAATGTTACATGCTACAATTGGGAGCAGGATTGTGGTGCATAGCACCACTGGTACTGGCCTCCATGGCTTCAGAGTAACACTTGTATAGAACTGAGCGCATCTTTGTCCGCTATATGCAACCCTTGAAAAGTAAGATTTATGCTTGCACGGAAGACCCATGTGCACCCTGTACCATATATAAGAATATAAGATGAGCCTGCTGGATCAGGCTAATGGCCCATCTAGACCAGCATCCTGTTCTTGCAGTGGCCAACCAGATCCTTACCAAATTCTTCCAAGCTACACAGGAAGTGGATTAGACTGTAAAAGACCAATCCAAATTGTGTTTGCATTTTGACAAATTTGTAGGGCAGTACAATATCTCAGAGAGGAGGTCAGGTATCTTTCTCCCCTGGTGCATTCACTAGAGCTGCCCAATTTCCCTGCTTTTTAAAGTTTGATAGAAATATCTGTTGGCTATAGGTATGTTACCAAACCGCAAGGGGTTTTTTTGCCTATTAGTGAATTCTTTTATTATTGGAGAAAATGGGTTTCCTTAAACGTTTGCTTTGATTGCAATTATGACATGCAAAATATGTATTTTTAAAATCTGGTCTCACAAGTAGGAATGGGGTAATCTATCACGTTCAGTTTCTCTCAGACTGGAATTTTTTTCCAATCTTCAGTTCTCCACACTTCCACATGGGTTTGCCATTTATTTATTTAAAAGTCTTCATGAAAACTCATCAGCATTTCTGTGCAAATTTCTCCTAATATACACGTTTGTATACAATTTTCCCTGATATAATGAATTCCTGTATATTATTTTCACAAAATATGCATATATATATACATGCATGCATTATTTGGCTGGAGAACTGCACTGCAAACTTCAGATGGTGCGAATTTTAAAGGATGGCTGTGTTTCATACTGCATATTGGTTTGGAAAGTGTGAATTAGGTAGATTTGGTTTAAAATGTGAACTCAGTTGGATTTCTCCCCTGTCCCTCCTCATAAGGTCTGTCTGTGAACGACAGTCACGCTGTGATGCAGTTAAATAGAAAACAGAAAAGGAAATACATTTTAAAAATTGCTCTGCTACCTCCTCGGCTGCATAAATAAAGCAGAGATTAAAATAAGGCAATCCTTGCCATTCAGTTCCCTGGCTGTGTTTATCAAACTGGGATTAAAAAGAGCACTGGCTGTAATTTGTTATTAAAAGGCAAGCTTAAGTCACCAGAAAACACCAAAGCACATAACAACAGCCAAGACACAACAAACCCGATTCTCAGAGGGCAGCTGTCTTTAAGATACAGTATGTACAATATAATGTGATAAAGAAATGTGAAATATAAAGTGTCAAATGGAGGAAAATGCAATCTAATTCCCAGACTTTAAACTGAGGAATTAAACAAGGCAATAGCCTTGAGGAGAGCAGGACCCTCTGATCTCTCTCACAGCAGGTGCTGCTTCTGTTCCCCTTGTAAAACTGTAAATAATCAAAATCAATGGGCATCTTATGAAGGCTCAAAAAGGCTCAAGCAACAACAAAAACAATGTCCAGGTATATTCAGCAACAGCAAGAGCCATTCCTGAGCTGGAGACGTATTATTTTGTTAAGAATGGAACAATGAAAAAAGACAGAGCAGAAGTTTTGGCAAATTCGCAGGGCTCTCATCTGCAACTGTGTTCAACTATAACTCCCATCATTCCTCACCACTGGCCATGCTGACTGTGGCTGATAAGAGCTGGAGCCAAAAACATCTGGAGAGCACCACATTGGCTATCCTCTGTTCTACATGTATGAATGGTTGTCTGAAAATTTCTATTGATGGATATGTAGATACACACAATAGACAGAGAAACAGAGAGACGGATAGGTAGATCAAATAGATAAAAATGATTCTTGTAGCACCTTAGAAGACTAAGATATTTCTTATTGCATGACCTTTTGCGAACCAGAATCTGCTTGACTGGATGAAATGTTGGAAGATATATGAACCTAGATGATTCACAGCAGCGGGCAAGGGACACGCCTATAGTACCAGGATCTATGTGCTCCACCAATCCAAGAACTGTATCCAGTTAAAAAGGGTGGTGCTTGAGACCTCACCAGTAGGGTTGTCAGCTGACCTGGTCGGCTCCTACCTTTAACAGTGGCTTGAAATATAGGAATGAGCTGTGGAAGCTTTTTATGCCATGGAGACAAACTGCTTGCCTGCTCTTCATTGCAGGTCAAACAGATGTTAATGCACAGCACCAGATTCCTAGATGCGGCTGATGAAGTGGTTGTGGCATAATAAATTGGCCGGCCTTTGAGGCAATTCAAGACTCTTCGTTCTTTTTGCAGCAACAGACTAATACGCCTTGCTTCGGGGTTAGATCAGGGGTGAGGAACTTCTTTGGCTACAGGGGCAGGTTCTTCATCTGCCCCCACCCCACAGGCCAACTTTGACAGGTGGGGGGGCAATCTACCTGCCAATCATATGACATCACTATAACATCATATGATTGCCAGCTGGGTTGACCCGTCCACCTGTCAAAATCCCATGCTACTGCAAAGGCTGCCCCATGTTGATTCTTTCAACCTCCAATTCAGAGGATGAAAAGATCAGCACAGGGTGGGTTTTCCATGCCCCTCTTTTCAAGATCTGCAATCAGAGCCTGTCCCATGCTGATCCCTTCAAACCCCGACAAGGATTCAGCACAGAGCAGTCTTTCCCAAAAACTGGGTCTGCTTGCTTTTCCTGTGCATGCAGCAAAAGAAAGCAGACCTGATTTTTTTCTTCACTGTGATTAAATAGCCCCCGCAAGAGCCGGTATCTGCTTTGAGCCGACATTGGTTCTGATAAGGATTGTTCCATTGCCGAGTGATGAAGAAACAGGTGCTTGTTTTGCAGTGCTGCTTGTTTGGCAGCACTGCAATGATCTTTAAAAGTGGGGAGATTGCTTCAAAGAGTGCTTGCTTTAAGAGAGTGCCCATGCTCCCATGCTCCAGTAATCTTTAATGGGGGTGAGAGATTTCTTCAAAGACCACTGCAAAGTGCTTTGAGACAGTCCCTGCACTCCCATCTAAGCACAGGAGCAAGGAGACTGTCTTAAAGCAAGCACTCCTCACCTTAAAGGTAACTCCAGACCACTACAAAACAGGCAAGTAGCAAAAGGAAACAGACCGAGGTGTTTTGGAAAGCCTGGCCTACACAGATCATTGTTGGAGGTTGACTGGATCAGTGTAGGGTGGGCTTTCCAAGAAAGCCTCACCTGTCAGCTCATATCACCAGAGATGGACAGGTGGGCATGATTTAGGGAAAATGGCCTTGGGGAACAAATGAGACGCCCCCTGAAAGGCCATGACTGGCTCGGAGACTGGAGGTTCATCACCCTTAGATTAGATGTATGTTGATTGGTTGGATGGTTGGACAGATAAAGCGATTAAATTTGAGTAGAGTAGGGTATATAGAGGCTCCCATGGTCTTGCCAGCTTTATTCAGGTGGTCCACAGTATGCCTGTAAAAATAGAATTAAAGACCATACACATGTAGAACAGCACATTACGATTGCAACAACAAGCAAAAAAAAAAAAAAGGTCCAGCAAGACCCTCAGCACTTTTCAAGTGGTCCATGGGGGAAAAAGTTTGGGAAACACTGGAATAGATATATGCATTATATACACATATGCACGTCACCTCAAAATTTCAGAAATAGAACTGGAATTGGACTACAGGGACAGGAGCATTCAATTCATGATTCTAATGAATTATTGCTTCGCAATGACTGGAGGTCGCCAGGTATAGTTTAGCCTTCTGCTCTATGGTTTCCCAGAGGGTGCTGCTTTCTTTATCCCCCCCCCATAAGTAAATTATCACAATTCACTCTTATGCGGAAGTTACTGCAGTGGGGATAAAACCTGCTTTTCACTTTAGACACACTAAGCAGCCTACCACCACCGGGTGATTGCAGTAGATAACTCTCCACAAACACCCCACCTGCTATGAAGATGATGAGTGAGTTGTTTAGACTCAGGGCAAAGTGCATGGTGTTCTTTCATTTTATCTGCATAGTAATACAGGGTTGATGCCAGACTTCAGGGGGCCCTCAGCATAGTGCCACTGTCCACAGCACCCATGCTGTCCCACCCACCAGCAACCCCCCAACCCCTGCCAACCACCTCTCTGTTTGCTGAAACGCCTTTGGGGCCTTGGCAGGGAGGTGATGAGTGGTAGTGCAGCAGGGCAGGGCTGGTGACCCCTCAGCCAGTGCTGGGCCTGACCTACTGCTGGTGCCAGGTCTACACCAATGCTTGAGGTAGGCTACACTGAAAGATAGTGACTTAAGCTACTGTTTTAGGTTCTGGAAAGAAAGGAAAGAAGATGTGCCTGCCCAGAAGTGGACATACTTTCTCAGTCAGTCTTAAAGACCTGTGCTTGGTTGTTTTCATGATTAAGTTGCAGAAAAGCAGTGCCAAACTATTTATTTTACTTAAGACATTTCCAGGCTGCTCTTCAGCAAATGCTTACAACAGTAAAACATAAAATCATAATAAAGCAGCACATAGAGGAGCAATAAGATACTCTGGCAGCATAAAACCACAATATCACATCACATTAAAAGGCCTGGAGAAATAAATAAGAAACGAGGTTTGTCCAGCATCTAGAGGGAGAGAAAAAACAAGGATGGTTCCAGCAAGCACATCTTGTGAGGGAGGAAATTCCAAAGACGGGGTATCACAACAGAAGAGGCCCTGCCATAGCCTGAATAGCCATTTCAGGTGGTGGTGGGACTCAGAGCAGGGCATAAGAGGCAGAAGAACTGGGAGTCCTTCACAGAACTGGACTCAAGGTCATGTAGGTCTTTCTAAGTTAAAGCCAGCTCTGAACTGTACTCGGAAATGGACTGGCAAGATGCATCTCATGCCATCTAAGAATCATGGTCCCAGTTTTGAAAAACAAAAGAACACATAAAACAAAACCACAGGAGTAGGCCTGCATCAGCATTAGGGATGGTGGAAAAATGGATACAGTTCATTTAAAGGCGAGCCTACCTAATTTGCACTTTCTGAAACATGATGTGAAATGAAACACAGCTTTCCTTCAAAAATCACATTTCTCAGAATTTTGCAATGCAGCGCTCCAGCCAAGCAATGTGTACAAAAATGCATATATATATATTAGTAAAAATCATACAAAAATCATGTTATATTAGGGGAAATTGCTTTGCAAAATCTTTATGTTAGGGAAAATTGCTTACACATTTGGAGAAATTCACAATAAAATGCTGATGAATTTTCATGAGGATTTTTTAAAAACACACACACACAAACTGAACTGAACTTAAGATTGGAAAAATAATAAACAGAGAGAAACCAAAATTGACAGATTCCATTACCCCTTATCAGCATGCTGGCATCTTTGGCCAAATACCAGGACCACCAGCCACCATCAGGGCTGCCTGCCATTCATGCCTGCCTGTGAACAGAGCCAGGTGGGTCGCTTGCTGGTTTTCAGTCTTTTCCTTCCAGGCACTGAAAGGTATGCCATAAGTGGCAACAGCAGTGTTGTGGAGAGTTGCACCAGGCAGCTGCAGTGAGACAGCAAGATGCTGCCTTAATTGATCTTCTTTGCCCTTGCCATGGACCCCATGGAGAATGCTTGGGATCAGGGGATGGGCCTAGTGGTCTAGGCGCTGTGGATGGAGATGTTGAAGAGGATCCCAATAGTCTGCCAGTTGACAGTCCCGCCCTTGAGGTAGATGCCCATGTGGATGAAGGGATTGAGCCACCAGCCCCTCCAATTCCATTACCCACAATGGCTGATCTGCCTCTGAGTCCACCTCCTGTGGCAGGCTAATAAACCCACACACACACACCACCTACCTCTCACATCAATGTGCATGCTGTGCGCATGTAGCATACATGCCTGCCATCACCCAAGATGGTGGCAGGGATGTCAGCCCTGTAGGGAAGCCCTCATTGTCATCTTAGGTGATGGCAGGCATGTGCACACAGCATGCACAGTGTGTACACTGACAGGAAAAGTAGGTGGGGGCACATGGATGGGCTTATTGAAGCCCCTGCTGCCTGGGAGCTCATAATCCACAGCAGCATCAGATTATGGAAACCAACACTGCCACGGATCACAGAACAGGAGCACCACCCTCGCATCCTAAGAAGGGCCCTTTTAGGGCCCTTCTGGGCCACAGGGGCCCTCAGCCAGGGCTGAACCTGGCCACCCTTTGGCTCCAGGCCTGACATCTTTGCTTGAGTAGCCATGCCACTTTATGCCTTGCAGTGATGTTAGATCTTGTAAGCTGTATCCTGAACTAGGTTCAAGTCATGTGCTAACCTGTGGATTCAAGCCCTTGGCAATAATCAACACAAGAGTCCTGCATTTGATTTTGTTGGTGGGAGCCAAGACATTGGGTGTTATTAAAATGACAGCTCACCCCTTCACTGCACCTGCCCAAAGTGCCTCTCTGAGCCACTGCTGATTGCTGCAGTTCTGCCTCCATGCCACCACGGCAGCCCAGCCCAAGCCACTGCAACCCACACGAGTGCAGCTTCTTGTTCTGTTGTCTGATGAGGCAGGAGTCAGGAAGGTAGAGACCCACACTGGCATTAGGGGTGGACCATTGACAGCACTTGGCTTCAGACCTTTAGGTCAGGGGTCTCCAATCTTTTGAGGTCTGCAAGCATATTTGGAAAACTAAGAAATTGTTGCAGACACTCCAAAATTCCAATTTCACAGAAGACAAAGTGGTGGTGCTCAAGCCCACCCAAAGAACATGCAAAACACCTATACCCCCTAAAGCCAAATAAAGCACGGACAAAAAATCACCCCCCCCAAAAAACAGGTACCCTCCCAACAACAACAAAAGCCAACAAAACCCTCAACAAAAAAAGTTGTTGGTGGTCCTCAGCTGCTTCCAAGGAGTATGTCTGAGGACATCACGGGGTCCAAACCACAAGCAAAACACCTCCTGATCAACAGGCAAAATATCTAGACCCTGTAAAACAAAATACAGATAAAAAAGTAGATAATTCTACCCCAACAACTACAAAACAACTATTTAAAAAAATTGTGAGAGAGTGGAACCTTGGTGGGTGTTCACAGGCTCCATATTGTGGACCCCAAATTTAGATAGTCCTACGCAGGAGTAGTCCAACATACCAATATACAGAGAGAGGCTGCTTTCAGACACGGGGCGATATTGCGTTAGTTTAATTGATTAAAATGGTAGCACTTCTGTCCCGATTTCTAAAATTCCTTTCACACAGCAGTATATGTTGCATTAAGGAACAGTGGCTTTTTCAGCTGATATACCAGCATTTCATGCAACTGTCTTTCACAGTATTGCAATGAACAGTGCCTTGTTTTTCATCCCTCACATGCGCACTGTAGGTCCCCATTGTGTAGGAGGTCTAAGAGCACCATGCAACCCCTCTCTCTTTAGCATCTGACATATATGTATATTTTGTTGTATAGACACGGGGGAGTGTGTGGGAAATGCTGCTGCTACCCACACCTACACTAGAATACCCGTACAATTTTCATCAGGCAAAACAAAAGCACACCTAAAGGGTGGGAATACACTGCATACTGGTGTGCATATAACCTGACCAACTGCAGCTAGTGAAAAACTCCAGCCATTTTCCAGGTTCCCAAGCTTGCAAATGGATTATTTATGTTATTATTTATCATGAAAATTAGCACTAAACGTGCACTATGTTCCACTAGAATTCCAGTACTAGCTTGTACATCATGTGAAAGATCAAAAATAATGTGCGAATTACCAGGTAAGAAACCATCAGAATAATGAAATAAAGTACAGTGTGAAAGCAGCCAGAGAGAGAGAGAGAGAGAGAGAGAGAGAGATTTTCCCTAATTCAGCAGAAGTTTATAGAGTATCACAGAGATTATACGACTGTCAGTCTCTTGGGGGGAGAAAGCTGTGATCATTGTGTTGCACTTGAAATGAGTAATGGAGCAGGATTTAGAACATCCTTGCTGAGAAAGGGAGACAGTTCCATATAGTGCATGGGGTTAAAACTGCATCAAAGGCATGTGAGCAGAAGGGGGGAAGTGCCTATCCAAGCAATGAAATAGATGTTACTCAGGAAACTTTACAATGAATGGGCTGGATCAGATGATACATTTCACTCCAGCTCCTCTACATGTGGTGGAGAGTGAGAGCATAACTTCCCTACCCATCTACTTGGTACACCTGTGACAGAATAATGCAGGGGCAGCCAATGTGGTGCCCTTCAGATGTTGTTGGACTCTAGCCCCCATCAGCTCCAGGCAGCGTTGCCAATGAAGAGGGATGATGGGAGTTGTAGTCCAACCACAGCCAGCAGCATGCGACACCTCTGCTGAAACTTCTGCACCGGCTGCCCATATGCTACTGAGTCAGGTTCAAGGCCCTTGTGTTGATATACAACTTGGGTCCAGGATACCTTAAGGACGCAGATGGATCCAGAATTTGCCTCCACAGTCACTTATGGGCCCACTGTTAAAGACCTTATCTTGGAAGACAATCTTACTCAGCCACGAGTGATCGCCAATGAATGAATGACCTTAAGGACCTCTTGATCCCTTACATCCCAGCTTGATCAATGCAATCATCTGGAGTACCACTGTTATTTGTCCCCCATGTTACAGAAGCTCAGCTGGCATCCACAAGAAGTCAGGCATTTAATGTCACTGGTCCCATACTGTGGAACACTCGTCCAGCAGAGATTTGGCAGGCACCCTCACTTTTGACTTTCAGACATCTCCTGAAGACCTTTTTATGCCGACAGGCTTTTGTAGCGGCTCAATATTTAATGTAGCCAGTCCCTTTAATGATTATCTGTACTTTTTGTAATGGTGTTTTATGTTTTAAGGCTATACGCCACCCTGATATTTTATTATATTGTGATATTGAAATACTTTCATAAAAAAAATCTGGAGGGCACCACATTGGCTGCTCCTGGCATAATGTAAGCAAATCTAAACAAACACACTATTTAGACCTAGTTGGGTTTTGTGTGCACATAGCCTTTACATAGAAAGCTGGCTTATAACAAGTCAGACACCTGGTCCATCTGGCTCAATATGGTCTGCATTGACAGGGAGCAGCTCTCCAGTGTTCCTGACAGGGGACTTTTCCCAGCCCTACCTGGAGATGCTGGGGATTGAACCTGGGACCTTCTGCATGCAAAGCATGTGCTCTACTACTAAGCTATGGATATCTTGTGATGTCAAAAGTTTGAGTAGGTGTGTCAAGTAGGTGACAGGCAAGGCTCTCATTCCCTGCGACAAATACAAAAGCGATTAGGAACACGTAATCTAATCCAGCCCAAGTTTTAGGCTCCAAGTCAAAATGCTATTGCTAGCCTTTGACATGGGTTGGTCAGTGGCTGCTCCAACTGTTTTATTTCAGGAGGCACAGATCATCCTATTTTTAATCTATGTCACTTTCACATGTGTTGACCCATAAATCCATTCCCTTCCGTTTCTCATTAATCTGCCCCCCTCTTTTTTGCGTCTGCATAAACCATTACATATGAATACCTCTTTTGATGGCCTATTCTCTCAGTTGCCAAACATATTTTTAGGTATTGCTGTTTCCTTGTGGCACTGCCCCCAATTTTATATGTTTACTCCCTCCAGAGTATTGATATTGCTAATGGAGAAGGGGAGGGTTTTTTTTTGTCAGTTTCATTGTTTCTTGTCAATTGCACACCTCTCTTCGCTGAAATATGAGTAGGGTTTTTCATGGTAAGCGGTATTCAGAGGTGGCTTACCATTGCCTTCCTCTGAGGCTGAGAGGCAGTGACTGGCCCAAGGTCACCCAGTGAGCTTCATGGCTGTGTGGGGATTCAACCCTGGTCTCCCAGATCGTAGTCCAACACTCTAGCCACTACACCACACTGGCTCTCATAAAAACAGACTTTTAAATACATTGAAACAAAATATCTTTAAAAACATTTTTTAAAAGCTTTCAAGACATCTTTTTTTAAAAAAAGTTTAAAAACATATTAAAAAGCAATTCCAACACAGACATAGACTGGGATAAGGTCTTAAAAGGCTTAAAAGTATGCTGGCAGCCCAGGTCGTTCCTTCCACAAAGGTGTTATATACTGGTGGCAGGTTGCTCCAGTAAGAAACTTAGCTGCTACATTCTGCATCAACTTGCTGCTCTCAGTGCAACCGGAGTGCAGCCCCACATAGAGGTGCACTGAAATAATCCAATTTCAGCATTGAAATTACCCTTGATTTTGGCCCCCTCACAAACTTGAAGCCAAAGATGTAGATATTCCAACCGTTGCCTCAGTCTTGAGCCAGGCCTCAAGATAGTCCACCTTCCCTTTTTTTTCTCCATTCTCTCCTCAAGAGGCTGCTAAATCTTTCTGGCTGCTGCCCATCACCAGAACAATGCAAAGGTGAAAATGTTTTAAAATGAAGACTGCCAGTCCAGATGTATTTTTATTTCCTGGTACACACAAGGATCTTCTTGTATCGTTTCCAAGCCACATTAATCACATCCACAAGGGTGTTTTTTTATGTTGTTAATAACTGTAGAGCTCAAGGTCAGTGAAGACTTAACACAAACACCATGGTTTGCAATTTGCAGTCAATCTCATGGACACCTCTCCTCTTCCTCCAAAGCAATCTGAGAATCCACAGAGAGACTCAGCAGGAGTTCTCCTTCATCAGGGGCGGTAGGGCTTGAATTCTGTATAGCTGCCCTATACCAAGTCATACCATTGGACCATCAACTTCAGTATTGTCTGCACTGACTAGCAGCAGCTTCCTGAGGTTCCAGGCAAGCCAAGGTTTCCTGGAAGGGTCTCTCTCAGCCTGACCTGGAGATGGTAGGGATTGAACCTGGGAGCCTTCTGCATGAAAGCAGATGCTCTACCACTGAGCCATGACCCAGTCAGGGTCCCTTTCTCCAACCCATGACTAAAATGATGCAACATCAGCAAATTGATGCCAATTTGATTGATTTACATTGTGTATGCCGGTAACACTGTATAACAGACGGTATAATTTAAAGCTCCCAGAAATATGAATAAGGTTAATTACTTGGACCACTTCAAAAAACAAAACTCACAGTTTGTTTACATATTGCATTCTTTCAAAATTCAGCTGCTTGTTCTTCCTGGCTTTGGAGGAAGTAACCTAGGCTGTTTCTTTCCAGCAAACGGCCTGTTCACATTTGCTGACTCTATTGCTGTGCCCCAGTATTTGGTTTTGACGTTATAGAGAAAGGGGGCCATATAAGCATACCTCAACACGTTGAGTTTGGCCGTTTCCTTCATGGGCCTCCCTTTATTGTCCCTAACCGTGCATAAGGGTTGCTTCAAACTTTAATGAATCAAAGGCAATGAGAACAGCGTGTTAATCATCTTAATTGCCCAGAAGCCTGAAATGCAATTGAATGGTCTGATGCTACAGTATATCTTTAAAGGGATACAACCCAGTTTCTCTCTCTCTCATATATATACATATATTTTAAACAACAACCATCCAAACCAATTCTAATAATTTCTGTTTATCTTTGATGACATTAACTGTTCGACCAGCCTTGCCAATAGACAGCCTTACGCTTGCATGTCGTTTAAATGTGGTGCAGTACAGTTTTTCATTATCATTAACGTGCTCCTGGTGGGCAGAGAGCAATGCAGTGGCACCGGTCACACTTCATTGCTTTATCTTATATGACAAAGAGGGATGGTGTGTTTCGGTCCGGGGGCAGGAGACGAAAGCTAAAGGTGGCCTAGGAATAACTCCCCTTCGCTGCCTAGGAACAGCACAAGGGCTGCAGCGTCTGACTTGCTAGCAGCACGAAGGGGCAGACAAATAGATTTTCCTCTATATTTATAACCAGCATCATTCTTCCTTTCAAGCCTTTCAGTGCAGGTAGCTGTTTTATATGAAATGAACAATCTTTATAGACGTACCAGAGCCATAACAAGGCTGATTTTCAGTGAAGCTGAGGTATATAACTCTTGCCGAATTGTCAGCCCTCTTGCTCAACAAATCAAGCCTAACTTATGATGTTTGCAGTGTAATTTTTATTCCTGTTTGACTAGCCAACTACCCGGTGGTAATAGGATGTTGGGAAAGGGCAGTAGCAATGTTTGTACATGCCATGATTGATAGGCTAACTCTGCATTTTTCATTTATATCTCCCGATTCCAAATCAGTTAAGTTTAGGAAAAATGAAACAAAATACGAAGAAAAATGCCAGCCGGTCGCAAGCCCAGGACTTCTTGCAGATCTGAGTTCAGCTCACATCTGCTTGGATTGTCTGGAAACATTAAGATATCTAAATGAAAATCAATACTATATGTGCCAGCATTTACTACCAAGAACAAGTATCAAGAGACCTTGGCTAATCAGGCTTTCAGGCTTGTACGCCGACCCTCGGCTGAACCCCAGGGGTGTCCTAATTGGCCCAGACTAATCAGAGAAGAGTTAAATTTATAACCGGCAAAGACATCTTGTTTCTCTTACCAGTCATCACTCTGAAGCCAAGAGCCTCACCTGTGTGGTAGCAGCAGATGCATTGGGATGGCCACCAGTCAGGCGAGAGCGGTTTCTAGCCCATCAAAAAGGTAAAAAAAGAACGGCTAAATTTACGGCCGCTCATAAAAACCAGTCAGGCACATTTAAGCTTTTGGTGGGTACAGAGCTATCAAACCCTCTCTCACACAAACTGCACATTTCCTCCACAAAAAAGCTCTCCATCTAAACCTCAGGACATGAAAGGAATGTTTTAGAGCTAAAAGCCCCCAGCATACTCTTTGATCTCCCTACTGATTTAGAAAGGAGCGGGGAGATGGTAGGAAAAAGAGGAGACAAATAAATAGGTTCAGAATCAGATACTGCTAAACCTGATGTTAATAATCTCTCTCTTTCTCTCTCTCTCACGCGCATGCGTGCATGCGTGTGTGTGTGTGTGAAGTTTTGCTTTACCTGGATCTTTGTCATAGAATTTTTAGTTAGTCATCTAGTCAAACCCCTGCCACTCAGTTAAATAATCTGCAACTACAGCATCTCTACAGATGGCAGTCCAGCCTCTAGTAAAATACCTCCTACTGTTAGGACATGGGTGGCAGGAGTGGCTGTTGCCCACTGGAACTGGTGAGGTGGAAGGTAGGGATCCCCAACAGTCAGTGACAGGCAGAGCCAACTAATTCTTACCTTGTCCTCCTCCCTGCTGAGTTCTACAAGGGCAACACTGAGACTGAGGAGGAGGAGAAGGAGGAGGAAGTTGACAGGCAATGCCACCCCCAGGAATGGTTGTAAAGAAGAAGGCAGGCAAGTAGGGACTGGTCTGGGGGCAGATTGAGATTAGTGACCCGATGGACAAGTCTCCAGTGATAGCTGGGGAATCTCAGGCCGGGGGCCCAAATAGAGCCCTTCATGTCTCTCTGGTTGGTTGTCAAGGCTCTACGATAATCACATCCCCCCTCCTCGGGCCATGCCCCACACTAGACCTGCTTTGCAACCTCCTTGCATGTTTTTTGGCAGGCTGGAATGCAGGGGTGTAGTCATCCAGGGTCTTGGGGGTCTTAGTCCCTCTATTTTTTAGGGAGCAGGGTCCCAGTAGGGTGTCTATGTTTCCAGTAACCAATTGGCATGAAAAGGGAGTGTGTTAGTCACTGAGAAGAGTCACCTAACATGCTTCCTTGTCCTTTACTGCTGATTGGAGCCAATCAGAGAGAAAGGAGGTGAGTTAACCATTGAGAAGACTCTTTTCAGTAGCTAACACTCCCCCCTTTCATGCTTATCGGCTCCTAGAGATATGTGTTGTTGTGGGAGAAGGCACCGGCAAGTATCTCATTCTCATCCCAGGAACAAAAAAGGGTGTGTATGGCTGTGACTATCATGAAGGGACCCTGCACTTTTGAATTTACCACTGCACTACTGTCGGACTGTGAACCTGAACTCTGGTAATATCTCTTGCATGCCTGGATGGAGGACGAGTATTGGTATGTGAGTGTATGTAGAAACCAGCCTGTGCACAAAGGTAATATTTGCATTCATTGTTCCACCTGCTTTTGCCTGCAGCCCTGCCCACCACTGCAATGTGGCCCTTGATCTGAAAAGGTTCTCCCTAGGGATGAGGTTCGCTGCCTAGTTCCGATCTGCTTGTATTCCGATCTCCAAGTCCAATTTAGCAGGTATTCTCTCCCACCCCTAGTTCTCCCACCTCTCCATAAGGAGCTTTCTCCTAATGTTTAGCTAAAATCTGCTTCCCTGCAAAGGAAGAGCAAACATACATCATCCCCCCCACAGTAGATTTCTTTCCCCAGCACCAAGGCAGTCAGTGATCAAATGAGTTGGTGTCCTCCTATGACAGTGATTCTCAAACGGTGCGCCCAGGCACACTGGTGTGCCCTAAGAGGTGGCTAGGTGTGCCTCAAATATTATGAAAGTATATTTTAAAAATGAGAAGAAACCCATTTGTATAGGGTAAGTAATAGTTTTCTATAGTTTATTTTTATTCATAGTTTAAAATATATTAATATATTTTTAATTTTGTACATGAAGTGCGCCAGAAATTTTTTATATGTTTTACAGTGCACCGCAAACCAAAAAAGTTTGAGAACCACTGCCATGTGACATAGTTTAAGCCAGGGATAGCCAACATGGTTGTTGGACTCCAGCTCCCATCAGCCACATCCAGTATGGCCAAAGATCAGGGATGATGGGATATGAAGTTCAACAACATCTGGAGGGCACCACATTGTCTACCTCTGGTCAAATCTCTTGTCACAATGCCCCTGCCTTAGTTCTTTATGCTGGCACAGAATGCATTCCAACAAAGTCCATGGGAATGTGTTTATTGCCTGCAGCTTTCAAGGCCTTTACTCCAGGATAGTCCTACTGAACTCAGTGGAAGTTAGTTCTGAATAAACTTGCATGAGATTAGACTATAAGGCCTTTATGTTCCACAGTGGCGGCTAGTGGCTCCATGTAAGTGGGGAAGTGGAATCTGCTCTGGGTTTTAGTCTGAACTTTCAAGGAGCTGTCCAAGGTGCTGAACCTATTATGGGAATAAATTTCAGCAGCTTGGACAGCTCCTTGAAAGTCTGGACTAAAACTCAGAGCAGATTCCACTGCCCCGCTGACATGGACCCATCAGCCACCACTAATGTTCCAACACATCTTTTAAAAAATGTGTGGGGAGGGGGGATATTTGTTCAAGTTAAACTGTCATTGCATTTTTCTATCATGCATTTCTAAAACTTTTTTTAAAAATCATTTGAAAATGGTTTTCTCATTGTTCAACACTTTCAGCGCTAAACTAATTGAAAAGGAGCATTTACATTTTACAGATGAATAGGAGACATACGTCCAAAATGCACTGATTCTCTTAACAGGGATTTTATAATGGTTTTAATTACTGTATTGTTGTATATTTTATACTGCAACCCACCATGGGATTGGCAATGATGAAGGGCAGGATAAAAAAACCTTTTAAATAAGCGAATAAATAAATAAATAAATAAATAAAATGCATCATGTAAAGACATCCTGCTTTAATCCTCAGAACAGTCAACATGGTTAATCTTACTCATATTACAGCATTTAAAGGAAACAAATGCAGAATTTCCAGATAAGCACCACATAGAAACCATAATGAACAAAGGAACAGGAGTGTATGTGTGTGTGTGTATGTGTGTGTGTGTGTGTGTGTGTGTTGTGTGTGTGTGTCATGTATTGCCAATCACGGTGCTATTTTACTCTGCTTTCAATGAATTTTGAAAGAACATGCCAACATTTGTGAAGCACCATCTGACACTGGATAATTCAAGCAATTGAATGATAAATACGTTGGTGCTCTTTAAAATAGGAGGTGGAAAGAGTTGGCTGGGTAAAAACTGAGAAGTTAAAACTTGGATTTCTGGAAAGCTCATGTATGTTCCCCCGTGGCTATTCACATCACACAAGATATTTAGCAGCATTCATTTGGGTGCCTTCTTTGTGTCCATTTTAATGGGGATCTGCGTAAAATCAATCAGTTGTCAAATGCTGTATTCTCTTTAATGGCTTCCTGCATGGTGAAGTCAGAAAAGCCATCGCAGCGTGTTGTCAATGAAAGCATGTTCACGACACTCCAAGGGCTTCCCTTTGGTTTTGTCAGATCTCACCAGTAAATGCAGTTAAATACTGTCACTTCAGATACCTCAGAACTTCTGTGGCACTCCCATGATGAGAGATGAAGCCTTTATCTTTTTGAATGATTCTTCTCCACTTCATCATCTCTCAGTGTGTGATTTCTTCTCCACAGTGGTCCTGTTTTGGGTATATAAGTGGGCAAAACAGCTGCCCCCAAACACAGATAGTGACAACAACTGGTCATCATTGGACAGCAGAAGTGAAGAAAGGCTTCATGTTAGTCCTAATTTTGCTGAATAAAGAGGCAGAAACAAGGCCAGTCAACACCAATCAATTCTGCACTCCCAAACAACCCAGCAAGTAGTAACCTATATTCTGAATGTTTAGTCACTGTTGTATTTCTTACCTGCCCTTCATCAAAAGACTTTTGTTCACTTCGATGATGGACTACTAGTCATGCTGGCTATATACTGTCTCCAGGATCAGAAGGAGTATGCCTCTAAATATTAGTTGTTGGGAAACATGACCAGGAGAGTCCTATTGTGTTCATGTCCTGACTGTGGACTTCCCATAAGCATCTGGGTGGCCACCATTGGAACAGAATGTTGGACTAGATAGATAAGACTTTGGTCTGGTCCAATAGGGCTCTTCTTATGTTCTCATGTTCTTGTTTGCTTCACCACACATACATATCAGAAATACTTCCAAAACCATGTGATGGATAATCAAATAGAGAAATCACCAGCCTGCAACAATTGGCTTGACTGATTTTTCTATTCTATAAATTCTTTTGTGAGCATTGCTTTGCCAGATTATAATAATGGCATTGGAACTTTGTATCTCACCAGGATGCTATTGTATTCTGACAGTTTGTCCAGAATATGCCACTGAACAGCCTGGGAATACTTGAGACTGTGGGCTGGAGATCTGCTTTTGGATTACTCTCCAATACGCAGTGGGAAGTGAGAGCACACCTTCTTTCTCTGGTGCCACCAGATGTCCATGCATGGACAGAACAATCTAACAGCACATATAAAATCTAATCCACATCAGTCCAGATCTCATAGTCAATTCAGAGATTTTATTTGTTACTTCAAAAGTGCAATCAATATTTATGCACTGGCCTTGGCACATATATTTTATTGTCATTATATTTGTTATTATGTTTATATCCCAACTTTCCTCCATCAAGCCCAAGGTGACATACATGGTTCTCCCCCTTCCCATAGGCTAGGCTGAAAGATTGTGACTGGTCCAAGATCACCCAGTGAGGGCCAACATCCTTCAGATAGGTGTTGGTAAGTCCCAGGCCCCTGGTATAGGAGAGTTGGGACTCTTCTCATAATCAGTTTCATTTGAACATATTTTTATAGACGTCAATCTCATGTGGATACCCATTTGGACATCTGGAGGGCTTATATGTTTAATTTAAGATGGATGTACTGATGTACAGAGCTACGGTTCTCAAAATTCTCTGGGAAGAAGGATTAGTTGTTAAACCATCTGAGAACTGTACTGCTGTGAGGGGAATAAGGGTGTCCTAGTAACTCTCAGCACACTTTAAGAAACTACAGTGTTCTTTTGGGGAAGCCATGAGTATTTAAAAGTGATATGACACTGCTTTAAATGTATAGTGCAGATGGGGCCTTAAATGCCGTTCTAGTGGTCAAATCTTAGTTTTGGAAAACAAGAGTAGCCTAAGCTCCAGATCTGGTGCCATATAATGTTTGTTGTCCTTACGTTCTAGCATCTTATCTTCTCTTTCAGTGCTCTTTTCATTTGGCCTAGAGCTATTACTGTTTATTCATAACCTGTCTCTTACATGGGGTTCTTCTAAAAGAATTCACCATTCATCACAGCAAAAGGAAAACTTTTGCATCAGACAGATGCTTCTTTTGGTACAAAGAGGAAAACCGTTGACATGTTTCATTTGCCATTATTTTCCCAACATACTTCCATAATTAGCCCAGATGTGTCAAGTCCTTGGTTGAAAATTAATGCAACTCCTCCTAGGATGTCTCCTTCCTTACGGCAGGAAAGGCAGTAAGTGTCCTTCCATTCTGACTCTGAATCCAATACATCTTCTCATTTTAAGCTTGTGTGGACTCTACCCATTCCCCTTTGCTGTGCATACATTTGGCATCCCCCCCCAATCTGTAGCCCTTTTCAGTTGCTTGTTGAACATATGCAAGAGGGAACTGTGGTTGTACCCACTCTCCTCTCTCTCCATTCATGATCAGGGATCTTGCCTTTTTGCAGGGGTTCCCAATTCAAGCTAAGGGCTTGAATCCACAGGTTAGCTCACAACGTGAACATAGGTCAGGATACAGCTCACAAGATCTGACATCACTACAAGGCACGAAGCGGCATGGCTATCTGAGCGAAGATATCAGGGCTGGCACCAAAGGGTGGCCAGGTTGAGCCCTGGCTGAGGACCCCTGTGCCCCTCCTTAGGATGGGAGAGTGGCATTCCTGTTCTGTGATCTGCGGCAGTATTGGATCCTGCAGTCCGATGCTACTGCGGATACCGAGCTCCCAGGCTTCCCCCCCATACAGGCAGCATGGACTTCAATAAGCCCATCCACGTGTCCCACCTACCTCTCCTGTCAATGTGCACACCATGCATGCTGTGTGCAAATGTCTGCCATTGCCCAAGATGGCAATGGAGGCTTCCCTAAGGCAGGAAGCTGCATGACTACTCCAGTGAAGGTGTTGTTGGAACACTTGACACACACTCTGGATCCCCTCATAAAGGATGGGGCAGGCACAGCTACTTTTGCTGGGCTTTTCTCTCAGCTCGGGACTGGGCAAGCAAGCAAGCAGGCACTCCTACAGGTAGACTGGCTAATGGGCTCAGTGTGTTCGTGCCTGCACCACCAATGGCATGTCCATGGCGACAGGGGTGGGGATGACTCTGCTAGATTCCGCTCCAACTCTGCCTTGGGCACCCCCCTCCTGAACTGTGGGCAGACCCACTGCAGGAGGCAAGCCCAGCTGCAGATCAGCCACCATGGGCGGCACATTCAGAGGGGCCATTGGTTCAGCCCCGTCAATGGGCAGACTATTGGGCTCCTCCTTGGCATCCTTATCCACTGTGCTAGACCACTAGGCCCCGCCCCTGGATCCCAACCTCCTCCTCCTCCTCAGAACAGTCCTGCCAAGAGTTCTCCATGGGGCTCATGACAAAGAAGAACATCTGAAATTCAGGAGCAGGGACAATGGATATGATTGCAATTCCACCCAGCTCATTGTGCTTACAGCAATTTGAATTGGGCTCATGTGATACTACTTTGTACTGGTTTGAGTGCTTGACTGAGGTGACCCAGGTTCAAATCCCCTGTCAACCATGCAATTCACTGGGTGGCCTTTGGCCAGCCGCTATCTCTCAGCCTAACCCACCTGTCAGGGATGTTGTGAAAAGAAAATGGAGGAAGAGGGAGCTACCTTCATCTCCTTGGAGGAAAGGCAGGATATAAATGCAGTTAAATACACTCCTCCTCAAAATCTCCTTTCTCTGTTTTAGGATTCTCCCCTAGTCCTCATCCCTGTGTAAATGAAGCCATTACATTAACTCACAGCCATGCCTTTCAATTCTAGCCTCTTCTAGTCCTTCCAACAAAGAGCACACAAACTATGCAAAGAAGCTCATATGTGTACAGTTGCATGCTTTACTGCAGAGGTACCCAACATGGTGGTCTCCAGAAGTGATTGGATTCCAGCTCTCATTATCCCTGACCACTTGCCATGCTGACTGGGCCTGATGGGCACTGGGATCCAGGACATATGGAGGGCACCATGTTGACTACTCCTGCTTTACTATGTTTTTACAATGTTTTGACATTTTTTCCCATAAGTTACAAAAATAGTTATGTAACCTTACATAGCAAACCGCAAGGCAGACAGCATAGCATTTGGTGGAAAGCAAACTGTGCCGGAATGGAAACAGTGTTGGTTTTGATTAATCCAAGTCACAACAGAAATCGCTACCTTCTTTCATCCCTCCAAAGAGGAAATGCCTCTTCTAACACACTGCCTGCAGTAATACACACATGCATCATCTAAACAACAAAGGAAAAAAATATTTTCTTTAGAGTGATTGTGTTATTCATATGAAAATTTCAGCAGATTTAAAGGAATGAATAAAGCTCATGTGATCAAACAAGTAAGAGTTCCTCAATCAAGTGGCAGCGCTAATATCTGTAGGTCTGTTATATATCACTCACACTCTATTATATGTAGTTCTATTACATATCTCTCACACTAAGGCTGTGGACACATTAGTCACTTCAAAAGTCGCCAGAATGATTTTTCTGGTTGTGTTTTGAAGTGACTCTGCCCTCCGCTGGTCACATCTCCCTTCCCCATTGCTGACTTCAGGCTTTTCAGGACTGCACACAGCAAAGGGCTGGGCCAATCACTTCCTCTTTCTGAGCCTGCAGCAAAGCATTTCCATTGGCTACACCTGGAAGGCAAACAAATTGATCTACCAATCAGTTGTGAAATCTCTCTGAAGCAGAATCATCATCATCATCATCATCATAAAAACAGTCTTGAGCTGATACATCCAGGTTTTAGAGTAAAAAGGGCTGGAGTCTGAGTACCGTTGTGTGCCCCCATTTTTAGAAAAGAGAGGTGGAGACGCACTCAAACTGGCATAACAGTAAGTGTGTCTCTACCTAATAGTGAACACAGGTGAGTGCTGATGAAACTGAGCTAAAACAAGGCCACTGAGAAACAGGTAGGAGGTCATTGTGCTTTGCAGAATCCCGAGGTTTGTTAAACGACAAAAAAAGAATAGAAAGTGGAGGGGGGAACCAAAACAAGCCAATGGAGATTGAGCAGGCTCCTGAGTCATGAAATGTTGCATGTCAGTTGTAAAAGAAAACAAGACAAAAGGAATGGAATGCCCTGCCCAAGCTCTTTACAGCTGATACTATACTAGGGGAAGGCATGATATGTTGGCCGAACCCTGGGCAAGAGCGCTCCTGCTAGGAAGTAAGGATACACTGCATCAGCATTTTGTTTTGCTTCTCTGTACCAACTCTCCAGGCCGGGTGGTGATCCTGGTGAAGTAGGCTGTATCTGCAGGCTCTCATGCCACCCTTAATGTGTCAGCCTTGAGGGCAAAACTGGATGATCTTGCTGTGACAGTCTAACAATGCTACTTTTCTGCACTATATATGTTTGTCCCTGACACCGACATTTTTATATTCTTGACAAGTTATTTTGTTAGTTTAACACTAGATTTTGTTTTTCCATGATAGAGCACAACATGATTGGAGGTTGTTTTCTGCTCAAATGAATGAAGCCTCACTCTGTCCATAGTGAAGGATCTCCCCCCATATTTCTGACCCATGTCACACACTCTCCCTCTGCCTACATTCACAAACCTTCTACACTTACGTTTTGTTTTGTTTTTGTTGGGTGTAATTTTTTTTTCTTTTTTAAGAACGGAAGGAAAGAAATTTCTCATTGCAGATTCAGTCAGGCGGAGGACATGACTTGTGTAATCCTAATAAATCAGAAGTTTCCCAAGTGGCAGAAGCAACAGGGGGACAGAAAGAGAGCAGAGCTCCACGTTGACCTTAGCAAGAGCTTATCGAGAAATGATGTCCTCTTAAACAGACTCCTGTAGAGATGTTCTGCATTTCCTCTGACAAATTGTGAGTGCCCCTGACGGCAACATTCCTAACAAAACAGGGCTGATTTAGCAATGCACAAGCTGCCCATTATCTTGCAGAATAAAAAGGCCATTTAAAGAGAGAGCCTTGGGACTCTTCGACCACTGGAAGCAGCAGCACATCTGAAAAAAATGATTCCCATCTGGTGCCACCAAAGCTGTTAACTACCCTGGGGAAAATATCTCATTTACGGGACAGTTGTTTTAATCAGTTAAAAACAACTGTCTTTTTTTTCCCTTAAGAGTATCTGACAAAAACCATCTTTGCTTCCGTTCTATCCAACACAAATTACTACAAATCTGATATTCCCAATGATATCAATTTTAGAGTTCCAATGCTCCCAGGTTTGACTTTTGGATCATAATGTTGCACACGATGGTACTTTCCAGAACACTGATGCATCTAAAGGTACACAGATGAAATTAAACAATCTGGGTTTTTTTTTAAAAATGCTGTTGACAGAAAACTTTGCATGCCAAGATTACAAGTTGTCATTATTATACCCTGAGGTTGAGCACCTTAAAAAAAAGTTACTCTAATAAGATCTACAAATCTGTGTCTCTCAGACAGCTTACTTTATTGTGTTTGTAAAGATAAAAAAAAATATTAAATAGGTTACTACCCTTGGGACTGATAGAAACATTACACAGAAGAGGACTGGGAGGTCATTTTTTTTTCTTTTGGAATGTTAATAAAAGTTTTCATAAAAAATGATGGGCCTCCAAGAATAATGTTTGAGCATAAACTCTAATAATAAAAGGACATTTTCTGCTGCGGTATGCAATGCGTATATTTGATCCATCAAGTTCTTCATTTAATGTACTGCAGGACAACTTGAGTTGAATGCCGCTATGGGATTTTAGTAAGAGAAAGTTGGTGCAGAAGACTCACCTTAACATCACCTATTAAGATCGACAAACACAGAATGCTGGCTTGCAGTTTGGCCATTATCCTAATACGCTATAACTCCCTATAACGGTCAATTTATTTGCCTGAAAGTTATCCAAGTAAACAATCTGAAACACACCCATGGTACAAGATGCAATGCTAGCTTTCTGGCTTGCCATTGTTTTCTCAAAGTGGAAATCTGCCTCAAGAGCACACATGAATTCCCAACATGAATTCCCCTCTCCCTTTTAAATCTTTAATTATGGTGGTTCAACATTACATCTACAATGATGCTAACCAGGGTTAATGCTACCCAGGGTACCTAGTTTCACCACAGGTTGAAAGCAGAGTTCAAAGCAGGCTTGCAAACTTCAGTTAATAGGGAACCACACGCGCACAGGGGCCGACAAAAGTAAAACATTGTGAGGCAGGGGCATGATGCGCCCCCCCTCACCAGCAACAGGAATAAAACAGCCAACAATGATTTATGGGTAAAAACAGGCCACAACGTTATTGGATTACAGCACAAGCAGAGTTGGCGCGGCAGCAGGACAAGGATCCACTTTCATTGCATCAGCCCCTGCTGAGGGAATGTTTTTTCCCCCAACTAGCAATCAAAGAGACACCCTTGGGTGTTGGCCAGCATTAGACCTTCCCAAACAAGGGGCATGGCCCACATGTACCTCCACAAGACCCTTGGGGGGGCTTATGTCTGATCCTGCCCAATGCCATTTCCACCTTAAGTTGTGACAGAAGCATATGTGCGTGAAAAGCAGTCGCTGAACGACAGGTGGAAAACCTACTCAACAAAGAGCCAATTGGATCAAGAGGAAAATTTCTGTTGGGTCCCATCAGCCAGAGACCCTTTTAAGAAAAGCTCAGTGAAACACCGTAACAAAGCGAGGGAGGGTGGGAAAGCTGCCACGTGAAGGAAGAGGCTGGCTGTAGCGGCCTGGGCCCACCCTGCCCTTCCTAGTGCTCTTGCAGGATCTCCTGGGACTACAGGCGGTCCTTCAAGAGTTGGCGTGAGGGGTGCTGGTTAAATCCCCCTTCCTATTGCTGCACACCACCCAACAAGGCCACCCAACCCTTATGAGCATGGAGCTAGGACTTGCTAAGGCCCACATAGGAAGGGGATAGGGAGCTGGCCCCACTGAAGTGAGAAGGAATGAAAAGGGATGTGCTGGGCAATTATGGCTTGCAGTGTCATCTTACTTAGTATTGTCTGCACTGACTGGCAGCAGCACTCCGGGATTTCATATAGGAGTTTTCTCCAGCCTTATCTGGAAATATCAGGGGGTGAAGCTGCATGCAAAGTACATATTTTTGCCACTGAGCTGCAGCCCTTCTCTTAAACTATCAGAATTTCTCCTGATTTTGGAGCTCTGAATTATGCAGTCTTGTTTCAGAAATGGAACTGACACACTGGGAATCTTCCATTGCTCACTCAAAAGTTGCATGGAGTGTTGCTCATGTGCTTTTTGGCACAGCATCCGGACCCATCCGTTCATTGGTTTCCATTCTCTACATCAGCCTTTCCCAACCAGTGTGCCTCCAGATGTTGTTGGACCACAACTCCCGTCAGCCTCAGCCAGCATTGCCAATGGTCAGGAAAGATGGGAATTGTGGTCCAACAACATCTGGAGGCACACTGGTCGGGAAAGGCTGCTCTACATTGTCAGTGCAGATGTCCTGGAGCATAATCTGAGCATACATGTGCAGCAGCCTTCGGGCTGGCCCAAGAATTTTTGCTGCCTGAAGCAGATGCCAAATGGTATCCAGCACCAGCAGCAGCACTACTAGGGTCAATGCTTTAAAAAGATTTTCTGTGCCATTGAGACACCAATCCCCGATTTCATCTGTTCCCCTTCCCACTCATGCTGCCGCCTAAAGCAGGTTACTTCACCCTGATATAGGACAGGGCTGGTCCTGAGCAACCTTGCTGAAGCTAAGCAGATTTGTGGGTCTGGTCAGTGCCTGGGTGGAAGACTAACTGTGAATGTCCATGTGTTAGATATACAATGCAATAAATAACATATGTTGACATATTGATAAAACACTTCCAAAAAACCCCAATTCCTTCCTTCCTTCCTTCCTTCCTTCCTTCCTTCCTTGCACCTGTGAAAGCAGCCACCCCTCCCCCATACAATGGGTAATCTGTACTATACTTTTAAAGTAGTATTATGTCACTTTAAACAGTCATGGCTTCCCCCAAAGACTCCTAGGGTTTGCAAAGGGTGCTGAGAGTTGTAAGCAAGGTTGCTAGGTTCATGGCCTGAGACTGATCCTGTATCTTTAGGAGAAGAGAAAGTCAACCAAGTGCAGGTGTTTTTGCAACTCTGTAATGGGAAAAACCACAAGGTGGAATTCTCCCTCCTCTGCTCCCCAACTTTTAAAGATACAAAAGACCTCTTGGAGGCCGGGCCTGGCAACCAAGGGGTCTTCTGTATCTTTAAAAGGTTTGCAGGGGGAAGGGAGAATTCCACCTTGTGGTTTTTCTCATTACAGTGTTGCAAGACCACCTGCACTTGGCTGGCTTTCTCTTCTCCTAAAGATACAGGATCAGTCTCAGGCCATGAACATGGCAACCCTAGAGACTGCTATTCCCCACACAGAGCACAGTTCCCAGCATAGTTTAACAATCAATCCCTTTTCCCAGGGAACTCTGGAAACTGTAGCTCTGTGAGGGGAACAGGGGTCTCCTAAAAACCCTCCTCACCCGTAACAAGCTACATTTCCCAGGTTTCTTTGGGGGAAGACATGACCAAGTGGTATGATAGAGCTTTAAAGGTATCGTGCAGATGGGGCCAATGTCCCTGTAAGGCCACCATGGACACTGTACAGAAAAGGAGATGGTTGCTCACAGGGGTGCAAGGGGGCAGCCATCTTTTTCTCTGTATAATTGCCCAGGAAGAGAGTGCAGGTTATGATGTAGAGCCACTTCCTGGAGTATTTTAAAATGCATTTTCTATCTGCACCGCATTTTGCATACAAACTCTTCCAAGCAGCATGAAAATGTAAACGAAAAAAGAAAAGAAACAAGACTTTGGACCAGTTTGCAAACTGTAAATTATCTGACAATGCATAAAAAGGTTTGACTGCTCCACGTATCTACATTGTGATGCAAGAGAATGGGAGAAACAAATCAGGTAAGTTCACTCCAAAATACAAAACGAAAAAAATCCTCCCCCCCCATCCTAGTTGGAGTATATGTAGAGTACATCTCAATAAATGGTGGACTATAAACTTCTCAGTGATGTCTCCTCTGGTCCTGACTCTGACAGCCCTATCTTTATCTAAAGATTCAGAAAAAAATCAGTGAATAATTATAAAACAATAGGAAACTTTAAGAGAGGGACCACACCTCAGTTGCAGAGCACATGCTTTGCATGGAGATAGTCCCAGGTTCAATCATTGGCACCTCCAATTTTGTTCTTTTTGTTGTTGTTGTTAAGGATTAAGTAGTACATGGATAGCCAAGATGGTGTCCTCCAGATGTTGTGGACTGCAACTCCCATTATCATTGGCCATTTTGGCTGGGACTGATGGGAATTATAGCCCTAAACATCTGGAGGTCAACACATTGGCTACTCTTGAAGTAGGAAGTGATGGGGAACCACTCTCTCAGAGCCTGGAGAGCCACTGCCAATCAGAGTAAGCAGTAATGCACTATATGGACAAATAATAGTCAGATGTAGCATAAAGGAAGAGGGAAGGTGTTCTGTGTTCTTATTTTTACAGGAATAAACCCCCTTATGTCTCCAGTCAGTAGGAGAAACGACCGGTGAGCTAAAAGTAATGGGCTGTATCCACCCAAGTCCTACTCAAAGTAGGCCCATTAAAATTAGCCTAAATTGGTTGTGTCCATTAATTTCAATAGGTCTACTCTGAGTAGAACTAGCATTGGCTGCCACCCAATGGTTCTCCATTTTCAATATCTGAATTGCTAATTAAGAAGGTGTTTGGTCTGAATTTCCATTCTTTTCACATCCTAATTACAAAAGGGGGGGAGGGCAAAAAACCTGGCTATGCTCTGTCTTTCACATCTCATTACATTTATTTGGCTTCATTACTAATTCTTTGTTAATATAATTTTCACCCTGGGAATGACATTTTTTTTTAATTTTAATCTAGTTACTCTGATACATGAAACTCCTAAAGCAAGAAGTCCTTGATCACCACATCATATTTCTCTTGGTATTTTAAGTGACACTCACCATATTGTTCCAAGTAGGCTGTATCACCAGCAGCTCTCTGGAGGTGTGTGCATTTGCTCAGCTCTCAGGTTCCTTAAAGAGGGTTTTTTAAAAAAAAAAAAAAACTAGCCTGGTGGCCTGAAGAGCCAACGAACAGAAACCGCATGGAAAAGCTCATCCTGCCGCCCGGATCTCTCTCTCTCTTTCTCACCTCCAATGCTGCTCTTTTTCATTTTTCATTAGCAACGTGCCAAATTACATGACATCACAAATGTACCTTAATCCCCACTTCTGTACCTTTGCCACTTGTTAGTGGTACAAACCACCAAAGCATTTGCAGTGCCGATGCTACACTTTGGTCTATACAAGTTCAGTAAACAGGTCCCTCAAGGAAAAGGAGGCAGCAGGCACTTACACACTCACAATGAAATGCCAACTCAGAGGACAAGCTCTCTAATCCCGCCAATGATGTACCAAACCTGTGATGGCTACCAGCCGACAATACCCACAGACCTCAATCCATTTTTTATTGTATTCCAGCTGCAGTGCTATATTTCCTGCCTCCCCTTAGCACCACACATACAGTGTACTTGAAAACAAAAATCCATAATATTGATCCCACAATGTCACCACAATTATTCTTTTGAAACAGCCATTGAAAACAAATTACATCTGCACTGCCTTTTCATCCGATTGCTCTGGGTGAGCAATGCTCATGGTAGCCCCTAGCGCTTTCAATGTTAGCACTGTGTCACTAAAGACAGCATACCACAAGGAAGGGAGGGGATTCAAGGGGAGAATAAAAACCGCCAGGAACATAACGTCTAAAAATGGGAGGGGAGGGGAGGAAGGCATGAAATGAAACAGATAATGAAAGCCCGCTGCGTAATCTGATGCAACATTCAAATGTTATTTGGCCCAAAAGGAGCACAGGTGGGCACAAACTAGTAGAATGAGTTCACTCCCCCTTCCTCTCTCTGCCCCACCTCTGCCTTTTCCTGGCTTAAACACAAGAAGATACTGAACTAATTAGATTTTACACAGCCTGAACGAAGAGCACAAAGGCCTCAACATCATTGCCCTTTTAGCGCCTGGATACACAAACAATTAGGCAGCCATCTTGTTTCCTGATCCTGCTTCTGGGTTTGTTTGTTTTTACAGCTACCTGATACATAGAAATTTAGCAAGTGACATTCTTCTCTCTTGTCACTTACCTCCAAGCCTGGAAAAAAAACTTCACTTGTTAACTTTGCACATGTAGCCAGTTGCTCTCAAATGCAAAGGAGGACAGCTCATATAGTCATCTTAATATACATGTTGATTTAAAGAGTACATAGTAAACAACATTCCCTGAGCCCACAGAAGCTTCCCTTTGAAAAGTCAACAGAGGGAGCGGAGGAGGACAGAGGCAACCAAGGAAGACTATGTGTGGTCCATCTGAGATCAGACAGGCTCCCTTCCTTTTTTTTTTTAATGCAGCCACATGCAACATGAGAGAGAGTGTTATTACAGGTGAGGTGCCCCAAAGAGGCTGAGCTTGTTGAGCTTCGTGAACCCCTTTCTTAAAAAAAAAAACACAGCCCCATGCAGCCCTGTGATTTTATAGCTGTAAGGTTTCAGTCTGCAAAAGAGGAGGACTGAAAAACATGGTCACACTAGTTTCTTTCATTAAGTAGATAGGCTGACACATCCTTTTTGTTGAGAGAGAGGACCCTTCCACAACTAAAACGTTGGCCAAATGTAGATGATTTATAGCTAGAGGAGCTGATGGTCAGAGATGTTGTTTGGATGGAAGCGTTAACATCAACATAACACACATATGTTATATCATTAAGTTACGTTTTTAAATTCCCCTTTTTGTGGGGCCAAAAAACAGTCACCAACTCACCACAAAAACTAGCTGAGTTAGTAAGACAGAGGTGGGGAAGATCATTCTGGGACCGGCTTTGGGATGACAGGACACCTCAAATTTATGCATAAATGCAAATCTGGAAAATTTCTTCAATATCCCTAACTTAAATCAAACATACTGAATTGTTGCTCGAACGCAGTAGTTCCCAAATTTCTTTCCCCATGGACCACTTGAACATCTCTGCAGATTTTGGTGGATTTTTCTGACTATTGTAGCAGTTGTAATGTGCTGTGCTATGTGCTGTATGATCTTTAATTGTGTTCTAATTGCTTCTTTTACTTAAGTATTTGCAATTTTCATTCCATAGAATTCAACTTGTAATACAAAAAAATACATTACAAGAAATAAAAGAAGCAATCAAGATACAATTAAGAATCGATATGAGTATTTATAATGTGGGCATGCTATGGACCACCTGAATGGAGCTCATGGACCACTTGTGGTCCACAGGCCACTGTTTCAGAACCCCTGTTCTAATGGATATGCCATTTGGGGCTGAGGCAAAATAGCACAAGGTGGTGTGATGTAGCAAGTGCTGCAATCCTGTACACCAGGGGTGGTGAACTAATGGCCCTCCAGATGTTGTTGGGCTTCAGCTCCCATCATCCCTGACTATTGGTCATGCTCACTGAGGCTGATGGGAGTTGGAGTCCAACAATGACCAGAGGGCTGCAGGCTAGGCACTCTTGGCATGCACATTCACTTAAACCATTGAAAACAATGAGACTTCTGAGTATATTACTCACCATTTAAAAATTTCAGCTTAGCCATAAACTCACTAGGTGCTATTTGGGAAGCCACTCTTCATCCTGTCTCAGCCCTTGTATTGGCAAAATGGAAACCATGTGACATTGCTCAACCAGTATAATGCTTCAGGGTGTTCAAAAGAAATCCACATGCACTACTTAGGCAATGTAGGTGAATTGTTTCAAACACACTAAAGTACTAAATAAATGCCATATGCATGCTTATTTTTCAGTGGTGGCTGATGCCCATTGCAGCTGGCATGGCAGCAGGCAGGTAGGCCAACAGCAGGTACAGCCAGAGCCAATGACAGTGGGAGCCAACTAATTCTAGTTGTGTTCGCATCCTTCCCCCTGCTGAGTTCCACAAGGTCAGCAACGAAGCTAAGAAGCAAATAGCCAGGGCCACTGACTGGATTGGTTGTAAGAAAGAAGGCAGGTGAGCTTGGAGGAATCAAGACTGAGGTTGTGGAAGAGTACCCCATTTGTCCTAATGGACCAGCCTCCGCAGAATCTTTTAAGGCAGAGAATGGATGTTGCAAAACAGAGCAATATCCATTCTCCATCTTCAAATAATCTGTGCAACTCAGATTCACATTGAGATTGGGAAGTGGGGAGTCAAAATGCAACCATGATATTTTCTGAGCATGAGCTCAGGACACAATGATACATATCATCATAAAACACTTGCAAAAGCCTACTGGGTTAATCTCATGCAATTCACAATGCATCATAACAAGGCACCAAGCTTGTAAAAGCGGCAACAAATTGTTATAAGCCCCATTTTATTGAAAACTGAAGAAGAAACCCACTCTAGATATGCACTGAAACAGGTGAGAAGGTAGGAGTTGTCAACTGAAAGGACCATACGAAGAGACCTTCTACCAAGTCATTCCTTTGGTCCATCTAGCTCAGCATTGTGTACAGTCGTTCTTCAGAATTTCAAACAGGCTCTCCCAGCTGTGGCTGGAGATGTTGGGGATTGAACCTGGGGACCTTCTGCATGCAAACTTCTCCATCAAGCTTGAAAATGAGTATGTGTTGGTCCCAAATGATCAGGATAATTGCTCTTTAGCAATGTAACCATTATGAGCAACTGTGCATTTTGATTGCCCTGTTCATCCATGAACAGCTCTGCCTCAGCCTGGTTAGCATTTTAGCTAAAGGTAAGCAAGTGATGGTTTTCCTTCCAAGATTCTCCTATATAGCTCAGACCTCTCCAAAAAAAACAAAAAACAAAAACAAAGAGAGAACATGACTATCCACTTTGGAATGATGAAAACAATTTTGTGGTATGTCAGTATAAGGCAGCTTTATATGGACTCATTAGTCCATCTCGCTAAGGAACATCTACACTGATTTTCATCGGCTCCCAGAATCTTAGACAGGGTTCTCAACCAACTCTACTATGATGCTAGGAATTGGACCTGGAACCTTTTGCATACAGAGCATGCACTCTACCATTGAGCCATGGCTCTTCCCCACTACTAACTGGGACTCGTAGAAGATGAAGTCCAACAACATCTGAAAGGCATCGCATAGGCTATCCCCGCTTTGAGTATTCTTTGATCATGCTGCCGGCCCTTATTTACCCTTTCCAGCTATGTGTGGCTGTCTGTACTTGTTGACTCATTGTTGCAACAGTGAAGATGCCCTTTAGTAATGCTGTAAAGTAGGTTTTTTTTCCTCTGCAAAACACACATACATGCATATTTTATTCTGAAGGCAAGCATTAAAACATTTGGCCACCCTAGTCAAGGGAAAATTCGTTTGCTCAACTTTGACTATACAAGTCACTGTGGTGGGTTCCTGCAGCATTGGAAATGCTAACTTTGGGGTATTAAGAAAACCAATAGCCTTGTTGACATGAACATGGGAGTCTAACCCCTGAAGCCTCCTGATATGAAGCATTGATTTTTCTGTCTGGGTATGGTTCTAAAGCCATTCATTCTGAATGGTCAGGACTCAGAGGCTCAAAAAAGAGAGCGAGGGAGAAATCTGTTCTTTCCAGTTTTACCTGCAGGCAAACTAGAGGAATAAGCACAACATTTTGAGATATGGTTTGTTCAAGCCACGTTTAGTGAACACTTGCTGCATTGATGCGTGCGCACACGCACATACAATTTTTCAGAGATCCCAAATCTAGAGCAGATCCTAAACCTTTCTTCTATTTTTCTCCTCTCCTCCCCTCCCCCAAACTGGAAAAGAACACATTGCCAGTTTAATTAAATTTAATTAAATAAAATGAACCCAGTCAGAGTGAACTCTGAGCATAGCCCCCTTCAGGTGTAATTAGGGACAGAAAACATCTGTCCATGTTGGTTCTCTCCATTTCTCATTTTTCCAATCTTAAATTCAGTTCTCCACATTTCTGCAGCAATTTGCGATTTTTTTTAAAAAAAAATCCTCATCAGCATTTTAGTGTGCATTTCTCCCAACAAACACACTTTTGTACACAGTTTTGATTAATGTACACATTTCCCCAAGCAATCTTTCCTAATATAATGCATTTTGTATGTTATCTTCACTAATGTGCTCATTTTCATGCACACTTTTATTTAATATATGCATTTTTATAAACATTGGTTGGTTGGAGAACTGCATTGCACATTTCAAAGGATGGCAGTGTTTTCGTTCCCACATTAGTTCAGAAAGTGTGAATTTGATAGATTTGCCTTTAAATGCAAACCAAATCAAATTTCTTCCCCATCCCTAGGTATAACTTACTTGTGTGAAGAGGGCAAGTGTGGAGAATGAAGCAACAGAGCCGCACATGTATCCCGAAACCGAAAATCTCAAAGTTGTACCCATTTCAGGCATCACCATATTGGGCCCTCCTTCTGAAGCATTGAGCCTGTGTGATGCATGGGGACCCCACATTATTTAGAACAGGGGCTGGCAGAAGATACATTGGGATCTGCTGGCAGATTTCTGGGTGATCTGAAATAGATCAACAATGATTTCTGACTCCCAGTAGTTTAACAACAGCAAGAACCAAAAAAATATCCCTGCACCCTACTTTTTACTGCTGAAATAAAGAAAGCTTTGGGAAGGGGGCAAGAGTGGATTGTTGAGTGAAGGACTGTGCATTCCATTCACTTTTGCCACTCAAAACAAACCCCTGGGCTCAGAATTCTTTAATTCTAAGTCTGCTTTCACATTGCACTTTTTCCCGTTATTCTGATGATTTCTTGCCTGGTAATTTGCGCATTATATTTGACCTTTCACATGACATAAAACCTAGTTCCAGAAATCTAGTGGGGTATAGTGGAGATTTAGCACTGATTTTGTGATAAATAATACCAGAAATAATCCATTTGCAAGCCTGGGAACCCAGAAGATGGTGGAAGATTTGCACTAGCTGCAGCCATTCACATGACAGGCATCCTGGCATGCAATGTGTTCTTGCCCTCTAGGCACACACCAATTTCTTCTTGCCTGATGAATATTGTACTGATATTCCAGTGTAGGCGAGGATAGCAGCTTTCCCTTCCTCCTTTTCCCACACACACCCCTGTGTCCAGACACTAACTCAAGAGGTGAATTATGGGGTAACTACAGTTTACATGTGTATAACAGGTAAACGATGAAAACAAGGTGCTGTTCATTGCAGCAGTGTGAAAGACAGTTGCACGAACGCTGGTATATCAGCCGAAAAAGCCACATTTCCTTAGCATAATAGGTACTTCAGTGTGAAAAGGATTTTAAGAATTGGGAAAGAAGTGCTAGCATTTTAATCCAGTAAAGTAATGCAATAAGCCCCATGTCTGAATGCAGCCTAAGTGTATGTCTTTTGCACCTGGCTCCAGTAGCAACCAGTGGTCTGGGGGGGATGGAGATGCATTGTTCCCTCCCAACTTCCCAACACCCTGGGTCACTGCCCCTTTCTGAGAGGGAGAGGGGAAGGGGTGAAGCATGGGGAACTGAGTGCAGTGCTGTGCACAGCAGTAGACCCAATCCGACACTGCTTCCACATCGCACAAAGCTCCCTGTGCCTCGCCCACACAGTAAGTGGCAGTGATCTGCACATTTAGGAAGATAGGAGAGCAACATAGCCCCATCTGTGCCTTCATCCCTCCCTCCCCCACGCCCCTACTGCTTGGCTCCAGTTAGTGGATCTGACTGGATGTGGAGGAAAGTAGTGGATAGATCCCACAAGCCTGAAATCTGCCTGGTGCTAATTTAGATTCCTGATTGTCTAGGATTAATCATACTAAAGTTCTATTGAATAGCGGGGCATAAATTAGCCATAACTAACTTGTCCTAGTCATTTCAATGGGGCTAAATTTCTCTGGATTTGAGTCATTTCAAATTTAACACACTGGTTAAATGTGCAATTGTGATATGCCCTCTGATGCAGAGCTTGGAAAAGTTACTTTTTTGAACTACAACTCCCATCAGCCCCAGCCAGCATGGCCACTGGATTGGGCTGATGGGAGTTGTAGTTCAAAAAAGTAACTTTTCCAAGCTCTGCTCTGATGTTTTGTTTTATTTGCATGTATTGCACACCCCTTGACATTTTATATCACTGGGCAGTATGTAAATATTTTATAAATAAAATAAATAAAAACAGTGCTTATGGCTTAATGTTGATGTGGTTGGTCCTCGCTATTGTTAATTGACTTAGGCTGCAATCCAATACATGTCTACTCAGAAGTAAGTTTAAGTTCTCATTGGGTTCAATGGGACTTGCTCCCAGCTCAGTGTGCATTGGATTGCAGCCTTACTGATACTGGTTGGCCACTGCGAGAACAGGATGCTGCACTGGGCCTTTGTCCTGATTCAACAGGGCTCTCCGTATGTGCCCATATTTTGCTTTCCTTGACACATGGCCAACTTGCAGCCACTAACTCTTGTGTGCATGGTTACAAATAAGGATGGGGAGAAATTCAGTTCAGTTTGCATTTGAAAGTGAAATTACCCAATTCACCCCTTCTGGAACAATACACAAACCGAAACATAGCCATCTTTTGAAATTCTCACTTTTCTGAATTTTGCAATGCACTTCTCCAACTAAGCAATTTGTACAAAAATCCTGGAGTAATCATGTGTCCATACAATTGCATATATTTGTGAAAATAACATCCTGGGGATAATGTATCCATAACATGTATATACAGTATGTGCAAAAAAACCCATTATTTTAGGAGATATGGCTTTGCAAAAATATGTATATGTATATTACTATCATCACCACCATCATTCATTACCTGCCCTTCATGCAGAAGTTCCAGGGCAGGTTACAACATTTTTAAAAATACGACATTAAAAACAATTTTAAAAAATACATACAAAAATGTGTTTATTATTAGGAGAAATTTGCTCTAAAAGCTGCTAAATTTCCATGAGCATTTTTAAAAAATAAAATAAAAATCAATCAATCACAAACTGATGTGGAGAACTGAACTTCAGACTGGAAAAATGAGAAACTAAGAGGAACTGAGACTGACAGATTCAGCCATCCCTAGTTATAACTGGATGAAATACCTTCAGAAAAGAATGGATGCTTACTATTCTACAAATCTGATCATCTGGCTTACTTATTTCACAAATAACAGACGTGTTTACTTGTCATCCCTCAAATACTGCTGCCAGATGACTTGTTATTTCTCAGAAGCATCCATGCCTATATATTATTCCGCCTAGAGTAATTACGAGGTTTCCACACTTTTTGTTCCCACTCATTCACTACCTCTGGGCTCTACTACCGATACACCTCCCTGTCGGTCTCTTTTTTACTGCCACCGTTACATGTACACTCCTCTTTCAAATGAGGGGAAATGCCATGTTAAATGTGCATCTTAATAAGTGCAAAGGACAATTCCCACTTTTTCCTCTCTACCTCTACGTTTCCATAGATCTAAGAAAACACGCAAATGTCACAAAAACCGATTTGCCATCCGAAGAACCTTGTAAGGTGTTCTGCGTACCCCTGGAGAAGAGCCAAGACAAATACTGACTGAGACCACATCTGCATTCTACATTTAAAGTACTCTAATACCACATTAACAGGCATGATTTCCCCCAAAGAATCCTGGGAGCTGTAGTCTGTTCAAAGTGCTGAGAGTTGCTCGGAGACCCCTATTCCCCTCACAGAACTACAGTTCCCAGAGTCCCCTGGGAAGAGGGATTGATTGTTAAACCACTCTGGGAATTGTAGCTCTGTGAGGAGAATGGGGGTCTCGTAACAACTCTCAGCAACCTTAACAAATTACAGCTCCCAGGATTCTTCAGGGGGAACTCTGATTGTTAAAGCAATATCATAGTGCTTTAAAAGTAGGGTGCAGATGTGGCCTGAGTTTCACAGGACTGCAACAATACGTAATATATATGAATATGTCATTCTTAAAATAAGACTGTACACAGAAACTAGAAAATACTTCAGATATTTCCTGAGCTATTCATGGTAAATTGAGTATTTTACACACACACACACACACACACACCTTTTTTCACTTTGAAGGAGCCCTCTTTTTCTGAATGTCAATAATAGTTCTTCAGTGTTATTATTTACAGGGTTGGGGAATGTCTGGCCCTCCAGATGTTGTTGGGCTGCAGCTGGGGCTGATGAAAGCTAGAATCCAGCAACATCTGGAGCACCAGACGTTCCCCATTCTTGGAGAAGGATGTGGAATGTTTTCTGGAGCAGATATTCAACTGTAATTGCGTAGAATTGCCTTTTTGGCTATGCCATTCTTGAAAATTGTATTAAAAGTACCGTGTGTATGTGTATGTATGTGTGTGTAGATGGATAACTACACATATGCAAAAAATAGGTTCCCAGATTTTATTTTAAAAAACTAAATATCAAACCCACACATGAACACATTCACAGCTTTCCCCAGGATTACCTTTGTGTCTTCTCTTCATTCACCTGCTTACATAGCATTCCACTGCAAAAGCTTTTGTATATGTATTATTATAATACGTACTGCCCTCACTTTTGAAGCAAATGGACAACTGATTTAGAAGCAGAAAGAGGTTCAAACAACAACAACAAAATGAATGCAAATAATGGGCTGATTTTTTTTTATTTTATTTTTTTAGCTTGATTAGCCAAGCCAATGGGAAATTCTAGAAAACGTACACAATTAGTTTAACTGTCATAGGCTGGCAATTGTAATTGACATGATTTGTACGAGATGCAGTGTAATAACTGAATATATTAAAAAAAAATCACACGGCTTGATTACCAAGCGAACATTACTAGTGCCACAATATTATTAACAACACAATTATCGTGGCATCCCTAGGACACGCTCTTAGCACTTCAATGCATTAGCGAGCCTTTGCTAACGAAGAAAAAATTAAAGTGCAGCAAATTTCAAAGCACCAGTTGTACCCAATATCATTAAAAATTTATAAAAACCACCCCCCAACACCACCACCAGCACCCTGTACATGACAAGTGCTTGGTTTAAATGAAGATCAGACACAAGGAAAAAGCTGAGATCTCTTATTCTTTGTCTCTTCCTTCGTTCTTCTGTTCTTTCAGTCTTCCGCCTGCCCACTCCCCAACCGCCAAGCACCTCCATCCAGCTGAAATATGTAACCATTACAGAGTGACAGCTTGACACACAATGACCTGTCAGAACATTCATCTCTCAATGTTTTATTTTAGTGAGGAGCCAAGCTGGAAAAAAAAAAAGCAAGTTGTTTTAAGGCTTGGAGTGAGATCAAACATTTCTGGCATTCCCACTTACCAGACCTTTGATTTACAGTGGATCTGTCAGAGGCTGATTAGACAGTGTGTGTTTAAAAACCTATAGATGTTGCACAATCGCACAAACTCCCACCTCCCCCCCCAAAAAAAGCAGACAACATTTTTTTTTGCTCTTTGTCTGAATGACATGGATAAGCTGGTTACATTGCAAGAGGGGAGAGACGGGGGGGGAGAGAGAGACTTACTTACACCTTGCAAGTGGAAGCTACTGAGTGTTAACAAGAAAAAGGAAATGTATCCAGCTACGATGAAATAGCTGATTTGGGGATAAGGCTTGCTCTCCTGATGTTGGTGTTGTGGTCTGTACACATTGGCAATTGCCAAGCTGGTGCCCTCCAGATGTTTCAGACTACAACTCCTCATCAGCCCCAGTCTGTATGGCTGATGGAAGTTGTGCTCCAAAACATCTGGAGGGCACCAGCTTGGCAAAAGCTGATATACATTATACTCAATTTGATTACTTTTCTCCTGCATTTCCATATCCAATGTTATAATAAGCTAAGGAGGTAGCGATGAACAAAGCTGTTTATATCTAATCTGTATCACGTTTGCATGCTTTTTCACATAATTTTGTTATTTTCTGTTTTGTATTAATCTCTGATTATATATATATATATAATTTTATATTATATATAATTATATATATAATTTTTAAGTCTGTTTTTTTTAAAAAAATCATCTGCAAGCACATATTTTAATAAATATTTCAAAGATTGTATTTAAATGTGTATGTGTGTGTGTGTTCTTCCAAAACACATAGTTAAATAAATACATATGCTAAATATTGAAATATGGATTTTCTTTGAATGTACATTTTATACCCATTTTTCTCTGAATAAACATATTTAAATGTGGCTTCTCTCAAATAAATAGTTAAATGGCTATTTTGGTACATTCTCGCAGGAACTGTATTGTGACATTCAGAAAAGTACAAAATCCAGTGCGCAGCTTAGACCTCCATCTGCATCCTACACAGGGCCGGTTCCAAGGGGTGGCCAGGTGGGGCACTGGCCTAAGGGCCCCTGAGGCTACAGAAGCCCCTGAGGGTCCCCTCTGCTCCCCTTCTGTGATTCGCTGTAGGATCGCTGCCGCGGATTGCACAGTGAGAGCTTCGGGGCTCCATCATTCCCTTGCTTAACTTACCTTGTTCTGCAGTTGCGCATGCAGCGGTGCCCTTAAGAAAGATGGCGGCTGATGTTTTCCTAAGGGGCTGAAGCCTCTGCCACCATCTTGGCTGATGGCACCCATGCATGCTGTGAGCTCGCATCCCTGCCATGAACCAAGATGTCGGCAGAAGCTTCAGCTCCTTAGGGAAACCTCAGCCACCATGTTTCTTAAGGGCACTGCTGCGTGCGCAACCGCAGAACAAGGTAAGTTAAGCAAGGGAATGGCGGAGTCCCAAAGCTCTCACTGTGTGTGAATCATGGAAGGGGAGCGCTTGGGCCTGGGGCAGGCTTTTTCCCAAGGGCTCCAGCGTGTCTGCGGCTGGCCCTGGGCACACGCACGCGTGTATGTGTGCGTGCGCACATATGTGCCAGGGCCCAGGGCAAGCTGGTGCCCAAGGGCCCTGGCATGTCTGGTGCCAGCCCTGATCCTACATTTAAAGCAGTATCATACCACTTTAAACAGGCATGGCTTCTCCCAAAGAATATGGGGACTGTTAAGAGTGCTCACAGAGCTACAGTTGTCAGAATGGTTTAACAATAAATCCCTCTTTCTAGTGAGCTCTGAGAATTGTCGCTCTAAGAGGGGAAAAGGTGTCTCTTATCACCCTGAACAAACTACAGTCATGACTTCCCTCAAAGAATCCTGGGAACTCCTAACAACTCCTAGCACTCTTATCAAACTACCATTCCCAGGATACTTTGGGGAAAGCCAAATGTCTGTTTAAAATGATATGATACTGCTTTAAATGTACAGAGCAGATGAGGCCCTGGTCCCAATCCATGCATTAGTCCAAGAAGTGTGTTTTGGGTAATTTCATATAGTAGTTTGCAAAGATCAAATTCCTCAAGCATCCTTCTATTGGAAGGTGATGTATCAACAGCAGCTACAACATATGCCCCCACAAAGTACATGTTCAGTGGCAACAGGAGACTTTTTTAAAAAAAGAGGGGCAGGAATTAAAATATTTTCACCGTAGGAAAAATTTGGTGCCTATAATGGCACCCAATGTAAATAGGGAGAAAAGACTTGATATATACGATTTTCCATTTGTGTTTAAAGGAAAACTGCAGGATTTGTGCCTAGCATTAAAATGTGTAATTCCTTAAGACTATATTGTGGCATATGGTTCATTGTAGGAAATACATGTCTTTGGAGAGCTTCTGGTTGTAAATTTGGGGCTTTGTACATCCATAACAATGCAATCTGACAAATGTAATTTATGTAATATTGAGTTAATACTGTATTATAAAATTAGCTTTCTGTAGTAAAGCTGTAATTTTTAAAGAGAAAGACAATAGGGTGAAACAAAAACAGAGCCAACATTAGCATTTTGTGAAAGGCAAAACTAATCTCCCAAAAGTCTGTTTATGTGATTTATTGTAACGTGAGATTTATGACTACCAGTATATTTAATCAGCCACTAATGTACACATGCACAACACATCCACTGTTCAGGACGGGTCCCAATCCCTGTGGAGCCAAACTGCTCACTGAAGAGGCATTGCCAAAATAAGGCCTGCTATAGCAAAAATCCTCCTGAAATGGAAATGGACTGGCCATCCTATGAATAAGGTTTTCATGGTAAGCAGTATTCAGAGGGGGTTTACCATTGCCTTCCTCTGAGGTTGAGAGGCAGTGACTGGCCCAAGGTCACCCAGTGAGCTTCATGGCTGTGTGGGGATTTGAATCCTGATCTCCCAGGTCGTAGTCCAACACACTAACCACTACGCCACACTGGCTCTCGTGATATTAAGGCCAGCATCAAAGGTTGGCATTGTGAGGCACCTGCTACTGATCCCCCCAGACCCCCCATCCCTGCTGCTTCTGCTCTCCAGTCTCTTCACCTGTCCTCTCCAAGTGAGCAAGCAGTGAAGAGGGCAAGGAGAATGAGCAGGAGCCGCCTCTCGCTCTGTGCTGTCCCTCTGGACACTAGTGCAGACTGGCCCCAGAGGGAAATGAATGGTAAATGAGTAGCAGTGATGGGGTGAGGCGGAGGGGGGCCTAGTCAGAGAGGAGGGCCCAGTGACAGCATCTCTCTCAGGGGTCCCCCAACACCTGGAACATAGGAAGCTCTCTTAAACCAGGTCAGACCGTAGGTTCATCTAGCTCAGTATTGTCTGCATTGACTGGCAGCAGCTTATCAAGGCTTATGCATACCATGCCAAATTCTGGCCTACACATCAACTTTCATATTCCACTGGGCTGCTGAGCAAAATGGACCAGGATTAAAAGGAGGGTTGATACAGGCCAGGATTTGGTATGATGAACTCTGGTGAGATCTACTGATGCAACACCTGGAAGTGGCTAGCATGTAAAACCAGGGGAATAGGAGGAAGGAAAACCAAAATGCTAGAAAAATAAGTATTTATTTGTAATCCAAGCCCGACGCGTTTCAGCCTTTGTATATTTAGGCCATCAGGGGAATAAAGGCTGGCAAGAAGCATCTTCCAATAAGCAATAACGCCTTGGAGGCGTTTGCATCAGTGAAAGCAGTTTGCTTATTGGAAGATTCTTCTTGCCAGCCTTTATTCCCCTGATGAAGGCCTAAATATACAAAGGCTGTAACGCGTCGGGCTTGGATTACAAATAAATACTTATTTTTCTAGCATTTTGGTTTTCCTTCCTCCTGTTCCCCCGAGATCTACTGATGAACACAGCTCTCTGGGTTTCCAGGCAGGGACATCCGCAGCCCTATCTGGAGATGCCAGAGATTGAACCTGGAACCTTCTGCATGCAAAGCCAACGCTCTGCCAATGGACGTGCAGCTCTTCAGTCGGCTAATGCAGTTTTCAAACACTCTTCCTTCAGGGAACTCTTCCCACGTCAACCTTATTTATGTTATCTATCTTAAGGTAAAGGTGTCCCCGCACTTATAGTGCGAGTCGTTTCCGACTCTTAGGGTGACATCTTGCGACATTTACTAGGCAGACCGTATATATGGGGTGGGATTGCCAGTTCCGTCCCCGGCCTTTCTTTACCCCCCAGCATATGCCGGGTACTCATTTTACCGACCACGGATGGATGGAAGGCTGAGTGGACCTCGACCCCTTTTACTGGAGATTCGACTTCCTCCTTCCGTTGGAATCGAACTCCGGCCGTGAGCAGAGCTTCGGCTGCGTTACTGCCTAAAATTGCATCCTCTCTTCTGGATGACAAGCCTTCAAGGTGGCTGGTGACAATCAGATCAGTCAAAACACAGAGTCAAAACCCAAAATTTGATTTGAAAGACAACAAATTGTCAACTAAAAACAAAGGATATAGATCTCTCCGATTTTTTGAACATGTAGGGAAAGGGCCATACCCCGGTGGTAGAGCACATGCTTTGCATACAGACAGTCTCCGGTTCAGTCCCTGGTAGGGACAAATCCTGATGGAAATGAAAACAGGAGCAAAAATTGCATGTTGTCACTTAGCCATGTCCAGAATGGAAATCAATCCAGCAAATACAATCAGTGTATTCGGTTGCTGTTGCTTTCAGTCTGCAAATGATACATACTTGAATATTTGCATTGCATGTTCTTTGCATTGACATGAATTAGGGTGTAATAGCATAATGGCAATGTAGTTACGCTATTTACATAATTAATTGCATAAATTATGCAAGTTATGTAATTTTGCCAGAGCAAGGCAAACAATGTTGTTCTTAGTAAAAGACAAACTGCAGCAGAATGGAAACAGTGCTGCATGGGACACATACAGAGCAGAATGGAAAACAATGACTTCTTACATCCCTACTCCCTGGCATCTAACATGTAAGCAGGGGTGTAGTTGTCTGGGGTCTTGGGGGGTCTTAGACCCTTTACCTTTTGGGGAGCAGGGTCCCAGCATGCTATGAGCCAATCATCATGAAAGAGGAGTGTGTTAGCCACTGAGATGAATCTTTTAACCATTTTTTGTCCCTTCCTGCTGATTGGAGCCAATCAGAGTAAAAAGAGGTGAGTCAGCCACTGAGAAGACTCTTCTCAGTAGTTAACATTCTCCCCTTTCATGTTAACTGTTTCCTAAGAATGTCTGTTGTTGTGGGAGAAGGCACATGCAGGAAAGACTGAAGACAATGCAGATGATGTAGAAGAATAAGCAATTATGAAGGGACCCTGCTCTTCTGAATTTCCTAGCTACTGCCAGTCAGTGGAGATATGTTCTTATATAGTGATTGTTCAGTTTTCACTAACATCAAACTACTAAACAAGGGAGGTTCTGTACTTCTGGTCTATGTCATTTTTGCATGTTTTTTACTCATACTTCCAGTCCATTTCTGCATTTGTGGATTGTTGTTTTTTTAATCCTCTCAACATACCTATGCAAATATATTTTAATTTTATGTATATTTTCTGCCAAATAATTAATTTGTGTTTATTTTAATTTGCATTTAATTTAATTTAATTAATATGCTTAATTTGCATTTATCTCAAAAAATGTTTAAGTGCATATTTTGATACATTAAAACTTCCAAGAAGTATGTTGCAACATTCAGAGAAGTTCAAAATTCAGAGGATAACTAAATTCCAATCCACACATTAGACCAGGGTTAGTCAACATGGTGCCCTCCAGATGTTTTTGAACTACAACTTCCATCATCCCTGACCAATGGTCATGCTGTCTGAGGCTGATGGGAACTGCAGACCAACAACATTTGGAAGGCACCACAGTGCATTAGCCCAAGGAGTGCAAATCAGATCAAAGTTCATCAGGTTAACTTCCGCAATCATCCCTACAAATTTCAACCCAAGACCAACTTGCTCCCAAACTGCCAAAGTTGTTTGCATTTCTCAGCTTCTCGTTGGCTAGTATTTCATGTGGAAGATAATGGAACAAACACACTACACCACCTATGCCATATCATAAATGACTTTTGAAAATCCTCTTAAGTTTCAAGAGCAGTTTTGCATGTAACATGAGGGTCTAGCTGTTCCAGAAACAAAAGCCTAAAAGCTTCTTGGTATATAGACAGAACTAATTATATGGTCCTAGCCAGTAAGTGAGGAAGAAGCACTCATTGATTAGGTAATCAGGGTTGGGTTTTTTTAATCAGGAAAAGATACTTATTGTGCTGCCTTTTCGTGATACAAGATACTGTTAATCCATCATCAGTCTGCTTGGAACCAGACCCCAGCCATTACAGTAGAAAAGAGCCATCCTGTGAATTAATTTTCAGAGAGATGGAACAGTATTGTCAGGCACTACACCAAGCTGCCTGGGATCACTGCGGTAATGCAAAAGTCTCCAGTATGATATGAGGATATAGCTCCAGCATGGCCAATAGTCAGGAATGATGGGAACTGTAGTACAGCAACATCTGGGGACCCAAAGGGTGGGAAAGGCTGCTCTAGAACAATAATATGCACAGTGGTACCATATCATAACCATACTATGCTCCACGGCATCTTTACCAGATGCAAATTAGGAAAGAGATTGTAAAACCTCTTTTTGCAATATTATTGGTCAATGGCTTTAGCTGAAGGAAGGTCCAAGGTTTGTGACCCTCCTTCTCCCTAAATAGTAACTATAGCTATTTTGCGTTCATGTTCTCATTCACCCATGTGATCAAACATCTCCAGTAGGGCTGTGCATAGCGGCCGCCCCCCACCTAACCTGTGGCTCTGATTCAAAGGGTCTTCAGGCCAATCTGCCCTGGGTTGTCCTCAGGACCTCCCCTATGTCCTACCTTGGATTTGCTCCCAAATAAGTTCAGGAGCAAGACTACTGTTTTGATTAGGGTTTCAAAACCCTAATTATTTTTTATTTATTTATTAAATTTATATACCACCCGACTAGCATAGCTCTCTGGGCGGTGAACAACAGATTAATACAAAATACAATAAAATCCAATAAAACGAACCACAAAGTACAGAGAATGGGAGATCTAAAAACAATTACAATACAATTTAAACATGTAGCAGGGAAAACAGCGGGGAAAGGAGACCTTTTGTCTCCTCCTCCTTCCCATGACCAAGACAGGGGTCAATTCTTCAGGGTGCAGCAATGCCTCCCCCCCCCCATGATCAATGCCTCAGTGGAGGCATTGGGGAAGAGGCACTGCAGCACCATGCAGAATGGACTCCTCTGCTGAACAGCTGATCAGCAGAGGGGGCAATCCTGTGCTGATGATGCTCCACAAACAGCTTTCTAAATGAAGGTTGTTTGCAGAGCATCACTGCCACCCTGCAGAATGGCCCCCTCCACTGAACAGCTGATCAGCAGAGGGGGCAACCCTGTGCTGGTGATGCTCCACAAATGACTTTCCCCGTATCTATTTTTATAAACATTGGTTGGAGGACTGTATCGCAAATTCAGATAAGTGTGAATTTTGAAGGATGACTGTGTTTTGGTTCTCAGATAGGTGTGGAAAGTGCAAACGATCAGAAGAATACTGCCATGACTTGTGCAATGCTTGCATAACGAAGACATCTTAAGGCTATCCTGGCATAATGCTAGATTTTGTTTGTCTGCATATAAAACATGGCAGGAAGTAAAAAAAAGACAACATACACCACAAAAGAAAAGGAGATACAAAATGTTGGGTATTTTTTTAGCAGGTTCCATGACCATCCTGGTCTCCTTCTTCTCAATGTATTTAACCAGTTAAACACAAACAAATTTAAGTTTCCATGCATGTTGCCTTCAAGTGAATTACTTTTCATTTTTAGAGTGGTTTTCCATCAGTACAAACCTTTTCCTTTGCCTTATGCACCAGCAAACATACTGATACAATTTAAAGGTCATGTTCTTTTCAAACTGACAGGACCCTCCAAAATTTTGACGAGAGTCCCTCCAAGAATCACACCGCCCAAACGGAAAGGAATTAAGTAAAGCATCACTTGATGTAAGCTCAATCATGTGAACTGATTAGAAAATGTAACCATGGAGAGGAGCGATTCAAAGTGTGACGGACAACCTTTCAAAGGACGGAGATGTCAGATTGATAATAATAAGCAAGTACCAGATAGTGAGGGAGGAGGGGAAATCAGGGGGTCAATATAAATATAATTGCCTTCAAATACTTTTTTAAAAAAGCCCTTTCCTCCAACTCCCCTCCCCCCACTTTTGCACACCATGCAATAATTATTGCACATGATTATGGCATTTCATCTACGGAACCAAAGTTCACCGAAGCACAGCAAGTGATGGAATCTGGTCAGTTACAAGTGTTCATGTATTGTTTCAGGAAATGAGAATTAGAATTAGAAAGGTTCACATAGGAAGTTACCTTATACTGAGTCAGACACATTGGTCCATCTAGCTCAGTATTGTCTACACTGACTGGCAGTGGTTCCCTAAGATATCAGGCAGGATTGTCCAGCCATACCTGGAGATGCTGGAGATTGAACCTGAGACCTTCTGCATGCAAGGCAGATGTTCTACCACTGTGCTATGGCCCTTCCCCAATTCAGTTCATGTTAAATGTGAACTGAACCCATTTCCCCCCTATCCTTAGACCTCAAATGCAGTACCCCACCACTACACTGGTTCTAAAATATTCTCTGTTTTCTCCATCCCCACATTCCTGCAAAAGAGAGAATGTCTGGATTATTGGATTACTGTAATGTGCTCTATGTGGGGTTGCTCTTGAGGTTGGAAGCTGCAGCTGTTGCAAAACACATTGGTGCGACTGCTCACTGGGACAGGGTATTGCCAAGATGTTACCCCACTGCTGAAGGAATTGCACTGGCTACCCATTAGCTACTGGGCCAAGTTTAAGGTTCTGACTTTGATGTACAAAGCCTTATGCACCTTGGGACCAGGATACCTGAAAGATTGTCTTACCCCTTATATACCCAGTTGATCACTATGCTGTGCTGGTGAGGGCCTCCTGCAGATACCATCTTATCAGGACGTCCATTCCGCACAACGTAAGAAGCAGACCTTTAGTGTTGTGGCGCCTACCCTTTGGAATTCCCTCCCCTTAAATATTAGACAGGCACCATCTCTGTTATCTTTTTGGTGCCTACTGAAGACCTTCCTCTTTCAACAAGCCTTTTAAGTGGAGACCTTATCCCATCTGCATCTATATTGGAATTGGTTTTTAAAATGTTTTGTTTTAGTAAGTTTTTAAAGATGTTTTATTTTAATATGTTTTAAAGTCTTTTGTCTTTAAGATGTTTTAGAGTGCTTTTAGCATTTTTGTTTGCTGCCCTGTCCTTCTGGGAGGAAGGGTAGGATATAAATTTAATAAATAAATAGAAAAGTAGACAGAGAAGAGAAACAGATAAGTATAGAATGTGGCAGTCATAAGAACATAAGAAGAGCCTGCTGGATCAAGCCAATGGCTCATCTAGTCCAGCATCCTATTTCCACAGTGGCCAAGCAGCTGCTGATGGGAAGCCCACAAGAAGGACCTGAGCACAAGAGCACTATCTATTCCTGGGATTTCCAGAAACTGGTATTCAGAAGCATACTGCCTTCAGCCGTGGAAGCAGAGCATAGCCTTCATGACTAATAGCAATTGATGATCCATTGGCACTTGCTACATTCAGAGATATGACAATGCACAACACAGTCAGGTGCATTATTTCTCCATCACTCACCTATATTTTCTTTCAGAATGGAGTGGGATGACCTCCCAAAATGCGTTATCATATTGCATGCTTAACTACAATCTGGACAGTGAACAGAACATTTAAACAAATGCTTCAGTGCATCGTCCCCAATACCCCCTGAACTTACCACATCTTAAGTGCTGCATTTTGATCCTGCAAATTGGCTCCAAAAATACTCAAAACAATGTGGAACCTACTCCAATACACTCTTACGTGCTGGAGGGAACAGAATCAAGTTCATGAGGAAGTATGTAGGATTATGCCATTAACGTGAACCCTGAAAGCTAGCTGGGAGATATTGTTTATGCTGTTGGAAAGCTTTTGTTTCTCAGAAAGATAAACTTCATAAGACTAGCTGACACCCTTGACGGGAGAGCCAAAACAGACCCCCTTCCCTAAAGCAACTGACAATCTCCATAGAGCACATGTGTGAGAAAGCAAATGGAACACCCTCTAATTTTCTCCTTCAGTTGGACTTCATAGACCTATTATAGCCCTTAGTACATTCTTAATGCATCTATTAAAAGGGTCTCTTTCCCAAAGGAGTCAGTAACAACTTTTCTATATACTTAGGAAAGTACATGATCAGCAGAGGGACTATTAAAGGAACTCCACAGTACAGGCCCAAAATATCTGAAAGACCAGCTCCTTCCCTTCAGAGCTTCTTGGGTGTTAAGAGGGGGGCCTCTTGGTAGTTCCATTGCCATCAGAGATTGGGGGGGCTGGGAGCAGGCCCTAAGCTGTGGAATCCCCTCCCTACAAGGGATGTGCTAGAATTCCGCCCAGTTCTGTTTTGGTACCAAATTTTCTATTTATTCACTTAATCTCTATAGTGGCAGGTGGCAGTTGTAGAAGGGCTGGAAAGGAGTTGCTAGAGCTGATGTCAGACTTTGGCATTCTTTGATACCTGCTAATGCCCACACCTCAGCAGTTAGAACTGCAGCAAACCACTGTAAGTGGTTCTATTTCAGAATGCTGTATATTGCCGCAGAGCCTGGTGCAATGAGTGGGACTTACACGAAAGGTCTATTCAACAGGACTGCTGCAGGAGAACCTACTGGTGGATTATGCCCACACAGAGAGAGCAATTTGCAGCAACCAAATTTCTGTATGCCTCGTTGGAAGAAAGGCTCTATAACAATCAGAAAATGAATGGATTTAGAAACAAAAGTCAGGGGCTGCAAATGCAAAAGAATGTGAAATGGTTGCATGAAACATTTTGCCCACCGGCACTACTGGGAATTTCCCAAGCCCAAGTGAAATTATATGATTTCTCACCAGGGTTCATTATGCTCTGTTGTTCCATCAGGAAGACACACACATCAGGGTTATGTTTTACCATCTCCAGCCCCCTGCCCCTGCTTTCCTTTCTGCAAAGTTGCAATGAATGTTGCGTCAGTCAGGATTAGATTTGTCCTAAATTGTTAATAAGACACATTCTTTTTGGTTCACAGCTAGTATTATATGAGTTTCTGCCTTGTGTCACTGCTTTTGACATATGCAGTAGAAAGTGTATTCTGGCTCCAAAAAATATTGGGCCAAACTGGGGCTGCTTTTTCTTTTTCTTTAGAACAAAGAGAAGGGTAGATTTCATAGGAGACAAAGATAACATTTCCTTAGTTTCTTGGGTAGAATTTATTGGATATAATTTCATTCACAATTTTTGCTAAGCTTTTCCTTGAAAAAAAAAAAGAGAGAACGAGTGATCTTCTTGGTATGAAAACTTTCCTTGAAGCTTAAATGTGTCACCATCATTTATTTATTTATTTGCTTTAATACATGAGTGAATGTTCTAGAATTAATGTTTACACAGCATAATCCTGTGGTCAGTTCCAAGAGTTCCTATGTAGTCATGGCCTGGTGCAGTCCCAATCAGTTCTGGTCATGCTTTCCCACAAATGTTTGGGAAGGTATCCTTCTGCCTTTCTGGAATTTTGGGAAAGGGACAAGGATACTTCCAAAATGCTCCTTCTCCAAAGTTCCATACCATATTTTTCAGTTTCAAATAGTCTACTATTGGGTGGTATTCAATGCTAGTCCTACTCAGAGTAGATCTGTTAAAGTTAATGGACATTTCAATGGGTCTTCTCTGAGTAGAACTTAGTTGTTGGATACCACCTATTGTTCCCAGTGTAGAACCGATGATTTAGTAATCCCCCTTGTTCTGTTATTGAGACACTTTTTCTTAAGTTGAAGGTATAGGAGCCTTCCTGCCGATTTTATGGAGCCTGTTTGGACCTTCAAGATGCTTTCACAGATGAGGCTCAGCATGGCCTTTGTGTCCATTGGGTTTAGAACACAGGAGCAGAGCTTGGAAAGTTACTTTTTTGAACTACAATTCCCATCAGCCCAATCCAGTGGCCATACTGGCTGGGGCTGATGGGAGTTATAGTTCAAAAAAGTAACTTTTCCAAGCTCTGCATAGGAGTATACAATCCTACAAAGCTGCCTTTTATCAGGTCAGACCATTGGTCCATCTTGCTCAGTACAGTAATACCTCAGCTAACAAATCCTCCAGGAATGAAGCTCCTTTTAAGGAAGGCTTTTTTAAAGGTGAAACCAACCAGCTTTGCTTTGCTATGGATAAACTTTCAAGCCTGTGCCTTTGCTTTAAGGTGAAACTGACCAGCCTGTCTTTGCTTTGCTAGGGTGAAACTGACAAGCCTGTGTGTTTGCTTTGTATTAAGAGATCTCTCGCTTTCTCCCAGGGCTGGGGAGGGAAGGATCCAATATGATTCAGAGCAGGAGAAGGAGCAGGAGAGGTGGGTGCCAGGTAGGCACCCTTTAAAGCCCCTGTTGAAGCTGCCCCCACCATCTATGAGTGGATGTAGGAACCTATCCCTATTCTTTCCATGTTATTCCTACCCCTGGTACCATACTTTCTGTTAAAGAAGTAATGTCCACAAACACATCTACTTTGTTAACTGAAGTAACTGTATTGTCTACAATGATCGGCAGCAGCTCTCCAGCATTTCAGGTAAGAGTCCTACCTGGAGATGCCAGGGATTGAACCTAGGGCGTTCTGTATGCAAAACAGGTGATCTACCACTGACCTTCTAGAGAACATCTCTAGGCATCCCACCTTCTGGAGTTAGCAATCTCCCTGTCCACGGTACCTCCATCTTATTTGGATTTAACCTCAACTTGTTTTCCCTTATCCATCCCAGTTCTGCCCCAAAGCCCCAATTCAGGATATCAAGAGTCTTCTCAGAATCAAGATTGAAATGAGAAGTAGAGCTGAATGTCATCCACATACTGATGACACTACAGCTCAAACCTCTAGACACTTCCCCCCAGTGGTTTTTATTTATTTATTTATTAGATTTCTATCCTGCCCTTTCTCCCAGTAGGAGCCCAGGGCGGCAAGATATGTGTGCAGATGTTAAAGAGCATGGGGACAAGACAGACCCTTGTCACATCTTATCCATCAGTGGGGTAGAGCAGAAGTTCTTCAGCATCACTTTCTGGAACCTTTCCTCTAGAAAGATCCAGACCACTTTAAAATGGTGCCTCCAAAGCCCTCTCCCTATCCTAGCTGAATGGTTCAGAAGGATAATATGGTTGATGGTACAGATGACCACTGACTTTCTATATCACTAGCAGGGTAACACTCCCTTGCCTGTTCTAAGATATAAATCATCCATCAAGGCAACCAAGGCTATTTCCATCCCCAAACTGCACCTGAAGTCTGACTGCAATGAATCCAAACAATCAGTATCACCCAAGACTACCATTGGGGAGTTTCAGTTCTCCTTTGGAGAATATTCGGTGGAAATGAACTACCAAAAAGAGTTTTGTTCAACATTAAACGAGCAGGACTTTTTCAGCACAGAATTTTCTGAGGAAAACTGCTGAAGAATTTTATCTTCACCCCAACCCAGAATATTCAGTAAAACATTCCACCCAATCTTGTTACACACACATTGTGAGGGGGATATGAGGAAGCCTTTTCTCTAATATTGCCTTACCTTGCAGGATTGTTGTAAAGACTGGAGCAAGGTAGCATGTATTGTGTTCTGTGAAGGACACTTACAACCCTATAAAGATCAATGATTCTCAAACTTTCCCACTCACAGGCCACTTGAAAATTGGTCATGGCAGACCATTTAATGTTTCTTTCTGCCTGTTGTAGCACTTGTAATGTGCTGTGCTGGATGGTGAATTATTTTTAACTGAATTTCTATTGCTTCTTTTATTTCTTATATTGTATTTTATTGAAGGTCCCAACTCCAATCATTAGCATCTGCAGGTGGGGCTGGGAAAAGTTCCCTGCCTGAAAACCTGGAAAGCCGCTGCCAAATCAGCGTAGACAATACTGAGCAAGATGGACCAATGATCTGACACGGTATAAGGCAGCTTCCTGTGTCCCTATTTTCCTATTAGAATTTCAATTCCGTAATTTTCTAGAATTCAAATTGTAAGTGTCCTTCACAGGCATGCTGTGGACCACTGAACAAAGCTCGGGGACCACTGGTGACCCACAGACCACAGGTTGGGAACTCCTGAACTAGATAAATGCTAGGTATTATTTACCCATGTTTTAAAGCCTTTCTGCATGTTACGAAACAAGGCTGCATTCCTAGATTTTCTTCAAAGTTCTTGTTCACAATTAACACAAAACACACACAAATTCTGATGACAACACAGTCTGTTTTCTCTTGGCAGCAGTTGAACATAATATTATATTTTTTAAATATCTCCTCCGGAGACACTCTGTGTTATAAAAAATACTTTGCACTTATTTAAAGCATGATTTTAACATTTGGTAGCACAGGAATTAGGAGACTAAAGTGTGAGTAAATGTTTTTATTTATTTATTTATTATTAAATTTATTAGTCGCCCATCTGGCTGGTTGTCCAGCCACTCTGGGCGACGTACAAGGTAAAAACAGTACATAAACAATTAAAAAATTTAAAAGACAGTAAGAACCTAACCCGCCCCAAAAGCCTGCCTGAAAAGCCAGGTCTTCAAGGTCCGGCGGAAGCTCATCATAGACGGGGCATGGCGTAGATCATTTGGGAGAGAATTCCACAGGGTGGGGGCCACTATTGAGAAGGCCCTCTCTCTAGTCCTCACCAGTCTAGCTGTTTTAACCGGTGGGATCAAGAGAAGGTCTTCTGAGGCTGATCTTGTTGAGCAGCATCCCTGCCGATGCTGGAGGCGCTCCTTCAGATAAACTGGGCCACAACCGTATAGGGTTTTAAAGGTTAAGACCAACACCTTGAATTGGGCTCGGTAAACAACCGGTAACCAGTGCAGCTCCTGTTAAATGTTAACTTGCATTCTATTGTTTCTGATCGTGGGCAACTATTATTTGGTATATCTCAAGAGTAGGGATAGGATCCATTGGCAGGTGCTGTTTTGAAAGCATTCTTCTGACCAAACAGGCAAGTATTGATTTGAGTTTGTTCTTTGTCCACTATCTGCTGCTTTTACCATTCCTTTGTTTCTCTCATAAAAATATTGATACTAATATTGATACTAATATTGATATTTTAGGAATATAAAGAAAATACTGATATTTTGAAATGAAATATCAGTAATGTCAATATTGTAGAGGCAGATTTTTTAAAAAGAAAAAATCAATTTTCGAAAATAGCCATAGAAAATCACTACGTACAAATTAGATCCGCAATGATAGAGAATAAGGTAATTAATGGAAAATTTGGTACCAGATCCAAATTTGGTGGAATTCTAGCACATCCCTACTCAAGACACAGCCTCTGTCTGTTGCATGGGTTAGATCTCATTAGACATGAATGTCAGGTCCCACAGGCTTGGGAAGTTGAGGAAACCTACAATACCTGCAGGACTGGATTTGTAGACAGTGACAGTAAATGATTTGGTCAACAGTGTGAGGGATGATCAGTTCAGTTCAAGAAGCTAGCCAGAGAGATCGAACCAGGAAAGGCCAGCCCGACCATTGGGCACAGTGTGGCAGCTGCCTCAGACAGTAAATCAATCATTATTTAAATGGTTATTTCTATGTTTTTAGGAAGATGCACTTCTGGAAGTTTCTGCCTCAGGCACCAAAATAACATAGCCAGACTTAGTGACTAGGCACCCTATTCCCCTCACAGAACTACAATTCCCAGAGTTCCCTGGGAAGAGGGATTGATTGTTTAAACCACTCTGGAAATGGTAGCTCTGTGAGGGGAATGAGGGGTCTCTTAACGAATCTCAGCACCTTCAACAAATGACAGTTCCCTGGATTCTTTGCGGGAAGAAGCCATAATTGATTAAAGTGGTACAATAGTGTTTTAAATGTATGGTGCCAATGTGGCCCAAAGATTCCCTTCTTGGAGATGGGAACATATATGGTAGGCCGTTGATCCATCTAGCTCAGCATTCACTACACTGTATAGGGTTTCAGAATGTGGAAATTCCCAACTCTTTCTGGAGATATCAGGGACTGAACTTTCTACATGTCAAGCAGATGCTCTACCACTGAGCTACAGCCCTTGTCTAGATCTCTATGCACGCACACATAGAGGTATTGCTCCCTGGGGAGAAGAAATTAAGGTAATTTCTGCAGCAGCAGCAATACATTTTGAACATTGTTGATCATAGCCGTTTCAACAGCAGAGTCTGCCCTCCCTCTTTTGAACAAATAAATGAAAGGCCACCCTGGGCTCCTTTTGGGAGGCACGATGGGGTATATTATTACTGGTGTTGTTGCTGCTGTTATCATCGTCATCATCATTATCTACTGCTAGGGATGGGGGAGACATTCAATTTGATTCAGATCTGATACACCAATCACAACGCAGCTACCCTTTGAAATTCATAAGTCTCCAAATTTTGTGATGCAGTTCTCCGGCCAAATAACGTGTGCAAAATGTGTTTATTAGGAGAAAGTGTGCCTCAAAATGCATACATTAGTGAAAATAAGACATGAAATGCATTATATTAGTCAAAATTGCTTGCAAAACTGTGTTAGGAGAAATACACCCTGCAGTTCTGATGAATTCCTGAGGACCGTTTAAATCTACTGCAAATTCAGCGAACTGAACTTAAGTCTAGAAAAAAGAGAAACTGAAAGGAACCGTCCCTCCCTATGAACTATGCAGCTCATAAAACTCATGCAGAATTGATCCATCAGGAAGCAGGCCTCCCATCAGCAACTTGAGCCACACAACCACTGATTAATTTTATAGCACGTTATTAGGAGAGATACCTCAGCATGTTTCTGCCAGCCTCTTTTACCGATGCTCCTTATGTCCTAAAAGCAATTGTGCTTACATCATATGTTATTGAAACCTCGGCAGACTCTCAGGCAAAGGGAGTAAGGGATATACTCAATCATCATTCCACGCCAAGATGCTCAAAATCATTTTCAGGGCCCCAAGATGAAATGGCTGGAGCAGCAGGTCATGAGACACTTCTGGCTGCTTCACAGCACAGAGAAGCCTTCAGCGGAGTCTCAAAGGAGGAAAAGAGCGTCCTGTTCTCTACCATCAATCCCATACTGAGCAGTATGAAAAACAGAAGACCGTGGCAATTTTTAAAAAAATGGGTGGTGGGACACTGCAGCTCTCTGTATTTCCCCAGTTCTTGAAGTTGCAACTTCAGTGGAAAGTTTGATGGGGAACATAAAAAAAGAGAAACTTTTATTTTCAAATCAACGAATGAGAATCTCCATGTCAAGCTTGGCTTTCTATTTGTTTTTGCCCATCCGTAGTGTCTTCCTGGCTTTTTCACAAATGCTTTATCATGGAGTTTAGGATCCAGCATACGGTTGCAATGATTTGGTCCTGAGACTCATAAGAACATAGGAAGCCCTCTTATATTCTCTAGCTCAGTCTTCAACAACAGGCAGCAGTTCTTCAGGGTTTCAAATGGGGAGACTTTCTCAGCCCTACTTGGAGATGTCAGGGATTGAATGCAAAGAATATATATCCTCTATCACTGAGATATTGCCATTCCCCAGGTTTGGGAATCATGTTCAGGGTCTCAGAGGAGCAAGTTACTTACTTTTAGGGTTGAGAGCTATTTGCAGGTGCCGGTTCAAAGCAGTCCGTCGACCCAACAGGCCAGGATCAATTTGAGTTCATTCTTTGTCTGCTAGCCACTTTCTTCTCACTCAAAAATATTGATATTAATATCAATATTGTAAAGGAAATTTAAAGGATATATCAATATTTTAAAGGAAATATGGATATTTTGAAAGAAGATATCAATAAATTAAAGGCAATATCGATAAAATTATCTTTCATAATATTGATATTATAGAGGCAGGTTTTTTTAAAAATCTAAGTTAGCCACAGAAAATTGCTGCATAAAAATCTGATCTGCAACAATAGAGAATCAGTGAATTAATGGAAAATTGAGTGCCAAATCCATATTGGGTGGAATTTTAACACATCCCTACTTATTTTTCATCTTAGATCTAGGAATTTCCCCCAGTATTATTTTAAAACTGTACTTTAAAAAATGATTTGAAAGGGAAAATTTGTCCCAATAATTTTTTTGTTTTGTTTACAGTGTTTCCTTAATTTTCCATTTTTTCTAATGAAGAATTGAGAGGGGAAAATATCACCTAAATAGGAAAACTCTTTTCCTGGTTTTTCCTCCCATTTTCCTGGGCCTTCACTACCTTAGTTCTGCCCATTTATTGCACAAATTTCAGATGTCTGCTTTTTAAGAGCTGGCAGCTCCATGACATCATATGGCCTCACTGCATGACATCACAAAGCCTTGCCCCATGAGCCTCAGACACTGGGATGCCAGAAACCTGGCAATCCAGTGCGACAGAGTTATAGGCTTGATTTGATTCTTCCTTCTTTCCCCCCCTCTTCTTCTTATCTTCCACTCAGCTTTCTGGCATGAAGGTTACCATCAATCCATATGTGCAATAGAATCATATGGGGCCGTTTTTGCCGGACTGTACTAATTAGACTGATGATGGGGAAGAAAGCAAGCCTGGCATGTCTGAGTGCACCTTTCCCTATGAAAATAAAAACTCTAAACTGAGACCTGATCTACAAATGCAGCAGAACGAGATGATGAGAATTGTGAGGAAACACAAAGAAGAGGTGCCATGTCAAACTGCAAATGGGGAATTGCCCTTTTAAATGTGCTGTGATGTTAAAACAAAAAGGCAATCTCCCAACAAGTAGAAAGCTAGCATCATGAAGTAGGGCAATATGCGGCTGGACTAGAACCATTCTCGCAGATTTTCTAGTTATGAGGGGGGGGGTTACTTGAAGGATGATGATGATGATTGGAAGAATTCACAAATCTCATCTACTACCTGCGCTGATGTAGTCAATCCTTCCACTTCATTCTACTGCTTCTGTAGACTCACAAAGAAAGTTAAAAGGGGGAAAAGACTAGAAACAAATTTCTCAAAATATATGTCAGACACACATGCAAACAGAAATCTTTCATTTCTACCTATATGGGGGAGAACACATTTGCATAAGATCCAAACAGGAATTTTGAATAGTACATGAATATATTTTCTCATTGATTGCATTTATTATTAATGTCATTATTAATTTAACTTGTTAGCCACTTAATACAAAAGAAAAAAAGCCTCTAAGAAACTTACAACTTAATGTTTCCTTAAACAAGAAAGAGGAGATGCTAGTTATATAACTCAATGTTCCTTAAAGGATATTTTGCAAACCTCACTGGTTGATCTGGGTTTTGTGAATCTATTTTTCTGTTATCAGCATATCCATTGTTATTTTCCCTCTCCTACTGCTGGAAACAAAACAAAACCAAAAAAGTTACTACTGTTTTCTTTCCTTTCTCCCTCCCAACCTCCTCTTTTTTTAACGTTAAAAGCCAGATTTTACAAACCACTTAATGCGCTCTAAGGATCGTGTTAAAAGACACTGGCAAGTTGATACGAAGCGCACAAAGGTCAGTCATTTTGAGGCTCTTTTCAGACAATTTGCCAGGATTTTTTGGCATTTTGTAAGCACACAGGACAGCTCTCCAGCAAGCCTGACCTTGACAGTGAATTGGATAAATAAACCTTCAATTTACCCCCTCCAGCTCAATGCTAGTCTAGCTGATCCCTCTGGAGCTTTCACCTGTCCACATCGTTCAACTGACTGCAACTTTCAACTGACGAACATCCACTGCTTTTACGGGTTCTGTGACAAACACCATCTAACAGATAAGGCTCCTGAAAAGTCAAAGTCAATAGTGCTTCCATTGAAAATTTAATGCTGGTTCCATCTTTACCCATCATTCTTCCTCCACCACTGTTGCATGCATCCCAGGAGGCACTTCAAGCAAAAGCACTACTCCATAACAGGTAATGACGTGGCATTTAATGATACTGTCCAAAGTGATCCAGGCCCATGGAAAGTAATGTGCGCTCATGTAGCAGATAAGCACAGCTGAATGTACTAGAACAGCAGTATCTTTCACAGCACTGTCACCAGATACAATGTGACATACGATCTGCCACTGTGCCTGGTTTTCCCTGTTGCCCTGCCGTCGGAGGGAAAGAGCATTCTCAGACACAGAGCATCAAAAAAAGTGCTATGGGGATTCAGTAAAAGGGAGGATGGCAACTTATCTGCAATTAAGTATTCACAGACTGTTTAAATATACTGGCACTCCCGGATTTGTGACCCCCTTCCCCCCCAAAAATATCCCATCCTTAATCAACGCTGACATGTTTTATTGGAGGCAGAAAAAATGTTTCAGTGTGATATATAGGGGCTGCTTTCACACTGCACTTTATTCCGTTATTGTGACTATTTCTTACCTGGTAATTTGCGCATTATATTTGATCTTTCACACAACGCACAAGCTAGCTCCAGAATTCTAGTGGAATGTAGTGGAAGTTTCGTGCTAATTTCCGTGATAAATGATACCAGAAATAATGCGTTAGCAAGGCTGGGAACCCGGAAGATTGCAGGAGTTTTTCACTAGCTGCAGCCACTCATGTGACAGGCATCCCAGCATGCAGTGCATTCCCGCCCTTTAGTCACACGGGGGGGGGTTGCCTGACAAATGTTGTACCGGTATTCTGGCATCGGCGCAGATAGTAAGCAGCATTTCCCACACGCACCCCTGTCTTGATACATGTAAAACAATTTTAAAAGTCAGATCCTAAAGTGAGAGGGCTTGCATGGTGATGGAACGAAATCTTAGACCTCCTACACAGTGGGGAACAGTGTGCATGGGTGAGGGACCAAAACAAGATGTGTGAAAGACAGTTGTGTGAAATGCCACTGAAAAAGTTGCTGTTCCTTAATGCAAGAGGTACTACAGCATGAAAGGGATTTTATAAATCGGGACAGAAGCTCTACCTTTTCAATCCGTTAAACTAACGCAATCAGCCCCATGTGTGAAAGTAGCCAAGGTTAAAAATGTTACTACACTGATCATTTACTCTAGCACTTTGCAGGGTGTGGGGAAGAGATGAAATCCCTACAAAGGCTTTAAAAAAAACCCTACCCAAACAACCATTTGCATCAGTCATTGGATGCAAAGAGAAATGCAAAGTGTAACCTGACAAGCCCATTTTCAGCTGATGGGACAAGATGTACCTTTTCCATTTTTCTGACAAAGTGATGTTGTTTATGCATATTTTGAAAACAAAACACAGAAACGCCACAGCCGCAATGTCTCTCCAATGTGCCACGAGGGTGTAAAATTTGACTTAAACAGCACAAGTATCTCAAAGTCCCTCAGAGCGTAGCATGACAAACAAAAATCACCTTTACGGTTTCAAACCAAACAATGTATTACATGTTTTCAAGTCTAATCATGGCTTGGAGTTCTTAGGCAGCCCCAGAATGCTGCAATGAAGCACAGTGTGACATTTCTACGGCTGCAAAAGGAGCAATTTTCTCGTGCATTGCCTGAAAGGTGGTTTAATAAGAAAAGAAAAAGAAAAAGAAACATCTATAATAAGTTATATTTTCCTTGGATTATCTCACTACAGCCTTCCAGCCAATGGTTGGCAGAAGGTGAATTCTCTTACCTAGAATTCTTTTATCTGGAGATTCAAGGAATGGGATTAGGGGCCTTCTTCATACAGAGCATGAACTCTCTCATTGAGTTTTGAGCCCCATTGAACTTGTCAAGGATTATCAATACCTTGGCACAATCATTAACCAAAATGGAGACAATAGTCAAGAAATGAGAAGAAGGCTAGGACTGAGGAGGGCAGCTATGAGAGAACTAGAAAAGGTCCTCAAATGCAAGATGTATCACTGAACACTAAAATCAGGATCATTCAGACTATGGTGTTCCCAATCTCTATGTATGGAAGTGAAAGTTGGACAGTGAAAAAAGCAGATAAGAGAAAAATCAACTCATCTGAAATGTGGTGTTGGAGGAGAGATTTGAGCATACCATGGACTGCGAAAAAGACAAATAATTGGGTGTCAGAACAAATTAAACCAGAACTATCATTAGAAGCTAAAATGATGAAACTGAGGTTATCACACTTTGGACACATCATGAGAAGACATGATTCACTAGAAAAGACAATAATGCTGGGACAAACAGAAGGGAGTAGAAAAAGAGGCCAAACAAGAGATGGATTGATTCCATAAAGGAAACCACAGACCAAAACTTACAAGATCTGAACAGGGTGGTTTACAACATATGCTATTGGAAGTCGCTGATTCATAAGGTCGCCATAAGTTGTAATCAGCTTGAAGGCACATAACAACAGCTACCTCATAAGAACATAAAACAGTCCAGAGGATGCAGCTAGGGCAGAATGAGGCTGCAAGGTTGGTAAGTGGGACGGCCCGATGGGACCATATGTCTCTGGACCTGAAAGCTCTGCACTGTCTGCCAGTGAGCTACCAGGCCCAATTCAAGGTGTTAGTACTAGAATGCAAAGCCCTAAATGGCTTGGACCTAAGTACCTGAAGAAGTGATTCCCCTAATATCAACATTCTTGTGTCCTACAACCATGTTGGTGGTGGTGCCTCTGTCTGATGCCCTATTGGTGTTGACCCACAACAGGGTCTCCTAGGTGGTAGTTTCCTATCTGTGGAATGTCCTTCCTGGTGGAGTGCACCTGTCTCCCTCATTACTGCGTTTCAGGAGAAATTTAAATACATTCTTGTTTACCCAAGCGTTTGATACCATGGCAACCATGAAACATATAACTTTGGAGGTATGTGATTGCATTTAGATGTCTTTAGATGTTTAAAATGTTTTTAAACGCACCCACAGAAAGAGGCAAGACCCAGCTAGTTGTCATGGACAGATCACCGCTTGCTGAGGTTTAGACTTACAGCTGCTCTTTCCCTCTGCAAGGGTGGGGGATCTGTTAAGATGGTCCGCCCCCAGAGACTAATGACTTCTGATGATTTTCAAAGGGCTCTGGGGAGCTTTCCGGTTGATAGGGCTGGTGCTCCTGTTGAAACCCTGGTCGAACTGTGGAATGCAGAAATGACCCGTGCAGTTGACATGATCGCTCCTGCGCGCCCTCTCCTGTGTAGAGCTCATCCAGCCCCATGGTATACTCTGGAGCTGAGAGCGATGAAACAGTATAGGAGATGGCTGGAGTGCAAATGGAGGCGAACTCCTGATGGATGCAATCATGCACTGGTAAGTGCCTACACTAAGTTGTACTTACGGGCGGTGAGGGCAGCAAAAAAGCAATATTTTGCTGCCACTATTAAATCATCCATCTGCCATCCAGCGGAGCTTTTTAAAATTGTCAGAGGGCTATTGCTCTCTGGCCCTAGGAACATGGTGGAATCATTTGAGGCCCGCTGTAATGAATTTGCTAGGCACTTCCAGGGTAAAATCTTTTGCATCCGCCAGGACTTGGACTCCAATGTTGTAGCAGTTGAATCAAATGAGGTGTCCAGAGCACGGTCTTTCCTTGATTTTTTGGAAGAGTTTCAGTTGGTACAGCTTGAGGACGTTGACAAGGTGCTTGGAATGGTGCGTGCAACCACTTCTAGGTTGGATCCTTGCCCCTCTTGGCTAATAAAAGCTAGCAGGGCTGGAACTGCCAGCTGGGCCAGGGAAGTGATTAATGCCTCATTGCGAGAGGGAGTGGTCCCTAGCTGCCTGAAAGAGGAGGTAGTAAGACCACTTCTGAAGAAATCGTCCCTGGACCCAGAAAACCTTAATAATTACAGGCCGGTAGCAAATGTCCCATTTCTGGGCAAGGTCCTAGAACGAGTGGTTGCCAGCCAGCTCCAGACACTCTTGGATGAAACCGATTATCTGGATCCATTTCAGTCGGGTTTCAGGCCCGGTTTTGGCACGGAGAAAGCCTTGGTCGCCCTGTATGATGACCTTTGTCGGGAAAAAGACAGGGGGAGCGTGACTCTGTTGATTCTCCTTGATCTCTCAGCGTCTTTTGATACCATCGACCATGGTATCCTTCTGGGGAGACTCGCTGATTTGGGAGTTGGCGGTACTGCTTGGCAGTGGTTCCGCTCCTACTTGGCGGGTCGTCTCCAGAAGGTAGCACTTGGGGAACACTGCTTGGCACCCTGGGTCCTCCAGTATGGAGTTCCGCAGGGGTCAGTTCTGTCCCCCATGCTTTTTAACATCTATATGAAGCCCCTGGGTGCAGTCATCAGGAGTTTTGGAGTGCGTTGTCATCAGTATGCTGATGACACGCAGCTCTACTTCTCCTTTACATCTTTTTCAGGTGAGGCTGTCAATGTGCTGAACCGTTGCCTAGCTGCGACAATGGACTGGATGAGAGCTAATAAACTGAGGCTCAATCCAGACAAGACTGAGATGCTGTTAGTGGGTGGTTCTCCCGACCGGATGGTGGATGTTCAACCTGTTCTGGATGGGATTACACTCCCCCTGAAGGAGCAGGTTCGTAGTTTGGGAGTTCTTTTAGAACCATCCCTGTCACTTGAGGCTCAGGTAGCCTCAGTGGCACGGAGTGCCTTTTACCAACTTCGTTTGGTGGCCCAACTACGCCCCTATCTGGATAGGGAGAACCTCGCTTCAGTTGTCCATGCTCTGGTAACCTCTAAATTAGATTACTGCAATGCACTGTATGTGGAGCTGCCTTTGAAGACAGTTTGGAAACTGCAGCTCATGCAAAATGCAGCGGCCAGACTGATAACGGGGACCAGGCGGTCCGAACATATAACACCGATTCTGGCCCGCTTGCATTGGCTGCCTATATGTTTCCGGGCCCGGTTCAAGGTGCTGGTTTTAACCTATAAAGCCTTACACGGCGCGGGACCACAATATCTGGTGGAACGCATCTCCTGATATGAACCTACCCGTACACTACGCTCAACATCGAAGACCCTCCTCCGGGTGCCTACTCAAAGGGAAGCTCGGAGGGTGGCAACAAGAAAAAGGGCCTTCTCAGTGGTGGCCCCCGAATTGTGGAATAGTCTTCCTGATGAGGTATGCCTGGCGCCAACATTACTATCTTTTCGGCGCCAGGTTAAAACCTTCCTCTTCTCCCAGGCATTTTAATATGTGTTATAAACGTTTTAAATTTAATTTTTTTTAAGAAAGCCCATTTTTAATGTTGTTTGAATTGTTTTAAATATGTGTTTTATTGTATTTTGATATTGTCTGTTGTGAACCGCCCAGGGAGCTTCGGCTATGGGGCGGTATATAAATTTAATAAATAAATAAATAAAATAAATAGGGCCACCCTGCTTTTTTTTAAGGAGATCTGCAGTGCTCTGGCTGTGCAGGAACCCTGGCTGAGGTGAGAGCCAGCTGTTCATCTCTCCCTCTTAGGTTGATCTAAATGGGCAAGCCTACCCTGGCTTGGGCTACAAGTAGTATATTATCTGCCTGCTTCTTACAGCCAGCACCTTTAGAGAACGCACTCTCCCTCCCCCAAGCCCCACAGCTACTCAGTTCATCATCAGCTCTGAAGCTCCTGCCCGCTTCGCCATCTGTTCTGCTCTCAAGGCCCTGTGGGTAAGGTCCAAAAGCCAACCAGGTACCTTGGCAACTTGTGTGAAAGCCTCTGGTCTTGGCCTGGGAATGTCTGGATCCAACAGCTTCTCAAGTGGAACAGAGATTTGCTGGGGTGGAGGGAGGTCTTCTTCCAAGGAGACTTCAGGCTCCAGTTCTGGGCAGAGCTGAACCTCAACCCCCAGGTAAATAAAGACCAGGCCAGCCATTCAGTGCCTTGGAGGTTATGGCTATTGGTGACTACTAGCTATGATGGCTATGTTCTACACTCCACTGAATACCAGTTCCTGATGAGGAGAGGGTTATTGCACTCAGATTCAGCTGGCAGGCTTCCCCTAGGCATCTGGCTGAGATGTGAGAACTGGGAGAACAGAGTGCTAGAATAGATGGGACAGATCCAGCAAGGCTCTCCTTATGGTCTGATACCAGAAGCAAACTAGGTCCCATAGAAGCAGAGCTTGCTGCTGACTTGGCAGAGCATATCGGCAGCTCTCCCTGCAAATAATCAGTCCCGTTCACAGGTGCTTTCTTTGCTTTCTTGCTTTTATTATTGTTTTTCAAAGTTTTTTTTTATGGCATTGGTTTTGCTACATAATCCTTGCTTTTATATCATGCATGTTGTTTGTTTGCCTTGTTTATTATTTAAAAGAAGAGATAAAGCAAACGTATTTTCTTGGTTATTAATTTTTAGCCATCCTCTCTTATTCTCTCTCTGTCTCTCTCTTCTCTCTCTCTCCCTCCCCTGTTTGTATTTATTCAAGAAGATGTTTTATCTCACAGCAGGAATGTGCGACTGGCTCAGGAAAAAAAAAGGAGCATTTACCACTAAAGGTCTGTGCGGGTGGTGGTGCAACTGCAGTCTGCGCTGGTGGGGGAAAAAAGCAGGATTTTAATTTTGAAGCAAGGAATCCATTTGATTTCCCTCCTTTTTTTAATTGCTGCATTACTTAGGTAATTACTCAAACTCCAGACAGACAGCAAGGCTCTGGTTCCTTCAACTACATTCCTTCCCCCCCCTTTTCCTTATTTATTAGACTTCCCTTATTAAAAGAACATCTTGGCTTGCATGATAGATACTTTTCAAGCAAACATCAAGCAGCTTATATCAACAAGGCAAGTCAGACACTGGCTGACATTGTAGTGTTTGCAAGAAAGTAACAGGACTTTTCTTTGGCCCTGGAATAAATGCGCAATTTAAGGGGAGGGTGGTACATTTTGTTTTCCACTGGCCAAAGTATTTGTGTCAATGAAATCAGATATCACAGAGCTGGTTGTTCATATGGAGGATGCCAGATTTTAAGTTTGGTGAGTCAGGCTGCTTGGGTAGGCATCGAACAGGTGAAACCAGAGTAGAACATAGGTGTGTATGAAGCAGACTCAGCTCACCCCGAGACTGTCAATATTCTGTAAGAGCGATACTGGAAATTTAGGTTTGTACAATTAAAGTGGATTAAAGTGTTTTGTCAGCCTAGCACAACAAATCCACTTTTTAAAAAAACATATATGAATTTTTACAGTTAGGAAAGAGAGAGGGAAAAGTGGAGGATGAACAAATGATGAACAGGAAGATGTATAAACACTTGGGCTATGCACTGGATTTGGCAAAGGGCTCGTCCAAACGACTGTATAATCTGCAATATGATCGCTTTGTGTTATCTTTACGTTTCCATGGTCCATACAATGTCACCCGTTTTCGCGGATGTAATCGTGTTTAAATCCGCATCTGCAGTATCGCAAAAGATGCGATTTGCCTTTTTAAACTGGGAATCATCCGCTTTGCCATTAGGCGCTCGGATGCAATACTGCAGACTTTACCGATGTGTAGGTGGTCCATGGGCGGTCCTTGGGCGGTTCCCCATGCCCCCCATTTCCATCCAATCCTGTATTTTCACTTGTGTGCATGTGCGCAAATGTCCGTGGGGAAAGCCCGGGAAAACTGAACCAATCACAGCGATGGGATATACCGCGCAGATGCAGAAATGCGCATTTGCGCAGAAGAAGCTACAACAGTTTAACCTTACACATTGTAGGTAGTGGAGAAAGGTTGTGATTGCCAGCCAGTTGCATCTTTCCACTTTTTCACGTATTCGTTAATACGATACTTGGAAAGGTTTCCCTTTCGCCATCATCCTGCAGCTGCCATGATAGTTGAGGCTAGATCCTGGCAGGTAGTGTTGTGTGCCTCCCTATAAGGTAAGATGAGTTCCTGGGCTCTTGCATCCCTCCTCGCTCCCCCTCCCACCCACCCATCACCACCCTTTCCTAGCTGAGTAACGTGCCGCGGCTGCTGCATCCCTCAACCCTTGGGGGCTGCAGTTCATTGCCCGCGTAACACCATACTCCATGGTAAGCCTGGTGGGGGCCCAACAATTGAGGGGCGCTGTGGGCGAGTGGGCCCACCGCCCACTGCTGCAAACCCATCCCAACATGGGTAGGGCGAAGGCGGGGCAGGTGATTCCTCCCGGTGGCGGCAGGAGCATTGGCCCTGCTCAAAGGAGAAGGGGGCAAACGCTGCAGTCTGGGTTGGGGGCGGAGATGCCTGCAGGCTGGGTAACACCAAGAGAGAGGGGTGTTGGTTGTGTGAATCCTTTGCGTCCTGGCATGCCCCGCTGGATCCCTACTAAATCTTTTTACTATCTTTTTTACTGTCTTTTACTGTTTTTCTTTTCACTGACTTTTACTATTGCCACGAACCAAGATGGCAGCCGTGGTTTCCCTGAGGGGATGAAGCCTCCGCTGCCATCTTTGCTGATGTCAGAGATGCATGTCTATGCTCCTTGTGCAGCAGTGTTGTTTGTGTGACAACAGTGCCCCTGTGCCCTATGCACATCTCCCCTGGCCAAAGTTGTGGCACGCCATTCCCCCATACATCAAAATAGTGTTTGGTGTATGTTTTGGTGGACCATGCAACCCTGGAGAATTACACAGGAGTTGCAAGCACCACACTGTGGCCTTCAAGCCATGCTTCCGTGCCACAGTCCTAAAGGAGCTGTTACCCATTGCAGTTTTGGGTGTGTTACATGTTTCCGTACTGTCACCCCTCCTTTTTTGGGATTCTTCCGTTTCGTCAGCCCCACCAGTGCTACAATGTTTTGACATCAGGATGTCAGCAAATTGGCCTACCAGAAGAAGAGACCCCCTCTTGAGCATGTGGGTGCTCTTCATGTTGCGCTTCTTGCACCTCCTCTTCCGAGGACAATTGCTCTGGTGGTGGATGCATTGTGGGTTGAGAGGCCAATTGCTAATACACTTAGGAATTAACCCTGCCATTACATCACATGTAGTGCATGGTATATCTCATACTGCTGTGCGTAGCAGCAGGTAACAAACCCCAAGATGAATCCTGTTTGATATGGCAAAGTAATCATTCACTTTGTGGCCACACATAGAAATTTGTTATGAATGGTAGCTCTCAACGCATTAGCCTGTAAGCAAAAATCCAAAGCAGCACTGGGGACATTATTGCAGAGTGTTACAGAAACAGTTAAATTACCTGTTCTGTCAAAGTCAACAAAAGCTGTGCTGGTGAACCTGCTGATATCACATGCCCACCAAACCATATCAACACAATAAAGTTTCAGTACTTCTCCATAAAGTGTGCTTACCAGCCGTCTGCTGATCCACCCACAAAGGACGCCCCCCTTCCTTCCACAAGCTGTAAAGCTGTTTGAAATAAGGTGGTCTTTTCTGCGGTGGGGGGGCCCTTGGGATTTTTCCATTGCAGAAAAAAAGTCTGCTTTCAGCCTCTTGAACCGTGCACTCACCTGTGCTACAGTGTGCACATATCCGGCGTCCCCCAGCTGATGTGCCACCGATTGAAAAATTGGAGCTGTCAGAAGGGGGGTGCTCCCCATCAGATGCACCGCTTTCCTGCAATTCTTGAGTAAAGAAAGCATGAGGAGGATCTCGTCGGGGCATCAATACCTACCCTTGTGAATGGCAGCGAGCGGCATTGCTTCCTAGTTGTTGGCTGTGCAGGAGGACAGTGGAAAGTTTGCGGAGAGTTTCGCAGACTTGCGGGGAGTGTTCGGTGCTGGGCGTCCTATGCAACAAACACACGTGTTTGCATTGAGTGTCTGGGGCACCCATAACCATAGAGGTTGCTCCTGTACCGTCCTAAACAGCCCACATCGTTCCTTTATTGCCATCCCAGGAGAAATCAGTGGGATTGCCAGCATTGTGTACCCCCGGGAAACTTTATTTTGGAAAAAGGCAAAGCAACATACATGCTGGTATAGCAATATATCGCAAAACCAAGCAATAAAAAATAACGTGCATGAATTGATGTCATGGAAGTGGTTAGCTAGAGCGTCCAGCGCCAACAACCATAGAGACTGCTGGTATCCCTGCCTAGACATGACACGTCATTACTGGTTTGCAGTGCAATGACAAATGAGTGGAATCTCATAAAAGGCTGAACCACATGCCGCCGGTTTAGCGATATATCGCAAATGCAGGGACACAGCAATACTGAACTGGAGCAGAAGTGTGGATGGGAGGTCCATATATAGAGAGAGAAACAGAGAGCGTCAGAGCCCCCCACGGAGGCTCTTTAGGCAGCCCGGAAAAGGCAGAAATGGATGACCAGTACAAATGGAGGAGCCCTCGTTGCCAGACCTTCCTTCCTTCCGACAATCCTCGCTCAGTCGCTCACTATCTTTCCCGCTCACTCTGTCTAGATCATTAAGAGTCATGTCTGGTAACAGACATTCAAACACACACAAGCAAAAAAGTTTGGGTGACATCAATCCGAGAGCTGGCTTGCATATTCCCCCCCGCCCCTGCCGCCCAATGATGGATATCTTCGTGGATGCAGGTCGACGGCCCCTGCCACAGCCTCCCCATGACAGCCTCCCCGCCCTGGAAACCACCACCATCTCTGTCCCCAAATGTCGGAGGGGGTGTGTTTCACCCTTGCAGTTACCGACAGAGATTATTGTAATTGCCAGCGTGTGTACAGATTCAATTTAGCGTCATTGCGCATATTCAAGCAAGAGGCACAAGTACAGGAATTACTGGTGCGCAAGTTTCTTTTTCCACAGAGAACACTTGCAACCGGCGCAAGGGGAAAGGGGCATCTGGAAATATTGGTAACTAACAGTTTTGGCTGCACACCTAAGTGGAAAACAAAATAGGTCTGTACATTGGCATTATAACACAGAGATGTATAGTGAGGATGAAATCCACTTAAAAAATGTTCTCCATTATAAACTGAGCGATAGCACCGCATTCCCCCTGCAAGCATTGGAATTGTCATTTCCGCTCCAAGGAGGCTCTGTAAGGGAAACTCCATTAGCAAACAATCAGGAAATTCAAACTTTCGTGCTCTTGTGTTCAAGCTCATGCCCGTGGGCTTCAGTGCAAAGGGGGGGAAGCATACGTCATATTTTACAGACGAATTAGATGATAGGGGGTGGTGCCGCGGGAGGGGCTGGGAAAACCCGAATAGCTTTTACACGTCCTCCTGTTGCCTGTGCGGGCGCAGAAAAAGAGGGTTTTTTAAACCGGGAAAGAGCGAACTAATAGGCGAGTGAGGACTGTAAGATGACAACGCGAAAATGGAAAACATGGATTATCCAGGTAAGTCTGGACGAGCCCAAAGCCTGATTCGGGTGGATTCAAGCTTTGGCTGAGTTAGGTGAAGACAGCCCTAGATTGTTCCAGGTTAGGTTGGGCCTCCTGGAGTGATCTGTGGCTGTCAAGGGGTGAAGCATCAGGTGGGAAGAAGGATCTTTGGCTGTGTATACCTGTTCCTGGCAAGGGAACACAAGCACAGTCAAAGTGAGTAAGATTGAACCCTCTGCTCACCAATCCTGCACGCTTCAGGGAACAAAGCACCCAGTACTACTCTCTTCAGTACATTCCTGGAGGGAGAGGAGATCTGTGTCTACTTCCCCCCTCCCAACTGTGTGTTCAGTTAGGGTTTTAAAAACCCCAATTCAACATTAGCCTTTCCCCTGAATTGCTTTGGGGCCAGATCAGGGTCAGTTGTCCCCCAGGTTCGTGGGGAGGGGGGCTGGGCACAGCCCTAATGAATGTTTGTGAATCAAATTAGGTTGAATATTCATTATCATATAATCTCCCCACAGACAAATCAGAATGAATGCTCAATAAAGACCAGACATAATTTAACCTTTGTGCAAGGAAATCAGGATGGATGCTCAAAAGACAGGTGGCTTGGAGGAGCTCTTATACCAAATCAGATGATAAGTCCATCTAATTCTACAATGCTAACTGGCTGTGGCTCTCCAGGGTTTCAAATAGAAGTGTTCCCCTCTCTTACCTGGAAATACTAGGGACTGAACTTTAGGACCTGATGCATTCAAAGCATGGTCTCTACAACTAAGTTATGGCCCTTGGAGGGTCAGGGATGGAAATCAGTCACATAGATCTAGCAGGATAAGGAGGAACCAAGGCAGAGTCAGGCATCAGAGGGGCAGAGTCAGGTAAAAACTTGGCAGATCAGAACATGCACACTAGTGTATCAGTCACATAGCTGAGCTCAGGCCCAGGATACTAGTTCACATGAAGCTGAATGTGAGTCTGCAGGTGCACATACACCCAGGTTCTGTTGAGTTGAGGGAGAGAGGAGCATAGCAGCTGGGTGATGGAGCCACAGCAGTTGCAGGGATTTGGTCTCCCAACAATCCCTGTGTGGCTCAAACAATAGCACCCAAACTTCACCTCTGAGGCAGAACTGAAATCAGAAGTCGTCATGTGGTCAAAGACACCTTGACTATTTCAATTGGCTCAAACTATGATAGCTAGACAGTCACCCACAGTAGGTTGGTTGGATCATGAAACAAATGTCAATAGTTGCTTCCTATGTTCTAAAACAAATGTCACTAGTTGCTTCCTATGTGTTCCCAAGCAAAACTCATTGTCCTGGTTTCAAAGTTTAAAGCTCTGGAATTCAGGTATCCAAAGTACCACCTGCACCCACAAGCATTTAATCAACTAAGACAGGTGTCCTTGCCATCTTACGTTAGGCAGGTAGAAAATGGGAATAGGTCCTTCTCAGTGGTGGCATCCCACCTTGGAATGCCCTTCCAAGGGGTGTTTGCTTGGTGCCTAATTTTAGTTGCTAGGCCAGGGATAGGGAACCTTTGGCCCTCCAGATGCCATTGGACCACAACTCCCATCATCCCCTGTCAATGCAAGGGCTGATGGGAGTTGGAGTACTGCAAAATCTGAAGGGCCACAGGTTCCCTTTTACATTGCAAGCTAAGCCTCTACATTACAGGCTGAGACCTCTTATCATAGCAGGGCCAAATAGCCACCATTTTGTTGTAAGAATGGCAGAAGGCATCATTTTCCATCCTGCACTGTATCCATCACATGCAGAACTGTTCTGACTGCACTGCAGTTTGTCTTCTGCCAAAAACTGCATCATTCATCTCACTGTCTGCTGCAGTTAAATAACATAACTTACATAATTCAATTACGTCAGTTACATTACCTTACATTATTCCATTCCATTCATGTCAATGGAAAGGAAAAGGCAATCAATTATGTATCATTTTGTGGACTGAAAGCAAGGGCAACAGCTAATAACGACTGCATTCACTGGATTAATTTCCATTCTGGACATGGGACAAATAAGTAAATATCAGCAGTTTCCGCTCCCATTTCTGATTTCGTTGGAACCCTCCACCATCCCTGTTTGGGAGGCTTAATGCAATCTAATAGTTTTCAGGTGGTGTCTTACCATTGCTGATGAGACAGCCGAGAGCTCTTCCCTGCAAGAGTGATGTAGCAGCATTCCCACTGGGGCATTGAAGCCACCCTGGGCTCCTAGTGGGAGGAAGGATATAAATTGAATAAATAAATAAATAATTCTGTTCAAAATTAAGAAGGAACACTGCCAGGCTGCTCTACTGCCACGTGAACAAGAAGGCTCATCAGTAATTGGCAGAGGTGTAGGTATCCAATGTATTTTAAGGGTACTTAAGAACGTAAGAAGAGCCCTGTTGGTTCAGACCAGAAGTCCATCTAGTCCAGCATCTTGTTCTCACAGTGGCCAAACAATTGCCTATGGGAAGCCATTTCTATTTTTTTCCCTATCTTCAGTTCACTTGACCACATTTCCACGGCAGCTGGAGAATGTGTTTTAATCCTTATGAAAATTCATCAGCATTTTAGCGCAAATTTCTCCTATGCACATTTTTGTATAATTTTTTTACTGAATGTATACGTTTTTGCAAGGCAGTTCCCCCTAATATAATGCATTTTTAATGTTTTCACTAGTATATGCCTTTGTATGCACACTTTACCGCAGTAAATGCATTTTTGCATATATTGCTTGGCTGGAGCACTGTGCTGCAAAATTCAGAGATCTGCAGATTTTGAAGGGCGGCTGTTTCAATTGGCATATTTTTTTGGAAAGTGTGAATTAGGCAGGTTTACCTTTAGTGCAAACAATCTAATTTCTCCACAATTTCTAAGCAAGACCTGCGTACAACACAGCACTTGTGATTCTCAGCAGCTGGTATTCAGGGCATACTGCCTCCAGCAGTGGAGTAGAGCATAGCCATCATGGCCAGTAGTATCATCTGATGCTACTGATGTTGCATGTTTTCGTCCAGTCTAATTGTTGCTTTTATCGTCTAGCCGCTGCTTTTATCCTTTTTGGACTGATTTTAGAGATTCAGAGATTCTACATCCCTTCAGTTTTTGTAACCCACCTTGGACATTCTTGTAAGTATAAGACAGAATTTAAAAACCTTTTAATGAGGAAGCCATGCTTGTATCCTGATTTGGATTTGAAAGCACATGTTATTTCCCTGAAATATCTCCATTCTTGCCTGTGCTCTCCCCTCCAACAAAAACAAAAACCCCAGTGTTGCAGCTAACTTGTAACTCAGACAGGAGCCTGGTTTTGTGAGCTAATAAGGATTTTAAATCTCTGGGCTTGATGTATTTAGTATCTGTTGCTTCTGTGATTCTGGCTGCCTTCTGCAAAAGTATTGTGTGTTGGTGTAGATTTTCCTCTGCTTGCTCGAGGCCACAACAGTATCACTGTTTTATGTCATGTCCCATTTTGTCTCAGCAACTCTCATGCAAGCTCACATGCTATAAACTGCTTCCCCTCCCCCTTTTCCACCAAGGATGGAGAATGTTCATCTATATACTATGACAGGTCTGGATTTATCATTACGCTAATCATGCTATAGAGCAGGGTCCCAGCCAGCTCACTTTGAGCAGGAATCCAAAGCAGGGGCCCTGGGACCGTGAAGGTGAATGTCTCGAGTTCTGTTTATCCATGTAGAACAGGGGTGTGGAACCTCCAGCCCATGGGCTCAGCTTGGCCCACCGTGCCTCTCCATTTGGCCTGCAAGGCTCTTTTCCCCAAACCATGCCCACCAGCTCCTCACCTGATGCTATCAAGTGTGGGGCAGGTAGAGACGTGGCTGGATTGGCTTCGTGCACACTGCAAAAATCAGGATTGCACTCCCTACATATTATCTGGTGTGGCACGGCAGTTCAATGCTGCTTAGTTTGGGTATGCTTTATAGACCTGAACCCTGCGGAAAGGAGTGCGGAACTCGCCTTGCATCAGCTTGAAGTTCAATCCTGCTTGGTCACTATCTACCCCAAGCCCAGCAAGGCCAACTCTGACAGGTGGGTGGGGCTACACACATGCCAATCACCTGACAACAAGACATCAGGTGATCGAAAGGTGGTGACCCACCCATCTGTCAAAGCTGGCCAACAGGGCAGGGGGAGATAAAGATCTGGCCCACACCCCTGATGTGAAATCCACTGGTCCCACCACCCACAAATTCCACTCACTCATCCAAACCTGTGAGCAAACCCCATATCTATAGAATTTGTATGCGCATTTGAGAGAGATGACTACACACACACTCACCCTTCTAGGAGGGTGGGGAAGGTATCCGGTCTGGCGTCATCCTTGGGCAGCTGCCAGGAACTCATCAGGGTCCACCACCATTTGCTTAGAGCCCCTCCTTAAAAAAAGTCTAGTGCTGAGTTCCAGGTGACCAAGCAGCTGCCATTTTAATTTCTCACAATGGCCCTAACATAGCATTGTCCTGGGTCATTGAAGGAAGTGCCAAAGGTGACTGTTCATTATCAGCTGCAGGAGTGCTGCCCTTGAATAAACCCTCTGAGAGACCCACCTAGTATAGGGGTGCCCCCCATGATGGCTCTGTGCCAAGGGCCCACTCAGCCAAATATGAATTGTTACACATGTTTCAACTTCAAATTAGATAGAATTATATTTTGGAGCATGGGTCATGACAAAAACCATACTCTGATGTACATATGTTAAAATAAAAGGGGGGAAACACCTTTGGCATCCAGAGTCTACATACATATTTATCACTGTTAACTAATAGAAGCTCCTCTGGTTTTTGGTGATTTGACCAAATACAGTCACAGGAAGAAACTGGTCTAGATATCTGCACCTTGTTTCCTTATCACTGCGGTATTTCAACAAGTAGCATAGTAAAACTCCAACTGCATCATTTGCACATTTCCAAATTTAATAGGACATTCCTGAAATGACCAGATAAGACTGCAGAGGCAGTCCAGTCCTCCTTAGTCCAGCCGGTTCTCCTGCTCCGGATGGCCGGCCGCTTCGCCCCTCCTGCTTGGTGCCGCTGGGGGGGACCATCGCGGCCGCTGCTGCCCAGCGGCGCCCACAGCAGGAGGGGTGAAGCCGGCAGCCGTCCTTTCCGGAGCAGGGGAACCGGCTCCGGGGCTAAAAAGGAGCCGGCCCGGCCTGCCCTCCATGGCTCCTGCTGAGGCTGACAAGCCGCGTCGCCCATCTCCTAGCAACCGCTGCCGAGACGGGCCGACACGGCCTACAGGCTCAGCAGAAGGCTTGGGAAAGGAGGATGGCCGCCGGCTTCACCCACTGGTGTGGGCCTCGTCTTGAGACGCTGGGCGCGGCAGCGGCCGTGTGATGCCCCCCCCAACCAGAGACTGCAGCCTGCCTGAGCCCCAGGGGAACTGGCTCTGGTTCCGAATCTGGACTGGGCCAGGGCTAAGAGGGAGCCGGCCCAGCCTGGGCTCCACTGCCACCACTCGCCTCCACCCACGGCAGCGGCCGCGATGGGCCCCCCTGCCCCCAACCAGAGACTGCAGCAGCCTGAGCCCCAGGGTAACTGGCTCCGAGTCCGGGCCAGGGCTAAGAGAGCCAGGCTGGCCCAGCCTAGCCTCCACTGCCACCGCTCGCCTCCACCCACCCATGGGCCATCAGATCATCACCCTCACGCACGCGCCTCACCTGTATGTTCTGTGGGTGGGTGGTGGCGGGAGCGGGCAAGGGCTACTGCTGCTGGAGAGGTCCTTCTCCCTCACTGTGGCGGTTGCTCAAGTCCTGCCTGCCTGAGCAGCCTGAATGATAAAGAGCGGAAGTCGGCCAGCCGCAGCCCAATGTATGCGTGGTCAATCACGCATGCGTGGCTGAGGGGGCCAATGAGAACTGGAGATCCACCTTTTTAAAACAAGTATTGCCGGAGGCCGGAGACGGCCCCTTTTTCCCTGAGTCTCCGGCCGAAAACCGGAGACCTGGCAACCCTAACCCCACAGGTGTTCACACACCGGTAGAACTGCCACCACCAACCCAGATCTCCCCCAACTTCATCCCACCGCTTTGGCCTGCCCCATCCCTATTCCAGTGTGTACATCACTGCTGCCACCACTCACCACGAAGATACAACAGCTTCTGTCTCCCCCCTCACAAGCCACCACTAGTGGGGAGAAAGGGGAAGAGAGACTTCTTCACACAGCTCATAGTTAAACTATGGGATTCGCTTCCACAAGGAGTAGCAATGGCCACCAACTCAGGTGGCTTTAAAAGAGGATTAAACAAATTCATGGGAGATAAGGCTAGTAATGACTACTAGCCACAATAACTAGGTTCTGCCTTCACCGTCAAAGAAGCATGCCTTGGGACCCCAGGTGCTTTGAATCGCAAATGGGGAGACTGCTGTGGTGCTAAGAGTCTTCTTTCAGGCTTCCAATAGGCATCTGTCTGACCACTGTGAGAACAGGATGCTGGATTTCGTGGGCCAGTGACCTGATCCAGCCTTCTTAAGAGACAGAGAGAAAGGAGTGGTGCACACAGAGAGAAATGGTGGCCTTGCCCACTTTTTGTTTTGGCCCCACCCACCTACAACTGGCATGTTTCTCCTGGCAGATTATTCCCAAGCCAAGGAAATGCATCCCTCAACAGGAATATGGTTGTCCACCACTGCTGCATGCCATTATGTGGCCTAGCCAATGACTTTCATAAAAGAACAAGGGATTCTCAATGGAGCATCTCAGGATCATGGTGAATATATTGCCAGGCTCCATGGATGTAGAGAACGGGAAATAAAAGCACCCAACAGATAAATCAAAAGCAGATCCAACAGGTGGAAGGTTTCATCAGCAAGAAGAGAAGTTAGTAGCCAGCCCATGGTAGTTGCCAATGATAGGTCAAGGAAGAAGTAAGCCGATGAAGGAGGAGGAGGTCTAATGTAGAGCAAATGTAAGACTCTGATTGGGCTTCCACATAAAATCATGTATTTATATCCTACTCTTCCTCCCAAAGGAGCCCAGGGCATCAAACATATCAATAAAACAATTTAACAAGAAAAAGAAAAGCATTCTAAAAACAGTTAAAAACATTCTGAAACACAGTTAAAGTTAAAAACATTCTTTCATCAGTGATCTTCAGGTTGCCAGGAGCAGTCCCCTTCAGCCGTCAAATGCTTGGGTAAAAAAGGGATCTTTTCCAATTCCTCCTGAAAGTCAATACTGACAGAGACAGATGCATCTCACTGGGGAGGGCATTCCACAAATGGGGAGCCATGACTGAAAAGGCCTTGTCATGTGTCAGCACCAAGTGGGCACCCTTGGTGACAGCGCCGCCAACAAGGCCTTGTCTGTCGATCCCAGGGTCTGAGATGGTTGATATAAGGAAGAAGATACACTGTAGGGAGAAAGGAATAAAGCTCACTTAGCAGCAAATCATGTTACTGTAACAGGAAACAGGAAGTCATATATAACCTTTGGCCCACCAATCAGGAGTGAGCAACTGAGAGAGACGAGCAAACTCGTTTTAAATACCATCTGTAAAGTACAGGAATTGGCCCCACAAAGAGCTGCTGGATGGCAAGTCATCGAGGACTTTGGTCTGCAGTAATATGCTGGAGCCATGCAGCCCTCCTCGATAGCATCTCCCGATCACAGCTTGAGCCTAATTACATTTGGTGTTCATTACATTCATCTTCTTGTGTCATTTGGTTATTTCACCCAGCTCAGTCATCCATTCCATTTAGTGGAAGGGGAAGGGGCTGGAGGGGACTTGACTTGCAAAGAGACACTCACAAACACACACGCGGAAAAGACTTTGTAACGAACTTAAGGACGTTTCAAGCAGCTACATTCAAAGGTGTGCTTCACTGCAAATATTTCTGGCTTTAAAAATGCCCTCAGATCAGAGAAACGCAACGAGAGGAAAGGAGTAACTGGCCCTTTATGGAAGAATTTCCAGTATTTTATAGCTTAACAGCCAAAGGTGTGAAATAGCTGAAACTCTACTTAACACTGTCTGATCTCAAAGCTGTCAATGTCACATTGCTTTGTGCATGTCTCAGTAGTCATAAAAAGAAAGCTGGCATTCTGAAACAATGAAAATTGAGCCAACGTCGTGACTAAAGGTAGAAGCCCTCTTCTTCCATTCCCTCTTCTATATATCTGCATCACGTGGGCAAAAGTGGTCATCCATTTATCTAAGTCCTCACACCCAAAATTGTTTCCACAATTGTACATGGGAACGTAAGTACATGGTTTATACTGAGTTAGACCACTGGCACATCTAGCTCAGTATTGTCTACACTGGCTGGCAGCAGCTCTCCAGAGTTTCGAGCAGAAACCTTTCCCATCCCTACCTTGGATATGCCAAGGGTTGAACCTGGGACATTCTATATGCCTGTGACTCCCAAACTAGTTTCTCCATGGTGTGTGTTATGTGAATTCAAGTCAATTTAAACTTATGGAGACCCTATGAATCAGCGACCTCCAACAGCATCTGTTACAAACCACCCTGTTCAGATCTTGTAAGTTCAGGTCTGTGGCTTCCTTTATGGAGTCAATCCATCTTTTGTTCAGTCTTCCTTTTTTTCTACTCCTTTCTGTTTTTCTCAGCATTATTGTCTTTTCTAGTGAATCATGCCAAGGGTCTTGGCAGACTGCTTGTTGTAGCAATGGTAATGTGCTATGCTAGAAGCTGCTTGATTCTGAATTGTATTTGTTCACTTCTTTTATGTCATACATTGTATTTTAAAGCATTACAATTTGCATTCCATAGAATTCGAATTGTAATAAAATAAAATAGACTACAAGAAATGGAAGAAGCAATACAAATCCAGTTCAAAATTGAAATGAATATTTCATATGGACATACCATGGGCCATGTAAATGGTGGTCCATGGACCATAGTTTGGAAACCCATGCAGCACACAAAATATATGCTCTACTGCTGAGTCATGGCCCTTCCCCTACATCAGGTGTGGGGTACCTTTGTCCCTCCAGATACTGCTGAACTACAACTCCCATCATCCCTTACCATTGGGCATGCTTGTTGAGGCTGGGGGGAGTTGTAGTGAGGCAACATCTGGAGGGCCAAACGTTCTCCACACCATCAACAACATTTGTGACCAACAAGCTACATCCCTGGCACCACCCACGTTGCGCAACTGAGAAATTAAGTAGGGTCTTGGTTTGAGTTCTCACCATAAAGATGCTTTTTTTAAAAAAGCCAGTGCTGATAACAGCTTATCCTAAAAGATGGATAAAGAGATTACAGAAGTATAAACCCCAGACTGGAAGCAAATCTCTTTCTTTAAATTGTCCCTGCATCCATGCTTTGTCGAAAAAGAAAGTGATTACAATTGGGGGGAGGGTGTGCTGAGAAGCAAAGCCCTTGAGAAGCAATCTTTTCATAACTTCGACGTTTTTTTTACAGGCAAGTATAATTATAGTTTTGCATAACCATCTAATGAAAGGAAGTCCTCTCTTGCCGTGTTAATAAAGGACCTTGCCTAGCATGTTAACAAAGCAAAGGCATTCGATGTAGGTAATGTCACTGTGTAATTAGCATGCTCGTAAGATGACTTAAGATTACAGTTTATCTGAATCTAATAACCACCTATCAGCAGCTTCACTGCTCTGTCTTTTTCAATATATCTTTCCTCTTGAATGGTTTGAGTATCTACCCACTCACAGAGGGGGCTCGTCATATGCAAAAAATAATAGAGGAAAATAAAAAGATGCTTCTAAAAGAAATTGTGTGTGTGTGTGTGTGTGTGTATGAGTGAGTGATGGGGAAGAAATTCCCTTTGGTTCACATTTTAATATGAATCTACCCAATTAACACTACCCAAAACAGTATATTAAATGCAATGCAGCTATCCTTCAAAATCCACATCTCCAAATTTTGTGATGCCCTTCTCTAACCAAAAAATTCCTACAAAAAGGCATATATTAAGGAAAAGTGTCTATAAAAATGCACATATTCATGAGGATAACATCCAGAAATGCATTATACTGGGAAACTGATTGCAAAAATGCATTTATCAGGCAAAACCACATACAAAAAAGTATATATTAGGAGAAACACACTCTAAAATGATGGTGAATGTTATTGAGGACTAAAAAAATACGCATGGCTAATGATAAGGCCAACAGGAGATATATTTCCAAACATCTGAGAGAACATAGGAAGCTGCCTTATACCAAGTCAGGCCATTGGTCCGTCTAGCTCAATATTGTCTGCAATGACTGACAGCAGCTCTGCAGGGGTTCAGACAGGGGGCAGCCCTATCTGAAGAAGCCAGGAATTGAACCGGAGTGATGCTGCATGCAGACCAGATGCTCTTGCCCTTACTCTTTCAAATGTACATAATTGTAAGGTCCTATTGCTGCATGCCCATTCTCACAGGGTCTTTGAATTTATGGGGCAGACAGTACTGGAAGGAAGAAGCCGGTGGGCTGCTCACTGAGCAGTTGCGTAGAATACCCCCTTCGCAATGTCAAAAAATTGGAAGGCCAAAGGTCCACACAGTGATAGCATCACTTGGGTGTTTCCCCAGAACTAACAGGTTCAGCGAGACTAGCAATCTTTCCCAGGGAATTTGCATTCTCGGGACCCCTCCAGAAGTCCTTTCTATTGTGCGTCCATGATGTTTTGTGCTCACAATGGCATCAGGGCAGTTACACCACTGGAGTCTGGCCCATTAGGGCAAATGGGGCACTGCCCCACCAAACTAAATCTGCCCTCGGCCAGCCCCCACCTGCCTTCCTTATTCCTTACAGCCAGTCCAGGGGGTGGCACTGCCTGTCAGACTCCTCCTCTTTTGTTTCAGTGTTGCCCTAGCAGAACTCAGCAGGGGGAGGATGGGGACAAAATGAGCATGAGTTGGCTCTGCCTGTCATTGGCTCTGGCTCCACCTACTGTTGGGCTCCCTGCCTTCCGCCCCACCAGTCCCAATGGGCACCAGCCACCACTGAGTTATATACAGTCACACTTTCAATACCATTTGTGCCTGCGAAACACTGGCGCGGTCCTACTGCTTTTGTTTGCAATGGGAGCATGTCCTCATAGAATCATAGAATAGTAGAGTTGGAAGGGGCATATAAGGCCATCAAGTCCAACCCCCTGCTCAATGCAGGAATCCAAATCAAAGCAATCCTGTAGTTTCCTGCTAAAATCCTGTACATTTTCATACCATACATGTTCTGGGGCAATTGTTGTTACATTGGTGCCACTTTTGTTGCCCTATAGCACAAGAGTGCTCTTCCAATAATGTGGTGACATGGGGGAAGCACTACAGAGCAACTAATAAAGCAGAATGACGTGGACCAACGGAACAAGAATTTGACTCAGTATAAGCCAGCTTCATCTGTTTCACACGCACACGTGTGTCTGCGTGCATGCGTGCATGTGCGTGTGTGTGCCTGTATGGTCCAGTATAAATCCACCACTAATGCGTAATTATTGTGTCAATGACATGCTGTAGAATACACCTACAAAAAGCCATCAGTCTAGAGGGACCCTCACTCTTTCACACATCCCTGAAATTTCGAGGTTTCAGGAAGAGATGGCAGGACCATAATCTTCCAGGCCACTTGGGTTCAAGGATCCTGCCTTAAAGCAGCAACTAGGTGGCATCTTGGTACAGCTCCAGTCTCACATAATCATATATGTGTCACCTTCTGTGTGTGACTTTCTATCCTTCAAGATACAAGGCGACTCTTGGTCATAATGGGATGCAGAATTCTTGAGCCAACAAAGGATTTCTTTCCATTTCTCGCTCATTAAAGCCATTTTTGCAGGAGTGCCTGCAGAATCTCTCTCTCTCTTCCCAATTCGTTCCATATTGTAGCCCTGATGGCCACAGGAGGTTTGAGAGGTTGGGGGCAGGCAGAGAGAAAAACCTTGCAATAAAGAAATAAACATGCCACGACAACTCACTCTTCGGTCGATGCACTGTTGATTCATCTGCCCCCGCAACTAAATATCCATCTCTATCGCCTCTTGCTCGATCAGGTTCGAGAAAGTCATCTGAGTGAGTGAATGACTGAGGGGGGGAAGCGAGGGGAGAATGACAGAGAGCAGCACAGTTTTGGCTTGTCGTATTTTTCCCCCTATTTTTCTAACATGTACATCTCAAGGCTGGCAGAGTAATAAGTCAGTCTTGTTAGGGGAACCGCAAGTGTGCAAAAGTTTCAATCTAGCAGCATGGTAAAGGCCCACTGAAGCAGCGATAGAGAACCTGTGATGCTCCAGATGTTTATTTATTTATTTATTATTTGATTTATATCATGCCCTTCCTCCCAGCAGGAGCACAGGGCGGCAAGCAAAAGCACTAAAAACATTTTAAAACGTCATAGAAACAGACATTAAAATACATTAAAACAAAACAACTTTAACAATCTTTTTTTTAAAAAAGCTTTGAAAACATTTTTTTCAGAAAAAATTAAAACATATTTTTTTAAAAAAAAAAAGGTTTAAAAGCATATTAAAAAGCAATTCCAACACAGAAGTAGACTTCTTGTTGGACTCCAACTCCCACCAGCCTTAGCCAGCACAGCCAATGGACAACAACAATGACAGCTGTAGTCCAACAACATCTAGAGCAGCCGTTCCCACCCTTTGGGTCCCCAGATGTTGCTGGACTACAACTCCCATCAGTCCCAGCCAGCATGGCCAATAGTCAGGAATGATGGGTATTATAGTCCAGTAACATCTGGGGACCCAAAGGGTGGGAACGGCTGATCTAGAGGGCCAAAGGTTCTCCCATCCCTGTGCTGAAGGCACAGATAACCACCCATAGGGAAAACTGAATCCACACCCTGTCCTTCCAAATAGGGTGATTGGTACTTTCCAAGTGGACATGTCCAGGCTTCTGATTGGTGAGCTGATGCAAGCACATACAGGATATTTGCAGCCCAGCAGAAAATGTTTGTACCTGGCTGTGTTCCTCATTAAGAGGACCAGGTTACGAAATCAGACACACAGCCTATCCCATTCCAACCCCTCCTTCTGTAAAATGCATCTCCTTTGAGGTGGTACCTGTACAGCAGATTAAGACATTGTCAAGTATTTGCTAACCTACTTACAGGCATCATTGGTCCCCTGAGTCCTGGGAGCCTTACACCTTCCTTAACGGACTAACTGAATAGGTAAATGGGTTATATCAGGCCAGGAAATCAATGTGTATACTGTGTTCCCAGCCACAGATGAGCTTGTCGAAGGCATTTTATTATAGCTCTAGGAGCTGTATTGATCTGACCGTTAACTACTCAGAGGTGGCTAGCAATTCAATGAAGATACGTCCCTCTGTCCATCCAAATGCGTTCCCCCTTCAATAGCCCTTACAGACTAAGTGTTTGCAGATTGAATTAATTCAATGTTTGCTTAATCAAAACTGACTAAGCTGGAACTTAAATGCTATTAATTACAAAACAAATCGCATTCATGCAGTTAGTGTGATGTTGGGCTGAGATAGCTACATTGCTATTCAATCTTTGGATATTTTATTTAAAAATTATAATAAAATAAGGCTTTGTGGAATTGTGCAGTTCCTATATTTCTCTGCAAAAACTCCACAACAAATACTTCAGCTGCTCACTTTGAATTGTGATTTATTTTCTTCCACTTAGTTTATGGGCTGCATAGATATCTAACCTGGGGGGGGGATAAATAGCAATGCTAGAATTTAGAAACAATATTCATCTCTCTGAGCCACACAGAGATCCTTAGCTGGACCAATCTCACATCTGGTAAAGCTCACATATGAATCAATAGGGGTGTTCAAACATGTAGCCTCTCATACATCTGCTTAGCTACCCCCCCCAGATGTGCACAGAAGTTGTGGCTCCCCAGCAGCCCCACATTCAGCATGAGTGTGACAGGGCCCTACAGATGTTTGGATGTGCACACACAAGGATCCTCCTTCACACAATGGGGAGTCTTGATTGGCCCAGGTTCTCCCTCATGTGGAGGGCCCCAAGGCACATACGGCCCCTTCACGCTGACACCAAATGCATGGCCACTGGGAACATGGCCTGCAGGTACAATCCCAGTCTATTCCTCATGCGATGAATTCTGTATGCACAATGGCTTTCCCATAGCACCCTATTGTTCCCCCTGAAAAGCCACTGCTAATGGTCAGGGGAACCCCCTCCCCAGGTCCATCTGTGATGCAGCAAAGCAGGTGGGGTTTTTTTTTGCTGAAAATCATCACACACACATGCACAGGGAAAAATGTGGGAACAGAAAGCAGGATCAGCATCAGACTTCAGGTGCCCCAATGGAAGTTGCAGATGTGGTCTTATGGAAGGCTATCAATGGCCCTGACACCAGTCAGAGGTAGAATGCTTCTGAAAACCAGTTGCCAGAAGCTGCATGAGGGGAGAATGCTCTTGCACTCAGGTTCTGCTTGAGGGCTCCCCATGGCCATCTGGTTTAGTGTTGCCAGGTGTCCAGTTTTTACCTGGAGATTCCAGTTTTTGGGGGTCCTCTCTGGGTCTCCGGGTGAGTCACCTTAATCTCCAGACTCTTTGCTTGCATTTAAAAAAAAATTAAATTTCTAGGTGGTCTGGTTCAAAAGATATAAACCAAAATGTCAGCCACCCCTTCCCGAAACTTCCGTTAGCACCGGCTACTGTAATCCCTGCCCTTTCAGGATTTTAGCCAATAAGTGAAGTCAGGGTTGTGATTGACAAGATTTGTTGACCCCCAGGAAATACCTAAACCCCATTTCAAGTTCTGAGAACAGTTTCCTTTTCCTGCTTGCCTCACATCAGGAATTCAGTAAATATATAGCTTTCAGCAGCATAAAGAGTACTTTCTCTGGACAGGATTGGGACTTCTGAGTAAACATGCATAGGATAGCACTACAACAGAAGATCACAGCAGGATCTTGATGGACGTACACAGTAAACAATTTTAGTTATAATTATAATAAAAGTGTACATGCAGGTTTTTTTGATTACTTGCAAAAATGGCATATTAAACGTTTTATTTTTCAAACAATTTTTGAACAGGAGTTTTAAAAAGTGTACATGTTGCAGTGTTATACCTTTCTAATTAAGGAGTGAAACAAGTTTAAATTTTACTGGACTGTTGAAGAGGGCAGTTTATTTGTCATATTCTGTTTTGATTTGTCATATTCCCAATATAAAGCTTTTCTGGGAGTAAAGCTGCAATGCTAACTCCACATGACTGGGAGTTAACCCCATTGAATTAAGTAGGACTTGCTTTTGAGTAGGCATGGTTAGGATTGTGCTGAAAATCAGTGGAACTTTTCAGTGAACATAGAACAGGATTGTGTTGTAAATCTTTCTCTTCCCCTCCAATCTTTTTTCCTTTTTAAGCAATTAGGCAGGTGTCACTGCTTTTATTTGGCAAGAAAACTAGCTTATTTTCATTTTAAAATTTAATTGAAATGATTTATATCCAGGCAAAATTTATGAAGTAATGGATTCCACATAATACATTTAAAGCACATCCAACTCACATTTAAAGTGCATGACTTCCCCTAAAGTATCCTGGAAAGTATAGTTTCCCCCTCACAGATAGTTCCCACCACCCTTAACAAACTACAGTTCCCAGGATTCTGTGGTGGGATTCTGGTTCTTCAAATGAATGTTGAATGTGTCTTAAATGCACGGTGTGGATCTGCCCTAGTATGCTGTGCATTCATTAGTAAATTGAAAAGAACAATTTTAAAAGATATTTTTAAAACAGGGCTGTAGCTCAAAGGTAGGGCACATGCTTTGCATGCAAAGGTCCAATATTCAATCTCTGGAAGAGACTGTTGCCTGGAATTCTGGAGAGTCAATGCTAGTCCATGTCATCAGTACTGAGCTAGATGGTATCAAATGGCCTGACTTGATATAAGACAGATTCCTTTGTGCCTAAAAGAGGAAAGAGACCCAAGGGCAACAGTGTATCTGAAATTTATTTATGTATTTTATTTACCACATTTATATACCACTTTATTGTAAAAAAAAACCTCAGAGTGGTTTGTAGAAGGAATTAAAACAATAAAATTATCAGCAAAAACTATTAAAGACAATGCCCCTTCTATGATGAGCTTCCGTGGGGCCTTGAAGACCTGGCTCTTCAGGCAGGCTTTTGGGGTGGGTTAGGTTTCTACTATTATGGTTTTAAATTTTAACGTTTAATGTATTGTTTTTTATCTTGTATGTCGCCCAGAGTGGCTGGACAACCAGCCAGATGGGCGACTAATAAATTTAATAAATAAATAAATTTAATAAATAAATAAGTATTTAAAAACATTCAAAATAATAAAACCAACAAGAAGTTAAAAACAGATAAAAAACAGAATAGCTTCTACATGTCTGCATAGGCTTGCCTAAACAAAAATGTTTTTAACAGGTGCCAAAATGAGTACAATGATGGCGCCTGCCTAATGTAAATAGGTAGGGAATTCCGAAGCATAGGGGCTGCCTCACTAAAGGATCTATTTCTTACAGGAGCAGAACAAGTGCTATGTGTCACCTGTAACATGGAAAGCACACCTTGAACTTGGCCTGCTAGTAAATCAGCAACCAGTGCAGATTTCAGAGCAGAGGTATTATGTGCTAATAGGGCAGCCTTTCCCAACTAGTGGGCCACCAGATGTTGTTGGACCACAATTCCCATCTTTCCTGACCATTGGCAATGCTGGCTGAGGCTGATGGGAGTTGTGGTCCAACAACATCTGGTGGCCCATTAGTTGGGAAAGGCTGTAATAGGGTCTCACTCATGTCAGCAATTGTGCCGCAGCATTCTTCACTAACTGCAGCCCTCCGGCCAGGTTGTGCTGCATAGATGTTTCTGTTATCTTGGCTGACTGGCTGCCAGGATTTTTTTAGTTCTGGCTAGGAACTCTGACTGGTTGTGGGATGCTGAGTTTTCTGTCTTACTCATAGGAATAGTGTTGTTGTTGGTATGGTATTGCATTTAGGAAATCATCACTGCCTTTTTCTTTTTCTGTTTGCATTTAATTTACCTCTAACCTTACTCCCTTACATCCATAGAAGCAACAACAGTGGTTCCATGTGGTTAGCTCAACCCCCTTAAACCCACTAATGATGTGCCTTGCTATCTGCATGATGCTTTGTTTCTTGCCCTGTAGTGCTAAAACAGAATTCACATACTGGGAAGTGTGGCTTCAATTGCTGTTGTTTCCAATCTACTCCCTGTGAAGGTAGGCCAAACCATGTGTGTTTTCTCTCTGTCAGTTATTACTCACTGGAATTGGGTTGGCAGTCGAAGTGAGTTTATAGCAGCCACAGAGCAGGCAGGAAAGAATAGAGAATTTTCTTAACTCTTACCCATTTCTCAAGCCTCTCTCTGCAGTGAAGGGTCAAGTCTGTAAAGAAGTTTGTAGCAGCCATGTTAAAAGGCAGGCAGGGCATTCTAGGCAGGGGGTTGCCAACCCTGTTTTGATATGGATATCATTGCAGAGGATCCCTAGTCAAGCCTTACCAACAGCACAACCCTAACAATATTTACTCAGAAGTAAGTCCTGTTGAGTTCTATGGGGCTTAGTCCCTTAGTAAGTGTCTTTAGAATTTGCAGCCTTCAGGGGCATCCATCTTTACTCCTGAGTGCTCCCATCTAACATCTCCACAACACTAGGCTCCCTTCTTCCTACAACGGCCTTCTGGTGACTGGCCTGCCTTGAGGGCACTTAAACCCTTCTTGCCAGAAGCAAGTAGGCTAGATTAAATGTTCCCTACCCAGGCTTCCTAAGCCGGTGAGAAGGAATGCTCCCGTCACTTCAACTGTACTTGAAAACACCCTCATTTTGCCAAGATTTCTTTCTTAATTTCCAATCAGAATTTTTTTTGGTTGAGTGGTATGCTCCAAGCAACTGTGCTTAATGCTTAATGTATTATGCTTAATGACATCACTAGGGCCTGCCTCGTATGACATCACTAGGGCCCACCCCATGACATCACTAGGGCCTGCCCTGAAATCTCAGGGTTTGGGATGCTTCTGATCCAGCAGGGTTTTTTATGTTTTAAGTTGTAGTCCAATAACATTTGCAAATAGTAACCATAGTAGAAGGGGCAGCATTATCAAGATCAGGTCTGTGGCCCCATCTGCACTATATATTTAAAGCAGTATCATGCCACTTTAAACAGCGATGGCTTCTCCCAAAGCATCCTGGGACATGTAGTTTGCTATGAGTGCTAAGAGTTGTTAGGAGGCCCCTATTCCTCTCACAGAGCTACAGTTCTCAGATTGATTGAACAGTCAGTCCCTTGTCCATGGGAACTCTGGAAATTGTAGCTTTTTGAGGGGAATAGGGGTCTCCCGAGCTTGGAAAAGTTACTTATTTGAACAACAACTCCCATCAGCCCCAGCCAGCATGGCCACTGGATTGGGCTGATGGGAGTTGTAGTTCAAAAAAGTAACTTTTCCAAGCTCTGCTCCTGACATCCTTCAGCACCCCTAACAAACTGCATTTCCTAGGATTCTTTGGGAGACATGACTCTTTAATGTGGTATGATATTGCTTTATATGTATGGTGCAGACGTGGCCTGTTAACATGAGGAAAGGATGAACCCTTTCCCCATCACCCGCACCATTTTCCTGATGAAAAATTATCAGTCCCTGAAACCTATTTGCTCCATTAGGGAAAAATATTTATGCATTCAGCCTTGTCTGCAGACAAGCACTTTGGTCTGAACAGGAGGCTTTCATGATTTAGCTCATTCATTTCTCAAGGGCCACTGGCAGTTTTCTCATGTCACATCATCAAGGCATGCGGTACAGGAATCATATATTACATGCTATATAGACCGCCTTTCTGCCCATGCACTCAAGGTCATTTGCAGTTTTAAACAATGGCTTGTGAACTAAAAGACGCAATCTAAAAATATTTTTAATAATATGAAAGGGAGAAAGAGAAGAAACTAAACATATGCAGGCTTCGTCTTTTTTATAAAGACCCAGTTCATTGTGTGGAGAAGTGGAGACCGGTGGTTCTGATGTCAGTGAGGCAGTGAATCTGCTCTGGGTTTTAGTCCAAACTTCCAAGGAGCTGTCCAACAGCTTCTTGGAATTTCAGACTAAAACCCGGAGCGGATTCACTGCCCCACTGATATCGGAGCCACCAGTCTCCACTGGTGTGGAGTGGGGGTACCTCTGGACTGCCGCCATTTCCAGGTAGGGTTAAATCACATTCAGGCTGTGCAGTTAAAGCTGATTTGGCACTGCTGCACATCATTTAACCTTCCCATAAACAAATCAGAATGAATGCTCAATAAATAGCCCATGTCATCTAACCTCTATGCAGACTTTGCAAACATAGGTGGATGAATGTTCAATACATGCGTCATATGGAAATGGCCTGGCTACACCATCATTACATGCCCCTACGGGTACTGTGCATTCAAATTGCAGCCTATGTGCATGTGATCCTGTACATATAGGCCAAAATTGTATAGTCAGTAATAGGGATTATGGAGAATTTCATCTCATCCATGTTGAAGGGTGAATTGAAGGATATAACTTGTTCAAAAAGAACAGGAGGAATAGAAAGGGAAGCGGAGTCCAGCTATGTGTTAAATATATATATCCCTGCACAGAACTACAGGAGGATGAGCTTGGTAGCTCCACGGAGAGTATCTGGATTAAAATAAATGGGGCAAGGAATAAAAGGAACATGGTGGTTGGAGTCTACTACTGACCCACCCAATCAAGAAGACAAGGAAGAAACTTTTGCAAAGCAAATTGCCAATGTTTCGAGGAGGCATGATGTAGTAGTAATGGAAGACTTCAATTACCCCAATGTCTGATGGGTGACGAATTCTGCCAAACATGGCACCTCCAAGAAATTCCTGACTTGTGATGCTGATAACTTTCTCCTACAGAAGATGGAGGAAGTAACTAGAGGATTCTAACCAATAGCAATGACTTGGTGGATGAAGTGGCAGGGCAGGATTGCAGTTTGAAACTGATAGACAAATGGTCAAGGAATACCTAATCAATTTGAATGAATTCAAACCTGCAGGGCCCACAAAACTGCATCCTAGAGTATTGAAGGAACCGGCCGAAGAACTCTCAGAACCACTGCCTATTATCTTTGCGAAATCATGGAGAATGGGTGAAGTACCGGATGACTGGAGGAGGGCTAATGTTGTCCCTAACTTCAAAACGGGCAAAAAGAAGGAAACTGGAAACTGGAAACTACAGACCAGTCAGCCTGACATCAATCATTGGGAAAATTCTGGAGCAGACAACAAAGCAGTCAGTTTGTAAGCACTTTTAAAACAATGCAGTGATTAATGGAAGCCAACATGGATTTATCAAGAACGAATCCTGCCAGACTAATCTTATCTCATTTTTGATCAGGTAACTTTCCTGGTTGACTGTGGGAATGGTGTGGACATGATAGATCTTGACTTCAGCAAAGCTTTTGACAAAGTGCCCCATGATATTGTGATTAGCAAGCTAGCTAAATATGGGCTGGATGGAACAACAATCAGCTGGAACCACTGATGGCTACAGAATTGTACTCAAAGAGTGCTTATCAAAGGTTTCTTCTCAAACTAATAGGAGGTAACAAGCAGGGTACCATCCTGGGCCCAGTGTTCTTCAACATTTGTATTAATGACTTGGATGAGAAGGTGCAGGGAATGCTTATCAAATTTGCAGATGATACAAAATTAGGAGGGATAGCTAATACCCTGGAAGACAGAAGCGAAATTCAAAGGGATCTTGATACTCTGGAGCATTGGGCTGAAAACATCGGAATGAATTTAACATGGATAAGTTCAAAGTTCTATACCTAGGAAAAAGAAACCAAATGCACATAAGGTGGGGGATACATGGCTCAGCAATACTATATGCAAGAAGGATCTTGGGATTGTTGTTGATCACAAGCTGAATATGAGCGAACAGTGTGATGTGGCTGCAAAAAAGGCTAAGGCTATTTTAGGCTGCATGAACAGTACAGTTTCCAAATCACATGAAGTATTGGTTCCCCTCTATTCAGCACTGGTTAGCCTTAAGTACTGCGTCCAGTTCTAGAAATCACACTTTAAGAAGGATGCAGACAAACTGGAAGAGGTTCAAAGGAGGGCAACATGAATGCTCAGGGGACTGGAAGCAAAGCCCAATAAGGAAAGACTGAAAGAATTGGGCATGTTTAGCCTTGAGAAGCAAAGACTGGGGGGAGATATGATAGCACTCCAAGTACTTGAAAGGTTGCCACACAGAGGAAGGCCAGAATCTCTTCTCGACCATTCCAGAGTGCAGGACAAGGAATAATGGACAATGGTACCAATTACCTAGGAAGGTGGTAGGCTCACCAACACTGGAAACATTCAAGAGACAGCTGGGCAGGCACCTGTCGAGTATGCTTTAATTTGGATTCCTGCATTGAGCAGGGGGTTGGACTCGATGGTATAGGCCCCTTCCAACTCCATGATTCTATGATTCTATTATTCTGTTTTGCTCCTGTGATGCCTAAACAAAGTGATCCCTCTTTATGTGAGCCCCTGCAAGGATTCACAGGATATCAGTTCTTTTCTACTTTTCGTAGCCTTTTTTGTGTTACATCGGAAGCACTGAAACCTGTATACCTTTCCTTTGAACGTCTCAGTGAGATGCTGATGGTAACCATTAACCAATCCATTCAGTCACTGTTATCAACAGTCAGTGTTATCTCCAAGTCTGTTGTCTCAGTCACCTCACTGCAATGCTGCAGGCACCAGCACAGGGAGGACAGAGATTAGTCAAACAAAGGAGGCGTAAGAGGAAATAGAATGGAAGCAAAATTATTACCAAAAAGAGTATGTTACTGTGCAGGTGAGTCAAGCATTCCAAAGTTTAGGTTAGGGTGGTTCACGTGGGTTTGTAAGGTGAAAAGAAGGACACACACACACACACAGAGAGAGAGAGAGAGAGAGAGAGAGAGAGAGAGAGAGTAAGTTGGGGGCAAACAGAAGTGATGATCATGCAGACAATATTCTAAATCTGTCAGTTTACAAAATAACGACATACACCTACTGAAACAAAACAAACTTAAGTTGCATGCAAAAGCCTAATTTAATTGCGAAACCAGATAAGCCTGATGACATCTTGAAGATAAGTAAAGTAGTGTAAACCAAGAAAATATTACAATTATATAAGAGGAATTTGTACTCTCTGCAAGGTGAAACGAAAACAGTTATAGTATCTTCACAAGCCATAGCAAATCAGAACCAAACAAAGGCATAAAATTAAGAAACACAAATAGCTACGGAACGGGATAGACTGAAGAATAAATGAAAAGTGAATCAACAGGTACACAGCAGCAAATCACATCCCCAGTTAGTGCACAGATTTTGTCTGGAAATTCACCAGAGGTTCATAGTTTCATACCTTTTAATGTGGGTGTATAGAGACTGCAGGGGCAGCGATGATGAGCTGGACAAATGGTTGGGGAGAAAAGCTGGCTCATGTTCATGCCTTCTCAGTGCAATGGCCCAATCCATATCATTTAAACTGGCCCAAAGTCATATAACAATCAGGTTGTCACCCCAAGAGACGAATCATAGAACAGCAGAGTTGGAAGGGGCCTACAAGGTCATTGAGTCCAATCCCCTGCTCAATACAGGAATCCAAGTTAAAGCATACCTGACAGGTGGCTGTCCAGATGCCTCTTGAATGCCTCCAGTATTGGAGAGCCCACTACCTCCCTAGGTCATTGGTTCCATTGTCGTACCGCTCATCATTTCCTGTTGTTTAGTTGAAACCTGGCTTACTGTAACTTGAGCCCATTATTCTGTATCCTGCACTCTGGTATGATAGAGAACAGATCCTGGCCCTCCTCTGTGTAGCTACCTTTCAAGTACTTGAAGAGCACTATCATATCTCCCTTCAGTGTTATCCTCTCAAGGTTTAACATGCCCGGTTCTTTCAGTCTCTCCTCATTGGGCTTTGCTTCCAGTCCCCTGAACATCCGTGTTGCTGTCCTCTGAACCTGCTCCAGTTTGTCTGCATCCTTCTTAAAGTGTGATGTCCAGAACTGGATGCAATACTTAAGATGAGGCCTAACCAGTGCTGAATAGAGGGGAACTAGTACTCCACATGATTTCGAAACTATACTTCTTTTAGTGCAGCCTAAAAGTTTGCTCATATTCAGCTTGTGATCAAAAACAATTCCAAGATCCTTCTTGCATGTAGTATTGCTGAGCCAAGTATCCCCCATTTTATAACTGTACATTTGGTTTCTTTTTCCTAGGTGCAGAACTTCGCACTATCCCTGTTAAATTTAATTCTGTTGTTTTCAGCCCAATACTCCAGCCTTAGATCATAGCTTAGTAGCAGAACATCTGCTTTGCATGTCAGAGCGTCCCAGATTCAATCCACAGGATCTGCAAGTAGGACTGGGAATACCCCCTATCTGAAACCCTGGAGAGCCAATGCCAATCAGTCTAAACAATACTTAGCTAGATTGACCAATTGTCCAACTCAGTATAAGACAGCCTCCCATGCACCTAGTCCTTTGGAGAGGGGCTGTACATCCATGGTGAAGCATCTGATTTGCATGCAGAAGGCCCCAGGTCCACTCTCTGGCATCTCCAGATAGAACTGGGGATGCCCCCTACCTGAACCTCTGGACAGTCTCTGACAGTCAGTGAAGACTCTACTCAGCTAGATGGCCCAAAGATGTGATTCAGTATAAGGCAGTTTCCTGTGTTTCAATTCTCCTTCAGTCAAGAGAAATGGCGACTGATCTTGGCAGTTCTGGTAGGAGAAGAGCTAAACAATTATTCCTAGCCAAGTAAATGGAGGTGGCCTCTATGATTCATCTCTCCCTCCTATGAAGCTAGCAAGAAAGACCACCGGTGAATAACTGTACTATTCCATCTAATTTGTGGCATGCAGGAATCTCCACCCAGTACAGACTTTGTAAGTACTTCATGACCAAAGGTCCCTGTATGACTAAAGCTCCAAAGAATGTATGGATGTGGAGGGGAAGCACATTTTCTCCAGAAGCAAAACTCAGGCCTATTTGTTTAACAGAGCCCCATGCTTACAAATCACGTACTGTGTGTTAAACAACAGTAGCCAACTGCTCTGATTAATGGCGTGCAAAGCATATGTACCCAAACAATGATTTCATTTCAGACCAAAGAACAATGCCTGCTCTTTCTTCACACCCTAATTTACAATTTCAATTATAAATATAAAAAGTTATGTTTCTGATAACTGCTTTTATTAGGCGGATACATGCACTGGTGTCTCGTAGACATACAGTATGTAATAAAAAAATGAGAATTACAACAACAAACTGCTGTTCCCTTCCATTTCTGGCCCTGATTTTTAAACCTAATGGTAGAATTATCACTTGAGGCTCATGCACAAGACATTACAGTACCACTGCTGCACATAAGAAGGGAATTGCCCCGATGGATCAAGACAAAATGTCCATCTGCAGTGGCATCTTAGTTGTGCTCATGCTCCATATCCAGGTATATATGTGTGTGGGCAACAGAGAGTACCCCTGACCTTCATACATTCAACAGAAAGTCTGAATGCAGCCCACATCCATACAAGTTGTACCCATGTAGGCTCTCTGTATGGTCAGGAATCCAGATCACACATGCAAATATAGACACATAGGCTGTGCTTATGCCAGGGAGCATCATCATGATGCCCATGGGCACAGTGGTACCCTAGAGGGCTTTCTCTTATTCCCACAGAGCCCCTGATTTCCCTACATTTACTAACCCCATGATCAGAGCTTGGAAAAGTTACTTTTTTGAACTACAACTCCCATCAGTCCAATCTAGTGGCCATGCTGGCTGGGGCTGCTGGGAGTTGTAGTTCAAAAAAGTAACTTTTCCAAGCTCTGCCCATGATCATGAGGTGGTAAGAGAGGTTACCTTTTCCTTCCTTGAAAAGTATATAGCGTTGAAGGACATACTTGAAAGTGTGATGCTCTTCCTCTTTCTATTCAATGTGCTTTTCAAGGCTCAGATTTTTACCCAGAACCTTTGGGAAAGCAAAGTGCATGGACATGTGGTTTCTCTCTTTCTGTCTCTCTGGAAGAGGGGGCTGATCCTGTGGAGAGGGAGAGAAGTGACTAGAGAGGGTGGTGCCCAGACTACACACTCAAAAAATATGCCCATGGCCCTAAAAAGGTTAGAAACTCCTGGCTTAAGCCTGTGGCTCAAAATGCACAGGTCAGGAGGTGCTGCTCCTCTGGATGTCTTGCGTGGACAAGGTTTCTGTCATCAGCAGTGATGTTGCCCTTCCACGTATTAAGCAGGCTCACTTAACAGCCTCTGAATACCACCATTCTGGTGTTACCGTGGGTTATAATCATTGGTCTCATTTAGGGGATCTTCTTTTCGCCCAAAGACTTCTGTACAACCTTCTGGGGTTCACATTCCAGTAGCAGATGGGGCCAAAGGCAAAAGTGGTCAGAGCAACAATCGTGAATTTTACCCTTGCACGGTAGGCTGGTTTCTACATACACTCACACACCTCACGCTATCATAAAAACATAAGGACATAAGAAGAACCCTGCTGGATCAGGCCAGCGACCCATTTCATCCAGTGTCCTGCTCTCACAGTAACCAACCAGATGCCCATGGGAAGCCCACAAGCAGGACCTGAGTGCAACAGCATTCCTCCCTCCTGCAGCTTCTGGCAACTGGTTTTCAGACGCATACTGCCTCCGACTACTGTTGCAGAGCACGGCCATCATAGCCAGTAGCCACTGATCACCTTATCCTCCACGAATTTGTCTGATACTCTTTTAAAGCCATCCAAGCTGCTGGCTATCACTGTCTCTTGAGAAGTGAATTCCACAGTTTCGCTACGTGCTGCATGAAGAACTTTCTTTTGTCTGTCCCGAATCTTCCAACAGTCCACTTCACAACAGTCCACAAGTTCTAGTGTTATGTGAGAGGGAGAAAAACTTTTCTGTATCCACTTTCACCGTGCCATACATAGTTTTATACACTTCTATTGTGTCCCCTCAGACTCGCCTCTTCTCTGAACTAAAAAGACCTAAGTGCAGCAACCTTTCCTCATACGGGAGTCGCTCCATTCCCTTGATCATTCTGCTTGCCCTTTTCTGGTTCCCCTCCATCCGGGCAAAGAAGAAGCATTATCAGATTTCAAGGACATGTTCCAGTCAGGCAAAAACACTCCAAGAGGATGCAAAGCAAGGCTGATCAAGTGTGTAACCTAGGAAAAAAGATATAGCTGGTAAGGGGGTGTGGCCGGCAGAGAAAGTCCCAATGGCAATAAGAGAAGTTTGGAGGGTTGCCTTTGACCCCCAGACCTGAGATTCTCATATCCTTGGTCTAATCCAAAGGATGGCCCAAGACATTTTGCTACCCAAACCAAAGATCTTTCCATGGCCAAACGCCAACTGGACTGGCAGTTGAATATTACTTAAATATTCAGCATTCTCCACCTTAAGCAGCCACCTCACTCTACACTATGGGATGCCTGCCCCTCCATTCTTTTAAAAGCTGTCAAGAGCCAGTCACCATTATGACTTCATGTGTAACAAATTCAATTACGGTCCATGTGCATTAGGGACATAGGAAGCTACCTTACACCGAATCAGCCCCGTGGGTCCAGCTAGGTCAGTATTTTGTCTACATTGATTGGCAGCAGCTGCTCCACATTTCAGATGGGAGACCTTCCCAACCCCGTCTGGAGATGCCAGGAATCAGCGGTGGCTGGTGCCCCTTGAGTCTAGCGGGGCGGAAGGAAGAGAGGCCAATGATAGGTGAAATCAGAGCCAATGACAAGTGGAGCCAACCCATTCCAGTTTTGTCCCCAGCCTCCTCCCTGCTGACTTTGACAAGGGCAACACTGACACTAAGGAGGAGGAAGGTGCTGACAGCCAGGGCCACGCCGTGGACTAGTTATAAGTCAGAGGCAGGCAGGTGTGGGCTGGTTGAGGGCAGACTCCCACTAGCCTCTGATGGAGCAGCCTCCACTGATGGGGCCTGAACCTGGGACCTCCTCAATAGTGCAGTGGCAAATTCAGTAGGGCTGGGTCTCTTCATGATAGTCATGCCATGCCCCCTCACAGCCACGTCCTTTCACTAGCTCGCTTGCTATCTGTCATCATCACTACACCCTTCAGTCCTTCCCATGCCTTCTCCCACAACAATAGACTTCCCTAGGAGCCAATCAACATGAAAGGGGAGTGTATTAGCTGCTGAGAAGAGTCTTCTCTGTGGCTGACTCACCTCTTTTCACTGATTGGCTCCAATCAGGAGGAAAGGACAAAGAAAGCATGTTAGACGACTGTTCTCAGTGGCTAACACACTTTCATGCTGTTGGACTTGCAGGACCCTGGAGTCATAGGGACCCTGCTGGGACCCTGCTCCCAAGAAAGTAAGAGGTCTAAGACCCCCCAAGACCCTGGACGACTACACCCCTGAACCTTCTGCATGCAAAGCAGATGCTTTACCACTGAGCTATGGCCCTAATTTTGCTCTGCCCTCAATCCACTCCCAATCAACGTGCATTAAAAGATCCCAGATTTCAGTACTTCCAGGAGAGATGATCCACATATTTAGCCATCCCAATTTATTTATTTATTTATTTAGTTGCATTTCTAAACCGCCCTATAGCTAGCAGCTCCCAGGGCGGTGTACAACATGATAAAAACACAATATTTAAAATACAGCAAGTGTGTATTGCGCAGACAGTATAAAACATTATATAAACAAAGTAAAAGAAAACTAGAAATAAAATAAATAAGATTAAAAAGCATAAAATACATTAAAATGCCAATGAGAGAAGGGAATGTGCATGTGTGCCCCACACATCATATACGTGCCATAAACTGCGATGCAAGTACTCCTTGGCTTGGCTCAAGTCAGACAATTCATCCACCCCAAAAGAGAGAGGAGTGAAGTCGTACAAAGCAAGCACCTGGGCAAAATGTCCACATTGTCCATAGCAAGCTGACGCTGCAATTTTGTAATATATTAGGGCTGCTTTCACACATGGGGCTGATTGCGTTCGTTTAATGGATTAAAAAGGCAGCGCTTCTGTCCCGATTTCTAAAATCCCTTTCACACTGTAGTACCTCTTGCGATAAGGAACAGTACTTTCTCAGCCGATATAGCGGCATTTCACGCAACTGTCTTTCACACAGCTTGTTTTCGTCCCTCACCCATGCACGCTGTGTAGGAAGTCTAAGATATTCTCCCATTGCCATGCAAGCCCTCTCCCTTTAGGATCTGGCTTTTTAAATTGTTTTAGTTCTATCAAGACTGGGGTGTGTGGGAAATGCCTCTTACCATGAAAACCCTATGCATATATCCAAAAAAAGATTCATAGGGTCGCCATAAGTCGTAATCGACTTGAAGGCATATAACAACAAGGATACTCCAAGCTGCAATTCCAGTTACTCACCACATGGGGCAGTCACACAGAGAAGTATCACAGTCCTTACACCACCACCTCAACTACTGACACTGGCAAAGGGACAACGAAAGCAAGATGATGATGATGATGATGATGATGATGATCTGCCCTTCACCCAGAAGTCCCAGGGCAGGTTACAACCATTTTAAAACACATAATGAAAAACAGTTTAAAAATATCCTACTGCCTTCCCCACACTTTAAACATACATGCTCAACCACTCTGCCCTTACAACTAGGCAGTCGTCCAGGACAGAGAGAACTTTTTGGATTCAAGACTGTTAACAACAAAAAAGCAGGCCTCATATTATATGTGACGGTAGTTGTTCAAAATGCATTTCATCTTTGGGGGGGGAAAACACATGCATTTAAAATGTTTCTTTAAAATACAAATTATCTCCTACATTATGCCCAGAGACAAAAGCGACCACTCTGACGCTATAAGCACTGCAAATTGCAGGCGTGACGTCTCTGAATTAAAAGTGCAGACGGATTCATATTTTAAAAATTTTAACCCACTTTCCACTGTCATTTGACATATAGTGAGATCAGAACCATTTTTTAAGATCAGTGTAATGGTCTTTGCCATGTATTTCATTAGCGCATATCATTTGGATGGAAAAGGGCAGAGCACAGAGTCCAAATCAACAGCCTTTGCCAGGGGGAACTGTTTTGAGTTTCTCCACAGGGCACAAACTGTGGGTGACAATGTTCCTCACTCTTATTTCACAAGCACATGGCTTTGTCATCTATCACTGTGGTCCCAACAAAGGAAAGATCCAGATGTCTGGAAATTAAAGGAGAGCAGGAAGACATGCTGTCATTAAAGCTCTGGATCCATAAATCATGGCAATAAGAGAATATTGCTATATTAGACTTGTGTTACACAATCTCCCCTGAACCCCACCCATTTCATATTAAGTAGGAAATGCAACCAATTCTTTGGCATAACAGTTTTATTATTCTAAAGAAGAAAAGCTTTTAAAACATTCAAGAGTTATCCTTTGCTGGAAATTGCATTCAATCCTTTAAGGAATGGGGGGGGATGAGAGAGAGAGAGAGAGAGAGAGAGAGAGAGAGAAAACAGATATGAAACTACTTTGAGATGTATTCAACAACAATAACATTTGGTAGAGCCAGTGTGGTGTAGTGGTTAAGGTGTTGGACTACGAATCCCCACATAGCCATGAGGCTCACTGGGTGATCTTGGGCCAGTCACTGCCTCTCAGCCTCATGAAAACCCTATTCATAGGGTTGCCATTAGTTGGAATCGACTTGAAGGCAGTACATTTACATTTAGATTATTTTGACAGCAGCACTTCTGAATCCTACATTTTCCATTCATGTAAGCAAGCGAAGACAAGTGCAGGACCCAGACCAACTCTGTTTTCATGATATTTTAACCCTTTCCTGCCACACACATTTAGCAACTGAATTATTATTGTTGTTATTGTTATTGTTATTACATTTATACCCCACCTTTCTTTTTATGAAACCCAAGGCGGCTTACATTTATTTATTTATTAAATTTATTAGTCGCCCATCTGGCTGGTTATCCAGCCACTCTGGGTGACGTACAACATAAAAACATACAATTTACATTAGAGCATTAAAAAATCTCAACTAATGATAATACATATGGTTCCCTGGCGGTCTCCCATCCAGGCACTGACCAGACGTGACCCAGGGAGCTGGCCTTATGTGCCTTCAGACCGTAGCCTGGGACCATGCTGAGAATGGTTTATGAAACCTAAGGCCACAATCCAACTGCTATTTATGCCGGGCTGAAGTGAGTTGGATATGGCGTACCTCTGGCTGACCCAGATGGAGGTCCACTGGGGAAGCCCAGCCTGGCTTAAGGGGAGCTGGTGGAAGCCGGTGGAAGGCCTGCAAAGGGGGTGTTCCAGGGGCATGTTGGAGGAGGGCCTGAGGGGGATTAATGTGATATCCAGGTCCTCTTTGGCTCCCTCCTGCGGTCCTCTGTCGTGGCAGCTGATATGCCAGGAAAAAGATTAATGGAAGGAAACATGTATTTTGTTTCCTCCCGCTGCACCTTGCTGGCACAGCCAGGGTCCTCCCCTCTGCGAGGCCCCTGAGCAGCAGCTGGATGTGGCAGCCCCTTCCGCCAGCCCTGCCTCCACAGGCTTTACTTCTGCTGGCCTCAAGCAAGTTGGATTTCTCTGTAAGACAACAAACACCTTAGATGCAGTGCAAATTGCAAATTTTGGGGAAAGGCTGTAGTTTGCAGCAGGACACATGATTTCCAAGCCTATCCAGACATGTAGAAGTTGCATGTGCTTTAGCAGGTTTTTAGCACGTTGTTATAGCACAGTGGGGAGGAGAGCCTGGCTGGGAGTCCAGAGTCTGTGAGTTCAAATCCCCGCTTGTGTCTCCTGGGTGTCAATGGCCAGCTGAAGATCACTCCCACAGTGAGTGACTCAGGGGTTACGTGCCCTGCCACCTGTGCAGCCGTGGGCAAGCTGCATAGTCCCAAGGAGCCCAGTTGCCCCCAGCTGGCTGATGTGGACAAGGAAGGGCCTGGCTTGTGCAGCTGTGGCAAGCTGAGCATGCTCTAGCCAGCTGGGGAGGACTAGTCTCAGAGGGAGGCAATGGTAAACCCCCTCTGAATACCACTTACCATGAAAACCCTATTCATAGGGTTGCCAGAAGTCAGCATCGACTTGAAGGCAGTCCATTTCCATTTCTTTCATTTTAATTGATTTTTGAATGTTTTAAATACCTGTTCACAACTGTCTTTTATTGATAATTTTTATGTTTTGTTTTATTTTTTGTAAACCACTTTGGAGTTTTATTACAATCAAGCAGCGTATAGTCCTTGTTAAATGATTAGATGTGGCAGTGTTGAGGATCAATCACAAACGTCTCCAACGATGACAAAGAAAGACCCCTGTCTGAAACTCTGGAAAGCCGCTGCCAACACTAGCAGCCATATGACAATACTGAGCTAAGTGGACCAATAGTCTGACATCACATAAGGCAGCTTTCTATGTTCCCAAGCAAACCATCATGGAATTTACATAAAATGAAGAACTGATGGAGCCTGTTCCAACATGAAGCTGCCTTATACTTAGTAGGGATGGAAATGTCTGTCAATTTTGGTTCCCTCAGTTTCTCACTTTTCCAAACTTAAATTCAGTTCTCCACATTCCTGCAGCAATTTGCAATTACTTTAAAAAAAATCTTTGTGAAAATTCTACAGCATCTTAGTGCAAATTTCTCTTAATAAACACATTTTTGTAGGCAGTTTTGATTAAAGTTCATATTTTTGCAAGCAGTTTCTCCAAATATAATGCATGTTTGCATGTTATTTTCACTAATATACACATTTTTATGCACACTTTCCCCTAACCTATGCATTTTTGTAAATATTGTTCCAACAGCAAACACAGAAGAAGAGAAAATTGAGAGATTTTATGCAGGAAGAAATTGATCACACGCGAAAACAGGATGTTCTGACAATCCTAGAGGACTGGAACCCAAAGGTACAGAACAGAGAAGAACTAAAAATTGTAGGGAAATGGGGCTTAGGAGATAGAAATGAAGCAGGAGAAAGACATTGAATTATGTGAAGCCAATAAATTGTTTGAAGCAGACTGCAGTACAGATAATGAACTGGTCATATCGAAAATCAGAGAAAAGCTAAAGAACAACAACAAAGCAATCGTAATGGCAAAATACAATTTAAATAACATCCCAGAAGAATATAAAGATCAAATAAGGAACAGATTTGAGACTTTAAACTTAGGTGCCAGAGAACCAGAAGAACTACGGATTGAAGTCAGAGACATTATCAGGGAAGAATGCAAAAAGACAATACTTCTAATTAAAAAGAGATGAAAACCTCAATGGAAGACTGAAGAAATTCTTAAAATGGTTAAAGAGAGAAGGAAAGCAAGAGCAAAAGGAGACAGAAACACGGTCAGAACCCTAAATGTAATAATACAGATACTAGTACATAGGGACAAAGAGAACTATTATAATAGTTATTGTAAAGAAATAGAAGAGGACAACAAAAAAGGTAGATCAAGAGCCCTATTCCAAACGATTAAAAATCCACCCTGGGCTCCTCCCAGGAGGAAGGGCGGAATATAAATCAAATAATCAATAAATAAAAGATTAGAGAAATGAAAGGGAAATTTAAACCAAGAGTAGGGATGTTGAATAATCAACAGGGGTACACACTGACTGACACAGATGAAATAAAAGGAAGATGGAAGCAATACACTGAAGAACTCTATAAAAGATATGCCAGGATAACAGATTCATTCACGGAGGAACAGAATGGTGAAGAACCAGAAATTTTAGAATGTGAGATAGAAGCTGCTCTTAAAATACTTGGAAGAAACAAATCACCAGGAATAGATGGCATAACAATAGAGTTGCAACAAGTTAATGAGACTGAATCTGTCCAAATTTTGACAAAAAATTGTCAAGAAATATGGAAAATAAAACAATGGCCCACAGACTGGAAGAGTTCAATATACATCCCAATTCAAAGAAAGTGGATCCCAGGGAATGCAGTAATTATCCAACTATTGTCTTAATATCCCATGCAAGTAAAGTGATGCTCAAAATTCTAGAACAGGATCTCTTACCATATATGGAGTGAGAAATGCCAGATGTCCAAGCTGGATTTAGAAAGGGAAGAGGCACCAGAGATCATATTACAAACATACACAGGATAATGGAACAGACCAAGGAATTTCAGAAGAAAATCACCCTGTGCTTTATAGATTACAGCAAAGCCTTTGATTGAGTAGATCATGAAAAACTATGGAATGCTTTAAAAGAAATGAGGGTGCCATAGCATCTGATTGTTCTGATGCACAACCTGTACTCTGGACAAGAGGCTACTGTAAGGACGGAATATGGAGAAACCGATTGGTTCCCAATTGGAAAGGGTGTGAGACAAGGGTGTATTTTATCTGTTTAATCTATATGCAGAACATATACGGAAAGCAGTTTTGAACCAAGATGAAGGAGGTATGAAAATTGGAGGAAGAAATATCAATAATTTAAGATATGCAAACGATACCATACTACTAGTAGAAACCAGTAATGATCTGAAACAAATGCTGATGAAAGTTAAAGAGGAAAGCACAAAAGCAGGACTACAGCTGAATGTCAAGAAGAACAAACTAATGACAACAGAAGATTTATGTAACTTCAAAGTTACATAATGAGGATATTGAACTTGTCAAGGATTATCAATACCTTGGCACAGTCATTAACCAAAATGGAGACAATAGTCAATAAATCAGAAGAAGGTTAGGACTGGCGAGGGCAGCTACGAGAGAACTAGAAAAGGCCTCAAATGCAAAGATGTATCACTGAACACCTAAGTCAGGATCATTCAGACCATGGTATTCCCGATCTCTATGTATGGATGTGAAAGTTGGACAGTGAAAAAAGCAGATAAGAGAAAAATCAACTCATTTGAAATGTGGTGGTGGAGGACAGCTTTGCACATACCATGGACTGTGAAAAAAACAAATAATTGGGTGTTAGAACAAATTAAACCAGAACTATCACTAGAAGCTAAAATGATGGAACTGAGGTTAACATACTTTGGACACATCATGAGAAGACATGATTCATTAGAAAAGACCATAATGCTGGAAAAAACAGAAGGGAATAGAAAAAGAGGAAGGCCAAACAAGAAATGGATTGATTCCATAAAGGAAGCCACAGACCTGAACTTACAAAACCTGGATGGGGTAGTTTACAACAGATGCTACTGGATGTCGCTGATTCATAGGGTCACCATAAGTCAAAACACACACAACTCAGTATTGTTTTCACTGAGAAATGGTGACTGTCCAGGATTTCAGAAAGGTGTCCCTCCCAGCCCTTCCTGAAGATGTGCTGGATTGAAGTTCTGCATGCAAAGCCTGTGTTCTGCCACTGAGCTAAGCTTACAGTCAGCTGGAAATCAATGTTGATTAATATGAGTTTGTTCTTTGTCCACTAGCCACTGCTTATACTGATCCATTTTTCCCCTCACAAAAAATACTGATATTAATATCAATATTTTAAAGGAAATATCAGTACTTTAAAGGAAATACTGATATTTTGAAAAGAAACATTGATAAATGAAAGGAAAGATTGACAAAATTATTCATAATATCAATATTTTAGAGATGGGTTTTAAAAAACATAATCTGTTTTCGAAAGTACCTGTGGAAAATTGCTGCATGAAAATCTGATCTGCAATGACAGAGAATAAGCGAATTTATGGAAAATTCAGTACTAAATCAGAATTGGGCAGAATTCTAGCACATCCTTACCCAGGAGGTGATGAGAAAGAAGGAAAGTAGTGCCTGGACCTTCCCCATAGTACTGAAAGAACTGGTGAGCATCCAGGAGAACTGTGAAAAATGTGGCAGACAGCAAAAATTCAGAACTCAAGATAAGGAAATTAAAATGTAAAATGAAATTCTCATATGAGGATTTGCACAAATCTAGAAAAGTAAACCTCCCAACTTCCCATGTCATCTGAGTTCCTTAATGAAAACTGAAGGTGTGGTTTGGTTTGGTTTTGGTCATATAAAACCACTCTCGGGGAAGCTTTTCTCAAAATATGTATCATATATATTTCCTTTTACACAGATCCCCAGGAAAGCAAAGCAAACAAAAGAGAAGCTGGGTTTTGAAACTACATATGAGCTATTTTACTTGCTCAGTCGTCAATATCCCAAACTCCTGCAGCAGCCAGAAAAGGAAGAAGAAAAAACAGAAACACTGACTCATCGCTATGAAACCAAAGAATGCCAGCAGGAAAACTTTACCAGTAAACTCTTCCCTTCAGGAATTGAGAAGCAAACCCCAGACTGAAAAAGTGTTCCTGTTATTGACAGATTGGTAAACATGACAGAAGAAATGGCCATGTCACTAAAACAGCATCCAGGAAAGAGGACACACGCACATGGTTGGTAGTCCCACATGCCTCTGAGATTCAGCCAGCCTTACCAGGGACCAAACCTTCAGTGCAGCTGTCCCTGCCTTGCAGAATTCCTTGGCAAAAGAGGTTCAAAGGAGTCATCCCTGTTTCTTTTTAGATGTCTTCTAAAAACTGTATTATGTAGGCAGGCCTTTCAAATCTGAGATTATCTGCCAACCAGCTCTCATAGATGTGATTGATGTTTTTATTGTTTTTGTTGTAATATCGTGTTTTTGGTCTGCTTGCTGCTTCGTGATTTTAGATAAAACTGCAGTTTATACATGTTTTAAATAAATAAATAGCTGCCACTTCAGATGTTGCTTCAGTTGTTTAATAAGCTACATATGGTGCTTTACTAACACCCCAACCACATTTACATGGTCAATTTCCACTCCTCCACCGTAATGTCTGCACAGTACCAGCATGTCATGAGTGGCAAAGTGAGATGACACATTGCATTGTGTCTGTAGATTGAAAAATCAGTTATAAAAACTTTAGATCTGCATAGTTGCCCTTATCTTTGGCTTCTCTATAATATTTGTTTATTATTTTTACTAATTAGAACTGGAATACAAAGGTGATCTGTGGTATCTCACACTAGATTGTGATATTTGCTACTTTCAGTCTGAAATGATTTTTTACTTTAAAGTATGGATTTTATTCACCTGGCCACTGAGGAAGACAGGTTGTCAAAACGTGTCTGGCCATAATAACAAAGGAGCACCTTCCTAACATTTATTTGTCTTTTAAACTGGAGATATAGGTGACTTTTTAAAAGTATTTAAAGAGTGTTTTTTACTGTTTTACATATTAAATTCACTAACAGGCAAAAAAAAAACCCTTGCGGTTTAACAACGTTCCCATAGCCAACAGATATTTCTATCAAACTTTAAAAAGCAGGGGAAATGGGCAGCTATAGTGAATGCACCAGGGGAGCAGGAGACCTGACCTCCTCTCTGATATATTATACTGCCCTACACATTTGTCAAAATGCAAACACAATTTGGGTTGGTCTTTCACAGTCCAATCCACTTCCTGTGTAGTTTGGAAGAATTTGGTAACATGTTCCTCTGAGGATATGGTGAGTGGTGGCAACACTTGACATCTCCAAAGATGGAGAATTATATTTTTGTATGTTTGTTGGTGTTCTTCTTACTTTGCTTCTTTCTTGTATTACTACTGTTTCTACAGAGAATCTAACCTAGAAAATTATATTTCTCTCATTATTCATCCTAGAAATCTGTGTCAAATTTATTTTTATTAATTTCAAAGTCTTTTTATTGGTCAATGTCATATGATGGTGAAGACAGCCTTTTGTGTTTCAAACTGGAGATTATGTTCAATTTCTATTTGGAGTGCACTAACAGTTTAACCTGAAACTGCAGTTTGATGTAAAATCAGACTGATTACAATAAATTACTACTTAAACAATAACTCTAGCTGTTGGAAAAAACAAATCTGGCCTGCCCAAGATGCATGTTTTCAGCCTGCTATGCTCAAACCACTCATCTTAAGGAAAGGTGGGCATGGTCAATTTAAAACATAGAGCACACCTAGAATTTTGCTAGAATATATTTCACCTCCCACTGTTTTATCTTTTGCAAACTGAGACACTCCTTATGTCCACTGGAAACTATTCTGCAGAATAGTCAATGCCATTATTCCACAATTGTTTTTGAAGGTTTTTTTAGTGTTGCAAAGTGTTGCTGTACTTCACATATTCACAGTAACAAAAGCAAAAGAAAATGATTTACTGTAGAAAACCTCACTAAAATTGCAAAGTAAATCAAACATATTTACAGTGACTATCTGAACTATATCAACTGTCTTAATATTGTTGCCTCCTCTCTGCTAAAACAAGATCAGCACAGCACATGTCTTGTTTCTGTTATTTGGGCTAATTGCAGGTGTTGCCACCACTTACCATATCCTCAGAGGAACAGGTTACCAAATTCTTCCAAGCTACACAGGAAGTGGATTGGACTGTGAAAGGCCAATCTGAATTGTGTTTGCATTTTGACAAATTTGCAGGGCAGTACAGAGAGGAGGTCAGGTCTCCTGCTGCTCCCCTGGTGCATTCACTATAGCTGCCCAATTTCCCTGCTTGATTTCCCAAGTTTGATAGAAATATCTGTTGGCTATAGGTACATGGTTGATGTAAAAAAAAACACCCATAGGAAAAGGCCCTAAAAACAGATAAAATAAGATAAAATGAGGAGCTCCAAACTTGATGTCCTCCTAGGTCGCCATCTTGCCTCCGTCCCTATAGGTACATTCTTAAACAGCAAGGGTATTTTGCCTATTAGTGAATTTCTCTGCTTTTCAATCCAGAAGGTAAGACATGGGATCCTGTGCAAGTGTGCTGAGAATGAATTGATCATTTGCGTGCTTATTGAGTTCAGTGGGATTTACTCCCCTGCAGTCATACTTAGGATAGGTGAAACTCACCACAGGGGATGGGGAAGGGAGGAGGTGGAAGGGCAGGGGTACGGGAGGAAGGACAGAAGGGAGGAGAGGGATGGGAGCAGGCAGGAGGGGAGGGGAGGGCAAGTTTGATCATTTCCATGTTTATTGAGTTCAGTGGGATTTACTTCTATGCAATCATGCTTAGGATAGGTAAACCTGACCATGGGGGGAGAGGGAGGGAGGGCTGGAGTGAGCAGGGGAGGGGGAAGAAGAAAGAGGGGAGGGGAGGAGCAATGGAGAGGAGAGGAGAGGAAAGGGGAAGGAGGGGAAATGCAGATCTGATCATTTGCATGCTTATTGAGTTCAGTGGGATTTACTCCCATGCAATCAAGGTTAGGATAGGTAAAACTGACCATGGGGGAAGGGGAAGGGAGACAAGAGAGGAGTAAAGGAGAAAGGGAGGGGAGAGGGGAGCAGAAGTAGAGGTCGGGGGAAGGAGGGGATTGAAAGGGAAGGGGGAGGAGTAAATGAAGGGGTAAGGGAGGGGCAAAAGGAAAATGATGGAAGGGAGGAGGAGGGTAGGGCAAGTTTGATCATTTGCATGATTATTGAACTCAGTGAGATTTACTCCAGTGCAATCATGCTTAAGGTAGGTAAAACTGACCATGGAGAGGGGGAGGGGAAGGGGGAAAGGAGGGGATTGGAAGGGGATGGGTGATGGGAAGGGGGCAAAGGAAGGGGAGGGAAGGGGCAAGAGAGGGGGATAGGAGGGAGGAGGAGGGGAGGGCAGGTTTAATCATTTGCATGTTTTTGAGTTCAGTGGGATTTACTCCTGTGCAATCATGTTTAGGATAGGTGTAATTGACCACAGATAAGGAGGAGGAGGAGGAGGGGAGGGGAGGGAGGGAGGGAGGGAGGAGGGGAAGAGATTGGGTGGATGGGCACTGGGCAGAGGAGAAGCCCCTATCCTTTTCAAAAGTTGCTAGGACTCACCCTGTTCCCCTCACAGAGCTTCAGTCAGAGCAGCTGACTGTTAAACCACTCTGGCCACTAAAGCTCTGTCAGAGGAATAGGAGTCTCCTAACAACTCTCAGCACCCTTCACAAACTACACTTCCCAGCATTCTTTGGGGGAAGCCATGACTGTCTCAAGTGAAATAAAGGTCTAGTGTGGGTGTGGCCCCCTGATTAGGCAAGCCAAGCAACTGGGAGTCTGTTTTTTAGAACACTGACAGTTGGTTCTTACTGAGCATGCCCGACATTATCATTGAGTTCAAGCTAAAATTTCTTAAATTAATTAAAAATCAGCCAGGCATTTTAAAAACTTTTAAACTGCAGAAGATGAAGGTCAGAGTATGGGGCAAGGTCAGTAATAGGATTACAGGTACTCTGTGAACATGGCTGATTTTTAATTAATTTCAACAAATTATGAGAACTCAGAAGAAAGTCCACAAGGGTCTACTTTTTTCTCTCTCTCTCTCTCTTTGGACTTTCAACTCTCAAAGTTAGAGGGCTATTAAGCAAGCGTTTCTGAGTTCAGGACTATTGGTTTTGTAAGGTTTTGTTTTGAAATGAGCTTATGGGAAACATTAGAATGGCATAGGGGGTATTTTCAATTTAACTTTGCAGAATACGAAAACTCCATTCTGGCTATAGTAAACAGCTACTCTTGTGGCTGTACAATTTTTATATTTATGTACTGTTTTTCCTTAATCCTCTTTTTCTGAATGTTTCAGAAGATAGCCAAACAGATCCCTTGGCATCAGAGCAAATACATGTGTAAGATTTTATCAGCAATGCCAGGACATCTCTTCAGCTACGGTTCCCCTTATGATGTTCATATGAAGAAGCAGCTGATATGGTCAAGAAAAATATAAACAGTTAAAACACAGCATAGGATTCAGTGCAGCTACTCATTAGAGTAGATCCACTGAAGTTAATAGACATGACCAACTTATGTTCATTAATTTCAATGGGTTTCCTCTGAGTTGGACCTCATTGAATACAACCCACACGTTATCAACAACACACACAGATGTATACACATGCAATGAGAGAAAACCTTGAAACTGTTGTTAGATTTCTTACATGCGTAATTTTCAAATACTAATAAGCATCGCCTTGAATCACTGCACCATTCCAATACAGTACAACCTAAGAAAGCGAAAGGCAAAAAAATCCTTATATGTTGGGCAATATGTTGTTCTGATACCTTTCCCAGCTTCTGTCCCATTGTAGGCTCTATTTACAATCAAGTGGTATAGAAATTTAGTTAATTAAAAATAAATAAATAAAGTTTTGTTAAGAGAAAATGGATACCGACATTGCACTGAGTCACTGTAATATTTATTTTAATCAGTTTCTTAACCAATCAGGTTTTTTAAATAATAAAAAGACCCTTCACATGCTTTATTAATTGGTTGGCCATCTTCTTAATGTGGGCTCTTTTACTGCACCATTAGGCAACTGTCCCATCACTAGCAAGACCTAGTTATCCCCCTAGCTGCTGGTGCATAGTTCTATAAGACACAGAATTTAGGGAAGTTGTATAAAATATTAGGTTTTTGTCGCTCCATCCTTTACCATAGATTTCCTCCTGACAAACTAATAAAAGACAGAAGGAGTTCTCCTTTTTGATCTTCATATTAACTTCTTATAGTTGGACAAGCAAGCATCATCTGTCCATTGAAGATACGTTGGTTTATTTTACAGTTTGATCCTTGAAACTCTATCTTTAAATATCTCAAACATATATATACTGTGTTCTGAAGAGCTTTCAAGCAGAATGTTTATTAGTTACTTTGATCTAATTCATCACCCACCCGCTCACCCCAAAAAAATCTTGAAACAAGTACACAATGTTCTTTAAAGTGACACATGTTGGAAAGTCTCAAAGTACTTTTAACTCTTGCTTCCAAGGACCTGAATAATATATATAGCTCTGAAACATCATGCAAAAGGAGGCTGTCAATATGAACGTCATTGGAACTTGTCACCCTATGAATGAAAGCCTATGTCAGTTCCACTCCCCTCTCCAAACCACGCTGAGCCTTCGCAAGGCCCTTTCACTTTATAAATCAGCTAGCAGCTTAGAATATCCTTGGCAGGACTTTCAAGGAACGACTCAGAATGACAGGAAAAGAGGGGATAACAATCAAAGCTTGACTGAATACAGGTGTTTGGATTTACAGATGAAGCACAAATGCCTGGATCTTTGACAGCTGTTGATGTTATCAGTTATATGCAGCTATTATTGGCTCTGGGCATGGGGGGGCTTGTGAGGCCTTTCCCTCAGCAACATCTCCGCAGCTGATAACATTTGGCTGAACTTTCGGATCTTAACCTCCCTCCTGACTTTCTGCAGTCAAGCCCGCGTAAACTGATCGGAGGAAGAGACATGCAGTGGGAAGACAAGTAAAATATTATTGACTGGACTGTTTCTTGTCTATTAGGAAGAAAGAGCAAAGGAGGGGAGAGCTTCCCAGTTTGACAGGCTTCAAGATAATCAGGGGAGGAATCGAGGCAAGAGAGTAACCCTTAGAAAAGTAAGAAAGCGGGGCCTTATGAGAGGTCATTGTTCCATGCAGAGGATAAACAAGAGAGGCAAATAAGGGGCTGACAGTGGGATGGAGGCTGGGTTTGAAAGCCCACATTTTAGTGCTTAATATGTCAACGGATGGCTGAGTGCACATTAAAAAAGCACAACACTGTCTGGTGTTTTTTAAAGAAGCATAGTAAAATTCGTCAAGTCCCTAAAGATGTTAAGATGTTCCTAATCATTTTGTATGCTGTTTTAAATCAACCTATGGCCCTCCAGACATGGCCAATGCTCAGGGATGATGACTGTAGTGCAATGGCAACTGGAGAGCTGTAGGATCTCTGCTTGAAGTGCTTTGTACCATCAACTCTCTTAGAGTTTGAGGTTCCCTTCCTAAGCATACCAGGCTGGAGGGTAGAGCCTCTTGTCCATGGTGATACCATGCACAGTATGGACATTATACCACATGGAAATACCATTCTCACTGATTGGCACACTCATTGGGAGCAAGGGTTCTGACTGGATAGGAAACATCTGTGGGATTGGCTCCATCCATGTAGTTGAAATATTTGCACACCCAATAGTGGAAATCCTATGAGGGGGGTAGGCCTACCCATACACAATGCATGGCAGAACCCAACAATGTGAAGTAGCTGAAAAACCTTTGAAACTCAGATTTATTTAAACAATCAATGCTGTATTGAATCTATACAATATAATTATAAGGCTTCAGTCTTATACTCATGGGCATAGTGGTCCTAAATTCCAATTTCTCTGGTTAGGATGCATGTCCCGACACTGTGCTCTGCTAGGCTGGTGGGGGGAGGAAGGGACAGGACTCTGCCAGTGCCCCCACTACACCTGTCAAAACATGATGGAGTGCACACTAGCAAGGGAAAGACCTCTCGATCTTGGTTCTCTTCATTCCTCTTTTTTCCAATCTTAAATTCAATGCTCCACATTTCTGCAGCAATTTGCGTTAAAAAAAAAGAATCTTCACGACTATGCTTCAGCTTTCCCCCCAAAATTTATCCTACTAAACACATTTTTGTATGCAGTTTTGGCTAGTATACACATTTTTGCAAGCAATGTCTCAGAATATAATACATTTTGGTATGTTATTTTCACTCGTATTTTCCTTTTTATGCACATTTCCTCCTAATGTATGCATTTTTATAAACATTTTTCTCTGGAGAAATGCATCGCAAAATTCAAATAAGTGCAAATTTTGAAGGATAGCTATTTCAGTTCTCATATTCCTCCGGAAAGTGTGAATTTGATAGATTTGTCTTGCAATGCTGACTTAATCTAATTTCCCTCCAATCCCTAGTGCTTACTTCCACTGATGGAAGTAGCCAAGGTAAGACCCTGATCATTGGGGGGTATCAAAGTTGGGTTAGTAATGGAGCCACTGTATCCAAAGCCAGCCCATTTCCTGGTAACAAGTCCTGATATGAGTCCCTCTCATGGACAAGCAAAGAAGAATTAACTGCCCCCCCCCCGGAACCAGCTTGGCTTTAAGTATTTGAATTTTTTTCGTGACAGTGAATTATGTTACCTTTTGCATATTGTAAGCCACCTTGAGCACAGATTACTATGGAAAGGCAGCATACAAATAAACCGTGATGATGATACATGTGGTGGCAAATCTACCATGCCACACACCCCTGCCCTGGTTAGGATCACTCCCTTCCCTGAAAGTAAGTCTAATCAAACTCACTGGGCCTTACCTCTGAGTAGACATGTGTCAGATTATGGTTCAATGCTGTATTCAGAACCATATGTACATATAAACAGGAAAATAAAGATAAGTCCAACTATAATGATATGTTGTCATAGATTCAAAACCTATTCATAAATGCAAATTCAACGCTGTCAAAAACAATTGTTATAAACGCATTTTGTATTCAGCTTTATCAGCACATTGCAATTTCTTTTTTCAAATATGTCATCTATTTTTTCTTATTGTTATTTCTGTGAATCCACTGTTAGCATTTTTAGACATTTCCCTTCCCTTCCCCCCAAAAAATAGCCTCATATTTGGGGTTCCTTTTATTTATTTTCCTCCTCCTCTGTTCAGTTCAGTCCAGACTTCAGTTGCACCAACCTCATTTTAAATCAGTCCTCAAAACTGCAGCCTGTAGTTTCAGTTCCTGTTATCCTCTACTTAGAATTAGAAAGTGTATCCTAGAGTCCATATATTCCAGTCCTCCACCCTCTCTGCATTTTACAGATGAATTCACAATGCATCTCCATAGTAGTATTTAAACAAATGTGGCTAGAGTGGGAAAAAGAACCTGTAGCCCAGAGGGAATGTTCCTTGCTAGCATGTAGAAAGAAACTCGGGTTATAGTATTTGTTGTCAGTAGTTGGTTTGTTATTTAAAGGTATCTTGGATGGTCTTTATGTTGAGCTGGAGGAGGAGAAGGAGGAATCTTTTTCAAACAAGATGTTTCATTCCCTTCTGGCTCCCCATTTCCAATTGGAGCTGGGAAATCCCTCTCATCTAGGTGAAAAACCCTAGAAACCCCTAGAAGAACATTTTAATGTTATTGACCCAATGATTCCAGTTGAGCTCCTTGGAGGAAAGGTGGGATAGAAATGTAATAAAGAAAGGAAGGAAGGAATAGGAATTTCTCATTTATATTGTGCTGTGGTATGTTGTTCATGTGGCTCTGTGAATCCATTTCTTTTACTTTATTTGAAAAAATGGACAGGATTTCATTTAAACCACTTTTACCACATTCTTCTCAGAGAGGATCGAAGAAGCTTACAATAAATAATATGGTACAATCTTAATCTTAATACCCCTGTTTCATGGGTCCACCTCTCCTAAGGCTTGATGTCCTTTCTTCATAAGAAGAGTCCTGCCAGAACAGACCAAAGGTCTCTCAGGATCTGTTCAGGATCTCTGTAATGGATACACAAGGGCTCAATCCTTTGTTGAGTGCAACATGCTTCTGGCTAGGGATGGAGGAGGAATTAACCTGGTCCACTTTTTGTAGCATATAATCCCATCTGGCACTCCCAAACTTGCTTGCAAATTAAAAGGAACTACCAATTAGATTACACACTACTTTGAATTTTGTGAAGAAGGATCACAATTCAGTGGTTGAGCACCCAGAAGGGGCCAATCACGAGCATCTCCAGATAGGGCTTAGAAAATTAATCTGTCAGTTTTGGTTCTCTCAGTTCCTCATTTTTTCAATCATAAATTCAGTTCTCCACATTTCTGCAGCAATTTGAGGGGGGTTAATCTTTATGACAATGCATCAGCATTTTAGTGCTGATTTCTCATAATAAACACTTTTTGTATGCAGTTACGTAGTCAATGAACACATTGTTGCAAGCAATTTCCCCAAATATAATGCATTTTTCTATGCTACTTTCACTAATATATGCATTTTATGCACATTTTCCTCTAATATATACATTTTTGCATCTTGTTTGGTTGGAGAACTGCATCACAAAATTCTAGGGACATGTCCTTTTGAAGGATAGCTGTTGACATATTGATTTGAGAACTGTGAAGAGGAGATTATGTGGATGAGATGAACAGCTACCTTCCCAGAAATCTCAAGAGTTAATATGGTTTAAAAGCTTTGGGGGAATATTCCAAAATATTAAAAAAAAAACTTGAATTCTTAATTGGAATTTATTTCCAATTCTTAACTGGAAAAGTTTTGATGCACCAACACCTATTTTTACATTGATGCTTCTAAATAGTGATGGTGCTTCAACACTATGCAAGAATATATAATCCTGCATCTCAGTGCCCCACCACATTTATGCAGCTCTTAATACAGTTATACAGTCATCTGGTTAGTATTGTCCTTCGGATAATAATGAGGTCTTCTCCAACCCTTCAGCTGCCATAAAGTATTCGGAAGTTAAATGCATGGATGAAAAAAAAAACCTCAATATTATACTTCTGCAAAAAAATGGTAATTTTGTACTTAAAATGTGCAAGATGGATGTTCAGAAATATACTCTGATAGCCTAAATTATATTTGGTCATAATTTATGTAGCACAGTCCCAAAGAGATGCAAAACAGAGAGAAGCATAATTTATCTGCTGGAATCAGAGATAGGTTTGCTAAAACTCCCATTTATTCTATCCCCTATCGTTTTAACCAGCCTTTGTCCTAAGGGCACATTCTGTTTAAGTTTTCTGTTTTGCCATTTGATCACATATTGTAGCCTATCATTTGCCCATCATCAGAAGCGCATTCCTCTCACAAAATTACAATTGCACCTAGAAAAAATTTCATTTTGGAAATGCAACATATTTATAGCAATAGAGAAACAGTATTAAAATAAAGTATCTGTCACTGAAATATATGTATCTGGTAAAACCTATAAATACCAGTCCATCTATTATTTCTTATGTACCATAGCTACAAATTTGGTGGAAGGATTACAAAAATAGATTTAATTTTTTAAAGAATCAATGGATCAGTTTTTGTGTGGGTTTATAAAGAGCATGGGGAAACTGCAGCCCTCCAAATGTTTTTGAACTTTGGCTCCCATTAGCCACAGCCAGCACAGCCAATTGATACTCCAACATCTGGAAGGCCAAAGGTTCCCCACCCGATTTATAACTTGGGCCATGTCCGTGGATTTAGTTGGGGAGTCCTTATCCTAAAGTCTGTTCCCTTACTTCATCCTGATCAAATGGAACTTGTTTTAAACTCACCCTATGTAAGGTTTGTTGGAAGTGGGGCAAGAGCAACTCCTGTTTTGTTCTTTTGTCTATGTTCCAGAAGGGAGATAGAGTTAGGGTCCTCCAGATGGATAGGCTTGTTTACCTTAACCTGTGATGCTCTGACTGACTTCCTTCCGGCTACTAGGCTGTTACGTCTTTAGGGAAGCTTACCTGCCCCTCCTCCTTCTGCCCTTTCCACTCCTTTCTTCTCCAACTGTCCAGGAGAGAGGAGACACCTTTTGTCTCTGCTCTCTCTCCTAGCCATGAGGGTAACTCCCACACCTGGGCATTGTGCCTCCAACTTAGCTAGTTAGTTAGAACTAGGTATGCCTTTCTATCTACAATATATTTCTATAAATAAAGTAGCTTTTCTTATTTTACTAAGTCTCAAGTCTCAGTGATCCTGATGCAGGGTAAAAGCCTGCTTTCTTAGGTAAACACACACACATGCTGGCACACTCACATTTCAACATCCGCTGTTACTCTCTGCTGCTGTTGTGCTGCTTTAAACAAATTTAGTAGCACAAACACAAAGCAACAAGGTTTAGTTGCCTTTATTTTTTAAAGCAAAACTCTTCCATGTAGAAAATTAGATAATAAATGTACATCAAAAACATCCACATTAATAAAAAAAAGTAATCTTAACAGCATTAACGCTACAGCTTGCAGCCATCGCACTACTGGATGCAGCTGTCCCTCAATCTCAATGTGAACACAGCTGGAACGCCCGGGACTTTGCTTGGCAGAATACCAAGGGAACCCTAAAACACACATGAAGTGCTAGTGTTAATTTGCCACCTAAATTCCTTCCCCTCCACATCTGTGGTGTCCTATTAAGCTATCAGGAATGGAAGGGTTCCCATCAGAGGTACTGTAATGGAAGGATAACAGTAGGGGTCTGGGGTCTGGCATTTGGGGTACGATTATTGAGGCATGTGTCAAGTGCAGTCAAGCAGGCAAGGCAAGTTCTACAGGTCAAGCGAGGGAAAGCTGGGGTCAAAAGGGCAGCTCATGCAACCAACTGGATCAAATGGTAAAGCTGTTCATGGACTTTTCCACTTCAAGCAGGAACTGTAGGGGTATTGTGACACTGAAAATTCCTCACCAACACCACACATACACACTCCTTGGAAAGTGCACACAAGGGATATGAGTGAATTGATCCCCCCACCCAAAGTGCTAGCTTTCTGTGATTAGGAAAGGGAGTCTTCGGATTAAAGAGATTGAAAATGGCTCAAACTAAGGTACGACTCGGATAGCCAACGCAATGCCCTCCAAATGCTGTTGGACTGTAACTGGTCCATGGTCAGGGATAATAGGAGTTGTAGTCCAGAAACTTCTGGAGGGCATCACATTGGCTACCCTTGATACAAGACATCTAGACACTCTTGAAATGCCACAGCAGAGATTCTCAAACAAGGAAGGGTATAGCAAGAGACCAAAAGTAAGAGGCTAGTGGGAAAGAGAGAGAAATGCTCTACATGTTTCTGGTTTACAGCTCCCATCATCCCTGACCATTGGCCATGCTGGTTAGTCCAGAACAATATCTGGAGGTTCCTGGGTTTCCCCACCACAATGTCCAGCCAGACATTGTCCACAATGTCCAGCCAGAGGAGTCTTGGCAAGGGGAGGCATACTGACTGCTATCCACAATGACCAAAGTGCAAGACATGAAGGAACTAAACCTGGTTAGACAGGATCACTAAGCAGAAGAAGCCATTCCTTGTCCCTCTGGACCAACTGGTGGTGATGTGCATTCTGAAATGGATATAAACTCTGAGCATAAACACCTTTACCCATTCAGATTGACATCCCAGTTTTGAATCTTAGGCCACCTCCAGACTGTCTGTATTTTACGGCAAAGATTTAAGTGTACACACTGGAAATGTAGGCTTGTGCAATTAAAGGGAGTGCCCTGTTGCCCTGGCACAACAAATCCACATTTTTACAAAAAATGAATGAGGAAATGCACTGAAAAGTTTGGGATGAATAAATGATTAACGGGAAGATGCATAACCACCACAGAAGCACATCTGATGGATTCAGGATGAATACTAGTTGTCATAAAACCTTCCTACAAATCAGAACAAATAGTCAATAAAGACTGCATATAGCCTGACCACTGCATAAAATTTGTGCAAGCAAATCAGGATGAATGCTCAGTAAACTGGACCTCTAGAGAGGACAGATAAGCTGGGGGAAGGTTACGAGCGGGGTACCGTAGGGCTCGGTCCTGGGCCCAGAGTTCTGTAACATTGTTATTAATGTCTTGGATGAGAAGGTGCAGGGAATGCTTATCAAATTTGCAGATGATACAAAATTGGGAAGGATAGCTAATACCTTGGAAGACAGAAACAAAATTCAAAGGGATCTTGATAGGCTGGAGCATTGGGCTGAAAACAACAGAATGAAATGAAACAGGGATAAGTGCAAAGTTCTGCACCTAGGAAAAAGAAAAGAAATGCACAGTTATAAGGTGGGGGATACTTGGCTCAGCAATACTACATGCAAGAAGGGTCTTGGGATTGTTGTTGATCACAAGCTGAATATGAGCAAAAAAGGCAAAAGCTATTTTAGGCTGCATTAACAGTACAGTTTCCAAATCACATGAAGTATTGGTTCCCCTCTATTCGGCACTGGTTAGGCCTCATCTTGAGTACCGTGTCCCGTTCTGGACAACACACTTTAAGAAGGATTGCAGACAAACTGGAACAGTTTCAGAGGAGGGCAACGAGGATGATCAGGGGACTGGAAACAAATCCCTATGAGGAGAGACTGAAAGAATGGGCATGTTGAGCCTTACGAAGATAAGACTGAGGCGAGATATGACTCTTCAAGTCCTTGAAAGGTTGCCACACAGAGGAAGGCCAGAATCTCTTCTTGATCATCCCAGAGTACAGGACATAGAATAATGGGCTCAAGTTACAGGAAATCAGATTTCAGCTGAACACCAGGAAAAACATCCTAACTGTTAGAGCAGTATGACAGTGGAACCAATTACTTAGGGAGGTGGTGGGCTCTCCAACACTTGGAGGCATTCAAGAGGCAGCTGGACAGGCACCATTCAGGTATGCTTTAATTTGGATTCCTGCACTGAGCAGGGGGTTGATGGCCTTATAGGCTCTTCCAACTTTATGATTCTATGATCTTCAATTCAGAAAATATCCCATCCCCCAAAGGCAAGTCGAGTAGGAAATTGCTGATGGACATGAATCACAACGGCTGTTTTTAAATAAACCCTCTTTAAAGCAGAATGGCCTTGGACCTTTGCTGACTGTATCCAAGTACAGCCCAGTTCAGACAGAGGTTTCTTCTCCATGCAATCCCAAACATAGGTGAAAAAATTAACATCCAGTTCACATGTGTGAACCAGCCCAATGGCGACGCGTAAGAGATCTTAGAAATGATTCCCTGCTCTTCTGGTTGTCTTCCACTGAGAGGAGATGAAATAGCACCCTAGATGCCATCCTTCAGATAAGAGCTTCAACTGAAGCCTCATATATTTTGTTGATATTAAAGATCTTATGGCTTTTTGAAGCAGAGTGTTGGTATTAATCATTTGCTGAACACACTGTCACAGTTTTCTCATTTTTTAAAGCTGCCCCACCCTTTAACTCAATGTAGTCTTCCCAGTACGAAACATCTTTTCTTAAAGAGACATTTAGATGAACAGTAGCCCATCCTTTCCCTGGAGCTCAAGGCTGATTACAATTTAAGATGTTATGTAATGCAGATGCTATGTCATATATATACTATGGCCTCTTCCAGACTGGTGTTTTATTCCTGGTGTATTCTGCAACAAGTTCTTGACAAAATAATAGTGCATTAGTGGTGGATTTATTCTGCTTTAGTATGTTCTGTGATCCTTCCCTAATGTTGCCACTTGAGCTCCATCTGCACCTGAGACCCCTTTCCCCTCACAGAGCTGCAGTTCTTAGAGTGGTTGTATAATCAATTCCTCTTTCCAGGGAATTCTGGGAATTGTAGCTCTGTGAGGGGAATAGGGGTCTCCTGACAAGTCTCAGCACTCTGAACAAACTACAGTTCCCAGGATTCTTTGGGGGAAGACATGACTGTTTAAAGTGCTTTAACTGTATAGTGTGGATGGGGGCATTATTGCTGTCTGGAGGGGCTGAAGTGCAACAAAAGCAGGACAAAAATAAACCAGAATGTTGGCAGTATAAAAAAAATGACAGGATTTCAGCAGGAAGTTATGGGATATGCACTGATTGGAACTGAAGCAGTATCACCACCCCAAAACATTTGCAGACACAAACAGTACTGAAAGTTGCATTGCGTGTGACTGTCCCAGTGAGCAGAAATCATCACAACTGCGCAAACAAAAGGACATCTGGAGGGACCTATAAAATACTATCAAAGAAAACAATAACATCATGCAAAGACTGCATGGTCACCTGGTGTCTCTGTTGCTATCCATTGCCAACTCCATCCTGTTTGCCTGAGTTTTTAATATTATTTAAGATCTTAGCTCTGAAGGGATGGCCACTAGCTTGGGTGGCTTAGGCAAACTGATAGAGGTTGAGACTGCTAATGCATTTTAGCCATCGTAGCTATGGACTATCTCCAGTGTCACAGGTGATACTCCTCTGAGTACCAGTTGCTGGGGAGCACAAGTGGTATGACTGCTGTTGTACTCACCTCCTACTTGCTGGCTTCTCCTGGGCAACTGGTTGGCCACTGTTAAGAGCAGGATGCTAGACTTGTTGGACCTTTGGTCTGATTCAGGAGGCCCCTTTTTATGTTGTTTAGCTGTAGTTTGGGGTTTATTGTATATATTGATCATCTACATTTATATTTATTTGCTTACTGCATACCTATACCACCTAATAACTGAAGTTTCTTTAGGTGCTTTTATAGGTACTTAAATTCATTTCAACCACATTCTCCTAAATTCAAAATTTGTTACAAAAGATTTAGTTTATAGCCTCCTGATTTGATTTTGCTAAAACATTCTCATTTAGGGATGTTGATAGGTTAGGGCAGCCAACCTGGCCTCTTGTTTTGGACAACATCTCCCATCAGCTCCATGCTGATGGTGCAAAAAGCTATGCTCCATGAGCTAGCATGGCAGTGGTTGATGTAAGTGCCTTCCCCCCCCTACTGATGAGCTATCATGCCCCTACCATTTTGTGGTTCTATCTGTTTCTCTGCTCTTTCAGATACAGCAGCCATTTTGAGTAATGCCATGTCTCCATGGCAGCCATTTTGTGTAAGGCCCCCATGGCAGCTATTGTTTAGACTGGTGCCCATGGCACTTTTTCAAAATTCCAAAAGGCTCACAAAGGTTAGGAACCCCTGATTTAATGTGTCATCTGCTTTGGCCTGTACAGGACGTCTTTGCTAAAATAAAGCAAGAATGAGGAGATCTATTTCCTAACCATGTCATTTTTGCCTGTTTTATCCATACTTCATTCTATTTCCACATTGATCTGAATTTTCACCCCAAAGAAAACACCGTCATCTCAAAATGCCTCTTTAAAGCTGCTGTCGTAATGGTACTTACCTGGGATTGAGCCCTATTTAATTCACCGGGGCTTACTTCTGAGGAGATATGGTTACGATTGTAACAAAATAAAATCAGTAGGCTATAAATTCAATATTTTGTAATTATTTTTAAATTTAGGAGAATATGAGTGTTTTTGTAAGTCACTTTGGGTGTCATTTACAGGGAAAGCAACTAATAAATAATAATATTTTTTTCTAAATACATCTTTAAGCTCATATTAATAGATTTAAACTGTCAGGAATTAAAGTTTACCCAGTGTTAGATCAACTCAGAGAAGACCCATTGAAATTGATAGATGTGACAACCTTAGGTCCATTAATTTCAATGGATCTACTCTTAGAACTTAGTGGGATACAATTCTGAATGGCAACATTTAGAGATACACAAAATCTAGTAGACAGCTAAGTGCCGATCTGCGCAAGACTAAGTGGTGCAGATCTGGCCATTTCATACAAAAATCCAGAAAGAATGAATTCCTCAATCAACTGTATGGAAATAGAGAACAGAACAAAATTCATACACACTTCTTTAAAATCTTCCATCACTGATTGGTTCAGGACAAACATCTCATATCCTTTGACTTAACATTCCTCATTGCCTTGAGCTATGCATTGCAACTAGGAATGTAATGATTTGTCAGGTTTGATTCTCTCAGTTTATCATTTTTCTAATCTTAAATTTAGTTCTCACATGTCGGCAGCAATTTGAGATTTTTTTTAAAAAAATCCTCATGAAAATTCTTCAGCATTTTAGTGCAAATTTCTCCTACTAAACACATTTTTGTATACAGTTGTGACTAATGTACACGTTTTTGCAAGCAATTTCTCCTAATATAATGTTTCCAAAACTGACCTGTGCATTTTAAATGGCTCCAGTGCTGGCGATGATTGGGGGGAGTTTACCTATGTTTCTCCCAGGGGCTCAAGTGTGATCGACTATATTATTACCCATAAGGCCCTGAAAACTCTGGGTTATAGTTTCAGAGTAGCAGATTGCTCTGATAGCAACCATCTGCCACTGGAATTTCTTTTTGCTATCCCTGGTGTGCTAGAGCTGAATACGCCTCACTATGTACTCGCTAGCCCATCTATAACGGCTAGCTTTAAAAAGATCAAGTGGTCCAATAAAACAGGACGGGCCTTCAACAGCTTTGTTCATCTTCCCCATACAATAAAGCTTTAGAACAAATAACAACAGTCAGTTTGCCAAAAAAGGGCATAATGGCTTTTGAGGAGATGACGCAGGATATGTACTCCACTCTCCAAACTACAAACGGTATTAGAAAATACCCGACAGATAGAACAAACAAGTGGTTTGACAGAGAATGTGCTGATCTCAGGAAAAGAATTCACTCTGCTTATCGCTGCTACCACGTAAATAATGAGCGCCAACTCCCGCACTCATATTATGTGCTAAGAAAAGAATATAAGAAGCTTTTATATCGGGGGAAAAGTGAGGCAGTCAGGGACTCTTAGCAAATGCTGGTTGAAGCATCCATCACTCGTAACACTAAATCCTTTTGGGAGCTTGTTTCCGGAGCTCTAGCTGACCATAATGGAAGCCCAGATTGTTATATCCCAGCAAATATCTGGGAGGATTATTTCCATGCTGTTTTCAACGACCCCAAAACATCTAACTCCAGTCCTCCCACTTATCTGCTCTCCGATATCCCTGACTGGCCCCCTGTTGATACTAATACTATTGAGGAACTATTATCCCAGTTAAAGACAGGCAAGGCCCCCGGACCTGATGGCATCCCTTCGGAGCTGCTGAAAAGTAATATCAGCTGGTGGGCCCCTCTGTTGGCCTCTCTCTTCACTCTAATAAACAAATCAGGAATAATTCCCACAATTTGGCTGAAAGCCTTCATAGTTCCCATCTATAAGAAAGGACCCAAGAACAACCCGAGTAACTATCGCCCAATCAGTTTATTGTCTATAGTGGGGAAGGTGTTCGCCAGCTATCTAGGCCTAAAGTTGAAAATGTGGATAAGTGAGAACAACATCTTGGGAGAAGAACAGATAGGATTCAAACCAGGATGCTCCACACTCGACCACTGTTTGGTATTGGCCCACCTAGCGCACAAACACTCTAAACCACGAGGAGGCAAACTTTTTACAGCCTTCATAGTCCTAAAATCTGCTTTCGACTCTATCTTTCATGATCGTCTGTGGAGTAAATTAGAACTGCTTTCTATTGAGAAAAGGCTATTGCTCCTGATTCGCTTATTGTACCAAAATACATCTATCCAAGTACGTTGTAGTTATCGAGGTCACTTCTCAAAGGAGATCTCCTCCTCACGAGGTGTCAGACAAGGGTGTGTTCTCTCCCCCACCCTATTTAACCTATACTTGGCTGATCTTCCTGACCCGGGAACGATACAATCCCATTCACCAAAGATTGGGCATACAAAAGTACTCATTCTGCTTTACGCAGACGATGCGGTTCTAATTTCCCAAACCCGGCTGGGTCTTAAGAGACTACTCAGTGGCTTTGTAGAATATTGTAAAGATAATTACCTTACAATTAACTATACCAAATCTAAAGTAATAGTATTTTCCAGGAGAAAGGTCAGGTACCCTTGGTTCATGGGGAACGACAAAATCGAACAGGTTGACTCCTACAAATACCTGGGTATTTGGTTCCATGAAACAGTCAGCTGGAGAATCCATGGCAAATATGTTAAGGCCAAAGCTGAGAAAAACTTGGGTGCAATGACCCACTTCTTTTTCACAAAGGGCGGGAAATTTTTGCCAGTAGCAGTACGTGTTTTAAGATCCAAAATAGTCCTGATGATACTCTATGGGGCACCAATTTGGTATCCCTACTTTAAAGGATCACTTGAAGGAATTCAATCCTTCTTCCTTAGATCTATTTTTGGTGTCCCAAGATGTGTTTCTGGAGCTACCCTTAATTTGGAGGCTGGTCTTAACTCTTTAAAATGCTTAGCTTGGATCTATGTCATTCAATTCTGGCTACGCTGCTGTCTTATGCTCACTCAAAGCTCATTTACATCTCAGGTAATGAGAGACCCTCTTAAGCCATCTTGGACCAAGGTGGTGGTGGATAAAGTTGTTTCAGCTGGCCTTTCTCCTTCTGACTTACTCTCTATGGAACTTGGTAGGGCCAAGGCGATTGTTAAACAGCGGCTAGTGGACATTGACATCCAAGAGCTACTTGTAGCTGCTTTTGGCCCCTGTTCCCCTCGATCACTGGGTCTAACAGGTTTCCCTTGTAATGATGGGATGCTCTATCTAAGTTGGCTATCTGTACCTAAGTACAGGAGGGCATTTTCTCTGGCCCGATTCAACACCCTACCTTCTAAACTCTTGGAGGGTAGATACGATAAAACTCCAAAGAATAATAGATGCTGCCCTTGTGATAATGCTGAAGTGGAGTCTGTTTTACATGTTCTGTTTAATTGTAGGTATTATGAAGGGGTCAGAAAAGATCTTTTATACCCTATTATGCAGTCCCTTCCAGGCTGCTCCCCTGAGTCTCTTCTTCCTGTTTTACTAGAGGGCTCTGACAAGGCAATTACCGTTCAAGTGGCCAAATTTCTGGACTTGGCCATTGTGTCCATACCCTGTAAGACTGTGAATTGTAATTAATTTTATCGTATTGTTTTGATGTCTGCCATAGCTCTGTCACCAAGCAGTCTCATTTTAATATTTTTATACTGTATTGTGGTCAGTTTACTGAAATAAAATTATTATTATTATTATTATTGTTCCTAATATAATGCATTTTTGTATGATATTTTCACCAATATATTCATTTTTAAAATTAAATTTATATCCCGTTCTTCCTTCCAGGGCAGCAAACAAAAACACTAAAAACACTAAAAAGCTCTAAAAACAAACTTTAAAATATATTAAAACAAAACATCTTTAAAAATATATTTTAAAAAAGTCTTTAAAAACACCTTAAAAAGCAATTCCAACACAGACACAGACTGGGATAAGATGTCTGCTTAAAAGGCTTGTTGAAAGAGGAAGGTCTTCAGCAGGCACCAAAAAGATAACAGAGATAATATTTAAGGGGAGGAAATTCCAAAGGGTATGTGCCACTACACTAAAAGGTGACTTCCTATGTTGTGCAGAATGGACCTCCTGATGAGATGGTATCTGCAGGAAGTCCTCACCTGCACAGCATAGTGATCGACTGGGTATATAAGGAGTAAGACGATATTTCCGGTATCCTGGTCCCAAACTGTATGAGGCTTTGTACACCAAAACTAGAACCTTGAACTTGGCCCTGTAGCTAATGGGCAACCAGTGCAATTCTTTCAGTAGCGCGGTGACATGTTGGCGACACACTGCCCCAGTGAGCAGTTGCACCACTGCATTTTGCAACAGCTGCAGCTTCCAAACCAACCTCAAAGGCAGCCTCACATAGAGCACATTACAGTAATCCAGCCTGGAGGTTGCCAATGAGTGGACAACAGTGGTCAGGCTATCCCAGTCCAGAAACGGCCGCAGCTGTTTTACCAGCCAAAGCTGTCAAAAGGCACTCCTAGCCACAGAGGTCACTTGGGCCTATAGCAACAAAGATGGGTCCAGGAGCACACTTTCCCCTAGTATATGCATTTTAAACATTTCTTGGTTGGAGAACTGTATTGCAAAATTTGGATTAGTGAGAATTTTGAAGGATGGCTCTGTTTTGCTTGTCGTATTGTTTTCGAAAGTGTGAAATTGATAAATTTGGCTTTAAATGAGAACTGAATTGAATTTCTCTCCCATCCCTAATAGCAACTGATGATGACGCTCAAATGTTTCTGATGCCCATATTAAAAACAAAAACAAAATAAAAAAGAGAAGGCCTGTTTTAAGAGCTGCTTTTGAAGCATCACCTTTTAAAAGAAAGCAAAAAAAAAAAGAATTAAATGGACTACAGAGGAGCAAGGAAGAGCTCAGCCAAGTGCATCTGCTTATTTGTTCTGTCATCTCTTCTCTTCAGGAATGATGCAAGGATCTCCCTCTCCTTGAAACGGCCAGCAGTTTTAAATACATGCATTCATAGGACTCCCTTGCAAATAACCCAATTAATTGTACTGTGTTCAATGATTCAATGATAGCCAAGTCCATCTGTAGTAATTAGTTCATTTTAATTAAATAATTCATCCATTGTAAAGTATTTGGGTTCATGTTCATTGTTCTCAGTCTTTATTGCATGCTGTTTTCTCTATGCACATAAAGCTATCCCATTCTACATATCCTCTTGCACCACAGAGACTGACCAGCAGAAGTCCCCCAATAAGGCATCTGTCGCTTGACTGTACCTTTTTATACTGTGATTGAGGGGATCATGTAGGAATGCTTCTTTACATAAATTTACAGTGGCCAGATGTCCTCCTTGGGCTGTCAAGCCTCTGTTTGAAGGACAGTCTAGTCGAAGTCTAGTTTAAAAATAAGGAACCATCACAAAGGAGAACAGGGGCATTGAACACTTAGCACTTGGGCAGCAGAATGAGCAGACACACAGTTCACCTGGTGGTCGTAGTTTTCCAAACTATGCTGAGATGTAATGCGTTGTATTCAGCTGAGTCCTGCTCTGCATAGATCCAAATTAATGAACTTAAGTTAGTCGTGCCTATTTGTACACCTCTTAGAGCTGGATGGATGGATGGATGGATGGATGGATGGATGGATGGATGGATGGATGGATGGATGGATGGATGGATGGATGGATACTAACTTTAATGGATTTACTCTTAGGACTAGCATTGAATACCACCCATTGTATTTCTACTTCAATTATAGCAGTGATTCCTAAGTGTGCCCCTAGACATACAAGTCAGCATGGGCCAATGTTATGCAAATCTGGACCTTCTTTTTACTTTTTTTTGTTGGCAATACACAGTGGGCCACCACCCTACATAAAGTACTCCACACCTACATTAAATATCTAGTTAGGGAGAAAGTTCCAGACTAGTTTTTCCCCTGACATGCTATTTTTTGTAAAGGTGGAGGGAATATGTGCAACATAGTCAACCTGTATGTGCAGCCTTGCTGAGAGGTCCACTTACTGCAACATCCCATTTCTCACAATGGGCTATGCAGATGCTTTGATGCTTTGGGGAAGCCCACTAGCAGGGCATGAAGAGCAATAGTTGGGAAAGGGCTGCGAGCTCAGCAGTAGAACACCTGCTTTGCATGCAGAAGGTCCCAGGTTCAATCCCACGTTGGGCTGGGAAAAATGTTTAAAGTGGAATAAATGTCTGGTGTGGATGTGGTCTTTATATGCTATTATTGCCTAACAGACACGTTTTTGCAAATGGTCAGGGATGATACGAGTTATAGTCCAGCAACAACTGGAGGGTGCCACATTAGCACCCCAGTGCTAGAGCATGATGTAGCAATTGTAAAATCATTTCCAGGAGCATCCTTGGGGGCAGGGGAGAATGCCGAACCCATTGTCCCAAATTACTAAGGAACTCTGCCAGCATTCTCTAGGACCATCAAGCCACAGCTTAAAGTGGAAAAAAATAAAGAGAAACCATCACCATAAACCCACCACACTAGGGATGGGGGAACAACTTGATTAAGTTTGCATTTCGAGGGGAACCTACCAAAGTTGCACTTCCTGAAACAGTATGTAGGCCAAAGCATTCCCTTCCTTTGAAATTCACATGTTTCCGAGAATTGTAGTTCTCCAGCCAAGTAATGTGTATGAAACTACAAATACTAGGGCAAAGTGTGCATAGAAATGCATATATTCATGAAAATAACATGCAAAATGCATTAGGGGAAATTGGTCTGCAAAAATGTGTGTGTTTGGCAAAATTACTACAGATAAAATGTGTGTGCAAGGAGAAAGGATGAAGTTTCATGGGGACTTTTTTTAAAAAAATGCAAATTGATGTGGAATGTGGAGAACTGAATTTAAGGTTGGGGAAACAATGAGAAATGGAAAGAAACCAAAATGGGCAGATCACTCTTACCTATGTTGTACCCAAAGTTCTTCAGTTGCATCCATCGCCCTCAGGAACCATTGATATACCCCCACCCCAATGCTTCAATTGTGGGGGGAAAGAAAGGAAGCCCTGCCTCCTCACTTCTTTCAATTTCAGCCAAATCTTCACACACACACACACACACACACACTTCTAAAAATAGCAGCTGGGGAAGGCCCCCTCAGTAATTCAAGCGCTGCTTGGTATCAACTAAACATTAAATAGCAATCATACTAGTATGAAAACCAAGATAAAAAACTCTTTATAGTCATTCCATTCAAAACCATAGAGAATCAAGCCAGTAATATGTCAGAGGAGATCACAGCTTTCTTGCTTATTCACAAAGGTATGGATTTTTAAAAAATGAAATTATCTTGTCATTACCCAAATAGTTGCTTTCATAAAAAATAAGTTATTATCCATAACAATTAGCACTCTAAAAAGGATTTATACGTACTACCATTATATGGCTTCTGCACCACAGTGTGTAAGGGTGATGATGAATTTTGTACCACATTGCTTCCATTCACTATAGACAGATTCAAATGTACATGGTGTGGCACTCTCAAACACCCAAGTCCTGAGTGTTGGCAGCAGGCTGCATCAATCTGAATCAAGATTACTTGAATCACCAAAAAGGCCAATTTAAATCACTGATTTAAATCATTGTCCTTTCTGTAATTCATGCATTTCCTGAACCAACATGCATATTATTTGGTTGCTGAAATAATGAAAAACACAATGGTTTTTAGTTGAATAGAGCCTTTAGAACAGCCTTCATGAATCTGATACCATCCAGATATTTTGGACTCCAGCTCCCATCAGCCCCAGCTACCTGGCTGAAGTTTATGGGAGTTGTAGTCCAAACCATTTGGACAGCACAAGGTTGATGAAGGCTGATTTAGGACCATAGTCCAAAACCTCTGATGATAATACCTCTTTGCACATGCCTTTTACGCTACAAAATTATATCTCCTTAGAGCCAAGGGGACAATTGTGAAATTAACAGATTCTCATTTGGTCCTCTCCACACACTCAGGGGAAGCTGGTAGCTCCATGTCAGTGGGGCAGTGGAATCCACTCAAGATTTTAGTCCACACTTTTAAGAAGCTGTCCAAGGTGTTTCAGAACCTTGGACAAATCCTTGAAAGTTCTGCCTAAGACCCAGAGCAGATTTTACTACCCCACTGACAGGGAGCCATGAGCCACCACTGCAGGTACATATAAAGACATTTTATAAAGTGGTTTTGCTTAAAGACAAGGACTCTACCTGGGGAAGCCTTTTTATATACAGAGGGGGAGCAGGACCAACACATGGGGAATAGTGATAATGAATGCAGGTTGTAGGTTCTGTTCAGTGCTTTTTAGTGTGCATTACAGTATTCACCGGTACAGAACATCACCTTTTGTTCTGGTTTTTATTATTAATATTGTTGTTGTTGTTTGCTGCCCATAGCAGCAATGTTGTTCTAGCACCCACAACACATTTATCAATAAATTAGTACCAGAACTTCATGTTTTTATCCAGAAAAAAATAAAAGAGGACTGAGGAGACCCAAATTACAAGTGGAGATAAGGGGAAAACTGGCATGACCCCTCTCTGCCCATTCATCCTGTGAGATTAAAGGGTGGGATTTAGGCTTTCTGGATTCTGCACCTTGTGCTCAGAACCTTTCAGATGAAAGGGCTGGGCAGAGTTTTCTGTGCCCTGGAGAAATTTATCTGTCCTGTTTGGTTGATAGAGTCATAAATATATTAATTTGCCACAACAATATCAGCCAATCAGACAGGTTTATATTGTTTGTGGCCAATGGCCAGTACAATATTGGCAATCAAAAGAAGTGGTGGCTGGTGACCATTGGGATTTATGGGCCAGAAGGCAGGGAGGCCAACAGGAGATGGAACTAGAGCCAGTAACAGGCAGAGCCTGTTCTAGTTTTGTCCCCATCCTCCTCACTGCTGAGTTCTGCAAAAGGCAACACTAAAAGTAAGGAAGAGGAATCTGACAGGCAATGTCAATTCCTGGACTGGGGATAAGTAAAAAGGCAGGCAGGTGGGGGCTAGCTGAGAGCAGAATGAGGTTGGTGGGGCAATGATCCATTTACCCTAATGGAGAAGCCTTCACTGATTATAAGCAAAAACAAGGCAATCCAAGAGTAAATTAAAATTTATTAATGTTCAGTTTTGCAAATGATCAAAACTTGAAATTATTAAGCTCCCCAGATCATTTAGATTTTTAAAAATCCACTTGGCAGTTGACACTGGGCAGATCCACACCATGCACATCCAGCTAGGGATGGACAAGAATTTCGATTTAGTTCACATTTCCAACAGAATTTATCAAATTTACTCTTTCTGAATCAATATGAGAACCAAAACACAGCCATCCTTAGAAAGTCACATTAGAATGTTGTGATGCAGTTTGCCAACTAAACAATATTTACAAAAATGCATATGTTAGGGGAAAGTGTGCATAAAAATGAACGTATGAGTGAAAATAACATGCAAAAAGGCATGATATGATGGCTTGCAAAAATGTGTACCTTTGTCAAAACTGCCTACAAAAATGTGTTTATTAGGAGAAATTCACATCAAAATGCTGGAGAATCATTTTTTAAAAAAATCTCAAATTGATGCAGAAATGGGGAGAACTGAATTTAAGATTGGAAAAATGAGAAACTGAGAGAAAGATTGGAAAAATGAGAAATTGACAGATCGTTTCATCCCTACATCCAAAACACATTGAAAGCACATGACTTCCCCAAAGAATCCTGGGAACTGCAGTTTCCCCCTCACAGAGCTACAAATTCTTAGCACTGTTAACAAACTAACTGCAGAGAGTTAGGAGAGAGTCTGGCGGCTGGGCTTTGCACATATTCATCCGCTGTGCCTTAAAAATAATTAAGTGGCCTCTGAACCCAAAAAGTTCATTTAAATCCAGCCACTTTTGGCTGACATTCATGCGGGTCAACCAAACGTATCACAGTGGGATGCATGTAAAAAAGTTGAAATGCAAGACATGTTTCATTTGGCTTCTAACCATCATGGGCTGTCTTTTAACCCTGGACATGTCAAGCATCAACATGTCCCCTAGGGGAATCAAAGATCTAAGGTTAACAACTTTGTGTTTTAAAAATTCAGTGAGGTACGAACAATATTGTTGCCTCTGAATGTGCTTTGCGACAAGCGGGGGGAGGGGAGAGAGAGAGAGAGAGAGAGAGAGAGAGAACGTTTCCCCCATAGGATGCTTGGCAATTAACTCCAGCACTGTCAGCAATATTTGGAGAAATTTCTGAAATGTGGCAAACCCCTCGTCTTTCCTATATGAAAGACAAAAAGCTTCTGCAGCTACAACAGTGAGCGTTGCGATATGTGTGTGTCTTAGTTCTTAACCAAGCCGCTAATCACGCAAATTATTGCGACTAATTACATCTGAAGGTCTAATTAATTCTTTCAGTACCACATCATTTAGTACGCATTCACAACACAGCACCTGTTTTGAAAATCCTTGCAGTTAATTTGTTTATAAACAAACACTATTTGCATAAAATGTTTAATGACTGGTTGAACCACTACTACAATACTCCAGCTTTGTCTTAGTAGAGTCGAGGTCATTGAAGGCCACAATAAATTAATTTTAAACTATACAAATTAATTTAAATAGAATGTGCGAATTTCTCATTAATAAAGAAAACATTTCTAACATGTTAATTAATATCTCTGTAACAGGCTAATTACTGTCTGCATAACAAGTACATCTACCATCCTACTTTAAAGGGTATACTAAAAAGAGAGAGAGAGAAACAAACATAGCAGAACACTCTACACGTACATATAATTATATCTAGAATACATTTCAGGATGGCTGGAAGAATGAATAACCACATGGGTATATATATGTTGTTGTTATATGCCTTCAAGTTGATTACAACTTATGGTGACCCTATGAATCAGCAACTTCCAATAGCATCTGTTATAAACCACTCTGTTCAGATCTTGTAAGTTCAGGTCTGTGGCTTCCTTTATGGAATTATTCGTCTCTAGTTTGGTCTTCCTCTTTTTCTACTCCCTTCTGATTTTCCCAGCATTATTGTCTTTTCTAGTGAATCATATCTTCTCATGATGTGTCCAAAGTATGATAACCTCAGTTTCACCCATTTAAATATATATATGTTAAAATAGTTATTTAAGTCAGCTCTGCCTAATATATGCAGCCTTGGCCATACCTATCATCTTTCAGTGAACATAAAAAAAGCCCTGCTGGATCTGACTAAGGCCTCATTCGATGGGGCCCCGAAGAGCAACTCCGAGCTCCGAGAGGTCACAGGGCAAGGAAGGGCAGCCGCCACGGGGGGGGGGGATTTCTAAGCATCTTCAGTCCCGGCCCTCCTTCGCGTCTCAGTCTAGCATCACCCTGTGGAGCCCCTCCTCCTCTTGGGGGCTTGGTGCCCCACCCCCCGGGCTTTCCTTGCCACCCATGGCATGGCGGTCTTCACTAGACTCCCTCCCTCCCTCCCTCCGTGCAGAGGCGGGCCGCAGAGCCCAGCAGCTAGCTCGCAGTGGCATCTCACTGGTGGGCCTGGGCCACTTGACCTTGGTGCTGGGCTCCCTCCTGCACCACGTGGCCCGGCCCGCGCACACCATCACCTTGGAGTATGTCGTGGCTAATGTCATTGCGGTGGCTTCTGGTCTCTTGAGCATTGCTGGAGGCGTCCTGGCGATCCTGGTGTCCCGGAGCTTCTCCCACCGTTGCCTGCCTTAGATCATGGTTGTTATCTCCCTGGCAAATGTCCTCATCTCAGGATCCTGCTGCATGGGGCTGGCACTTGCCATCTCCCTCACTGTTGCCAATGGTGGCCGTCATATCTTTACTGGTTGCAACAGTTCTGCCCTTCCAGCTGATGCCCGCACTGTGATAACAAACAAGTGTCCCTTTGACACTACCCGCATCTATGACACAGCCCTGGTCCTCTGGCTTCCTTCCTTGTTGATGGCAGCAGTGGAAGCTGGTTTGTCTGCCTGGTGTTGCACAGCCTCCCTCGCTCTCTGTGGAATTGGCCCCTCTTCAGCCTCATACAAAGTGGCCCTGCTTCAGGCAGCTGCCCCACAGGAGGTGGCTGCAGAGGAAGGCTCTGAAGAGGAGCCTTACCACCAGCCTCTGGGTGGAGGGAAGAGAGCGACCCACTTTTGCTGCTAGACTGTCTTTCATGTTCTTGAACGGACAGATGGGCTTGTGTTCAAGGTGCAGAGCTAGCCAGGCAGGAACCCTCCCAAAATTGTTTTTTTTAAAAAAGTGTTTTTAAATTTGTATATTTGTTTTTAATGTTTTTAATTGTTGTAAACAGCCCAGAGAGCTTTGGCTATGGGGCAGTATACAAATGTAATAAATAATAATAATAATTCACACCACACATTTAAACCACTTTTCCAGTTTAAACCATCATGGTTTCCCCCACAGAATCCTGGGAAGTGTAGATTGTGAAGGGTGCTGAGAGTTGTTAGGAGGCTCCTACTTCTCCCAGAGAACTATAATTCCCAGAGTGATTTAACAATCAGTCCCTCTTTCCAGATAAATCCAGGAATTGTAGCTCTGTCAGTGGAATGGGGGTCTCCTCAGCACCCTTCACAAACTACCCTTCCCAAGATTCCTTGAGGGAAGCCATGACTGTTTGAAGTGGAATAATAGTGCAATAAATGTATGGTGTGAAAGTGGTTTAAAGGCCTATATACTGGTCCAGCATCCTGTTTCTCACAGTGGCCCACAAGATGCTTCTGGGAAGCCCCCAAGCACTGAACAAGAAGCAAAGCCAGGCAGAGCTTGGAAAAGTTACTTTTTTCAAGTACAACTCCCATCAGCCCAATCCAGTGGCCATGCTGACTGGAGCTCATGGGAGTTGTAGTTCAAAAAAGTAACTTTTCCAAGCTCTGAAGCCAGGAGCTGTAGCAGTTGGACATCAGACTGGGTGAGGAAAACCTCCCCGCCTGGGTTGGCTCTGGGCTCAAAGTGTCATCAGTTGCTCTTGATCCAAGTGCCCCATACTCATAAGGAGCAATGTCAGTCAGCTTGGAAGGTACCACTTAAAAACTCCCTACAATGCCCTGGAGCACCTTATATAGTGTTACTCCTGGACATCATTATGCAGCATACATTAGATGCCGAAAACACACCTCTTTACCCTAGCCTTTGACAACTGAGGTATAGCTATTTTAAGACACACTCTATGCTTGGGACTGCAATTTATTTTAAACTGTTGTTTGTATTGTATTTTAAATTTTAGTCGTAACCTGACCCAGGACCTTATGATGAAGGGTGGGTCATAAATTGAATGAATAATACTCTGCATGGAATATTAAAATGGATGCATTAAAATGTTGGCTTCTCATTCTCAGCTGCTGGTGGGAGGGGGGTAAGGCAAGTATTAATGCCAATGTGAGGTCCCAGAAGCTGATCAAGGGCACAGGCAGGGCTCTTGTGGCCTGCCACTCCAAAGAGATTGGGGCCTCATCTGCACTATAAATTTAAAGCAGTATCATACCACTTTAAACCAACCATGGCTTCCCTCAAAGAATCATGGGAACTGTCATTTCTGAAGGATGCTGTGAGTGGTTAAGAGATTCAGCCCTTCCCCCATTGTGAGAACTATCTATATGGGCCCAATGACCAACCTGGGTGGGTGGAGTCAATCCAGAGCCTGAGAGCACTTCATAGTCATGGAAGATGCTCTGTACAGTTCTGGTGGCTCATCACTAGGGATGGAAAGATCTGTCTGTGTCAGTTCTCTCAGTTTCTCATTTTTCCAATGTTACATTCAGTTCTCTACAGTTCTACAGCGATCTGTGGGTTTTTTTTAAAAAAAAATCTCATGAAAAATTATCCACCATGTTAATGCACATTTCTCCAAATAAACACATATTTGTAGGCAGTTTTGACAAAGCTACACATTTTTGCAAGCCTTTTCTCATCATTTCATGCCTTTTTGCATGTTATTTTCACTCATGTATTCATTTTTATGCACACTTTTCCCTCACACATACATTTTTATAAATGTTGTCTAGTTGGCGAACTGTGTCCCAAAATCCTAATAAATGCAAATTTCAAAGGATGGCTGTGTTTCAGTTCTCATATTGTTTCAGGAATTGTGAATTTGATAAATTCTGCTTGAAATGCGAACTGAATTGAAATTCTTGCCCATCCCTACTCATAACACAGAGCCAAGGGTGCCTCATGTTCCTGTAAGTGCATGGGTAGTACACGCTTCCATTTAACTTGCATTTCAGCATCCAAAAAAAAAGTACTGTATGTATACCACCAAATTACACAACCCTCCCACATACTTGCATATTTGGGGACAGGCTCACATGAAGAAATGCCATGAACCCATTCACATTCCGCAATGTTAAATTGAAAATATCCCCCATGCCATTCTCATCCTTCCCATAAGATCATTTCAAAACAAAACCTTACAAAACTTATAGTCCTGATCTCAGAACTCAGAAATGCTTGCTTAACAACCCTCTAAATTTTCATGGTGATACACAAAACAATCAGAGAGAATTGAGAGTTCAAAGTGTAAAAACAGAGAGAAACAAACCCCATTTGGATTTTCTTCTGTCTGAGTTCTAATAATCTGTTGAAATTCATCAAAAATCAGCCATGTTCACAGGCTACCTGTAATCCTATTACTGACCTTGCCCCATACTCTGACCTTCATATTCTGCAGTTCCCCCCTCCCCTCCCCTTCCTGCCCTCCTTCTCCCCCCTCCCCAGGTCAGTTTCACCTGTCTTAAGCATAATTGCTCAGGAGTAAATCCCACTGAACTCAGAAAGCATGCAAATGATCAATCCTGCCCTCCCCTCCTCCTCCCTCCTATCCCTTCCCTCTTGCCCCTTCCCTCTCCCTTCCTTCACCCCAACCTTCCCCGCCCCATCCCCTTCCAATCCCCTCCTTTCCCTCCCCCTCCTCCTTTTCCTCCCCTCCCCCCTCCCCCCTGGTCAGTTTTACCTATCCTAGGACTATGACCTGGAAGACCAGGGTGCAAATCCCCACACAGCCATGAAGCTCACTGGGTGACCTTGGGCCAGTCACTGCCTCTCAGCCTCAGAGAAAGGCAATGGTAAACCCCCTCTGAATACCCCTTACCATGAAAACCCCATTCATAGGGTCGTCATAATTGTTTAATTGTTGTAAACCAGACAGCTTCGGCAATGGGGCGGTATATAATAATAATAATAATAATAATAATAATAATAAGACTTGAAGGCAGTCCATTTCATTTTCAAGCATGATTACACAGGAGTATCCCACTGAACTCAATATGCAAATGATCAAACCTGCCCTCCCCTCCTCCTTCCTCCCATCACCTCCCTTTTGCCCCTCCCCTACCCCTTCCTTTGCCCATCCCCCTTCCCTTTCAATCCCCACCTTCCCCCTCCCCCTACTTCCGCTCCCCTCTCCCCTCCCTTTCTCCTTTCCTCTTCTCTCCTCTCCCCTCCCCCATATTCAGTTTTACCTGTCCTAGCCATGATTGCACATGAGTGTGCAGTCTTCCTTCCCCTCTCTTCTCCCTTTCTCCTCCCTTCTTCCTCTTCTTCCCTCTTCCTTCTTCCTCTTCCCCTACCCACTCCAGGCTTCCCTCCCCATGGTCAGTTTTACCTATCCTAAGCATGATTGCATGGGAGTAAATCCCACTGAACTCAGTAAACATGCAAATGATCAAACCTATCCTCCTCCCCCTCCTGCCTGCTTCCATCCCCCTCCTCACCTCCCCATTCCCTGTGGTCAGTTTCACCTATCCTATGCATGATTGCAGCAGAGTCAATCCCACTGAACTCAATAAGCATGCAAATGATCAATCTATTCTCAGCAAACTTGCACAGGATCCCATTTCTTACCTCCCGGACTAAAATGCAGGGAAATTCACTAACAGGCAAAAAGAAAACCTTGCAGTTTAAGAATGTACCTATAGCCTACAGATATTTCTATCAAACTTTAAAAAGCAGGGAAATTCGGCAGCTATAGCGAATGCACCAGGGGAGCAGGAGACCTGACCTCCTCTCTGAGATATTGTACTGCCCTACAAATTTGTAAAAATGCTCAGAGGCACACATTACCAAATTCTTCCAAGCTACAGAGAAAGTGGATTGGACTGTGAAAGACCAACCCAAATTGTGTTTGCATTGTACAATCATCCTGGTTTCCTATCCAGCAGATTCTTTGCATGCGTCATCCTTGAAATACGTTTATAGTCCCAAAGTTTGTTTCTGATTTGCAAGCATTTTCACATTTGATAAGCAGCTGTTGTAAATTCCCATCCTCTCATGAACCATCCTTATGATATGGAGCTAGGGACTGTAAAATATATTTATATACCCTTCACCTGCTGGAGTGCTGCCCCTTAATGCACATTCTGATAAATTCATATTGTCGTACTGGAATACTCATTTCTAAAGGACTACCATATTCGGAGACTATAGGTACAAGGCAAGGTGGGGAACCTCTTTCAGGCTAAAGGGCACATTCTCTTCCCTTCCAGTGATGGGAAGGGTCAGAGGTAAAATTGGGCCAAACAAACTTTGTAGAGTTAGTAAGTTATTTTGTACACTCGTTCACGCTTCCCCTTAAGGGGGAAAAAAGTGCTCTCTCAATAGTTCTGGCATATAAAACAATAATCCTTGTAAGAATGGCTCCTAGCAGACTCCTGGCAATAAAACAAGAAGGAGTAGCAACGGCAGCATTAGATGCCTATGTAGACTGTTTACAAAGCATGGGTGCTCATTCTTTGGAGTGTTAATCCCATTTCAGGAAAAATGGCCTGTATCTTGCTCTTCTGTTTTGGTTAGGCTCTTTGTGTGGTGTTTTTTCTTCGCGTGCCCCAGCGATAGCCTGAACTTTTGCTATGAAGACTCCGAGGGCCTTGAGGATTTTTTATTTGCTGTAAACAAAAGCAGACCTTTAATTTGAGGAGATAAAGTCACCAAGGCAGCTGCTGGGGAAAACAAGGCCATGGCAGAGCAACAACCGGGTCTCCTGCTTTGTCTAACTTTTAATAAGTTATCAGAAATACCCAACTTGCCCATGCCCAAACTATTTCAGCAGTAACACCCAACACTCCTCCCTCCCCTTTCACCTAGGGCTGGTGCCACAATCTCACAAAAGGGGTTCCCTTCCTATCAAGGACCCCGAGCATTTTGCGAAAGAAAAGGTGATCGCCATGTGAAAAATTATCTTTTAAAATGGAGTTTAATTTGCATATAAGGAACAGGAGATTTATGACGTGCAGCGTAGCGCGGCACTGCATCTGCCTAGGATCAGTCGTAATTTAGACGGCTTGTGACCGATCTTAAATTCTAAAGCACAGCGAAGATGAAGTGCTCTGTTGCCATGTTATTGTCAGGAGTCTAAGACTTACCAGAGATTTATTAGTAATCTTATCACAAACATGTCTCAAGTTTTTGCTTTTAATATGGGCCAAGCTCCTCTGAGGAATGTTCCTCCCTGCAATTATATTTCTCAATGCATGCATTCTGAAGCTTAGTTGATTTCCTTCCCAAAATAAAGCGACCCATCATTACACTACAGTAGCTCGGGTACATTTTTCCTGTGCTACTTAATAATCAATGTATTCATCATTTTTAAAAAAAGAAAAAAACCTGAGGCCCCGAAGCAATGGTTTTTTAGCATATTCTAATGACTAGCGACTTGCAAATTACATTGACCTTTCATGTACATTCTGTAAGCACCTTGTTCTAATGTGTACTGTATTTATAGTTTGCCAATACAAACTAGCCAAAGATTGGATAATTACTGTAATCTATTAGCTCGATTGCTTTGCCTGCTCATTTGTAGCCTGGGCCACGCCAACCCATTTTCCAAAGCTGCCCTATCTTTCATTTGCTGCAAGCTCTGAAATTGAGGATGGAACGCTTTCACACTATATGCTTTTCCAGTGTCAGCCTATGTATGTCTACTCAGGCGTAAGTCCTATGGAGTACCATGGGACTTACTCCCAGGAAGGGATGGACATATCTGTCCCTTTCAGTTCCTCTCAGTCTCATTTTTCCAACCTTAAATTCAGTTTGCCACATTTGCCACATCAATTTTCAATTGATGTATTTTTTTAAAAAAGTTTCCCCAGAAAATTGTCAGCGTTTTATCATGCATTTCTCCTAAGATACAGATTTTTGTATGCAACTTTGCCCAATTACACATTTTTATAGCATTTTTGTATATTATTTTCAGGCAAGTATGTACAGGGTAGCAGCTGGAAGTAAAATATTAAGACGAACTTAACAAACTCAAGGATTTTTTTTTAAAAAAGGATCTTCTTGAACATTTGAGTCAGGATGCTATTTGTGACTGACAAAAAACACAGCTCACCTTGTGTAAACTGTAGATGAAAAATGGGAAGCCCACCTCCAATTTTCAACCCATTACCCTGACCTCTGAAGAGCATTTGAAAAGAGCTTCTTGTGCCTGGTCTCCTAAGGATTTTTTTTTAAAGCATGGAACAAATTTGGGGAAGTAGGGAGGGGTTGCTTTTAGGAAAAATCATTTCCAAAAAGCAATGGTATTGTGACTGCTGATAGATAAGAGATCCCACATTGGAAGTATTAGTTCAGGTCTTGTTTCTGTTCCTCTCTGTTGACAGACTATTTCAAAGACAGTTATGGATAGATAACGCGGCAGACACTGGTAATTAAAACAACACTAATTTTGTCTCAGTGGCTGCACTTTGTTGTTTGAAATCATCTATCATGGCCTTCATGCTTCATACAATGAGAAGACATTTGTCTAGTCTCTTTTTGCTTGGTCAACACTTTTGCTAATATCCCAGCATACCTGAATGCTATTATACTTTATAAAGGGGGGGGGAGAGAGAGATAATGCTCTTGGTTTTTGACATTTTTACCCCGATTAACAAAGAACGCTGGCATACTCTGTCAAATGAGCATGCTGAGGCATCTGTAAGGGATTATGTTATAAAGTCCACATTGATTTCTTTTTGTTTCAGATTATTTTGGGGAGATAAAAAAAACCAAACATGCCCTGTTCATTTGCACAGCAGAGTAAATCGCCATGATACCAATCTCTATTCTCTGTAGAGAATAGTAACAATAAAAAACCCTGTTAATCTATATATCCAAAACAAAATAAATGTTACATACCCTCTGGGAGATGTTTGTGTGTGTGTGTGTGTGTGTGTGTGTGTGTGTGTGTGTGTGTGTGTGTGTGAGAGAGAGAGAGAGAGAGAGATTTTGTGTGCATTAGTCTAATTAATAGAAAGACACTAAAGTTCACTTCAAAATACATTTTAATGCTATTATACACCCTGCATTTAAACATTAAGAACTGCGCCAAGTAAATGCTTTTCTGTCCTAGCTATTAAAATTCAAAAATCTTACATTGTAAGAGGAGGAACGGCTGAGGTATTATTGACAAATTAAACCTGAGGAGAGACAATAAAGTAGAAAAATAAAGCAATAAAGAGCAATTTCAGGAGGCTGATCTTAAATGACACTGACAAAATAAGTGATAAGAGGTAAAATAAAAGCAACCTGAAACCAACATTGTTCTTTATTTTAAGGGCAAACCTTGTTTATTAGAGGAAGGCATGCTTCTGGTAGCCACTGGCACAGGAGACCAACCACAGGTTTGGGATACATGGTTTTCCCCCTCTCCATATTATCCACACAACAACCCTGTAAGGTAGGTTAAGGTATGGGTGACCAAGTTCACTGAGTTTCATAACTGGGCATGGATTTGAACCCTGGGCTCCCAAGTCTTAGTCCAACACCCTAACCACTACACCACACTGTTGTCATGCAAAAGATTTTCTAGTGGTCTCTACATAATGCCTGCTTCATGCACAAATTGGGACAAATGATTCATTGTACCCTGTATCTGACTGCTCTTTCGCATCTTTAACTAAATGCAGCCAGCAGGCTGCTCATTTGATTGGGAAAGCAACCTGGGGTGACAGCGTTCAGCCCTCCCCAGACTTAGAACATGAGATTGCCTTGGAGGAGGAACAGGGGGAGCAGGACCCCCAGCACCTCTCCACACCACTAGCACACTATGGTCTGAAGGCACATGAGGCCACTACCTTGCTGAAGCTAAGCAGGTCTGGGTCTGGTCAGTGCCTGGATGGGAGACCACCTGAGAATCACATGTACATCACCCTCAGTTCCTTGATGAAATAAAGGTGGGGTAGAAATGCAAGGGGGAAAATAAAAATAAAATAAATAAATGGCAACCCCAAGAAGCTATCAGATCCCTCCCCATCCCACTTGCTCATGTTCCTGGCAAAGAGTAAGAATTGCCCTGTTCTCTGTCATACCCTTCCGTTATTTGAAGAGGACACATTCCCCCTCTACAGGGATGACGGAGAAATTCAATGCAGTTTTTGCTTAAAGGCAAATCCATCAATTTTGCACTTTCTGAAACAACATGAGAACAGAGATACAGCCATCGTTTGAAATTCACGCCCAAATGTTGTGATGCAGTTCTCCAACCAACCACTGTTTACAAAAATACATATATGATGGGAAAGTGTGTGTAAAAATGAACTTCTTTTTGACAATCACATACAAAAATGCATTATATTAGGAGACATTGCTTGCCAAAATGTATAAAGTAGTCAAAACTGCATACAAAAATGTTTTTAGAAGAAATTCACACTAAAATGCTGAAGAATTTTCATTAGGGTTTTTTTTAAAAGCAAATTGCTGCAGAAATTTGGAGAACTAAATTTAAGAGTGGAAAAATGAGAAGCTTCCATCCCGACCCCTGTCTTCTCTTCTCCCGGCTTTCCTCACCAGACTTGGTTTCCAGTGTTCCCTCCCTGAAGCTGAAGGCAACAAGTTGATCCTATGCAGAAACTGTGACGCTGAAACTGAGTATCTCCATCTGGAATGGTTAGGCAAGCTCTGGCACTTCCAGAGACCTGGAGCTGTGCAACTGGACAGAAAGAGACGGAAGGCTTTCTGTGAGAGAAGAATTATGCGCTCAACATGATGTCAAGGCTGACCCTTACCAATGTGGGATTGCTTCCATGAATAAGCATTCGCAAGGTCAAGTCAAACACTTTAAACCCAGCCAAATACGATTCTGTTATTCTACCTCAACTGGCAGGGGCCAGGGAAGAGAGGACAGGGGCAGGATAAGGCAGCGGGGAGAGATCACACCTAAAATAGGCCAGGTGGGGGGAGTTCAGATTTAAATTAGTCATCATCCACAGCAGTAGAAATCCTTCTTTTAAGACCTAATTATACATAACATTCAGAGCTCTCTCTCTCTCTCTCTCTCTCTCTCTCCGCCTCCGCCTCCGCCCGCCTCCGCCTCCGCCCGCCTCCGCCTCCATCCCTTCCTTCCTTGTGTGACGGACGAAGATATTTTGTTTGGTTTGCATTTTAATGAGAACCTCCATAATTCGCAAACCAATACATGAACCAAAACACAGCTATCCTTCAAAATGTGTGCTTCTCCAAATGTTTGTCATCTGACCCAAAAGGTGTACAAAAATGCAAATATTTGGCGAAATGGTTTGCAAAAATGTTTCTGTTAGGCTACATTGCATCATATGCTAAGAAATTTGCACTAAAATCCTGATGAATTCTTCTGAGGGTTTTCTTTTTCTAAAAAAAAAAAAAGCAAACTGATGCAGAAATGTGGAGAACTGAATTTAAGATTGCAAATCTTGAGAAACACCAGAATTGACAGATTTGTCCATCCCATGTGTGTGTGTTGTGTGCGTGAGTGTTATATAATTATTCAAGAGTGTGTGTATATATATCACACACACATATGTAGCTTCATCTGTAAGTGGGAATCCAGGCCAAAAGTAGTAGCCTAATTGCTATTTGGGAAAGTATAAAATCCCCCCCCCTCTCTCTCTCTTTGTGTGTGTGTGTGTGTGTGAACAAAGATAGGAGAGGAGATCTTAGATCAAAGTGATATGGGAAGTTGACTAATTTATTAAAATGATATCTTGGGGATTTTTAAACTATACAAATTATAGTTTTTGACCAAAATATACAGGGATACAGAGAGAGAGAGAGAGAGAGAGACCATGTGCATACCTTTTTAAAAGATGTTTTGTAAGTTGTTTTGTTTTAATATGTTTAATAGATGTTTTTTAGTATTTTGCCATTTGTTTGCCAGTCTGGACTTCTTCTGGAAGGAAGGGTGGGATATATAGATTTTAACAACAAGTATAATAATACTTTGCAGAGTTTCATAAGCAGAAACAGACAAGGTCCCTGCCCGAACGAACCAGCTTACCATCTAAATTTGGACAGAGAGGAAGGTAAAGAAAAGAACAGAAGAAAGGACGGAAAGGCAAGGAGAGAAGGCGAGCAAGGAATGAATGTGAACAAATTCCTTTACTTTGGTGACAGCTGGAAATGGGGGCTACAGTGGCCACGTATCCTATTTTACTGGTGGCTGCTCCCTGTTTGAAGGCCTGTCCAGTCCAAGTCCAGCTTAAAGATAAAGAGGTATTTATTTATAAAGCACTATGAGATGCACATGGCATTGTAAAAAACATAAAACATTAAAACAAGCCAATGCCCCCAAAGGCATACAATCTAAATAAAATAAAATGCAGACAACAAAGGAAGAGAGGGAAAACCAACAAAGGACAAAGTGAGGATTTCAAATACACATCCTCTAGGTATACAAATATAGAACATACATATAACATAGAAGTTATATTCTCCTAAGTTCTACTCAGAGTAGACCCACCAAAATTAATGAACCTACGTTGGCTGTGCCCACTAACTTCAATAGGACTGGCACTGAATACCACCCCAAAAAAGGGGAGAGTAAGGACCTTGGAGTGGCCTGCCATCGGCAGAGCAGACTGAGCAGGCACACACACACGCTACCGGGTCGTAGTCTTCCCCACTCTGGCAAGGCATCGTGTTCCTGTGCAAATGGTAGTAATTCATTCTCAGGTTTCATCTATGTATATAACCTGGCACATGCACATTCTGAAGGAGCGCCTACAGCATCACCAAGTACGCCGCCTGACGAGATCAGCCACACAAGACCTCCTCTCGGTCCCACCAGTTAAAACAGCTAGACTGGTGCGGACCAGAGAGAGGGCTTATTCGATTGTGGCTCCCACCCTCTGGAATTCCCTGCCATATGATCTTCGCCATGCCCCCTCCCTGGTAGGTTTCCGCCAAGCCTTAAAGACCTGGCTATTCAGGCAGGCCTACAGGATTTCCGGGGATTAGTTTTATCTTGTTATAGCTGGATGGTTTTTTAGATTATTTATTGACTAAAGTTGGTTATATGTTGTATTCATTCTATTTATGTACGTCGCCTAGAGTGGCCGTTGACTCGGCCAGATAGGCAACTCAGAAATAAAATTTATTTATTTATTTATTTATTTATTATTTTATGGAAATCTGTGTCCTCTTTTTTAGGTGATGCATAAGCAGCCACCCTAAGAGGGACTGAAGGGTTAAGTCAAAGGAAAAGGAGAGCTTTGCAAATGGATGTGGGGAGGAGGGGGGAGGAACAGGGACACCAAGTATATCTTCAGAAATGAATTCCAGGGATAAAGAGCAACGACATATCCTCCAACTATCCCTGCTTACTAGGAACCAGCCCTATTTTCTGTTCCCTGTTAAATTGGATCACCTCTTATTTCAATATCAAAAACAATGCAGAGCATAATGTAATTATTTACATAACATTTATGGACTAAAAGGAACTGACGACAGCAAACAATACTCATGCACTTTCGTGATTTCTGTTCCTGACCTCTGATGAACCTGAAAATTCTGGCACTTTCTGCTCCCATTTCCATATCTGGTGAGATTCTCTGACATTCCTAGCTAGCATACTGTCACGAGCCCCATGGATCCATCAGGGTCTGGCCTGGAGTGGCAATCTCAGACAGAGGCAGAAGACAAGAAGGGAACACAGGATAGGGTTGAGTCATGGCGATCTCGGACAGAGGGAGGAAGTTCTGCCCCGCTGGCTCTAGCTGTTAGGGGAGAAGAAGCAGGCTTGCCAGCTCTTCCCTAGGCCCTTCTCATGGAGAGGAGACCCTCTCTGAGAAGTGGGTAGGAATTCAATCAGCTGGGGTGGGTGGCTGCACAGGAGGTAGAGGCAGAGCTAGAGCCAAGGGGTGGGGACAGGACACTATCCCATCACAGAGAACATGGCACCGCCTTCCAGGGAGGGGGTTCATTGCCTAGTTCTGATCTGCTTATGTTCTGATAGTCTGTAGTTCCATCCCGATCTGCCCATTTTTTGTTCCCGCTTGTTTTGGCACACGCCAATTCAATCTGCTGGTTTTTTTGGAGGGGCTGCGGGAAAAATGCGTAATTTTTAACGTAAACAACATTATAAATGATCACAGTGTTCCACGTGGTTTATTTTTTCCTGTTTATGACACCTACACACTGTTACGAATGCATCAACTTAGATTAAATTATGAAGATAATTATGTAAAATCGGGGGGGGGGGAATCGGGGAAAAAATCTGTGCCGATTACAGCCACAGCCTGCTGCAAGGAATCAGTGCTGGTCCAAAATGATAGTGGGCTATCGAATTCAGTCAGAATCCGGTACTAATCTGATTTAGCAGATATTGTCCCCCATCTCTACTGCCTACAGTGATGACAACAGACACACCTGCCTCAGAGAAGTGCATGTCTGCAAGCACACCATTCCCTTGAGCAAGTGCACTCTGCCTTGACCTTTAAAAGAGGGAGGATGTGAAAACTTGTCGAGACTTCCTTGGTGCTTCTGTCTAATCCTGAACTTCTGATCCAGCTCTTGAACTCTTGTATCGGGTTCTCTGTATCCTGTGCCTGCTGTTGAATCTGTACTGTTGCTTGCTTGAATAAAGTTTTCTCTCTTACTTTCAAGCAACAGCCTCTGTCATCATGTCTTGGTGGCTGCCCCAAGGCTCTGGAACGCTCTTCTTGTGGAGGTTTGACTGGCTTTCCTTCTGTGAAAACTTTTCTATTCCAGCAAACAAGCTTTGGGGAACAGACTGCAAGAGCTTTTAATAGTATGCTGTTCTGCTCATCTTTATCTTTGGCTTTTTTAGTGGAGATGTTTTAAATGGTTTTAATTCTAACAATAGTTTAATTACACTTTAACATTAACTTTTTGTATGTTTTTATCTATATGTTTTTATCTGTGTTTGTTTTAATTTTTGTAAGCCACCTTGAGTCCCAGTTTTGGGGAAAAGGCAGGATATAAATGAATAAAATAATAATAATAAATAATATAAAGGCCAACCAACACATGATGCTAAACACCATCATGTTTAGCTGCATGTTGTGTTTTCCTCTCTCTCTCTCTCTCTCTCTCTCTCCTTAATTACCACCCATCAGTGGACCTGCTCAGAACTAAGACTGTGTTGCACGGAGAGGGCTTTAACCCTTTTGTAAAGCACCACAGCCTCAGCGAAAATCCTGTCCACAAGCTGCTGATTGGTGCCATGGCGCAACCCTCCTGAGCCAGCTTGGGGGGGGGGAGTGATTTCCATTGGGACTGCAGAAAAGAACAGGTTAATATGCATACCTCATGAGAGTAGCCATAGCTCAGTGGCAGACCACAGACTTCGTATGTAAAAATTTCACTCTCTGGCATCTCCATTTTTAAAAAAGGATCAAGTAGCAAATGATGGAAAAGTCTTTTCTCTGCCAGAGATCCTGCCAGTCTAAGTGGTAGACAATACTGGTCCAGATAGATCAATGGTCTGACTTGGAATAAGGCAACTTTACACTTCCACATCGAAAGGTGGCCCAGTGCCAGTTTAGGCATGGTGCAACTAGAGCAAAAGTCCTGGGATGAAGTTTTTACGTTTATTGTCTAATGTAATTTATATTTTTGGCTGTATGTCACCCAGAGTGGCTGGACAACCTCCCAGATGGGTGACTAATAAATCCAATAAATAATAATAATGAATAATAATCAGCAACCAGCCTTGGTTGGAAGACAATACAGAAGACTGAAAAGTGCTTGTGCTCAGTCATCCCATGCATTTTACTGATTTTACAAAATGTATACCCTCAGGTACCCATGACCAAAGCAGGTAACAACTCAAATAGGAAAACACCTCCCAAATTACTATAAAAATAAGATGGCCAAAGGTTACACCTAATATTTAAAAAACAAAACTGCAGGTGGCACAAGATTAAAACTAGCCAAAGAGACCCCAAAAGCTAATGAGTAAGATGCACGCTGCAGATTCTCAGTGGAGCTTGTTCCAGAGCCCTGGAGCCACCACAGAAGTGGCCATGTAGCTGATTGCCATTGATTTTTTAAAAATCCAAAAATAAAAGGGACTTAGAGCAGATTGTAGGAAGCAAGATGGAGAGGTGTCTCACAAAGGCAGTTTCTATCCCTGTTGTGTGTGTAGCACACATTGGATGGTATTCAATGCTGATCCTACTCAGAGCAGACTCTTTGAAATTAATGGACATGTCTACCATAGGTTCAATAATTTCAGTGGGTCTACTCTGAGTAGAACTTAGTTAGCTACAACATAATGGTTTTGACTTCAAAATATTCTCTCCTCAGATAATATGAGAAAGAATGATAAAATCCAATGGCAATTACCATCGTTAGTTAAAGGAGTGAAGGAAGTTTACCCGGGGAGAAAAGGAGGAAAGAGGGAGGGCTGCAGCAAACTGTGAAGGGGGAGAACAGAGCGGTCAGAATTTGCTAGATAAACCACCGGAAACAAAGTGAAATTCATGGGAGAGTTACTGGGCGGAGAAAGGGGAATAGATGAAAATGATGATGCACCTACCCACTAAAAACCATCAAAGCAACTGTCTTCAAAGTCATCTGAACCAGAGCAGAGCCGTATTGTTCTAAACTTTTCGTATTATTAGCGGATTGAATTGGTACAGATTTACAGGGGGAAACTGCGTGACAGCTTCTGTTCACCAGTAACATCATGTGAACCATACGAATTAAAAGGAGATGTGAGTAACACCAAATACACACTAAACCACTGTGTAGATGAGCCAATAAACAGATAGATATGGATGACACCCCTCCTTTTCTACTCACACTGGATTAGCTTGGAAAACGTTGCTTCTTTTTTCCAGATTTGAAGTATTTCATCTGGTTTCCAAAAGCCAATCTGGCTTCTGTAGACTCACACACACATACACCCCTCTCTTCTCATTTGGAAGATCAGGACCTGGGATGATGGCGCGTATGTGGGTAGAGAATTTAAGGCCTGGGGTCCAAATATGGACTCCAGGCCTCTCTACTAGTCCTTAAGACCCTGCCCATGCACCTTTGCTAGGCCACACCTCTAATGCCCCCCGAGACCCACACCCTCCTCAAGTGCTTCTGCATGTTCTTGAACTGTGATAATGCCCCTTGCTTGCCTAGATGGAGGGGTGTGGGCAGGGTCCCAGTTTTGTCCAATCACTACTTCCTTGTATTTTGCCAAGAGAATTGGTTATCTAGATGTATGTGCCCCATTTACAAACTGACAAGCAGCATATATCTTTGGAAATTCAGTGACGGTAACTATGGATGTACCTTACCCACCACACCTTACCAGCTCCCTACTGCTATATCAGGCAGCCACCACCACATACCTATACTGAACATTCCTCAGTTTGCACCAACTTTAAGTAAATATTTTTATTTAGAACAGCCAATAAACATACAGAAAGTGGTTGCCTCATTAGCCATGCAGATACTAGAACTTTATCCAGACCAGACTAAAAGAAAATCACAAAAAATAGTTTGGGGTGTATTTTCAACCCCCATGATATTTCCAATGTGTGGTGGGTGATATTTTGAAAATATTTGTGTCTATGGTGTCAGAAGATGGGTGCTTGATAATCCCCAAACACCCAGAGGCAGAAAACACTTATTCAGAGAAGGTAGAATATTTCTGGGCATTTGACACCAGTGCTCTTTGTTGGCCTGTCCCTGACAATTTTTCTTTGAAAAAAATGATGGGGTGTTTTTACTGCTCCAACCCACTAACATTGGCTGGGGTGGTAAATATACCCAGATGTATTTCTGGGACATTTTATGCCCCAGGTGTTTTTTTGTTGTTGTTGTTTCCTGAAGGAAGACAGTAAGTGAGAAATGGCTGAAATTTGGGGACATTGTACAGGTGACAGTGTCCTAGAAAGACTACCCTGTAGGTCTACTGATGCGTAAACTGCATTATGAAAAGTTTTGTCCCACAGGTCTGAATGAAGTAAGATCCCAGCTCTCTGGGATTTCAGACAAGAGCCTTTCCCCAGCCCTACCCATTAAGAGATCTAGACCAGTATCATTCATCTAGTAGTAGTAGTAGTAGTAGTAGTAGAAGTAGTATATCCCATCCTTCCTCCCAGTAGCATTGTCTACCCCAATTCTCCAAGGACTCAAAGAGAGATCTTTCTCTTTCTCATCACATTCTCACTGACCAATTTTACTGGAGATGCTAGGGAATGAACCTTGACCGTCTGCATGCAAAGCATGTTGTTTACTACTAGGTTATGATCTTTCCCCTATTAATCCATTGACTTCTGCTGCAGAGTGTGTCCATCAGGACATAAGAAGATTCCTGCTGGATGAGACCAAAGGCCCATCTAGTCCAGTATACTGTTCCCATTCTGACCAGCCAGATGACTGTTCTCCGGCTCAAAAGCTCCAGCTTATGTGGGGAGGAACAGGTAATAAGAATCAACGGTCCAGGCCTGGGCAATCAAAGAGAATAAGATCAATCCCCCCAGCAAGGGAAACAGTGAAGGCCACATATTCGAGCAGAAGCCACATGACTCAAGTGATGAATGAAGGAGGTCTTCATTCTCTTTATGTGGATGTTGTAAATGGAGGGAACCAAGGAATGTAGGTTCAGTGTCTGGGACGGGGAAGCAGCAGTGGCGTGGTGAGAACAAGTGTTGCTCAGCCCTCAGCAGAGCTTGGAAAAGTTACTTTTTTGAACTACAACTCCCATCAGCCCCAGCCAGCATGGCCACTGGACTGGGCTGATGGGAGTTATAGTTCAAAAAAGTAACTTTTCCAAGCTCTGGCCCTCAGACATAGCAAGATTTTGGTATGCAGGGGGGTTGTTTTTTCTTCTTCTTGTAAACCTTGGCCACCTTGGAGTTATAAGAAAGCCTACATTCTTAAGATTCATATTTCATATCTTCCTAAAGTCCAGAGTCTGGGGGACAGAGCTGACCCTAGATTGCTGAAACAAAAGCCTTAATCACTTTCAGAGGAGCTCATGCTCTTTAAAGAAGGCTTAGCATTTATCAGGGAACTGATACCCTCTTTCTGTTCAGTGACACAGAATGTTAATGGCTGTGTTTTTTGCAGGAGGCCTGTAGAAAGATAAATGTAAAATAGCATTAACAGCCTGATCCTTAACATGTCCCACAAGGGTAAGATCCCCAATGCATTTCACGGATAACAGGATAGCTTCATACATCGATCCATGAGCCAGTTACTAAGTCAGGCGCTCAGTTTTTCCATCTTTAAAATGGAAATGTGAGTTCCCCACTGCTCACGTTGCTCATATCTGTGTGGTTAAGATAAAAGATGTCAAGTATTCGGTATTCTTCCAAGATGAGCTTCTTAATGATTTGCCACAAAGTCCATTTGAAAGTCCATCATTAAATAGCTACTTGCTGTAGCTCATGTAGTTGTTTTGTTTACAGCACCAATCTGAAAAATAATTTATTTATTCATTATTATTATTATTGTCATAATCATTTGTTTTAGAGATTTATAAACTGCGTCACAGCCAAAGCTATCGAAGCAATGTACAATAAGATAAAACATGATAAAATACAAAAGGTACAGATTCTAAAGACAAAACCATTACTTCAATTGTACAATTTAAATAAATGGTTCAGATGCCAAAGCAAGTCAAAGCATGGGAACCTAGCCTGCATGTAATTTTTAAAGATCTCATATGAGAATTTTAATAACAAATCCTCAATATTGTGAACAGCTGCCTAACATATTATATTAGTACAAATCCAATTTTTTTAGAAAAAGAAAAAAAGAAAAAGAAAAACAAACCGATCAAAGGACATGGGCTGGCTTCCTATTTGCAACAAATGATGCACAAATTCTCATTTTTATAACTCATTTTCAGGAACGTACCTTTCCTTTCTCCTCCCCCCCCCTTTTTTGCCTTAAGAGGTCGTTGTAATGTGTGTTAAACCACACAATGCAATTTTAACTCTGTAATCTCAGAAAAGAAATATTATGCCAGTCTGAAAAACTGTAAAGAAATGAACGATGATACAGTCTGGGTACGGAAACCAAGAGCCTTGCTGCATTGCTCAAAAGCACCACCCAAAGGCGGAAATGAAGTAAAGTCATTCAGAAAATTCCTAAACCCCCCTCCTTTATTTTTAATTTCAGCAGTATCTGAATGTTAAAAATGACAGTGCTGAAGAAGTTGACAGAGGGTTTTGATTGAAGTGACTGATCTCCACAGCTGCACCTGCAGAAAATTGATGATAATGCTGTCTAAACCATTCATTATGATTTGGAATTTTACTCTGATGAATACCTGATTTACAAATTTGCAAGACATGTTGTAGATAATAAGACAAAGTACTGTTTTCAAATGAAAATTCCTTTGACCTAATTTTACCACACACGCGCACACACATACAAAAATCACAAAAAAATGGGGAAAGTTTACTGTGTTCTCAACCAGCAGTAATTGTACTTTCATGCACCTGGGACAATATATTAATTGAGAGAAATATCCAGCTATTCTTATATTATTATATGGGGGGGGGGTAGAATTATAAACACACAAGGATAAGACTTAATTTTGGTATTCCCTGCCAACAATCAACCCTTCCAAAATTAAAGAAAACATGGATCTCCTTAAACAATCAGGATTTCTTAGGTATGCACAACATACTTTATATCAAAGTAATTTCTAAACCATCCTTCAAGTAGAAATTCCCAGGTTGGTTTACATAAAAAGAAAACCCTATACTTATATATATATATATATATATATTTATATATATATATATACACATATATATACACACACAGAAAACAAATCAAAACAAGAAGTTGTTGTTGTTGTTATGTGCCTCCAAGTTGACTACAACATATGGCGATCCTATGAATCAGTGACCTCCAAGAGTATCTGTCATGAACCACCCTGTTCAGATCTTGTAAGTTCAGGTCTGTGGCTTCCTTTATGGAATCAATCCATCTCTTTTTTGGCCTTCCTCTTTTTCTACTCCCTTCTGTTTTTCCCAGCATTATTATATTTTCTAATAAATCGTGTCTTCTCATTATGTGTCCAAAGTATGATATCCTCAGTTTCATCATTTTAGCTTCTAGGGATAGTTCTGGTCTAGCAAGCTCCTAAGAGCCAGATTTAGAGCTAAATTGTCAAGGCTAAAATAAAGCATAAAAGTCTTGGAAAACAAAAAGATCTCTGCCTGGTACCCAAAATACAACAGAGTAGGGGTCATGTGGACCTCTCTGGTGAGAGCATTCATTCCATAACTGGGGTACCACCACCACTGAGGCAGACTTCTACTGGAGAGCCACTTTCCTCACCTCAAACAGCAGGTACCCCTGAAGAAAGCTCTCTGCAAACAAATATTAATATTTGGGTATGCACTCACAGAGTGAGGAAGGCATTCATGTACCCCTGTCCTGTGCTTGTATGTTTGTGTATGCATGCACACACATATTGCAAAATTTAATGACTATCTACCATTGTAAGCAATTGAAAAATTGGCATTATTGGGAAGCTCAGAGGATGGCTTTCTCAGTGGTGGCTCCCAAATTATGGAATGATCTCCCTGACGAGGTGCGCCTGGCACCAACACTGTTACCTTTTTGGCACCAAGTCAAGACTTTCCTCTTCTCCCAGGCATTTTAGCATGTATTTTTAAATTGATTTTTTAAAATGTGTTTTTAAAACTTGTATATTTGTTTTTAATGTTTTTAATTGTTGTAAACCACCCAGAGAGCTTTGACTATGGGGCGGTATATAAATGCAATTAATAATAATAATAATAATAATAATAATAATAATAATAATAATAATAATAATAATAATGGGACACTATTCCACAGGGCTGAGCCAATAGCACATTTGTATCAATGTCAACCGAGCCTCACCAACTCAGGGGACAACCAGCATGTTCCTACAGATTATCTGTATGCCTGTTGATGGTATAAATATAATATTGCAAGTCTTAGTATATAATAAAAAGGTAAGAATGTTATCACACAGCAATTGACTGCTGACAGGTGGTGCTGTGAAGTACAGACTTCTGAGATCTGCTGGGCCAGCGGAGGAGGGAGACGGAGGCATGCAGACAGTTTTTAAAGGGTGGGTGGCTTTGGTGACCTGTAAAGGGAGGAGGTGGGTGGCTTTGGCAAGGGAGTTGGTGGGGGGGTAGGGGGGTTGGCAAGTGAAGCGAGCAGTGGAGCAGCCCCTAGTAAATGCAACAGCGTGTAAATACTTTCATAGTAATGTACAGCCTATATTACACTGGTAGTGTAATACCTGTAGTGTAACAGCCTGGTGATGTATTTACAGCCTATATTACACTGGTAGTATTTATTAAAATGTCCTAATCCACCTTTCTGTCTCATCAATGAGATGTTCTAAAGACCTAACAAATAAAGGCTAAATTACAAATACAACTGGACATCTAGAACCACTTCCATAAAAACATTAAATACCTGAAAGCATGGCTTTGTTTTGTTCTTGTTGTTTCCTATTTCCACCTTTGTACATTCTACCTCTTGGGTCCAGCTTCCTGTTTGTAAGAACACAACCCCCAGACACCTAAAAAACTATACTTGCGCAATTTATATTACATCTCACTTCCAAAGAGGTTTATAATTTGGTTTCAAGCCTGCATTTTTACAGCAATTACTGTAAAAGGGGCCGACAAAGAAGACTTAAACAAATGGGAATGACTGTAGCACAGTGGGAGAGCACCAACTTTACCTGGAGGAAGCCACTGGTTCCATCCCCAGCATCTCCAGGTACGGCTGGGAGAGATGGCTGCCTGAAACTCTGGAGAGCCACAGGCTGTCAGTGTAGACCAGGTGTAGGGAACCTATGGCCGAATGTTGCTGAACAACAACTCCCCTCCTCCCTGGTCATTGCCATGTTTGCTTGGACTGATGGGAGCTGTAGTTTGGCAACACCTGGAGGGCCAAAGGTTCCCCTCCCCTGATGCAGACAACCCTAAACTAGACAGATTGATAATCTGACTCAGTATAAGCCAACATCCAATGTTCCAGTCTGTCTTAAGGAACTCAGTACTGTGTCATCTGTATACAGGAAAGTTTTATCACCTCTTTTAGGGGGGAATTATTGAGGACCAGACAGATGTGAAACACATTGTTTCTATCATGACTGTGGAACATCCCTGCAGATGTTATTGGACTCCAACCCCTAGAAACCCCAGCCAGCATGGCCAATGGTCAGGGATGATGGGGAGCCAGAGTTCAACAACATCTGGAGGGCCACAGATTTCCCATCCCTGGTTTATATGACTTTGTTTATGGGATCTCTGACATTGTGAGAGATGCTTCCCCCGCTCCATTGCTAGAAGTAGCACTGTGACATCAACAAAACCACAAAGGTCACTACACCCAATTGGATAAAATGGCACCGTGGGCAAATGCAGAAATTGCTTAGCAGTTCAACTTCTTTAACAATTAGCTACACAATTCTCTGTTCTTGAGTGCAATTGCCCATTTTGCTGATCCAAGATTCATTTGTCTACATAGTGATAGGAATAAAAGAAAAATCCCTATTCAGAAGTTATTTATTAATGCAGAAAGTAGGTTGTCTAGCTGTTTTTCTTTAACTAGGTGCACTTCTCTTGCAGGGTATAAAAATAACCCATTTCTACAAAAAAAGAAAAGAAAAAAAAACCTTCCTAATCTAAGAGGGAAGATAGGAAGTAATTGTGTTTTCATAAATATACCTGAATTGTGACTTTCGAAGCAATTGGATAATTTCTTTCTTTCTTGTTAAGGAAACAAGAGAAATAACCATGGCTATTAAAATAAACACCTCACTGAAGAAAACAAAACATAAGATTTTCTTTGAACTGCAGATGCTTTCTTTTTTCTAAAAATGTTGACACTGGTACACTCAAAATAAGTTTCTCCATCGTAAGTTTTTTATCATTTTCTGTGATTTTGGTATGTTCATAAATGCAAGATTTGTAACACCTTTGGGAGCATCAGCATCCCTACTTTAAATAGTCATGGCTTCCTCCAAAGAATTCTGGGAACTGTAGTTTGTTAAAGGTGCTGAGAGTTATAAGGATACCCCTATTCTTCTCATAGAACTACAATTTCCGGTAAGAAGGATTAATTATTAACCCACTTTGAGAATTGTAGCTCTGTGAGAGAAATAGGCAGAGCTTGGAAAAGTTACTTTTTTGAACTACAAATCCCATCAGCCCCAGCCAGCATGGCCACTGGATTGGGCTGATGGGAGTTGTAGCTCAAAAAAGTAACTTTTCCAAGCTCTGGGAATAGGGTTATCCTAGCAACTATCAGCACCCTTAAAAAACTACAGTTCCCAGGATTCTTTGGGGGAAGTCTTAATCAGAGGTACTGCAAAGATAGTAGAATTACTGGAGCTGAATTCAGCAGCATGCAGGGATGGCTGAATCCATTTCCAGTCCATGTCACTGTTGCATGTTTTTACCCACAGTTCCATTATGTTCAATTTCTGCATTAATCTGCCATTTTTATATTACAAAGTCCTCTCAAAATATCACTATAATGCTTATTTTTCCTACAAATAAATATTTAAATCTGCATCACATTTTTAAACTGCTGAAAATTGCATCATAATGTACACAAAATGGCAAAACCTATTGAATAGCTAAGATTCTGGTCTGCCCATTAGTCCAAGTAGCATTTTTCAGGACATTTCATATTTTGCAAACATCAAAATCCTCAAGCATGCCTATGCAGGCCTGCCACTGCTGGAGGGATTCATTTCTGTTGGCATTTAAAAGGCAAAATCTACCAAATTTGTGCTTTCCAAAGCAATACACGGACCAAAACTCAGCCATCTTTTGAAATTCACAGTGCAGTTCTCTAGCCAAGTGATGTGTACAAAAATGAATACACTAGGGTAAAATGTGCATTAAAATACATCAATTAGTAAAAATAACATGCAAACATGCATTATATTAAGGGGAAACTTCTTTGGAAGTGTGTATATTAGGCAAAATTACGTACATATATTTGTATATTATAAGACATTTGCACTAAAACACTGGTGAATTTTCATGAAGACTTTCTGGGGGGGATCGTGAACTGATGTGGAAATGTGAAGAGAATTTAAGATGGGGAAATTGAAAATGGAGAGAAATTGAAAGATTCATCCTACACTGCTGAAGATCAACCCACTCTGGACACTGCTGCCTAGTGTTGTCGCCTATCCAATACCCAATGCTAACTCAAACATACATCGCCATTTCATGACACCCTCGGATAAAGGGCCCCAGTCCCCATCACTCCCATGCAGAGATTCTCATCAGTGGATGCTGGTATCTTCCAGAGAACTACCTCACTTTCTGCTACTATATATCTTGAAGCACTAGCTACAATAATATTCCAGCTTTGCATTAGCAAAAAGGACGCTAAGAGAACCATTCGTAACATCAACCCTGCAACAGATGTATGATGCAGGAGTACAGATCTCCCAGCTTTCCAGTGGCGTCACTAGGGTTGGTGTCACCCGGTGCGGCCCACAGCACCTTCTCCCTGAGACTGTGAGTGATCGCACGTGCAGCCGAACAACAGGACCCGGAAGCGTGCCGCCACGTCGCTGCTGCCACTTCCACCTTCTAACAGCCGAGGTAGGCAGCCGGTGCAGCACACGAAGGCTCTCGGTGCCTAGGCGGTGCCTGGGGGGGGTGGCTCTGAGTGTCACCCCTGTCTGGTGGTGTCACCCGGTGCGGCCCACACCCGCCACACTGCCCTAGTGACGCCCCTGCAGCTTTCCCTTCTCAACTTATTTATTCAGTTCTTGAATACCACCTCACTTTTTCAGACAAGATTCAACGAACCAAGTCTGACATAATTTAAATTGAAACTATTTCATCTCCTCATCCCTCCCCTCGCTTTGAACAATCTGTACAGGGCTCTTCAGATGTTTTGTAGACCACATGGAGGAGGCAGTGGGCATGACCCCACCCCCTGTCTACACATAATTAGTAACCATGCTTATAACATCTGTGCTGTCTCATAACACTAGAACTCGTGGACATCCAATGAAGCTGAATGTTGGAAGGTTCAAGACAAACAAAAGAGAGTACTTCTTCCTGCAGTGTATAGTTAAGCTACGGAACTCTCTCCCAGAAGTGACAGTGATGGCTGCCAACTTGGATGGCTTTAAAAGAGGAATAGACAAATTCATGGAGAGTAAGGCTATCTATGGCTACTAGCCATGAAGGCTGTGCTCTGTAACCATAGTCAGAGGCAGTCAGCTTCTGAAAACCAGTTGCCAGAAGCCACAGAAAGGGAAAGTGCTCTTGCACTCAGGTCCTGCTTGAGGGCTTCCCATGGGCGTCTGGCTGGCCACCCTGAGAACAGGATGCTGGACTAGATGGGCCTTTGTTCTGATCCAGCAGAGTTCTTAGTCTTCAAGAATTAAAAATAATCATACAGTTACAAACCATTTAGCACTTCAGAGAGGTTAAACACAAGAAAGCCTTTGGAACCTGGAAATGAATCAGAAACATTATGTTGAGAGGTGTCCCCGTAAACAGTCTGCAGTCATTTAAAATAGAGATGGGAAGACTTCAGGTTTGTAGGATCTAATTTGTTTGTTTGTTTGTTTGTTTGTTTGTTTGTTTGTTTGTTTGTTTGTTTGTTTGTTTGTTTGTTTGAACTTGAACCCGAGATCCACCAACTAGAACCTGGTGCAAAAGACACACACTTATGAGTTAAAGAACTGAGCCCAGGAATTGCTGTTGGCTTTAGTAGGGACGGAGGGAAGAAGAATCCATGTGAAACAGATTTATACAAGGAATTTGGCAGTTTAGACCTGACTGAGCTTTGTTCACATCAAACTTATCTCTTGCATCAAAGACCCATTTACGTCTGAGCCACTCATGAACAGGGATGGATGAATCTGTCAATTTTGATTTCTCCCAGTTTCTCATTTTTCTAACCTTAAATCCAGTTCTCTACATTTCCAGAACCATTTTACAGTTTTTTTAAAAAAACTCATGAAAATTCATCAACATTTAGTGTGAATTTGCCCTAATATGCATACTTTTGTTTACAACTTTGGTCCCATGTTTATGTAAGCAATAATACATTTTGTGTTATTTTCACTAATCCTGCACTTTTATGCAAACTTTCCTGTAATATATGCATTTTTGTACACATTGTTTGGCTGGAGAACTGCATCTCAAAATGTGAAGAGGTGCGAATTTCAAAGGATAGGTGTGTCTCAGTTTGCATATTGGTTCAAAAAGTGAGAATTGGGTAGTTACACATCAAAATGCAAACAAAATCAAATTTCTCCCCCAACCCTACTCATTCATTGTCATTTTTTAAAAAGCTCATCTAGCTATATGCAAAATTATATATAAATATATGTATAGTATAATATATATTAAAAAGTTGAGCCCCTTGATGTACTACATCTCTGCAGCATAATGTTATGTATTATCATACATGCATATTTTGATACAGTTAAATGCATTTTTGTAGGCATCCTTTTACATGCTGGTGACTTTAGGAAACCTGGACTGTATGTGTGTAGAGTATGCATATCACATAAAGAATATAATACGCAAGAATTGTTCATATTTTTAGCGGAAGAGGAGTGGGTGGGTAACCTCATTCAGATTAATAAGCAAGATGTGAATTGGGGGGGGATCCATGTGCGCATAAGCTCAGCGTTCAGATTCTTTTGAAAAATTCCATCCCTAGACTAAACTAAACAGAGCTCACAGTCCTTCCCCATAAATATCCATTCCTTTTTACTTCAAGCTTTCTTAATTTGAGCAGTATACTTCAAAAACAGGAGGAAAGTCATTTTGTTATTATTGAGAAACAAATGGGCATCAGATATTCTTGTCGATCTACTGCAAATTATCCAATCTATCAGTAGATCACATCTGCCTTCTGCATAGCCCTCATTTAAAAGAACCAATGATTTTACTGCTGTTGATGACAACTGCAGCAGCAGAAGAAGAATCGAAAAGGCTACATATGTAATCTACGTTCACCATTTATCTTGTTTTCGTGGAGGGAGATGAAATATCCGCACAGGCACACACCAGGGAATCAAGTCCTCATAATCATGATTGCTGAACCTACCATGAAAGTATGAAAGTCTAAAATACTGCATAAACTTTCAGATAAATTTTTGTCTGAATCTCAGTGACCTGAATCTTCATGTGATCTCCTTGAACAGGAAGCTACTGATCTGCCCTTTTCTCCTCTGTACTTTCAACATAATAGGTGTTATTACCCATAACTTTTTTTTATTTAAAGGAATTGTGCAGCCAGGAAAATGAATGAATTTAATTACCAATGCAGTGTGGAAAAAAAAATCATTAGAGCAGGAGTCCGGAACACCAGATATTAAAAATAAACAAAGGCTATTAAAAACAGTTTCAGAAAAGAATGTCAGTTTTTCTTCAATTCTCAAAATGTAAATATAAAAAAAGGGGGAAGGAGATAGCCGTATGTAAACATCCAGGAGTTGCTGAAGAAATTACTCTGTAAGAAAATGTTAAATGACTGACTGGGTCATTTAACTTTAAATCTATACTTTATGTGGCAATATGGGGAGGTCATTCCATTGCTATGCATAGAAAAATTAGAATTGTAATATGATCACGAAGTCTCACCTTCATAAGAGAAAAAAATTTCATTATAAAATTATATTTAATGGCAGACACACAGAACTGCCTCCTTGGTTGCAAAATGTGTCTTTGGCATATGGACTGTGCAATCAGTTTTTTTTTAAAAGTAAGTAGCATTCAGGCACCTTTACACAAGAATGTCACTGTTGGAGTATGTGAAGAGTGTGGGGAATCTAGGAGACCAGTGTTCAAATTCATCCCTCAGCCTTAAAAATGTAAATGGACTGCCTTCAAGTCGATCCTGACTTATGGCAACCCTATGAATAGGATTTTCATGGTAAGTGGTATTCAGAGGTGGTTTTACCATTGCCTCCCTCTGAGGCTGAGAGGCAGTGATTGGCCCAAGGTCACCCAGTCAGCTTCATGGGTGTATGGAGATTTCAACCCTGGTCTCCCAGGTCGTAGTCCAACACCTTAACCACTACACCACACTGGCTCTCTCCCTCAGCCTTAAGCGATACTAAAGATTCATATTCATTTGTTTGTATGTAGACACTGTTCTCTCAGGCCAAGATATGGGAAATCAGTGTCTGGGAAAGCACTTTGAAAAGGAGGTAAAGACTTACATTGGTGGTGGAAAACCTCAGACTCAGGGGGTAAATGTGGCTCTCCAGGCCTCTCTGTCTGGCCGTCAGAACTCTCCCTCTGGCTTTAGGACTAAATATTTGTGTCTGGCTCTATTGTGTCTTGCTTGCCTGCATGGAGGGTAGACAAGGGTGGGTGAGTGAGTGTAGAAACGATGCACTGCTATAGAAAGGTAAAGGTTGCATCTGTTGTTCTGTCCACTTTTGCTCTGGCCCTGGCCACCACTAACATGTGGCCCTCAGAAGGTTGCCTCAAAGGGTATGCGGCCCTTAGGCTGAAATAGGTTCCCCACCCTTATTATTATTGTTGTTGTTGTTGTTGTTGTTGTCGTCATCATCATCATTTGTATACCGCCCCATAGCCAAAGCTCTCTGGGCGGTTTACAACAATTGGCTTACATGACAACAACTGGACATCAGGAAAAACTTCCTGTTAGAGGCATACGACAATGGAACCAATTACTAGAGAGGTAGTGGCCTCTCCGACACTGGAGGCATTCAAGAGGCAGCTGGACAGCCATCTGTCGGGAATGCTTTGATATGGATTCCTGCATTGAGCAGGGGGTTGGACTTGATGGCCTTATAGGCCCCTTCCAACTCTACTATTCTATGATAAAGTACTATTCCATGTACATAACATCCACATAGTCCAACATCCCATTTCCCACAATGAACAAGAGATGTCTCCAGGACAGCCTTAAGCAGGACCTGGCAGTAATATCCCTCTCCTGAGATTGCCTTCTATCAACTGATATTCAGAGGCACACTGAACCAGATGGTTGCATATAGCTTTGAAGATTAGTAGCCATTAGTAAAATTCTTGGTATACAACTGAGATGGGGAGCCTGTAGCCCTCTAGATAAGAGTTTCTTAACCTGTGGTCCATGGACCCCTAGGGGTTCCTTGGATGGTCTTCAGGAGATCTGTGAACCAGACACACACACAAAATTATTTCCAATGCAATAACATAAATTGTGTGCAAAACAAATTGTGTGTATGTGTTTATGTGCATTGGGGAGGGGGAGTCCATAGCTTTCATTAGATTCTCAAAGGGGTCTGTGACCCCAAAAAATATTAAGAACCACTGCTGTAGGTGCTGCTGAACTCCAGCTCCCATCAGCCCCAGCCAGTGGGTCAGAAAAGATGTGAGTTGTAGTTCAGCAACACCTGAAGGACCACAGGTTGCCCATCCCTGATATGCTCATTCTCCTTTATCCAGCATCCGATTGAGTTACTTAAGCTCATTTGCTGAAGCTGGAGGCTTGGGCTGGTGTGTGAACTTGAGATGGTACCTAAAGTATTGCAGGCAGAATGGGCTTTTCTGTTGACTAATCAGACTCCTGGTATGGATCCCAGCCCTGAGGCTTAATACTGCCTGCCAATCACATGGGATGAGGTTTCATATCTCAATTGCCTTCTGGCCTGAGAGCACACAAACCATGGTAGAACCCCAGGTCTGAACCCCAGAGTCCTTGCCACAACCCCATAACTAGCCACATGTTTCTGATGCCAACCAAACATTTAATTGCCCATCATCTCCTGACTCCCGTTTCAGGTCAGTTGACATTTGTTTGCTTCTTTCCATCTCCAAATGTGCCAGTAAGAACATTTTTCCACCACAGCCCTGCACATTCACTCTAAAATTACTGATAGAAAAACAACAGACTGAGCTACAACAGTGAATAAACAGGGGACAGGAAAGAGCTGTTCACATTTTAATTGGATCAATTAATGTCTATGAGAAGAAACAGAAAATGCCTGAAAAATGCTAGGAAAGCTTTGACGGTTGGGTGATGCCCAACACAGAGCATATTTCACATGTCTGTGCATGTACCATCCAGTGCCATGCAAAATCTTGAATCTGTTTGCTTTAAAATTGCCACATTTTTGTTATTTTGGAAAACCAGTTTTCCACCCTGCTGGAGGCAAAGGAACATCAGTAAAATGTGGAAGGTTATCAGTATGGATGGGAGGGGGATAATTTGATTCAATTTGCATTTAAAGGCAAATCTATCAAATTTGCACTGTCCAAAACAATATGAGAACTAAACACAGCCATCCTTCAAAATATACACATATCCAAATTTTTCAATGCAGTTCTCCAACCAATGTTTACAAAATGCATCTATTAGGCAAACGTGCATAAAAATGAATTTCTTTGTAAAAATAATATACAATAATGTATTGTATTTGGAGAAATTGCTTGCAAAAATGTGCACATTACTCAAAAATGCATACAAATAGTGTTGATTAGAAGAAATTCACTCTAAAATGCTGAAGAATTTTCATGAAGATTTTTTTAAAAAACAAAACAAAGCAAAATCACAAATTGCTGCAGAAATGTGAAGAACTGGATTTAAGACTGAAAAAAAATGAAAAATTGAGAGAACCGAAATTGATAGATCCTTCCATCCCTAGTTTTAAGTCACCAGCTGAATCACTTGCACAAGTCTTCAAGCAATCAAAGGATGCTCAACAAGGACTACAGGCCATGCACAACTTCCTTTCTCACCCCCTTGCTGCCACTTCCTTCTCCCCCATCCCAACCTCCCCCCATCCCATATCTGTCTTCCTTTCTAGTACTCTGTTTATGAATGGTTAAAACTCAAACAGCATTATCAGAACAAAACTCTGCATATTTGCATGATCAGCAAGAGCCCCATCATGCAACCAAGTTTTGCTTGGGGACCTTGTGCCTGACATAGGTAAAGAAGAGACAAAATCTATGTGTCTCCTGTCTTCTCTAAAGCACTTCCCTTTGCTAGCCAGGTAGTTCTAGCCTGCAGTGAGTGGGAGATATGAGAGTATGGCTTCCATTCCTTTTTTTTTCTGTATAGGCCAAGAATGCAGAACTTATGGGCTTCCAGATGTTGTTGGACTACAACTCTCATCAGTCCCAGTCAGCACGGCAAATGCTCTGGGACAGCCTTTCCCAACCGGTTTGCCCCCAGATGTTGCTGGACCACAACTCCCATCAGCCTCAGCCATTGACAATGCTGGCTGAGGCTGATGGGTGTTGTGGTCCAACAACATCTGGAGGCACACTGGTTGGGAAAGGCTGCTCTGGGATGATGGGAGTTGTAGTCCAGCAACATCTGGAGAGCCAAAGGTTCTCCATCCCTGCCACAGGCCTTCATCCCCTCAATGTCACCAATTCAGGTATGCAGTCATGCTTCTTGGCAGTTTCTCGCTCCACTTCACTACTTGAATTATGGAAGGAAAGATAGAGGGCTGTGTGACAGTTTTAACCAAATCATGTTCCCCATAACTAAGCCCACCAGATATCCTATTTTGTAGAGGACATTCCTCTGTTTGAAGTCATCCTCTGTTTCAAGAGCTTTCTGGTCCAGCTCTGGTTTAAAGTTAAAGAACCCTAAGAAGGGAATGCTTTTAATCAGATGTTGATCAAGTTTGTTACCAGCCCTTCCCAAGATGAAATGACTTGATTGTTTACTCCCATATACCATATTTGTGGGGGGCCCTTCTCCGCTTACAGCTGCATGCAAACCTAGATTTCAGCTTCATATTTGCATAATAACTGGTCAAAAAGAATTAAAAACAGCTCATTAATACGCCAAGAGGTGTTAATTTGAACCCTGCCCATAAGCTATTGTAAATTTCATTTAGCAAATGTGAAAATGTAATGCAGTGTAAATTAGGGAGATTAAACCATTTATAATAATAATAAAAAAAGTTTAGAGAAAATAACTGGAAAGAATGAGTCCATCCTACCCTGCCTTCGACAAAGAAATAAATACCAGGATATGCCTTGAATTTTCAAGGCTAACAACAAAGACAAGAAATAAAGTGTTTTGCATACAGAAAAAAATGCCAAATACACAAACATGGCAACCAGCACAAAACCAATTTTAACATCATTGCTCAGATTTCTGTTTTCCACGTTACAGTTGACAACAAAAGAATCGTTTGCAAGTAACCCTTGTTCCAGTAGGGATGTCATAAAATTTCAGTGGAAACCAGAGTGGAAATTTCCAGTGTTTGCCAGAACAGAAATTTTTCCCATGTTGCAGAACAGAAATACAATTAGTATTCACCGTTGTTGTCAGTCCACAAACAATACATAATTGATTACTTTTTCCCCATTTTGCATTGTTCTTCCTTTGCACCGAAATGAAAGGTGTGGAATGTTAATGAATTAATGTTAGCGGATTATATAAAATTCCATCGCAGCGGACAGCAAGATGATTAACAGTTTTTTGTCATAAGCCAAACTGCAGCAGAATGGAAACAGTGCTGCATGTGAAAAACATGAGCCAAAATGGAAATTGATACCTTCTTGCATCCTTATGTACCGGTAAAGTTCCAGCGTGTCAGTGCTAGGCCATGAGCAGCAGTGTGAGGTGAGCCAGGAGCAACGGGACAAGCTAGCAGTCAGGACCAAAGCACAAACCAGGAGGCTGGATCTAAAGCAAGCCAGATTTTAGGGCCAAAGAGCTGGCCAGGACAGGTGGACTAACCAGGTGGCAGCGTTGAGTTTCAAGCCAGGAGTAAAGGCCAAAGAGTAAGTCAGAACAAACTAAGAGGCAGGATCAAGTAGCAAAGAATGAAGGACTAGGGATCAACCAAGGATACAGGAACATGCCAGAGCTCAAGAAGACCTTGTTCCTCAAGCATAACTCAAACAGAAACAGCAAGCCCTCTTATACTCCAGGAGGATCCAGTGGCCAGTCTAGATGGGCAGAGTCAGTCCAGGGCCTTAAGGTACTTCACTGAAAAGACTGCCACATGTAATTCAGTGGTTCACCACATGGGGCAGCTCACACAGACCCAGAAACTGAAGTCACCTCTCCTGCTCTGAAAAACGCTGTGCTCACTCTCATTCCCACTACACTGCTTGCACCAAATATGAAAAAAGGGGGGGGGGGAACACCTATCTAATTCCTCCATCATGTCCAGATCTTCTAAATATGCTTAATTATCCTCCAATAATGCACACACTCCACAAAAAGCCAGGACGTGCACACCATTATCCATCTCAATTCTGCTTCAAATATTATGTTGATTTTAGGTGAAATGAAATCTGCAATATACAAGAGCAAGAATAACATCTCCTGGAGTATCAGGAATTAGTGCATTAATGGATGCAAGCAACCTCCATGCGTCAGCATAACATTAGAAGCTAACAGATTTCCCACTGTAAGCCACTTACCACCAAGCATTTGCAAATCATCTCAATATCCATGTCACAGTGAGAGATGACAGTGTTCAAAATGCATGTTTCATTTATTCTAATAGGAATACACATTATTGGATGGGTTATAATGCAGCCAGTGAAAAGGGAGAATCTCCTCCCTTCGTACTTATTTACTCAGCCAGGACATAAAAATTATTTATAGATTATAACGTTCTATTTTTAGAATACTCAGACATTTATGCAAGGTGTCCAACGCCGACGTGCAATTACCTAGTCATCAATTTGCTCCAAGCAATTGTGAGTTTTGTATAAGAAAACTAGACCAGAAACCTTATACAATCATCACAGTCCACACAGCTGGCCCAAGACATTTTGCTGTCTAAGGCAAAAGACAAGATGATGTAAGAACTAGGGCTGGGCACAGGCTCTGGCCAAATCCCAGATCCTGAACTGAACTGTGCTGATTTCGGTCAACCCAGGATTTAGTCAGAGTGGGTTGAAATAGCAGCCCTGGATCATTCTGGTTTGGGTCCATCTGAGGCTATCAAAAGGAGGGGTGATTGGTGGGTGAGGAGGGGGAGAGAAATGCATGTAGATAGTCTGTTTGAGTTTCCTCCCTTCCCCCACCCCAACTTTGATTAGGATTTTAAACCCAAATTCAAGACTGTGCAAGGTCTCTGGTTTGGTTCAGGGCCCAAATCCAGCTTGACCCCGGACCATCCTGAGTCAGATTGGGACTGCTCCAATGCATTGGGCCCTGAATTGGACCAAGGGGGCCATGCACAACCCTAATAAGAATATATAAAGCACCTTGGGCAGCCTTTTGAAACTCAGACTAAAACCTGGATGAAATTCACTGCCCCACTGACATTGAAGCCACCAGCCTCCACAGTATCCAATGCTCTCTTGTGCTACCGGATGAGTGAGTTTTAATGTTGCACAACAGAGGGATCCAGTGTAACAGTTGCACTAGCAGAAACTTGCTGCACAGTGATTGCAGACTGAGCAATCTATTGCACAGCAAAGTTACACTTCTGCATTCTGTCTCGCAATAACCTTCCACTGCTGCAAAACATTTTGCCAATGGAAGTTTTCCGCTAAGTGACTTCAACTTAGCACCACAATGGATACAATGCAGAGCCAATAATAAAAAGAGAGCTGTCTTCTAAAGGCAAGGTTGCATGTGTCCAAGCAGTAGTGCCGTTACAGCAGGACTTTAGGGTAGATGTCCAGGGGCCATCTCAGTGGAAGGAGCAGAAGGAACCCCTATCCACCCCAAATACAACACAACTGGTGCACCAAAGGTTGAAGCAAGTGAAACAATATATATTTCCATCTAAAGTGTGTGTGCGTGCGTGCGCACACAAGCTGTAAGACAATTCATCCCCGAGTCTACCATGGTGCATCATTATGGTGAGTCTTCCTTGCCTTCTCATCTATTTTTCTTTTTAAATTCTTTTTAATTTTCCATAAACTTACACGTACATGTACATAACCAAAAATAAAAATAATAAAATCATAGAAAGAGGGAACAGGGGGAGAACAATCAACAGCTACTCTGTCAAGGAAACAAGGTGCTGTTGTCCTAAATTAAAACTTTCAAAGTTTTGTTCTTTTGTAGATTTGTGCAGGGGGCCCAGGCTCCAATAATTCATCACCAGTCATCAGTGTTAGTTGACAGGCATCAAACATTCTAAATGCGGGCGTATCTTCCTTGGAACGGTCTGGATATTGTTAGTCCTCTCTTCTTTCCTTAAGCAAAACAAAACTAAACAAGAAAGCCAGAGGAACTAGGCGTGCAAATCCATTTTGTTCCTTTCACTACCTACTCCCTGAATATTTCATCAGGAGCAACAGAACTTTCCCCTTTCTTCTGAACAGTCCCCCTCTCCACTTCCTCCCTCCCCTTTTCCATTTTATATTTGCTCACTTGACACCTTGTCACTAGCCCATCACTGCCACATGGGCTGTCCTTGAAACCTCACCTCTGCAGCTTGTTGTGCCCAGTGGTCATGACGCCCTTGTCTCACTCCAACCCTTTTTGACAGGAGACATGCCGGTTTTAACAGCAAGCCCTGGCACCTGGGACACAGTGGGATTACACAGGTAAACCAGAGTATTCCATGTTGTCTCCTGGCTAACAACAGAGGGAGAAAGTTGGGGGGGAGGGAAAACATGACATCTGAAAGAGCAGGTCTTACATTCGCATATTCAAAAAGATCCCATCATGCTTTTACAAGCAGATGAGCACTTGTCTGATTCCCCCTTGGCATAACAGGACAAATAATCCTGCAATATAGTTTTACATGCAAAACAGATGCAGGGAAATCCTTATCATGGGAATAGGATTTTGCTAATGGAAGCTGTTTTTAAAAAAGATTGTTGAAAAGCAGGACCAAAACTTCATTATTATTATTATTATTATTATTATCATCATCATCATCAGAAAACATAATGAGAGAAAGGGTAATTTGCAGGCAGGGCTGAACTCAACCCATTTCAATTACGCTTTAATCAGAGCAGTTTTTGCTTGCTTATTTTATATATATATATATTGAACTCTGCTTTTGTTATAGAAGGTGTGATTTGCAGCCTTGATGCTGTGATATACCTGCACTGAGACCAAGGAGGGGGGAGGGTGTTTTATTTGTACAGAAAGGGAATGCTTCCTTTTAAAAATGACATGTTTTTAGTCTTTTTGAAGTGTCAGTGTAGAAGAAAAATGTGAAGTATTTTGACTGAAATAAATGCTTTCATGGAAAATAGTGAACCCTAGAGATTATTCTGATACTTGAAGAACTTCATACTGTTTTAAGCAGGTGACAGTAATGTCATCGACTGAGATTTTTGTGTTCGTGTGTTTTATTTTATTTTTTGCTCCCAGACTTGTACAGTGGGGGGGGGGAGTTAAGTGTTAAAGAGAAAAAAAAACTTTAAAAGGGCAATGTAAGATACAATGGTAGGAGGTTTGGGATCAATATACATATATACACCTCTTACCAAAAAAAAAGACAGCTTTATTCTGGACAAAACATCTCAGCATTGGGTTATTCAGTAGTTTTCAGGTCCCATCTGCACTATACATTTAAAACATTATTAAACCACTTTAAATAGTCATGGCTTCCCCCCAAAAAAGCCTGGGGACTGTAGTTTGTTAAGGGTGATAAGGAGACACCTCTTTCCCTCACAAAGCTACAATTCTCAGAGTGGTTGAACAATCAATCCCTCTTCCCAGGGAACTCAAGGGCCTTACCACATATGACTGAAGCCCCACTATGTCAGCAGAGCCTGAGATCCAGAGCCACTACGGAAGACATGATGGTGCAAGTCCACCAGAGTAAGATCCTATGAAAGTAAGCGGTGGTATGCAATGGTAACGCTACTCAGGGTTCACCCATTGACATTAATGGACATGACTCATTCACTTCAGTGGGTCTGTTCTGAGTAGGATTTAGTTGAATACAACCCAATGAGAACCCTACTGGATCAGGCCAACGGTCTATCTAATCCAGCATCCTGTTCTCTCACTGGCCTACCTGATGCATATAGGAAGTCCCCAAGCAGAACCAGAGTACAACAGCACTGTCCCCATTTGCAATCCCCAGCAACTGCTGTTCAGAGGGTCTTAATATAGGCATAATATAGGCATCATGGCTAGCAGCCACTGACAGCCTTACCCTCCACGAACCGCAACACAGCAGTGCTTGGCCCTACATATCGTGTGTCAGTAACACACTTTCTGTTTTGTTTTGTTTTTTTTAAAAAGTGGATCATCTCTGTGGCACAACTGCATTTCATTTTCTATTAAAAATTAAAAGAGATACATTACTTTAATGAGCCACATGCAGGCAATGTTAATGATGTTCAAGATGACATTTGCGTTTAATGGTATGCAGAATACACCCGTCTACCTTTGTAGTTAATTATAAATGGACGTGTTTGCACGTATGTGTTTATTTCCACCATTTCACATCAAGAGGAACATTTGCCAGTACATACATTTGCACGGGAAGACCTTAACCTATTTCATTTTATGCTGATCATTAACTAAGAATACTTCACTCTGGAGATTTATCACATTAATTAGCTCCGAAATTACTCATAGCAATTAAGTATATTGTTCTTAAACTCTTCGGAGATTATTGAAATACTTTCGTTGCTTCTATAGGGAAGCATAAATAAGAGCAAACGTTGCTTTCCAGGGGGGGGGCTCTCTGTCTCTGTAACCTCTAAATCTTACCCTCTTTCCAACACTGATATCTTTGAATCCCCTTCCCCAAACTCTTTCTCTCTGTCTCTCTCGTATGAACGTAGGGAGCTTCCTTAGACTGAGCCATACCAACGTTCCATCTAGCTCAGTATTGTCTGCACTGACCGGCAGGGGCTCTCCAGCGTTTCAGGCAGGTGTCTCTCCCACTCCTATGTAGAAATGCCAGAGGTTGAACCTGGGACCTTCTGCATGCAAGGCAGATGCTCTACCACTGAGCTACAGCCCCTTCTCCTCCCCTACAAACAGAAGAACTGGCTGAAACATGGTGAGACTTACCAGCCTGGTGGAGAGATGGTTGCTCAGCAATCTCACTTACCTGCCCATTACAGGGGATCTGTTGTTTCATTGATACAGAAATCCCTTCGTCCACAACTCTGTGAAAGCCCTAAGTCAGGCACAGAGCTCCTCCATCCAGGAGGGATGGACAAGTCTGCCCTTTCCGGTTTTCTCAATTTTTCATTGTTCCAATCTTAAATTCCGATTTTTGCACATTTCCATAGTATTCTGACATGGGGGGGGGAACCACAGCAGCTGATGGGTTTCAAGACATGATTTGTGGCCACAAATCGCACTCCATGACCTGACACCGTCATGGATCATGGCACTCCACCCACTAAGCCCCAGCCTGTAGATCTAGGCAGGGGCCCCTCAGGAGCAATCCATGATCAATGTAGGGTTGCATGGCATGATTTGTCGCCTGTGGAAATGAAAAACTTTCAGAGAAACTAAGGCTGCCTAAATGCCATACATTTAAAGCACATTTAAAGTACATGACTTCCCCCAAAGGATGCTGGGAACTGTAGTTTGTTAAGGGAGCTTGGGAATTTCAGGGTTGTTGAGGGTAAACTACAGTCCCCAGGATTCTTTGGGGGAGATCATATGCTTTAAATGTATGAAGTGCACGCAGCCCCAGTGTCAACCAACAGCAGATCTGTGCATGGAAAACCTTTTCTTCCAGCTCACATTGCCTTCCTATACCCTCTGATGTGGACCACACAACAACACAGATGTTTCACATTAAGTTCATCACAACAGAGTAGCACAGAAGGATGAAGCCTCTCCGAGGGGGACAGAGACTGGCATAACAAACCATCAAAGGTTTTAACAATTTAACTTTCAACATGTTCAATTCCTTGCTCCCAAAAAAGCACATTCACTTTTCCTTTTGATAGCACAAAACTGTCTGCCTGCAACTGTTCCGAGACACTTACAAATGTGAGATACTTTGCAGAATTTCAAAGTGATGCATTGCTCAACAAGATTTAGAGATCCTGGAACAAAGTTGCCAGGAAAACAATGACCCTGTGAAGCACGTTAAGCTAAGTGAGGGTAACTGGCCCGAGTTCATCCAGGGAGCTCCTGAGTCAAGTAAACATTTGAATTTGTGTCCCTCAAATCTAGTCCAACCATTACACCACATTCGATTTCATTAGTATTATCATCATAATCATGGTAGAACACCAGGGGTTTTTTGGGGGGGGGGGCAGTTTCAGACCAGGATCAAGAAATGTTGCTGAACATGCAGCACTTTGAGAATTACATATTTGCTCCACCCTTCCTTCAAGCAGTTAATGACAGCATATGCTTTAACCAATGAAGACTAGGGATGGGTGAGAATTTTGATTCAGTTCACATTTAAAGCAGAATTTATCAAATTCGCAGTTTCCGAAACAATATGAGAACCGAAACACAGCTATCCTTCAAAATTCATATTTATTAGAATTTTGGGGTGCCGTTTGCTAAACAATACTTACAAAAATGAATATATATGGGGAAAGTGTGCATAAAAATGAATACAAGCAAAAACATGCAAAAAAGCATGATATGATGAGAAATGGCTTGCAAAAATATGTACCTTTGCCAACACTGCCTACAAAAATGTGTTTATTTGGAGAAATTAGTACTAAAATGGTGGAGAATTTTCATGAGGATTTTATTAGAAAAGCGAGATACTGAAAGAACCGAAATTGACAGATCTTTCCATCCCTAGTGGAGACTGGTGGTTCTGATGTCAGTGCGGCAGTGAATGTACTCTGGGTTGTAGTCTGAACCTTCAAGGAGCTATCATCCCATTTTAAATGGTCATGACTTTATTTATTTATTATTACATTTATACCTCGCCTTTCTTTTCATGATTGAAACCCAAGGTGGCTTACATATGGTTCCCAGGTGGTCTCCCATCCAGGCACTGACCAGACCTGACTCTGCTTAGCTTCAGCAGGGAGCTGGCCTTATGAGCCTTCAGACCATGCCCCAAGGGATCCTGGGAACTGTAGTTTGTTAAAAGTGCTGAAAGTTGAAACGAGATCCCTTTTCCCCTCACAGAGCTACAATTCTCAGAGTGGTTTAATAAGCAATCCTCATCCCAGGAAACTCTGGCAATTGTAGCTGTGTGAGGGGAACAGGGGTCTCATTACAACTCTCAGCACTCTTAACAAACCACAGGTCCTAGGTCTCCTTCAGGGAAGCCATGACTCTTACAGTGATAAGAGTGCTTTAAAAGTGTAGTGCAGATGGGGCCTCTGAGCACTTCCACCACTCTCTGACTGAAGCAAAAATAGTTTAAAGGAAGAAAAAGGGACAGGCAAAGTTTTTGCTGCTATTACACATCTAGACTCTCGTCCTTCAACATTTATGAGAATTTCAGCAGCCCATGGGTTTCTTTGACTTCCACATTTCCACCTACCCTCACCCCTACAAATGTGCTGGAAAAGTTCCTTTGGGAACTTTCAGTGCAGCGCCAAATCACATTCAAATGGAGAAAGAAAAAGGTTGAATGGAAAGGACGTGTGGAATCTAGAATGTGGGTCAAGTTTTCCCAGACTACTGCAAGACAAAGTATGCAAAAAGTCAGGCTCATTTCCAAGAGGTGTGGCAGGTACTACAGAAGAATCCTTTTCTATTGATCTGGGAAGCTTTTCAGAAACGTATGAAAAAAACTCTCCTTTTTCAAGTCTCAAAGCAGAGCAGGTGTTTTTTTTTCCATGGATATCCAAAGTGAGGTGCACGGCTTGAATTTCTCAAGCTTGACATCCCATCGGGCTGATGCTTCGTGTCCCTTTTTGTCGGCCTGTCTCGTCACACAGCGTAATGTGGCATTTCAGTGTAACAGGCTGAGACACGTCATGCCAATGACATGTCAAGCTTGTGAATTTCAAAAAGACACAGTTCAATGAAAAACATGGGTTTCTAACTGCCCTGGAGGTTTTAAAACCTTGGGAAAAAAGCTACGCGCGCACACACACACACACACAATATTTTATATATTTTAAAAACATAATTTTGCTTCTCCAGTGATTTTGCCTCCGGATAGCATACAGGATTGTTTTGGTTGGGGTTGCTGTTTTGTTTTATTTCACTTGCAGTGCTACCCAGGAAACTGTTCAGCTTTTAGAATTCCTGAACACCTTTGTGCAGTCTTCTCCACATTTACAAAAATTAAGTCTCCCTGTGCTCAATGGGGCTTTACTCCCAAGTCAATTGTCCACAGGATCACAGCCTTAATTATTACATTTGCTGCCTTGATTGCTGCTCAGTTGATGGCATTATAGTTCCAGGGATGGGTTGAGAAAGATGAAAAAAACAGTTTCTTCACACTGGGAAAATTAAAAGCATTTCACTGAAAGTACTTCTTCTGCAGCAGTCATAAGAACATAAGAAGATCAGACTGAAGGCCCATTTAGTCCAGCATCTTATTCTCACATTGGCCAACAAGATGCTTAATGGGAAGCCTGAAAGCAGGACCTGAGTTAAGCACAACAAAACACTTGCCTTTACCCACCCTTGTGATCCCCAGCAGCTGATATTCCAAGGCATACAGTGGAGGTAGAACCTAGCCAACATGGCTAGAAACAATTCATATCATACTACACCTGTGGCTCTGTTCAGACACATCTTTCACTCCAATTGGGCCTTTTTACTTTTTTTTTTCTCAGTAAGTGCCAAGGCACAAGGATCCTGGTGCTAGGATTATTATAGGACAGGGCAAAAGTCATCCCCCTGCCTTCCTCTGGCCTTCCATTCTGACACTGGGAATGAGAACTTCAGAGGGTTATTTTGAAGATTTGCTGCTGGCTGTCTACCCAGTGACTGGGGCCAAGCTGGTCTTCTCCTTGCCATCACCCCTGGCAGACAGCAAGATTCAATCTCTCAATGGCAGTTGCTTTTCTAGCCAATAGGTGAAGCTATTCTGTGACACACTTTTAATTTTCTTGGTGTCGATAGTGTCAGTTTGCGTCAAAAATCACAACTAAGAGGCAGGCCCAAAACAGGTTAATAAATAAAATGAAATCAATTGTGCTTCTCTGTTCAGAGCTGATCATGGGGTCTCTAATCAGACATTGATCAGGCCTACATCTCCTCGTTCAGCTTCACCATTGTTATAGGATTTCATGCTCCCAGACCCATCACTGGGCTCCAATCCAATTAGGAGAAACTGGAGGGAAATACAAGGACAAACATGTATCAGTAAGATCCAAGATGGGGGACCTGAGGGCCTCCAGGTATTGCTGGACTACAGCTCCCATCATCCCTGACTGTTGGCCACACCCAACAACAAACTGGAGGGCCACAGGTTCCAAATCCTCCCAATATAGCATAGCACTATATATGCCAATGACAGTGTCATTCAAAGAAGCTCTAGCAAACAAGTTCTGATCTATGGCAAATGGATCTGTCCTGCCCCATGTGTTGCTGCTCTTGATGAGTGTTTTGAAAGTTCTGCTGAGACAGATTTTGGCAAGCCTTTTCCTGATGGAAGCAGGTTGGTCAGGGTTCATTACACCAGTCTCTGCCTTGCCTTCCTGTAGCATTCTGGGACAATGAAATGTTGCTTGTTTTGACCTGCAAATTTTAGACTCCATATCACTTGCACACCATTGCAATGTTAAACATAGGCCACACATGCTTTCTTCACTAAACTATCCACCATGGCCATACTCTCAAGAAAGCATTGTCAGTGTGTTGCCCACAACTGTGAAATTCCTCCTTTTCCCAGAGGTTCACACAAATCCAAACCTCACCATTTTCTAAGAGAGCCAGATTTTCTTGGACAGAGTTAAGGAAATGTGCGGCGATATTAATTCAGTACATTTTAAGAATCCGCAGTCAGAGGCAGCATGCTTCCGAATACTAGTTGCGCAGGGGTCCTGCTTCTGTGCTTCCCATAGACATCTAGATGGCCACTGTGAGTACAGGAAGCTGGACTAGATGAGCCACTGGTCTGATCTAGCAGGGCTCTTCTTACATTACAAATTGTGTGAAGCATCTTGGGGATCCAAACAGTGCTAATGATAGGATATTGTATGAATGAAAGCAACATTCAGTTTAACGTATTGTGTTACAGGCTTTCCAAGTTCACTCAGGCTCCAAAATGCCAGGAAATTACCACTGCTAAGGGCCACAAATAAGATGCAACTTTGAATCCAAAACCAGTATCTTTTCATATTGTTGAAAGAAGAAACAGCATTGGCCCGTAAACCTTGTAGTCCAGGGATGAAGAGCCTATGGCTCTTCAGACGTTGCTGGATTGCAGCTCCCATCAGCTTGAGCCGGGATAGCCAATGATCAGGAATGGTGGGAATGATCATCCACCAATATCTGGAAGGCCACAGATTCCCAACCCCTTTCTAGTCCTGTCCTGTTCACTCATTGTTTCCTTCATTCACCAGTATGAACTAATATAGTTTCATTCAGTATGAACTGTGCTGAAGTTTCTCAAAAGAGAATTACCACAAAAATTCCTGAAGATTTTCTCCCCCAGCCACAAAACAGATTACTGCCTCTCCCCAGATAATATTTGGCAAATTTATCTCTCCCTGACCATCAGTGGCAAATAAGGTGGAGTATGCGGACCATTTTAATAAAAGTTGCCTGCTGTTCACGTGTGGGAGGGAATGGACCATTGTTTAAGTACATATGTGTCTCAGTTTTAACAACAAGATTTTCCTACTGTAACACAGGCCAACATAGATACTTTGTGTGTGATGTCTCAACAGGTCGATACTTCAAACAATAAAGGGGGGAAACCCTCCATTTATATTTTTATCTGCACAATGTTGGCAATTAACCTAGAACCCATGCCAATTTGTATATAAAAACAACCCCCAGGGCTTAGACTTTGTGGCAGTTTTAAACCCAGTGTGAATCAGTGTGAATTATATACCCCTGGCAAACAGGGGATGTTTTATAATAGAATCACTGACAGACCCTTAACTACAGTGGCGCTAGCGGGCACCATTGTAATACAGGAATAAAATTACATCACTTGTCATCATTAACAAAAATTTTCATCTCAGCTCTTTCATTTGAAAAGCTCTGTAGTTAATGAATGATTACTGAGCCATGACACCAAAATGGCTAAAATACAGGAATTAAGGGAGATCAACTCAAGTATTTTTTAAACCATGAAATTAAGGAAGCCATTCACATTGGATGGGGGTGCCACCCCTGAACATTTTGTGTCCACCGTGCTGGCTTTAAGCCTGCAAGAATAGCATGCATTCCGATAACTGAAATTAAGGTCTCAGGCAAATGAAAAAGGCAAACACATGTATATCCAAGCAGGACACTCAACACCCTTTCACACATGCATCTCATCTGTCTTTGAGGGTTCTGTCTCTCTCTCTCTCTTTCTCTAACAGGGATGCCTGAGAAATAAAATATTTTCAAACTCCTCTTCAAAATGTCCTGATCTGCACCTCTTAAAGGCCCTCCGGACTGGTGATGAGTGTGTGTGTGTGTGTGTGTGTGTGTGTGTGCGCTCGTGCATGTGCATGTGCGTGTGTGTGTGTCCTGCCACTATGGAGGCAAGGATCTGTCAATTTCGGTTCTCTCAGTTTCTCATTTTTCCAGTCTTAAATTCAGCTCTCAGCATTTCTCAGTAGCTGCAGAATTGACACTAATGAGCAAGGGATTCCTGATCTTATGGAAGAGCTGTGTGTACTTTAGAGATGGGATCCATGAATTCATCACTACCCCCCCCCCAGCAGCAACAACACAGAGAAGACGGACAAGGAAGGCCATCCCAGGCCAAATGATAAAGCAGAGGCCTCAGCAACAGCAGAGCCAGGCTGTGGAGGAAGAAGAGGAAGACGAGGCCCCACACTGCAGGGAAAATGACGGGCTGCAGGCTGCTATGGGCAAATATCCACTTGATTTTGACACCCCCCTCCTGCAGTCAGAATTATGTGGATATTTGGCCATCCCAGCCTGCACCCTGTCGCTTTCCCCACAGTGGCATCTCATCTTTCTGTTCGTCCTTGACCTGGCCCTTTTCAGGGAGGCTGTTGCATCATTCAGCCTGGGGAGCCCTCCTCTCCTGCCTTCTCAGTGTTCGTAGGGGACAGTGGGGAATTCAAGGTGGGCAGAGTCCATCCCTACATACATAGGGCCTTGTCTCTTTATCTCTGTACCCCGGCCAACAGAGCAGCAGACCAGGGGTGTATCAGCATTGCGGCTGAGACTAGGGATGGAAAGATCTGCCAATTCTGGTTCTCTCAGTTTCTAACTTTTCCAATCTTAAATTCAGTTCTCCACATTTCTGCAGTAATTTGTGGCTTTTTTAAAAAGAAAATCCTCATGAAAATTCTTCAGCGTTTTAGTGCGAATTTCTCCTAATAAACACATTTTTGAAAGTGTTCTCCTAACAGAATGTATTTTATGTTACTTTCACTCATATATTCATTTTATGCACATCCCCCCCCCAATACATGCATTTTGTAGACAATGGTTGGAGAAGTGCATTGTGAAATTCAGATAAGTGCAAATTTTGAAGGATGGCCATGTCTCAGTTCTCACATTGTTTTGGAACATGTGAATTTGATAAATTCAGCTTTAAATGCAAACTGAATCAAATGCTGCTCCATCCCTATCTGCAACATGCCATTGATGTAATAATAGTGCCTTAATGGTGGATTGATACCGACTACCTACAGATCACTCTGTGTTATTGGTTTTTCTGTGAGGCTTTCCCAATGTTGCCACATTATTGCCATCTGGAGGGGCACACTTGTGTTACAGTGCAACAAAAATAAGGCCAAAATATACAGAGAGAGAGAATATTTATAGTATCAAAAGTTACAGGATTTCAGTAGGAAGCTACAGGGCATGCACTGATTAGAAACAAAGCAGTACGTCCATCCTAAAGCGTTTGCAGATGCAAATAGCACTAAAAGCAGGATTATGTATCGCGCCCTGATATGATCATGAGCACAAACCATCATGAAAAAGGCCCTTAGAGTAATCAGAACTTAGCTGTTCATCAGATTCCACACTTCTCTGAATGTTGCAGCACTGTTCTAAGTAGTTTAACCTATCAGAAATGCATTTTGATACATATTTTGAGGGAGGGAGGTATACTGAGGTTTGACAGCAACTAAACCATACTGTACCACACAGTGCTTCCTGCAAATCAAGTAGAATTCTTTCATCAGTGACTTGCTCCCAATAATTTGCATCGTAGTTCTTTTTAAATAGGACAGCCAGTAGTTAAAGGAACCCAAATAAAGCTTGTAGATCAATATCAATGCCAAGAACTGAGACTATATTTGGAGCAGGGGGCTGAGTATGCAGAAAGGCGCTTGAGAATCGTGATTACTCTAGCAGAGGGGTGGGCAGGGGTGTAGTGGTCCAGGGCCTCAGGGGATCTTAGATCCCTTACTTGTATAAGATCCAGGTCCCAGCAGGGTCCCTGTGTCTCCAGCATCTTATGAGCCAATCAGCATGAAAGGGGAGCATGTTGGCCACTGAGAAGAGCCTTTTAACTTGCTTCCTTCTCGTTTCCTGACAATTGCAGCCAATCAGAGTGAAAGGAGTTCCTATTAGCTGCAGAGAGCGAGAATTCTGTAATTTCAGAAGAAGAGAAAGTGAATCCTGATGATAGCATCCCATCTGCATCATCAAGCAGTTTGGAAGTAGCAGGAGCTAAATGAGTAGACACTGAATTGAATAATTCAAAGCAATCTCTCTGACAGGGAGAAACGACAATCAAATGATGGCAGTGGCAGAGAAGCAGAAAGAAGTAGTTAGTCCTGGCCAGATTATTCTATAATCTTAGAAGGTTAAATAATTCTCAGAAGTAGTGTGGCTGTGACTATCATGAAGGGACCTGGTACTTCTGAATTTGCCATTACATTGCTGGGGATGGGGAAGCTGTTGCCGTCCAGATGCTGTTGGACTCCCTCTGCCAGCATCCCTGGACCTTGGCCAAACTAACCTGGGAGCTGGAGGGCCACATGCTCCCCATCCCTGTTCTAGTAAGGCATGTTTAATGGTGAAGGGAATACTACACAGCATGCAGATGGCTTGGGTCTCCCCCATCATCACCAAATAGCTAAAGACCTCATGCCCAATCCCTAACCAAACCAGGGCGACTTCTTTGTATTGGTTTCAACTGTATCTTGAAAGAAAATATAAATACATGTTTTGAAAGGAATATTTCTTTTTAAAAATGTTCAGGCAGAACAGAATGGAATTGTTGATTCAAATATGCAACAAATGACACAGACTGGAAATAGATGCTGCCATCCCTGCTTTAGGTCCATGAGAATAGCATGCATTGCTATGAACAGGATTAAGATGTGATAACCTGGCCCCAAGTTGTTTAGGTCTTTAAATGTCAACAATAAAGCCTTGAACTTGCCTTGTTAGCAGACAGCACAGATCTCTCAATGTTGGTGCAATATGTGTAAAGCTAGGTGTCCTACTAGGCACCTTAGAAGCTGCATTTTGCAATGGCCGCAGATTCCAGACCATGCACAATAGTAGCCCCACATACAGTGCATTACAGTAATCTAATTGTGAGGTTACCAAAGTTGGTAATGAGCACTCTAAACAGCTGAGGTCACCTGGGTCTCTAGTGATGGGTCTAGGAGCACCCCAAATTATGCATTGGCTCCTTTAGAGGGAGTCCAACCCATCCAGAGCTGGGACATAATCAAATTCCTGAACCTAGAAACTGCCCATCCATAGGATTCCCATCTTCATCCTCATCCAGCACTAATTTAGGACATGCACATCTTATCCTGATTCAGGCTAAGTTCAAGGTATCGGTTTTGGTATATAAAGCCCTATACAGCTTGGACCAGGATACCCAAAAGATCAACTTATCCCTTATATACCAAATCAATCACTCCACTCTGTAGGTGAGGGCCTCCTGCAGAGACCACCTCATCAGGAGGTCTATTCCGCACAACATAGGAAGTGGACCTTTAGTGTTGTCACACCGACACTTTGGAATTCCCTCCACTTAAAGATTAGACAGGCACCATCTCAGGGGAGGGATGTGCCTGCTAAAGACCTTCCTCTTTCAACAAGCCTTTTAAGTAGAGACCTTATCCCAGTCTTCATCTGTGTTGAAATTGTTTTTTAAGATTTTTTAAAAAAAATTACAGATTTTTTAAAGATGTTTTGCTTGTTAAGATGTTTTGTTTTTAATGATATTTTTAAGATATTTTGGTTTTAAGATGTTTTATCAATGTTTTTAGTGTTTGCCACCATGGGTTCCTTTTGAGAGGAAAGGTGGGATATAAATTTAATAAATATATAAATGTTCAAGAGAAATAGAGCTAGGTATCATTAGCATACTGATGCCACCTTGCCACAAATCTCCAAATAATCACCCCCAGCAGCCTTATATAGATACTGAATAGCACTGGGCACAGACTCATGCCAGTCGATGCCGCCACAGAAAATCCTAATCCATGCATTAGCACAATCCTAAAATGTGTTAATTCACGCTTAGCACATTTTATTACTCATCAGTTAAAAATCAATAAAAAACCAGTCAGAATAAAATAAAATAAAACATTGACACATCCCCCAAACTGCTTTAACCATCATGTCATTTCCAGCTATTGCTCTCACACACATGGTTTTATAGGAAGATTTTGTTGCCGTTCCAGAGAAAACTGATTGGGAGGAATGTTCCTCATAAACGACCATTTCCTCCTCTTTTCTTATTGTTGTTTTAGGTATATAAAAAAATCCAGAAATATGCTAAAGGATATTTTCTTTAATCATTCCTTCACTGTGTCGTAGGGATCACATAGGTCATGTACTGATATTATAAAAATCACAAACCTATTGCAATGGCAATATCAGGTTGCACTGGCAAGCTAACTTGGAGGCTATGTGTTTGTTGGGAGAGGGGGATTGTTGTTGGGTTTTCCTTGTCCTTGAAGAACACCCCAGCCTGGGGATATGGTTCTCCTGTCATCCTAGACTCTGGCAATGACCTGTCCACTCTTGCAGTTCCTCCTCCTCCTCTAAAGCCACATAGGAGCTTAGTAACTTAGGCTGACGCAGGGGGGAAATTGCTTTCAGAAGTAACTATGGCACTGGCACGGGCGCCATATAATATTCATTGCACGCTTGTAAGGAATCACTCTTTTAGTGTGGCAGCACCCAGGGCATTTTATAAGGAAATGTTACTGGACATCCATTTTTTTTCATTCAAATGGCTTGCCCGTGGAAGCCTCTCTATTATTACAAACCCTGACATTTGGATTGAGGCAAAAGTGTTTAAACTGGAAAAAGAACAAAACAGGGAGTGAATACAACCTTGCAAATGCATTTACATAACTTACTAGCCTAGCAAAATTCTTAATTAGCCTGCCCGTCCACCAATAAATATCTATAAATGCAAGACTGTTTGTTCGGTGAATGGCATAGAAACTGCTGCCCACTGTAGCAGAATTCATACCCCCCCCCAAAAAAGAACAAAGATACAGAAGAACCAGACATTACAGTGTATATGAAGATAGATTTTGTTAAGACATTTTTCAGTGGTTTGCAATAACTCTAAGAATTATTATGTAATGTGCCGACTGTTTCTATTCAATTTCAATCATATTGCTACTCCATTTCAGTGGCTTCCAAACTGAATTTGCATTCTTGGTTCATTGAATAAATGTTATGTGTCCAGTTGTGTCCACTGGATGTCCAAAAGCTTGGACTGGGTGTCCATTTGGACACACAACTATCACTTCAAAAATGCCTTGGCAGCACCTATGCTATGGAATTCCCCACCCGTTGACATCAGGCAGGTGCCTTCGCTGTACTCTTTTTGGCACCTGCTTAAAACATATTTGTTTAGCCAAACCTACCTAGACACTGATGTGGTTTCATCTCTTTTTAGTGTGCTTTTGTTTTCAGTTGTTTTTAAGTACTTTTCTTAACTGTTCTTTAACAATAACTTCAGTGTGTTTCGTAAACCGCGTAGAGGTTTTTCACGATCAAGCGGCATATAAATTTTGTTAAATATAAATAAATAGAAGTAAATGGGGGGGGCAAGGTGACACTTGCCCATAGATACAGCCAGCCAGCCATGAAAGCATCAGCCCATACATCCTAAAATTATGCAACATGCACATACTCGAAATTCAACACAGGAAGCCACAGAAGGAGGGATCAAACATACATGAATGTTTGTTGTTGTTGTTGTGTGCCTTCAAGTCGATTACGACTTATGGCGACCCTATACATGAATGTAGGGATATAGAAAGCTGCTTTATACTGAGTCAGACCATTGGTCTATCTAGCTCAGTATTGTCTACACTGACTGGCAGTGGCTCTTCAGAGTTTCAGTCTCTTCCCGCCCTACCTGGAGATGCCAGGGATTAAACCTGGGACCTTCTGCATGCAAAGCAGATGCTGTAGTCATTGTGCTATGAGAGAACCTGGCAGCTCTCATAGAAATATTCTGGTTCCCAAAGTGATATTGGTTTTTTTAGCACCCCGTGCCTGCACTCTGTCAGCATGTCCAGCGAAGCCCTTCTTGACAGTCCCACCAGTGGGAGAGATAAACTGAGAGGACCTTCTCTATGGTGGTCCTTTAGTATGACCTCCACAAAGAAGCAATGTCCTCATCCGAGGAACTAATGCCTGGTGCCAGCTCTGCTGACATTTCAGGGACAGGTTAAGATCTACCTGTTTGTCTGGTCTTTTTAGAGTTGTTAGCATCAGTTTCTGTTGCTGTAAGGGGTGAAGTTGGCTCCATTACATGTTTTAATCTTTTATTATTGATCGTGAGTTGATCAGGGGTACGTTTTATCTGTTCTGTTTCTTAGGCTGCTTGTATTTTAATTGGTTTGTAACTAGGGGTTGGAGAGAAATCCAGGCCACATTTAAAGGCAAGCCTACCAAGTCTGCACTTTCCAGAACAGTATGTGAACCAAAGCACAGCCATCCTTTGAAATCCACACTTCTCCAAATTTTGCAATGCAGTTCTCCAACCAAGTGATGTGTACAAAAATGCAGATACTAGGGCAAAGTGTGCATTAAAATGCTTATATTAGTGAAAATAAGATGCAAAAATGCATTATATTTGGCAAAGTATGTATATTAGGAGAAATTAGGAGTAAAATGCTGATGAATTTTCATAAGGACCTTTTTTAAAAAAATACTGATGTGGAAATTTGGAGAACTGAAGACCGCAAAGACAAGAAACCGAGAGAACCCAAAATTGGCAGATTTGTCCATCCTTATTTGTAACTCACTTTGAGAATTATAAAATGAATGGTGGGATAAAAGTATATATATATATAAAATACTAGTTATGACATTTTCCTTCCAGTGTCAAGATAAGAGGAGTATTGGATGAGAAAGCTAAAAAGGACCTTCCTTCATGCCAGTAAACAAAGGCACAATTATAGCACAATCCTAACCATGTCTGCCTCCAAATAAGTCCTATTGAATTCAATGGGGCTTACACCCAATAACTGGGGCTAGGATTGCAGCTTTATAGAAGAGCTGATAGTACTTAAAACCAGACCTCGGAAGAGTTACTTTTTTGAACTACAACTCCCATCAGCCCCAGCCAGCATGACCACTGGAATGGGCTGATGGGAGTTGTAGTTCAAAAAAGTAACTTTTCCAAGCTCTGCTTAAAACAGTTCCTACCAAGGCCCCAAATCAAGAGTGCAACCATGGGAAACCTCTCATTCCAGCTAGGCAAAAATGCTCTAGGTAGATGCAAAGCAAGATCAGTGATGGGGATGGCCTGGGGAGTAGGGTTGGCCTAGACACAGTCCCAAGGGCCTGATCATCATGGAGGGCCACATTTGGCCCTAGGCCTGGCTTTCCACACCCCTGCACTTTTGAGAAGAAAGGAGGGGAAGTGGAGACCGAAGGAGTTTTAGGTGTGGCAGAGGTAACCAGTCACAGCCATTTTTATCCAATTCCTCTGAGCCTAGAGGTACCTCTGGCAGAATGTGGGCTTTCATTGTGCCCCGAAGGATAGAGAAGTAATCCCAAAAGTCTCTTCCTGATGTCTTTGCAAAGCTGGCTCCCCATCCCATTCATTTACACATCAAGGTCCCATAATTGTCACACCTGTTGTGTATCTCTTGCAAAAAAAAAATGACAGGCTTATCAATGCTTCAGTTGTCGAGTTGCATCAATCTTTTCCCCCGCCCCACCTCCTCCTCACAAACGTGTGAGCTCCCAGCGATGCTTTAAGGCACCCAAGCCGCGTGAAAATACTGTTCTTTGATTTCAGAGCCGGAAGAGTAAGTGAAAGTGAAGCTTCCCAAATTAAAACCGATGAATATCGGCTGCAGCATTGTCACCTCGCTATTTCGTTCGCGCTGGTTGCATGACTGATGACAGCTGCAGATGCCGATAGATTTTTGACCTGTTCCAGAAATCTGGCACTCTGGAAGAAAGAAGTGGGGGGGGGGGAGAAAGAGAAACGTGGCAAAAAAAGAAAAAGAAGTAAACTCTGCAGTCTGTGGAGGAAGAAAAGGAGAGAAGGGTAGCTGACAGCTCAAGCGGAGGAGGAAAATTAGAAAGGAAAGCCAGCGTACTCATACCATATGTGCTCAGAGCATCTCAGGACAGCTGGAAGAAGCATCGCATTTCCCTTTTGCATGTCCAAGACTGTGATACTTCCTTTTAATATGGCTATCAATAATGCTGAATGATTAACACCAAGGGTTTATGTTAATTTCATTATAAGCTTTATTTGTTGCCTAGTGTTGAATTAAGACTGTCAAATCATCCTTCTTCTCCATTGCGGAGGACTTTTAAAAAGCCTAACACATAACATCTGATCATTAATATGTTAATAACGCTCCTGTTTTCATAGATATACCAGACACACAAGGAAGAAGGAGGGGTAGAAGAAGAAAAAAGAGATCTGTCTGAAGTAAGGGGACTGTTGTGGCAATCGGCTCCCAGGGCGACATCTTCTGATGAATAAAGAGGAATATCTTTTGGAATCATCTTTACTTTTTTTTTTTTTTTTTTTTAAGGACATTTTGCCATTTTTCAGTGTTCTTTTGTCAGTTCCGGCACATCCACACAGGGATTTGGGCAAAGGTTAGGTGTGCAGTGTGCAGCACCAACAAGTTCATGGTGTGGTAGTTGTCCGCATTCCATAAGGGCAAACTGCTTTATCAGCAGAAACTGTGCCGCATGCATGACTAGCTCCGTGGTAAGAACTGGGAAATTATGAATGGAAATTAATCAATGTATAGTTATTTGTAAAAAAAATAAAAAGAATGGGGTACATACAAGAAAGTGCTACCCATTTTCTCAAGTGCTCATCAAGGGGTTGTTTCCCATATTTCTAGATTGCTCAACTATTTACTTATTTATTTAAAGCATTCTTACCCTGCTCTTTAGCCAAAAAGATTCCCAGGGCAGCTTGCAAATACCATTAGTGAGACAGTCTCTGCCTTCAGACTTGCAATCTAAAAGGCATGACACACAAGGAAAAAGGAATGGAGATGGATGAGGGAGGAAAGCAGGCTCAGTGCTTAAAGGTACAGTTTGTAGAATGACTAGCTGGGATAGAAACAGTTTAGTTAGCCTGAAGAAAGGCTGCTGCTTGGTAATACTTGAGGGAGAGTCAAAGGCAGCTGATGTCTCATAAGAGCTGATGGAAGGGTCATGCTTATCTTTCCTGCCTCAGCTCTGCAGCCTGTTGGAATGGCTGCTGCTAGGTGACAAACTAATTAGTTATAACAATCTCTGAGTGGTGCAAGATTCCAGGCGTTCCAACACTTATCCAAGGTTTGGTTTCCTTGGAATGAAGGTCAGCGGAGACTATGGTGTTCTTAGGATATATGGTTTTATTTACACATATAAGCAATCTGAGCATAAGATAGAGGGGTTCTCAGGATTAACAGTCCAATAGATCTTGCTTCTCTGTTAGGCTCGTAGGAGAGTCTTCCCAGCCATAGTTTGGATTCAGACACAGAGAGCAAGCAAGCCTCTCTGTCTGTTCTCCATTCCCAGCCTTTTCTCAGACTAACTCTAGATACATAGAGAAACTACTTCCTTGAAGGGGAGAATCACTCTCCTCCCAGATTTTCTATGTCAGCAGGACTTCTCTGGACCACATTCTTACATATTCATATTGATCCATCCAGAGAACAAAGAGCCAGGACAGGCCAGAGTGATTAACTTATCAAAGGAACTTGTTTGACCCATGAAGTGACTTTCTGAGGAATGGAAAGCTGCTTCCCTCATGAAAATGATATGCCCTCTGCTACAGCATGCAGTGTGACTTGCCTCAGAGAAACTCCCAGTAATGTGCAGACTATCCATAACAGTGCCATGTGTTCTCCCATACAACATCCATCAAAACTTCATCATCAGAGATTTCCATGTGACAAGTTATGCTGTGCTTGGCTTTATGTGTTCACATGTCAATCCTGTTTTGGACACAATCAATCCATCTTTCCAGGGAACTCTGGAAATTGAAGCTCTGTGAGGGGAACAGGTGTTGTATGGGCTAAAACAATTATGTGGCTCTATCTCTAGTAAAATGGCTACTCTACTAGAGATAGAGTAAAATGGCTAAAAACTAAATGAGCAATAACCAGATCTACCTCTGCCCTCACACAGACTAGCAGAATAAAGCAATCTAGCTTTCTCCAGTAAAGTATATAAAAATAGCCTACTCACGACTTCACGTATACAGTGATGCAGGCACAGCTTAGGAAATCAGAAAGATTAAATGTAGGTTACTTTCACTCCATAGTTCCCAGCTTATGGCAAGCAGCCCCACACCTGCTTTCTCTCAACTTCCTTAACAAACTACAATTCGGAGGATTCTTTGGGGAAGAACCATGACTGTTAAAGTGGTATCATGCTGCTTTGAATGTATGGTGTGGATGTCATCTCAGCCTCTTAAACACTGTGCTTTACTAGCACATTACATTTCTACTGTTGGGGGTTGAGACTTGGATTTTTCTCCTCCAAACCATCTTTGGGTGACACTGTTGGGCAAATGAACAACACTGTATAGAACAATCAAAATAAGCTAACTTAACAGCTTAAAACTAAACAGGAGCGAGAATAAATCTAAACACAGAAACAAAATAGTTCAAGGCTTTAAAAAAAAACTGTTTCAAAAAGCATTCCAAAGAAGTTCACAGAAGTGTATACCATTCATGTGGGTCTTTCCTCCAGAGAGTTTTGGCTATTATACACGGTTCTTTCTCAACAAAGGGGAAGGTCTGCAGCTCAGTGGCAGAGTACCTGCTCCGCATGCAGAAGGCTCCAGGGTCAATGCCCAGCATTTCCAGATAGGGCTGAGAATGATTCTTGCCTGAAACTCTAGAGATCCAAGGCCACCTTGATGAGCTTGATGGATTCAATAAAAAGCAGTTTCCTATGTTCTGATGTTCTCTCACATATACTTTATCCTAACAACCTGATGACAAGCTGAAGAGACAGTGTCTTGCTCAAGGTGGTCTTCAGAACTATGTGGGGATTTGAAGCTGGTTCTCTCAGTCCTACTCTGACACTCTAACCGCTACAAAACACAAACTCTTATGTACTCCTTTTGTGTATTCCAAGGCTAAGCCTTGGGACTTCAGAACCAAAGTCTCTCTCAAATATGACAAGAGTCCTTGCTTCTCTTACAAGAAATCCATTACTTGCCCTTTTTTTAGGGGGTGGGAAAGCTAGAATATATAGGGTAGGAAATATTCTATTTATTCCTCCTGGGAGGTTTTGTGTTTTTTTAAAGATAGAACTCTAGTTTGGCTGGTTTGGTCTGGGCTATACAGCTAACAAATGTCAAAACGTATGGACCACCCCATTTATCAAATAATCTACTCTTTGACTAGATAGGCACTATAAGCGATCTGGTATTGATCTTTGCAGGCCAAGGCTATTGTTCATCTGAGCATACAGCATGGCAGCAAGAATTAATGAAAGAAACAAAACAATGCACACGAAATCTCAGCACCCAACTTCTTTGTTGTTGTTGTTTGTTTGAGTTTTGGTAAAGTTTTTTTATGTAATATCGAGAACATATTACTATGTACAAAAAAAAGGGAATGCAGGAGGGGGTGAGCGTACATGAGTGTTTCATCTGAAAAGGGCCAGCAGAGACCGGAGCAGGGAGCTACATGCTCTCCAACCAGTGGGGAGGACTTGGGGGCAGACTTCTGGGGCCAACTCAGCAGGTTCCCAAGGGTGCCATGTGGTAATGGTGGACCAGAGGAGAGGGTAGGGCACAGATGAGGAACCTCAGTCCTGGGAGTCAAATGAACCCCCCAAGCCTTTCTATCTAGACTCAAGACTCTCACCTGGACACGTCCCTCACCAGCCCTCAAGTGTTTTCCCAGCTTGGAAAGCATTATTCCTCTGATCATGTTCCTTGCTTGCCTGGATGGACGGTAGGGAGAGACTATATAGAAATTAGCCTGCTGTACAAAGACAACATTCATGTGTGTTGATCTGCCCACTTTTGCCTTGGGCCCCACCTATCACTGGCATGTGGCCCCCAGAAGGCTGCCCAGATGGGAATGTGGCCCTCAGGCTGAAAAACATCCCCCATATTTGGTGTAGGGCATGTTCAAGGGTGCAGTTCATGGATGGCGACAGTGGTGCTCAACAGAGCTGGCCGGCTGCCTGCGGGAACTTGATGTGGACAAATCTATCAGTTTAAACATATTTTTAAGTCATCCCAGCATTTGGGATGTAAACACTGACTTATTATTGTTTATATTGTGAAGCTGTCCTGTGCTCCACATGAGAGGAAGGGTGGGGTAAAAGAATGATGGAATCAAAGGAATACGTTTTTAAAAAAAACAATACTTACTCTTAGTTTTTCATTCTTCCAATCTTAAATCTGTCTCCCCCATTTTTATTTATTTATTTATTTATTTATTTATTTTATTTTATTTTATTTTATTTTATTTTATTATACTTGTATACCGCCCCATAGCTGATGCTCTCTGGGCGGTTTACAGTAACTAAAAACATTAAAACAAACACAATTTAAAACAGATCTTATAAAAACAATTTAAAACACAATTTAAAAATTTAAACAGTATAAAACGCATGCTAAAATGCCTGGGATTTTTTAAAGCCGGTACTAAACTTCACACACATTGTCATGTGCATTTCTCATAATATATACATTATTGTACGCAACTTTCCCAAATATAATCTTTTTGTCCCCTAATGATAACTTTTGGTGCATCATGTTCCCTAAATACATGCTTCTTTGTTCACAGTTCTTGTTGTGGGGAAAACTACATCACAACAGTCAGAGTAGTATAAACGCAAAGGATAGCTGCATTCATGTACCAGCTCGGACCAGTACAGGCAATGGGGTAGGGAGATGCCTCAGATCTGCTTCTACTACTCTTGCATTGCTGCAGCTTAGTTGGATATAAGGAAGGGCGTGTCCATTTCAGTTCTCTCTGTTCCTCATTTTTCCAAACTTAAATTCAGTTCTCTATGTTTCTGCAGCAATTTGTGATTTCTTTTTTTAAAAATCCTCATGGAAATTCTCCAGCATTTCAGTGCAGATTTCTCCAAATAAACACATTTTATGTGCAGTTTTGACTAATGTACACATTTTTGCAAGCAAGTTATCCTAACAGAACGCATTCTTACATGTTATTTTCACTAATACATTTGTTTTTATGCAAGCTTTCCCCTAACCTATGCATTTTTGTAAACACTGGTTGGAGAACTGCATAGCACAGTTCAGATATGTGTGAATTATTTATTTATTTATTTATTTATTTATTATATTTATACCCCGCCTTTCTTTTCATGACAGAAACCCAAGGCGGCTTACATATGGTTCCCAGGCAGTCTCCCAACCAGGCACTGACCAGACCTGACCCTGCTTAGCTTCAGCAAGGTGCTGGCCTCATGTGCCTTCAGACCATAGCCTGGGACCAATTCTGAATTCTGAAGGATGGCTGTGTTCCAGTTCTCGTATTGTTCAGAACTTCAAATTTGATAGAGTCAGCTTGAAATGCAAACTGGATCTAATTCCTCACCCACCTGTACCTGGGTGGGAGTGGGGACAGAGCAAGGTAGTGGCAAGGTCAGAGTTGTGCAAACCAGTAGAGCCAGGGCTGGCACCAAAGGGCAGCCAGGTCGGGCCCTGGCCGAGGGCTCCTGTGACCCAGAGGGGCTCCTGAAGGGTCCCTCCTTAGGGTGAACCGGTAGCACTCCCCTTCTGTGATCCTCGGCAGGGTCGACTCCCTGTCTGTGCACCCAAAAACATATTCCAGAATTTTCTTCAATGTACCAGGGATATTTCAATAGTTAAGACAGTACAGCAAAGGGTTCCAGGAGTTAGTACGATTGAAAGCCACTATTTGGGAGGATAGGAGAAAAGGCATAGGTACTGAATTTTGCAGACACGTTCCCCAGTTTTCAAACCAGTACCCCCTTTTAGCATGTATATAGAAGTACTAAGACAATGTCCAGATCCATATAATTTCAGAAATCATATAGTATCAAGTCCATTTTGGCAAACTTATCCTAGCGTACACAAATTGAGGGGAAATGATAAGGGATACTTTTCCCCACTAAAAAGTGGCTGCTATTGTTGGCCCAACAGTCTAAAAATAATGATCATTGTCCCACAAAACCAGTAGTGTTCTCCTTCCCCTTCACAGACCTGGGTCAAATATGACAACTTAGCCACACAAAAAGTATTCCATAATTTGATAAATCATTCATCTAGCAAGAGGACAAGAGGTTTCTTTTTTTTTCTCCCAAGATTTCTTGTGATTTCACATTTAGAAGTAGTTAACATATTGGCCACTAATTCTGCATCAGCCTGAAAAACCATGCTTTTTAAACACCCTCACAGAATGACAAGAGAATCAAACATCAGCCTATATTTACTAACATGGAATTAACATTAAGAACTTCCTATAAAAATATTTGTTATATTGCTGAATGTGCTTCTGTCATAGAGATGTGAAGACATTGGCAAAATTCATAAGGAAAGCAGGAGTGGGAGGTCCAAGTACCTTTTTTCAAACTGAGATTTTGGAGGGGGGGCTCCTATGAAGTACTGCATCTTTTGGACTGCGTTAAATTATTTTTAAAACAAAGTTTTACTCACTCAAAATGGGTAGCATAAATATATTTATGTAAGACAATCTATAGCTTTAGAGAATGCTTGATCATGTCAGGGATGCTCATTATACAAATGGGTGTGAGAGGAGGGAGGGCATTTGTGAAAGGGCTTGCTGATGTTACACAAAGGCATTGAAGCTTTAATTTAGACTACTTATATACCACTTAGTCTATGTCCATACTACCCTGAACACACCCGATCTCGTCTGTTCTCAGAAGCTAAGCAGGGCCAGGCCTGGTTAGTACTTGGATGAGAGACCGCCTGGGAATACTGGGTGCTGTAGGCTTAGAAGAAGGCAATGGTAAACCACCTCTGAATACCTCTTATCATGAAAACCCTATGAATATATCCAAAAAAGATTCACAAGGTCGCCATAAGTCATAATCGACTTGAAGGCATATATCAACAACAAATATACTACTTAATTACAGACCCCTTTAAGCAGTGTACAAGAACTCAATACAATGAAAAAAATGAGGTAAAACTCTAAAATCAGAATTCAGTTAAACTGCCTGCTGACCTAAAAAAAAAAAAAAACTTCAGGAGGTGCCAGAAGTTCAACAGAAAGCTGGCCTGCCTGACCACAACTGGAAAGGAGTTCCATAAAATTGGGCCCACAATACTGAACGCACAGTTCTTGGGTGGATACAAGCCACAAATCCAAGCCATAGGGAGCACTAACAATGACTCCCACAAAGACCTCAGTGATCAAGCAGGGACATTAGGAATCAGGCAGTGCCTGAGATATCCTGAACCCAAGTTGTTAAAGGCCTTGTAAATTAATACAAGAACATTGATCTTGGCCGAGAAGTGTATGAGCAGCCAGTGCAAGCTTTTGATCATCAGAGTTATGTGCTGGCAATAGTCTGTCCCCAACAACCGTCTAGCCACAGTGCTTTGCACACCAGCTGGAGCATCCGGACCAGGCTTCACCCAAGTCTATTTATCTCCCCTCCCTCTGGGCTTCATGATGGAACTTCTGCCATGGTAGTAAAGCAATTGAGGACAAGAAGGTAGTCAGAAATACAGACAAACACTGAAGGTTATATCTAATTATGTAGGTTGAGCTGCATAAATATGTACAGGATTTGCCTTTGGTTCCACGGATGAGGTGATGGCATCTGACCACATTCCACTCCTATTTATCAATTCCCAAAAAAATATTGTCAATTCAGCCCACAAACTAAATCTAACAAAGGCATGTTTGCTGTCTGCTCAGTGAACAAAAAACCTTCTGTATTTGTTCAAGCTTCAATACTCTACCAGCCGCTGAACTTCTCCTTATTAAATGCCATGTTATTAATCAAGAAAGATGGACCCTTTTCAATTGCCAAGAACCAAGCAAATGACTCAAAGTTAGTAAACTGGGAAATGTTTTTATGCTGAAAGAATGGAAGGGAAATTTCTACGGAATGCAGAAGTAACTGGTGTTGTGGCATGGAAAAAGGGGGGAACACACAATTTTTCATTGATTAAGGCAAGAGAAGTGGAAAGAACAGAAATTCAACAGTAGATCCATTAACTGGATGACAAGAAACAGCTCTCATATACACTTACTAAACTGTTTTTGATTCTTTAGTACCAACATGCAGAATGATCCTTGCATTATGTTGCCAAGGAAAACCTTAAAATGCATTTATTTCATAATGTAGCTTTCTTGCATTATCATAATAGAACCATCACTGTTGTTGCAAACACTATGGGGTCTCGAACACCTAAACGCAGCCATTAAATTGGGCATTTGTTACAGAGCGGGCATGTTAAGCTTCTTGAGTGATTTGTGTTGCCTGGCGAACTCCCAGCAGAAGCAATCCATTATGCTAGATTACAAGCAGGGAAATGCAGAAGTCTCTGCTGAAAGTGGATCCCCATTGCAAACCAACACTTGAAATCCACATCTAGCAGCAGTCGACTACCCTAGGGACCAAGCCTAATGCTGAACTACCTCTCTGCAGTCAACTGCTCTGGATGGAAGTGGCATGCTTTGTTATGGCTTGAGGAAGGCTAACCAACATGGTATCCCCCTCCCCAGAAGTTGTGAGCTACAATTGGTGTCACCCCTGACCGTTGACCATTTTGGCTGAGGCTGTTGGGAGTTGTGGTCCACAACATCAGGAGAGCATTACATTGGCTACCCCTGGCTTGGAGGAAGATCTGGCTGAAGCCTATGGCTACAAAGCTAGAGCGGGCCCCAACTGAACACTTTTATCAGGGAGAGGTGCTGTCAGGACAGACATTGGAGCAGAGGTCTTCAGGCCCAGCCCTGCTGGATCAGATCAAAGGCCCATCTAACCCAGCATCCGGTTCTCACAGTGGCCAACCAGATGCCTATCTGGTGTGAGCGCAGTAGCACTTCCCCCACTTGGGATTCCCAACAACTGGAATTCAAAGTCATACTGCCCCCAACAGTGGAGCATAGTCATCATAGCTAGTAACCATAAGATCAAACAGAAGGTCCCCCAAACATAGCAGGGCTGAATTACACCTCTATAGAGCAGGTGCATAAGACCATTATATCTGGAGGGAGGCTCTACAAGACCATTAAAGTCAGAGTCTCAGCTTACCTAACTGCACCTCTGTTCCCAGAACTGAGCTCTTTTTTCCAAAAATGAAGAATTACCATTTTATGCCAACTGGCTTGACAGCTTCAATTCAGCTAATTACAGCAGCTCACTCTTCACCTTACTGTTGCAACTGAATTCACACTAATAGTATCTACTTGGTGGGGGGTGCAGGGAAGTTAGCAGTGGTAGAGGTGGATGCCTCTCTTGATTTTGGTTAGCTGCTTTGGAAACAGTCTAAGAGAGGTCTTGGTGTCCTGATCTACAATCCCTGAAGGATGCAGCAGCATAACAGGATTCCTTCAGAGCCCCAAACATACTTAAGTTTGTAGAGACAACTTGGTGAGTCTTCCTTCTTTGTTAAGGAGGTTGGATGCTCTCATCATGAGGTTCCTTTGAGGCTTATTCATACAGTTTTAATCACCATTCACAGTTTTATAGACACTTCCCCCCCACACAAGGTATATCCAGTGACCAGGATTATATTGTAAATTAGTTAGTTGGCAAACGGTTTGCATGTTACCAGCTGATGAATGCAGAAATAAAATAAAAACCTCTGTTTTGTTAAGCACAATTAAGTGTATATATTTATATTTATACCCTGCCCTTCCTCCCAAAGGAGCCCATGGCAGCAAAGCAATAAAACAATTCCCCCCTAAATCTGCATTTTCTCAGATTTCTTTGCTGCCTCTGAGGCTGTGATAATATTCTTTCTAAATCATCACCATCATCATCATTATCATCACCACCACTGCTGCCTGTTGTGTGTTGCTGCTTGCCTCTCCTCCCCCATCTCACCCATTGCCTTAAATGCATTTGGGGGCTGAGTTGGCATCTTCCGGGTGCTCCTGCAGCCAATGCATGTCTTCTCTGCCACCGCTGAGCTTATACCCAGCTGTGTGAGATCTAGTTAGGTGCAGCAGTCAGGGCTGCTTCTGGCTACTTCCTAACAAGTGGAATACATAAATACCTGTAGAATGTAGATAAATAAGAGTATGGTTCTTTGGACTAATTTCTCTTAGAGTGGAGGAACAGAAATGATCATCTCTTCCACACAGGGAACAAGAGATTCATCTTCTCTTAATGTGCCAAGTTGGGAGACCTTGTGAACTGTGACACATTGCCGAAGATGACTATGGAATCCTCACAACAAAGATGTCAGAGAACCTATTTTGTTTAGCATGGAGCCATCGCTGCTGTCTGCTGCTATAAATAAATAATCTGCAAACCACCTGTAGTCTTGTGGGTTCAAGACTGAAGGGAAGATTTCCAAAAGACTCAAGGGAAGATTTCCAAGGCTACATTTCCTTTCAAAGGAAGAATGTTTAAGCATGTACCATAAGATCTATCTTTATATATCTATTTGCAAAGTCAAAGCTAGCTTTGGATAAACTTTTAAGGCTCTTAGATGGTCACAAAGAGATGAATGGGGTATCAGGTTAAAGCACAGAACACACAGCTTTAAGGAAAAAAGGAGCAATTTTGCCAATTTGCTCCAAAAAAGTAGCAGACAAATGCAAGCTGCAGTTTGAAACCATTGTAGCTGTTGGTTGTAATTGCTGTGACATGAGTTGTTTGAAGTGAGCTCTGCCAAGCTATTGGCTCAGCTATAAGACATTATGGAATATCTAAAAACATTCCAACTGCTCATGCTGAAACACACATGACCAAGTAGATATATAATTGGACCCCCCCACAAACAAATCCCCATCCCATAAAGCAGCTGCAAGGATCTCATGTTTTTTATCAAGGCAATGGCACTGGAAGAGGGGGTGTTTAAACCTTGCCTACATGCCATTTCCCCAATCTAAGTCATCCCTAAAAACTTACTATTATACTCACAGTCTGAGGAATGGGGGGTACCTATATTGCACCTATATCGTTTTTCTCTCTGCAGGACTAACATCATCAGGTAAGGGCAAATTAGACCAGAGAAAATGGGTTAAAACACTCCTTCCTCCAAGTGTCCCTGCTCCAGTCAAGAACAGAGCCCATCGTTCTACCAGGAGATCCGATCACAGATTGTCTACATCATGTCTCTTTCAGCTAGGGAGGGGAGAGAATTTTGATTCAGTTCACATTTCAAGCTGACTTTAGCAAATTTGCATTTTTTTGAACCAAAACACAGCTATCCTCCAAAATTTTCACTTATTTGGACTTTGCAATGCAGTTTGCCAACCAACAGATGTTTACAAAAATGCATACATTGAAGGAAAGTGTGCATAAAAATGAATACATGAGTGAAAATAACATACAAAAAAGTGAGTTGTATGACAAGAAATGGTTTGCAAAACTGTATACATCAGTCAAAGCTACATACAGTGTTGGACTAAGAACCAGGTTCAAATCCTCACCCAGCCATGAAGCCCACTGGGTGACCTCAGGCCAGACACAGTCTCTCAGCCTGACGTATCTCACTGGGTCTGTGTAAGGATAAAATGGAAGTGCGGAAGGACCATGTGCACCACTTTGAGCAACTTGGCGGAAAAGTGGGATATAAATGCAATAATAATTAAATAAATACATACATTTCTGCTGCAATACCAGGATCCCAGCCTCAGCCAACCTGCTGAGCTTTTTTTTGCCACCACACCAAAGAAGACTCGGGACACAGATATGGTATAATGTTATACTTATTAAAATATAACAAATATTAAGCCTTATCCAATTTCAGCCAATTACTCGAATTTCAACTACTTCGGGCAGGTGAGGCTCAACCTAACCAGGAGAGAATACTCCCTCCCATCCTCAAGGCAAGTCAGTCACCGCGGACTGTAACTCCCCAGTCAAGGATGTGGGAAAACTTTCCCCTTCTTGTTTGTGGAGACAGGTATGTGGTTCCAACCTCCGCAGCCTGGCCCCGCCGTACAGGTGTTCACCATGATGTGCAAGCCCATCCCACAAGGACACTCCCCAGATCCCCACCAGACATTAAGCACTGATGATTCCCTAGGGAGTGCCCTTTACAGAATGTCTCATCCTCCTCAATTTTTCCCCAATTACCTCAGCTGCCCGAATTCCATGCCAGCCAGATCAAGACAACCATGACCCCCCCGGAAGGCCAATTGAATCAACCCAAGTAGTATGGAGTAGGCAAAACCAAAGGGATTCTAAAATCAGGATCCCCCCCCCAAAAAAATTCCTACTCAGCCCCATTGGCAACTAGCTGAGCCCATACTGACAAGGGAGAGGGGGTGGGTACTGCCAGGCAAAAAAGGCAAGTTCTAAGGGAGGAGCAGGCTTATAAACCTGCTAATCTCTTAATGCAATTGGTGGAAAGACAGCACCTGACCACACTCAAACATTCAGAAACCTTCCCGAGCCTTCTAGCTAGTGGGGGGTGGCAGCAAACATGCCCCCGCACAAGGCGGGAATGCCATTTTCTTTCTCTTTAATCATAATCAAGAAGCAGCAATGTGTTGGTAATGGGGATGCTAGATTGTGCACTGCAGACAAGGTGCACAGATAGAGGAGGGGGTGAGTGTTTTTAGGCCTTGGGATGATCAGGCGTGCATGTGTTTGGGCATGTGGGAGGGGGAAGGCCCTGCATTTCAGCTGCAGTATGTGGACCCCATCCTCAGCCAACCTACTGAGGTTTATAAAAATCATCATCACCTTGAAGCAACAATATGGTGGGGATGCTAGATTGCAAAGACAAAAGGGTAGATAGGGGTAGTGCTTTTAGGCCTTGGGATGATCATCAGAACTGATGACTTGGTTAGTGTGCACTTGGGGAATGAGAGTAGAGCAGAAGACAGATCAGCCCATGCAAACATCTGCAGGAGTGCATGCATTGGGCACATGGGAGCGGGGAAGCGCTCAACTGCTGCAGCATCTTGGAGAGAGAGGTTGGGGGGTTGGAATGTAGGTGGAAGAAAGGGGGGACACTGGAATACACACTTAGCCTCAGAGATGGGGAGCCAGCAACTCCTGAGCTCCCTCACTGCTCCTTGGCTCTGTCTGGGCCAAAGGCGAGATCTGGGCAGCCTCTCAAGTTGGGGGAAAAAATTTAAGGAGTGACAGCGAAGCAGGAGCCAAGAAAGGCAGGCAGGCCAGCTGCCAGGAAGGAAGGGGGGAAATAGCCTTTCCTTGCAGCCTTGCTTCTCTTTGCTCATAAAAACCCTCTCCTCTCGTTCTGAGCAATGGTGTCATCAGCAGTGGCAGTGCGAGGAGACAGGAGTTGGTGATAGTAATCTCCTCTTCTTCCTGGTAGCTCTGCCCTCAGCCTCCTTTGGTGTCTGCCACGTGTTTTATAGGCAGACACCTGCCCTCAGTGCACCTGAAAGACACTCTGGCACTTCAGCAAAAGTCCTCCCCTCTTGTTTGGCGCAAAGGGGAAGTTTCATCTGCAGGGGCAGTTGGGGGCAGACATCATCCAGGGGTGGGCAGTCCATTGTCTGGTTGCACTCTTTAATCCTTTCTACCCAGGACTGCGAGTCTTTGCACTGTCCAAGGGCAGAGAAGTGAGGAGCTGGGTGCAGGAGCTGTGCTGCAGGTGTGCTGCTTAGTGATGGCCCTGAGATGTTCCCCAAGTGGAATCTGTATCCAAATGTTGCCATGTGGAGCACTCCTGTTCAGCCTGCCAGCCATGTCTTCTGCCAGGATACTTCATTCCATCCCCCCTCACTTCCCATTCCCTATGGTCCATCAGCATTCTACACACACTGAGCATATTTGGGTGCAAGATTCCCAGCAAATGGCTGAGGATGCAGACTGCTGACAGTAGGTCTGGTCTTGCTTTTTGTTCAGCACTGTGCACACCACCTGCAGTGCAGGAAGCATCCCTCAAGAAGGCAGGTATGCTCAGTACCTTTTCTTCTACAGAATACGGCGGCGACACAGACTGCAAAGCCCTTATTTATCCCACAGTGCTCCTGATCTGCCATGCAACTAGAAAACAGTTCAGCATGAGCTGAACCAGCCACAAGTATGTGTGCCACAGCGACCGAATGCATTACATGAGTGTAATCCACAAAATTTATTTAGGTACTTTCTATAATGCTTAATATGTAAAAGTGTCTCTAAGTGGTGTACAGAACACTAAAACAAATATTACAAAAATACACAATGAAAATACAAATTAGTAATAAATACATACCATTACAAATTCCTTTCCACATCCCCACTCAACATCTCTCAGCCTCCTGACTCTCACCCAGGACTCCACTTATCCAAACATAGATCAACCCCAAACTCATGTGAGAAAGAGGGTGCCTGGAGCCTGCTGGCATCACCCTAGTCTGTCACTGTAGGGTTTATGGGCAAGCACAGAAGTCTTATGGTGCTTCCTCAGGCCACCCATAGCTGTAAAGTAACTAAATGAACCTGTGTGGCTTGCAATAGAGGACACTCCTAGATGCATCGGTACAAACTCAGCTTGACCATTAGTGAACAGGTGGACAACACAAACCAGGCCTTCACAATGGGCAGAAACAGATATACGCATCTCAGCTTATGAAGCTGAGACATGCACATGCCTTGCACCCTTGCACCTCGTCTTCACACTGCCCTTTCTCTCCCCCTTTCACAACACACCATGACCAAATATTTTCTGGATTAATTACCCATAGTTTCTAAGATTCAATTCAGACCCTGATTCAACACCTAAGCAGGCAAGAAAAACAGGAGGCCTATCAAGACTCTGGCCCCATGCCCAATTGATTGGCAGTTTTCACTTTTGTAGGTCACTAGTTGTGCAGGCTGGATGTAAACAAAGCAGTGGATTCTCACAGGTATTCAGGTTGTTCAAAATTCCATCCTACAGAGTGGGGTCGCAACATTCCAGCTACTTATCCCTTGGTTTTAAGTTTAATTCAAGCATCACCAAATTGAAGGGCATCCAGTTAAGCTGTCTTCCTTCCAGCAGAAAGTTCCCTGTTCCCAATTCATGTTCATTCCGTCTTTAATTCCAGTATAGGATTAACAAGGTACAGCATATCACTGTCAATTTAATTCATGCATAATTAGCATCTACCCAGGCTTCAGTCCCCTGACAAGACAGTCTAAAATATCTCTTTCTTGAACCAAGGACATTAGGAATCCACCATTTTTTATATTTTGTTTGTCTGCTGCCATGACTCTTGGATTGACATGGGGAGGGTTTGAGATCTGCTTCGTCTCCATCTCATTTTCAGGAGAGCAGCCCAGCCCAGCATAAGAGAGCATTGTGCAAGCATTTTTACAGCACCATGTTTTGCTTTACAGAGTGAGCATAAATGAGAAGACACTAAGTTAAGCTCTGACAGCCAGTGCTGGATATGTCTACTTGGCCTATAAATAAGCAGTGATCACCTCCATTTTATTGAGCTCATTTTCTAGGCAAGCAAAGACCACAAGATTCTCCTGCAAATTTTCCCTTTACACTCACAAGCGGTGCTGGTAGCGTCAAGCGTGACAGATTTATAGCCTATTCATTCATGGGAACAAAAAATCCTGCCAGGGCTGGCCGTGGAACACACCACTGCAGTTAGTTCGTAAGAGAACAGCAGCAATACCTCACTACCTTATTCAGCACTCTCTAGCAGACACTATATTGGGAGATAATAAATGCCCCATATTGTTTGTATTTCCTGAGTAATATCTAAGAACATTGTCCACATTACAGCTGTGGAAATGCTGCCAGAATTAGAAAGGATTCGTCAGGACTCTCCCCCTACCAAGGGCCAATTTGCACATGATGCAGAGGCATGCCTTGGAGCCTATCAAGGCAGCCCAACATGTATTTATTTAGTTTATAAGAAGATTTAGAAACCCCCAACACATTTTAAAATAAAGTATCATGGCAGTGTACAACAAAATCGTTCACCCATCATAGAAACAGAGCAAATGTCCAGGCCATCATAAAATTAATTCTCTGAAAATGTGTGGTGAAACAGAAATGTTTTCAGCAAAAGAGGAAATATCAGAATTGTTGGTACCAATCTGATTTCAATAGGGCCCAAATTGCTGGTGCCGCTGAGCCTTGGAACAGGCAGGAGGCCTTCTCCAGATGATCACAGTGATCTGGCTGATGTATAAGAGACAAGTCAGTCCTTCAGGTAACCTGGTCTTAGGCCATTTAGGGCTTTATACATTAATACCTTGACTTTAGCTTAGTAATACTGGCAGTCTCTGCAGAGCTTTCAGCACCTGCAGAATCTGTCCAGGGTTCTGGAGGGATGCTTTCCTACCAGAATTAGTTACCTTACCTGCCTGTATTTCCTGAAATTGGTTGTTTTGGTTTACAGTTACTCCAGTTTGCTATATATTTAATATAAGCATTCTGCATCCACACCGTGCACCAAAAGCACATTCAACACACATTTAAAGCATATGACTTCCCCTAAAGAATCCTAGGAACTGTGGTTTTCCCCTCCCGGAGCTACAAATTCCCAGCACCCTTAACAAACTACAGCTCCCATGATTCTTTTGGGAAGGTCATGTGCTTTAAATGTGTGTTGGGTGTGCTTTAAGTGTGTGGTGTGGACCTGCTTAATGTTTTGCCTTATGAGTCTTCTTTGTGAGTGTAGGGTCAAAACAGCATACCTTCCTTGGTTGTAGGTGACACACCTGTTTTGAGAGAGAACAGGTAATTATACCTTCTTTGGTTTCTATAAGTATTTTTATTACTATTTTTTAAAAGAAAATAGTTCATACAAAATTATGATCGGTTTCCCATTTGATCAGATGACCTTTTAAAATCAAAATGTGCATAAGGGGAAAAAGCACTGCTATCTAATTGTTTAACGAAATGCAGTTGTCCTCCGCCAACAAAAAATGTTATATATTTCTCTGTGACATATGAATGATAGAAGAACGTGTATATTTCCTTCCTTCAGTGCAATTTCCTTGCACTGGTCACTTTAAGGCAAGAAACGCTGCTTCAAAAAGGACATCAGTTACTGTAACTACATGCTTTGGAAATCAATCAGTTTTTTATTGTGGTACAGCTAATAATGCTGCTGGAGCAGCAATTTAAGTTTTTTCCAGTTTAATAATCCTTGCTAATTGAAAGTAGCAGATTAAAAAGATACTAAGCAGTACCAGAGGTTTATAGGTTGTTGCTATGGTAGAGGAGAGTATCCAAATCATCACATACATACAAATCACTATTTCTTCACATATATTGGAAGCCCCCAACCCACACAGCAAACCCTGTGTGGGAGACAATGCTTGGTCCCACTCCATCACACCATTCATCACATACTTCCAAAGGTCATACCTTTCGGATTGTAAGCAGCAATCTGAGATGAGCCAGGAGACATGAGACTAGTAATCAGAACCAATGGGAGCCAGGAGCAAAGAACGAACAAAGATCTAATGACACACTAGAGCTCAAGAAGATCTTGTTGCTCAGGCAGCAAATGGAACAGGAAGCCCTCTTATACTCTTTTCAGTCCAGCAGGATCCAATGGGCAGCCTGGGTGGGCAGAGATGGTCCAGGGCAGGAAGGTGCTTCACTGAGAAACAGCCACTTGCAGTTCAATGGCTTACCACATGGGGCAGCTGGCCACAGACCTCAGCAACTTCTGGCAAACAACCCATGATGCCCAAAACACTATCAGCTCAGCAACTGCCTTGTACTCAAGCCACTTCTGTTAGCATCATTGAAAAGAAAGACCCCTTTGCAGCTTCATGTAGTAAACCCTTAACATACCTTAAACATTTGTCCCATTGGTTATTATTTATAATTATTATTTATTCGATTTATATCCCACCCTTCCTCCTAGTAGAAACCCAGGGTGGCAAACAAAAGCACCAAAAACACTCTAAAACATCATAAAAGACTTTAAAATATATTAAAACAAAACATCCTTAAACACATATTGAAACAAAACATCTAGTAGCCAAAGTTATTGCCAGGATGACAGCAGCCTTCAATTTCTTCTTAGATGCATGGAAGTGGCCCTCCCCTTTCATGTGTTCATTAGTCACATCTCTGGCAGTTGCATATTTGGCAGTCATGTGAAAGAGGCCGTGCAAATATGCATGGCGGACTTTGAAACAGAATTTTATAGTTTGATTTTCATCCTTTTGCCTGGCTTGATTTCTTTCAACTCATCTTGAAGGCTTTGACAGCACGAAGGAGGCCAATATTTTAAATTAGACAAAACAAAAAAAGTTGATGTGTAAAGAGCTCCCCGAGGGCCCCTCCCCCCCAACCTCCATCAGTTTCAGCCAGTATAGCCAATGGTCAGGAGTAGGGATGGGTGAGAATTTTGATTCAGTTCGCACTTCAAGCAGAATTTATCAGATTCGCACTTTCTGAAACTATATGAGAACTGACACACAGCCATCCTTTGAAATTTGCATATATTAGAATTTTGGGATGCAGTTTGCAACTAAACAATATTTACAAAAATGTGTATATTAGGGGAAAGTGTGCATAAAAATGAATATATGAGTGAAAATAACATGCAAAAAGGCATGATATGATGAGAAATGGCTCACACAAATGTGTACCTTTGTCAAAACTGCTTACAAAAATGTGTTTATTTGGAGAAATTCTCACTAAAATGGTAGAGAATGTTCATGAGGATTTCTTTTTTTAAAAAAATTGCAGATTGTTGCCAACATGTAGCGGACTGAATTTAGCATTTAGAAAAGTGAGATACTGAGAGAACCAAAATTGACAGATCTTTCCATCCCTAGCCTGGAGAGCACCACATTGGCTCCCCCTCGTCTAGAACATATCATAACAAGGGCCCTGCTTGATCAGACTGAACGGTCCATCTAGTACAGCATCCTAATTCCCACAGCAGCCAGCCAAATATTGCCAAATAAAGCCTGGTAGCAGGGCCTGAGTAGCTCAGTGGTAGAGCATCTGTTTTGCATGCTGAAGGTCCCTGGTTCAATCCCTGGCATCTCCAGGTACAGCTAGGAGAGAATCCTGTCTAAAATCCTGAAGAGCTGCTTCCAGTCACTGTAGACAATACTGAGCTAGATGGACCAATGGCCTGACACAGTATAAGACAGCTTCCTATCTTCCTAAAAGACTTCAGAACATGAATAATAGAGATGCAGCTACTACTAAGCCAACAGCCATCCCCTGCTGAACACCACAGCAACCAGTAATCAGTAGTATGCCTGCTTCAGGATCTGAATGTGCTATTTTGCTGTGATGACTACCAGCCGTGGATAGTCCCATCCTTCCTCCATGAATTTATCTCAAAGCCTTGCAAAAGCCCCTTGCAAAAGCCCCTTGCCCCATCTCCTGTCATCGAATTCCATCAATTAATTACACATTGTGCAACTTTCTACTTAAAACTCTTCTGTTTAGCACATTTTCCAAAATGTTCCCGTTACAGAGAGGCACTTAAAACAAAGCCAGAATTATTGTCTTACACAACATTGAGCTAGGGATATATTGTTCCCGCATTGTTTTCATCACTGCTTCAAAGGCAAGCAGTCTTTTGAAAATTACTCCCAATAGCTCCATTTAATCGCCATGTTTTCTGACAATGCTGGGAAAAAATTGCTTCTGTTAATCTACCTTGTTAAAATTGGAATCTTGTTTGCTCCAAACATCAGCCTCTCCTTCATCATGTTGCCTTAAGATTGCCGTCCTACTGTAACAGGGCAGGCATCTTTGGAGAGCTGCCAAGGCCCACATTTCTGCAGGGGCCCCCGCTGTCAACACCTGGGGTTCGGGGACTGACATTGAGAAAATGGCACAAGGGAAAGGATTAAATATAGAATTGATACTCTGATCAACATTAGAGATAATATTCCCTCCCCCATTTACAGCTGCAGTAAAGTAAAAAAAAAAAAAAAAAGAGCCAAAAGATCCATCCGTGGTGGTTTGGCCCCAGTGATGTAGTGGAGCAGAAGTGGCGGCAGGTGCGCAGTTCTGGGACTTTTGTGGGGGGGGAGCAATGACATCATCAGCCAGAGTAATGCCATATTCAGTACATTACCATTGAGATGTTCACACTTTTGCTTTTTTCAAACGAACATTCTCTAAATATGTGTACTTCCTGGCCCAAATGACTGATTTTCTAATATCCGCATGCCACTCTCCTTGGGAAGGTAACATCATCGCTTTCTCTTCTGTAAAAGGTGAAGGGTCAACCTATAAACACCTAGAAATATGAAACCACCTAAATAATGCAACATTCACAACTGCACATGGAAAAATGCTTCAAATCTCAAACATAAAGTTGGCGGACATTCATTTGACAAAATCTGAGGGCCCACTTTTCAGAGCAATCTGAAACCCAGTTCAGTATCCTATATTACCCTAAACAACAGTCTTTAATTAATACCCACTGTATTAAGAGAAGAAAAAGCCACTAAAAGGTTAATGTATCTAGGCCTAGTTAAGGGGCTTTCCTAAGGTGCCATCTCGTTAAGGGACCTTCCTGAGTTATGAGTTTAGTTTCTCTTTCCTCTTTTTTCCCTTGCTTTTGTTGTACCAGCAATAGTTGATGTTACAAAGTACAGAATCTGTTTAAACTTTATAACTGTAGCCTATCTTCCTTGGAGTGAGACAAGAACCTACTTTGCAATGCTTCTTCCAGTCAATGGTAATTATGGTGGAATGACCTGGCCAGCACTAATGGAGAGGCTGACACCAGATTTCCTAAATGATAGATTCATTTCTGGCATTCATATACATTATACAGGATTACTTACATCTTTGAAGTTTATCCAATTACTAAATGACAATAGAACATTCTATTCAGAAGTAAAGCTACAAGAGGCAATTTGTCAGCAGCAACATGGTTCATTTGTGGATGAAAACTTGGGCAAGTGATCCAGGCAAACAGGCCTAGCGCCAGTGGGTGGCCAGTTTGGGCACTGGCCAAGGGCCCCTGCTGCTGGGGCTGGGCAGGTGTAGCTCCCACTCCATGATCCATGCTACCATCCATGCTACCATCTGCTGGTGCAGATCATGGAGTGCAGCCACCCTCCCAGGCAACACCTTCCTCCGCCGCTGACACAGGCTGTCCACTCAGCTTCCTTGGGGCTGTGCAACTTTCTTGGGTGATGGCAGACATATGTGCCCAGAGCCCTAATCTTCTGATGCAGCCAAGCCTATTTAAGCCCCCTACACAGCAGCGATAGTGGTGCCACTGCTGCCTTTGAGGTCCCCTGCAGTCTGGTGCCAGCCCTGCAGGCAGAGTAAGTATAGAAATGAGAGACAAGGTTTGGAAAAGAACAAAACATTAAGCTTACTGGGACGGTGAACACATGGGTAGCTGCAACACAAGAACACAAGAAGCTGCCTTATACTGACTCAGACCATTGCTCCCTTTAGCTAAATATTGTCCGCTCTGACTGGCAGCAGCTATCCAGTATTGAAATCTGTTTTCTCTCCCACCCCTATCTGGAGACATGTTGGGGATTGAAATTGGGACCTTCTGCATGCAAAGCAGATGCTTTACCACTGAACTACAACCCTTCCCCTCTAGCAACATAGCTAGATACCCTACTTTACAGACAACAGTTCCCTAATTCAAGGGCTGTCAAAGGATAGGCCTGTATTTTGGTGTTCTTAAACCATGAGTCCCCTGATGTTGTTGGACTACAACTCCCATCATCCCTGACCATTGGCTAAGCTGGCTGGGAATGATGGGGATTGTAGTCCAACCATATCCAGGGACTCAAGGCTGAAGAAGGCTGCTCTGTTTGAAGACATCCTCTATCTGAAGACCTGTCTAGTTTAAGGAGAAAGACAGCAGTGAACTTGATGATGCCTATCAACACTTAGCACTTGACCAGCAGACTGAGCAGGCGCCCAGATCACCTGGACATGCTTCTAGAGTTGCGGCCGAGGGTTGAAATAATACACAGACACAGTCAGCTGGGTTGAAGAAAGGGCCACTGTATTAAACTTCAAACAAACCCCTTCAACTAAACCTGCAGAGGGAAAACGTAAGTGCGGGAACTGCCTATAAGCAAGCAGTTGCAATGCAGCGATCAGGCAACCAGCCCCTCCAGGAACAAGGGCAAGCTGTTGTGCTTACCCCTTACCCCTGCCACACCCTGTAGATGAGCAAAGGGGTCTTTCCATGTCACCACCCCCTGGGGCCCTTCAACTCCGGGTGGATAAGGTAAATAGTCCATATCCTGCCCCCAGGCCCTACAGCCCTGAATTGCAGGCCTCCTGGGCCCCCAATCACCTCCAAAGGTTCCTAAGAGGGCCACCTAGCTGTCCTTAGCTAGCCTTCCCTTCCCGCATCTTGCCACACAAGTGACCAGACAGCCTAAACCAACTCGGGGAATTAACCCTAACATTGTTGAATTAGCCAAATTAGCCAAAATAACCTAGGAACCATGGCGCTCCCTAACCCAGTTCCATCGAACCACCACAGTGTGGAGTAGGCAAAAAACCTGCTGGCCAATGAGGATAAAAATTCCTACTTGGCCCCAAAGTGACCAAGATCACACCAGAGCAACGGGAGGGTGGGGTGGGTGACGCATGCCAAGAGGAGGCTTAGGGGGCAGCATGGGCTTAAATAAGCCCCAATGCCCCACCCCCACACAGTCACGCCACACACACACTCCACATGTGCTGCACAACTGCTGCCCTCCTCCAAAATGCCGGCCGGGGCTTCACCCTCTGGCCGCAACTACACCCCACCCGCTCAAGCTGTGCTCAGGCGAGCGGAGCGGAACATATACACTCACTATGGTAAGATTAGAGCCAGTGTGGCGTAGTGGTTAAGGTGTTGGACTACGACCTGGGAGACCAGGGTTCGAATCCCCACATAGCCATGAAGCTCACTGGGTGACCTTGCGCCAGTCACTGCCTCATGAAAACCCTATTCACAGGGTCGCCATAACTCGGAATCGACTTGAAGGGAGTACATTTACATTTTATGGTAAGATGTATTTCTGTTTTAGTCATTCCTCATAACTATGCGTATCAATTAGCATATAAAAATTTATCTTCTTTTGCCCTATTGTTGTGTTTCCTCTTTTGGGTGGATGGGTAAGTGGGCATCCTGTGAATAAGTGCTGGCAAGCTTGAGGCGGACAACAGCTGTGGTGCTGAGGCTGATCCAGCCCAAATTCTGAAATAAGACAGCAGGCAGGCCGACAGGCAGACAAGCAGATACTGAAGCTTTCAGAACTGAGAGGGGAGCAGACAAAACAGGCTTCCCAGGAGCAGAGATGGAAGGATCTATCGATTTTGTTTGTCTCCGTTTCTCTTTTTTCCAGTCTTAAATTCAGTTCTCCACATTTCTGCAGCAATCTGCGAGTTTTAAAAAAATCTCCGTGAAAATCCTCCATCATCTTAGCGCTGATTTCTCCTGATGCACACATTTCCATATGCAGTTCTCAAGCGTGTGCACATTTCTGCAAGTGCTTTCTCCTAACATCATGCGTGCTTGCATGTTATTTTCCCTAATGTGTTCATTTTCATGCACACTTTCCCCTAATAGATATATTTTTGTAAACGTTGGTTGGTTGGAGAACTGCACCACAAAATTCAAATAAGTGCGAATGTTGAAGGGTGGCTCTGTTTTTGTTCTCACATTGTTGCGGAAAGTGTGGATTTGATTAAATGCAAACTGAATTGAATTTCTCCGCTATCCCTACCCTGGAGTAAAGCTACAAAACAACCCAGGCAAAACAAGCCATCGCCCAGGCAAAGAACCAGGGTTGACACGGAAGCATTTGTAGCTCAGGTCAGGCCAGCCAATGGACTCTCCAGAGGATGGAGCCATTCTGTGACCTGGAAGGACAATATTGCCGCCTTCTCCTTCCACAGCTGCCTTGAGCGGTTGAGTGTACTGAGTTACCAATATAAAGAAGAATCCCAGGTCAAGTTCTAGTATATTCTGGTAGTGACGATGAGGGCTGCTCTTTTCTTTTCCTAAACTCAAAGGGCTGTATCCAATATTAGTCAGACTCGGAGTAAACTCCTTGAAATTGATGGGCATGATTAACTTAGGGACATTGATTTCCTTGTGTCTGCTCTTCAGTAGATCTCAGCTGGCGACAACCCAAATACATTCAGCTCATTGGTAACAAAAATTAAGAGGTCCTGCCTTCTCTGCTAGAATTGCCCCGACACTTAGGGGTCACATACAAATGATATGCTCAAAGGATGTTACCAATCTGCCACACCCCTCCCATGAAAAAATCAATTTGCACCAGCCCCGAGGCTTCAGATCTCACTTTCTGCTCCTAGAAAACACATTGTCACCATACCACTAGGCTTTCCTTTTGTTCTTTTGTTTCTAACTGTAAAACTTGCTGTCAGAACTGCATCTTGTGACTAATACTGCCCTTATCTCACAGGGAGATACCAATTATTTTGCAAAGCAAACATTCCAAAGGACAATCTTCATAAAGCTCCAATGTTCATGTTGCAATTAAAATTTTGCATTATTGATGAAACGCACGCATGCAGCATCTTTTTCAATGATTCATTAAATCCCATTCGACCGGCCCTGTTAACGGGGCTGCTATCCCATGTGTGGGGACAAAATTGCAAGACAGAGAAGAAGGGAGTTTAAAGCTACAGTATTGAATATACTGGTCTGTTCAGTGGCTTTTGAATTGCCCTTGAATTTTCAGTTCATAGGGACATATATATATATATATATATATATATATATATATATATATATATAGTTTATTAGAACAGTCTTCTCTGAGTAGCACCATTTCTACATTTCATAATTTAAAAAATAAATAAATAAGAAAGTATTTTAACAAGTTAAAGAACAACAGGAAGGTTTTCAACTGACTGAAGGTATTCCAGGATGGATCAAATGAATATTTTATTTCTTCTTTTAAAATAATATTTTTATTGGGCTTTCCCCAAAGAAATAAAATAAGTACAAAATAAACATGACAATGGCTGCTTGCAGATATGGGGCTTATTGTGTGAGTTTAACATATTAAAATGTTAGCACTTCTGTCCCAATTTCTAACATTCCTTTCACACTGCAGTACCTGTTGCGTTAAGGAACTGTGACTTTTTCAGCAGATATACCGGCATTTCACATAAATGTCTTTCACATGGCTGCAATGGACAAAGTCTTGTTTTTGTCCCTCACCTGTTATACACATGTGCAATGTAGTTCCCCACTGTGTAAGAGATCTAAGATGTTGTCCCATCACCATGCAACCCCTCCCCCTTTAGCATCTGACATATAGGGCTTAGGAGACAGAAATGAAGCAGGAGAAATTGAATTCTGTGAAGCCAATAATTTGTTCCTTGCAAACACATTTTTTGAGTAACCAAAAAGACTACTGTGCATGTGGACATCACCAAATGGTCAATATAGGAATCAAATCGATTATATAATTGGCAGCAGAAGATTGAGAAGTCCCATACTTTCTGCTAAAACAAGACCAGGAGCAGACTAATGTACAGATCATGAACTGGTAATATGGAAATTCAGACAAAAAGTAAAGAAGAACAATCAAGTAATCATAATGCCAAAATACAATTTAAATAACATTCCAGAAGAATATCAAGATCAAATAAGGAACAGGTTTGTGGCTTTAAACTTAGTTGATAGAGAACCAGAAAACTATGGATTAAAGTCAGAGACGTTATCAGGGAAGAATGCAAAAAGACAATACCTCTAGTTAAAAAGAGAGAAAGACCTCAATGGATGACTGACGAAATGCTTAAAATGAGTAGAGAAGGAAAGCAAAAGCAAAAGGAGAGAGAAACACGGTCAGAACCCTAAATATAATACAGCAACTAGTACATAGGAACAAAGAGAATTATTATAATAGTTATTGTAGAAATAGAAGACAACAAAAAATGTGGAACAAGAGCCCTATTTCAAAAGATTGGAGAAATTAATGAGAAATTTAAAGCAAGAGTAGGGATGTTGAATAATCAACAGGGGAACACACTGACTGACCAAGATAAAATAAAAGGAAGATGGAAGCAATACACTGAAGAACCCTATAAAGGAGATGCAAGGATGACAGATTCATTCACGGAGGAACCGTATGATGAAGAACCAGAAATCTTAGAATGTGAGGTGAAAGCTGCTCTTAGAACACTTGGAAGAAACAAATCACCAGGAACAGATGGCATACCAACAGAGTTGCTACAAGTTACTGAGACTGAATCTGTCCAAATTTTGACAAAAATGTGTCCACAAATATGAAAACCAAACAATGGCCCACAGACTGGAAGAGTTCAATCTGTTTCCCAGTTCCAACGAAAGGGGATCCCAGGGAATGAAGTAATTATCAAACTATTGCCTTAAGGACTTCCGGGAAGGGTGACTTCGCTTGTGCCTGCTTTTGAGACGGGCTCCCGCCTCAGAAGAAGCTTATCCAGATATAAATCAGTCAGAACATTTTTTTTTTGACTGATGAAATTTCTCCCGGGCAGGGAGAAACGTAGAGATCAACCTCAAAAGCCTGTTTTTGTTGGGAGGACTGGATTTCATTAATTTATGAGAAAAGGTCCAGCCAGCAATGCCGGACGGACTTCCGAACAAGCTCTATCTGATTAATGCGATACGTTTATCTTTTCTTCAAAGAGAAAATGGACTAACAGGCAAGCACTCTTCTTTCTATATATTTTTTTTACTTGGTTTAAATTGTCGCAGCAAAAAGAGATTTGTCAAATGAATCAGCTTTAAAGAACTTCTGGGTGAGCTATAACTCTTCTCTGTTATTCACGAAATTAACAGCTTATCTCTGTTTCTATTGCAAAAAGCTGTCCTGGAAGTGCATTCTAAAGATATAAACAGAAGAGGGATTTCTATTCCGAGGAGAAAAAAATAAAAAATATGAACTTTGGAACATTATATTGTCTGGGACTATTCTCTTTTTGGTCTATTTTATTTTGACGAATCTGCTTCTTCACGACGCCACTAACTGTTTTGATGCTGGGAACTAAATTTGTTTTGTATTCTTGAACATAGAGAGATAAGGCAGGCTGCTCTGTTTATACTGTGATGTCATCAAGCCTGGAATATTAACCCAATTGTTGCTGAAATAAGAAGTGGTTCTTCTTTATTTTTGTTTTGTTTTGTTTTGGTGGTTTTAAAAATGGCAATCAAGAAAGTGGCTGAGAATCTGGAAGTAATTATGTTTCAGAAAATAATGGATGAGATTGAGATAACGAAACAAACCCTGCGACAGGGCAGTAAGGAGCTGAAAATTGAACTGAGCAAAATGACGCAGGAGCTTAAAGAAACAGGGGATCCTGTGAGAGAGGAGAATGAGATCAGAGATGAGAAAAGAAAAAATAAAGGGAAGATACAAGCCCTGGAGATTGGAACAAATGTGGAATTGGAAAAAGATCTGGAGTTTATGGATATTAGAAATAAAATCTACTGTTTGGAATTTAATGTTATCTCTGAAGAAATTAATGAAGATATTAGAGATAAAGTTATCAATGGCTTGGATAATTTTCTGGACTGGAATGACGTGATGGAGCTTGATATAGAGAAAATCTATGGAATTAACTGCAGCCATGTGACAATGGAAAAACTCTCAAGAGATGAGCCAGTGCATTTTGTAAAAAAGAAGAACAGAGATATGACTTTACAACAATATTTCAGCAACTTATTCAGAATCGATGGCAAGAAAATATTTGGGATAGAGGAAATTCCCATCAGACTCTTATTATATGACTATGGCTATGACAGCAAGATTATTATGGAATACTGATAATGGAAGATTGGACACTGAAATTACTGGACTTAACAGGACTATTGAAGATGGAAGATGGAATTAATATGGATAATGGAATAATGGCTATTGAAATTATTGGACTTAACAGATTTGATGAGATGGATTAATCGATATGTTTATTTGGAGAAAAATTGATAGATATATTTCTTAAAGAATTGAAACCTCTCTTTGACTTTTTGTGGAAAGAATAAAGTAATGTCTATGAGATTTGATGATTAATTAAGATGACTACCGGAGGAAAGTGATTTTATAATATAATTTAAGAGACAGGATTGTTATATATTGTAGACCTATAACTGATCTGCGACAAATGGGAAGTCAACATTTTATTTTTTTGTTTAATCATTTTTGTTTTGTTTTGTTTTTTGTCTTTGAATGTTTTATGATTTTGTTTTGTTTGTTTTATGAAAATTTGAATAAAAATTATTGTAAAAAAAAAAAAAACTATTACCTTAATATCCCATGGAAGTAAAGTAATGCTCAAGATTCTACAACAAAGGCTGTAAGCAGGACCGATCCCAAAGGACAGCCAGGTCGGGCATTATCCAATGTATGTTTGCGATATGAGTGAAAATAACATACAAAAATGCATTATATGATGAGAAATGGCATGCAAAAATGTGTTTAGTAGGAGAAATTCTAACTAAAATGCTGGAGAATTTTCATGAGGATTTTCTTTTATAAAAATCTCAAATTGATGCAGAAATGTGAAGAACTGAATTTAAGATTGGAAAAAAGGGAAATTAAGAGAACCGAAATTGATAGATCTTTCCATCCCTACCCACCACTTGGAGAGTTCTTTGAACAAGTAGCTTCAAGCTCATGTGAGCCTTCATTTAATCACCATTGCAATCATTTATAGACTGCTTCCCATCAAAGGATCCCAATGCAGTGACTTCTACATGATAGCACAACCGGTTTTGCCTGGAAATTCATCAAAACTTCATTTAGTCTGATTGCATTTCAGAGGCCTTGGCTAAGCTTTAAGTTATGGGGACTGGAGAAGTCTTTATCACTCCAATCATATGCAATGTGGGCTCGTTCATTAGGACAAATGAGGCTGTGCCCCACCATCCTCAGTCTGCCCCTGGCCAGCCCCCACCTACCTGTCTTCCTAGTTGCAAAAAGATCAGGGGGTGGCACTGCTTTCAGCTTCCTCCTCATTGGGAAATATGGGGAAAGAATTAGAATTAGTTGGTGTGTTGGTAGGGCTACATGTGATCTGCTTTTTCAACATTCCTGATCAAATGGAGGCCTGCCACTGTGCGTACTTTGCATCTACAAGTGGACAGGGGAGGGAGGATGTGAGGTCTGCCGCCACCTGTGCATTCATTTCTCTTTCAACGATGTTGAACAGCATTACTGTATATGTATGTCTGAAAATGCAGATGTCAAGGAAATGTCTGGATCCATAGGAAATGCAAGTGGAGTTTGACACAAAACCTTTATATATATAAAAAAGTACTGATGACCAAAAGTGAAGTTTGAGGTGGAGGCTATCATATTAGGGCAAACAAGGTACTGTCCCACCAACCTTCATCTGTTCTCACTTAGCCACCAGCTGACTGTTTCCTTACAAGCAGCCCAGGAGGTAGCCTTGTGGGACTTGTAAAACTCAGCAGGGAGGAAGATGGGAACAAACCTAAAATTAGCTCTGGCTCCACCTAGTGTTGGCCTCCCTGCCTTTTGTCCTACCAATCCCAATGGGCACCAGTCACCACTGCTGCACACAATAACATTTTGTTGCAGATTCCACTTGCTTATTCCTCCCCCCCCCAAAAAAGAGGACAAAAAAGGATACAGATTTGCATATAATGTGCACATGTCAGTGCCAATTGTCCATATGCCCTTATTTATCTTCAATCACTAAAAGATTTTGGGAGGAGGTGGCTTAGAAACTCAGATTAGTTCTGGTCTTATCCAAAGCCACCAAAGCCGATGAGTTCCAACTCTGTGAATGGGCAAACATCAATATACCCAAACTTCACCGTGAATCATCTGTTGCCTCTGTGTCAAATGCCTCTTTCAGTAGGACTCCAGATGATTTCCCTCCAGGAAATCAAAAGATGGGAAGATATATTACTTCCCTTCCTTTTCTCATTTATTCCCAGCATGTCCATGTGGAGGCATGACAGAATGTTCACTTTAATGTGTATTTAGCGAGAGAAAATACAACCATTGTGGGGACTTGATTTTATAAGATTTCTTGGTAACGAACACAGGACTGCCAAAGCCTTCCTTATAATTGATATATGCCATGCCGCAAGTAATGAGGTTTTTTCCACTGTGGAATGGGTCTGCTGCTGTTGTTTTTTGAAATGAACGTTGAGCAGAAGGTCAACAATTGCACCAAAGGGAGTTGAGTTTTGACACACAGCAGGAGCATAATTTCAGTGGACAGATTAATTAGAACAAAACATAGGTAGGGTAGACCTAACCTGCCCAAGAGGTCTAAACGTAAAGGAGAGGACAGTATGAATTCTAAAATACCAGCTGAACCTTACTCAGCTGGGCTGAATATCATTGTTCAAACATATGTAGCCAATGCATAATCTTGGCTGAAGTTCATGCTAGCATTAGGAGGCGAGATGTGCTTGACGCCCTTTAAAATCTGAAAGGTTCCTGCCTTCAAATGGCCCCTTTTAAATACTTTTTTTTTTTGCAATCCTTTCTTAAAAACTCTGGCAGAATAATGGAAGTAGCATGCCTCCATCTTCAGAAACATAAAGTTTGCTACCTATCTTTGAAGAGCAACTAATTTATCCTAATGCCCTGTGGGAAATCTGTACCATTTCATCATTGGATGATTGTATAAGTGAAAATAGTATTCCATGGGTATCGTAGGTGTACCCATGAGACTAAATTGTAAAGACAACATGAATTCAAGCAACTAGAAATATTTCAGATGCATTCAGGATTTGCCCAATATATTTGGGGCAGGGGAGAAAAAACTCATTTCTAAGCAAATATGGTCAAGCCATGCTCTGGGGAGAGGGAGTGTGGCCTGGGGAAAGCAATGGTCCAATAGACAAAGAGGATTGCATTTGGGCCCAGGGTCTGAGGTTTCCCAGAGTTGCTCAGCAGGCTTCACATAATTTAATTTAGGAACTGGGAAGGGAAGCAAGAGAATGACCAATTATCAGTACTTGGAAATACAACTTCCAGAATATTTTCATTGCTTCTCTATTTTACACCAATGTATTGCTTGTAAATTTGTAACAGAAGAAGCTGGGACTCTTTCAGGCCATTCATTCAGTTCCATTTTCACTCCTCAGTGACATGCTGCTAAAGCAAAGTAATATTAACATTTAAAGATAATGAATAATAAAAGGATAGATGGAAGTCTTCATTATATAATGAATTCTCCTTTAAAAGCTGTTCCTTTTCCCCACCAAATGGTATCCTAAAATTCTGACACCCACAATATCGAATCCCATAGATCCAATGCTTCAAAAGCAAAGGTACCCTTGCAAAAGATGGCCATTTATTGTGTGTACAAAGAGTATTCCTAAATATATTAAATATTGAAGCCAAGTGATAATACGTAGCAAATAATTTATTCAACAAACTCATCATCATCTTTCTGTTCACAAGTTGTCTGGAAGAAGCTTACAGTTGCATCAAATGTGCTAAGCATGTGATCATTTTGGACTAAGATTCCAAGAATAGCTCCTAGAATGCATAAAGTGCACTTGCCAACTATTGATAACAAGCAAAATACCCATTATTATGATGGAGAGGAGGGAAAGCGTGTGGAAGGAGAACAAGTATTGTTCCCATGCATTGGTCCAAAGTGGAGGTGGGGGACCTTTTACAACTTCAGGGCTGCATTCCCTTCTGGGCAAACACACATACACACACAAATCAGTCTCAAGATGCTGAAGAGCATTACACCTTTTATCAATGCCCTGAGGGCTTTGAGGTGAGGATTGCCTCACCTCAAAAAGGATATTGTAGAGTTGGAAAGGCCTATGGCCATACTACCCTGGACATACCTGATCCAGTCTGATCTCAGAAGCTAAGCAGGGTCAGTACTTGGATGGGAGACCACCTGGGAATACCGGATGCCGTAGATTATGCTCTCTTCAAAGAGGGTCACCAAGCACCTACACTGCTATCTTTTCCATGCCAGGCAAAGATCTTTTAAAAACAATTTCCCACAAGCTTTTACTTTTAGACTTAATTTGAATTCTGTTGGCTGATTTAAGATCTGTGGCCTGTAGGGTGGGTTTTTTTGGGGGGGTTGCTATTTGTAAAGTTAACTATTTTGTTGTTGCAGCAGTGGGGAACCTGTGGCCCTCTAGATGCTGTTGGACTCCAACTCCCATCAGTCTCAGCCAGTATGGCCAATGGCCAGGGATGACAGGAATTGTAGCCTAGCAACATCTGGAGGACCACAGGTTCTCCACCTTTGTTTTAATATATACTGCCCTGGGAAAGTAACTGAAGTATGAAAATGTCAAATTAATTAATTTGATTGGGCCCAGAAACATACAGGTCTCCAAATAGCCTGGCATTTTCCTTGTGCTATGTCGCCATGTGAGGTGTGTGTGGAATTGGTGGTAAAGAATTAAACCCTGTGGTCTTCCACCTCCAGTCTGGAAGAGCCATAGCTCCGTTGTAGAGCATGCCTTGCCTGCAGAAGTTTACAAGTTCAGTCCCCAGCATCTCCAGCTGGGGAGGCAGCTCAGAGAGACCCCTGCCTGAAATCCTGGACAGTCACTGACAGTCCATTGTGAGCTAGATGGACCAATGGTCTGACTCATCATAAGGCAGCTTCCTACGCATTGTCCAGAAACAGCTTTCAGGTATGCATGAAACAGTCCGTATGCATGAAGAACCAGGCTCTCGTGTCAACATTCAGGCCTTAAAACAGATTGTCATGATAACAGTAAGTAACAGCCTAAGCTGGCTCCACTCTTCCTGTTAGCCCTCCCACTGCCATGACAAATGCCCTAGAAGCTGTTCTGCTTTTGATGCCACGGTATGCTCTTGGGAGTTGGGGCAAGGGGCACGCTTTGAATCTTCACATGCCAAGATGAGGGGGGGAAATCAATTTCAATGCCCAGAGGAAGAAATTACTGCTAGAGAAGGTCACTAACCACTACAAGCTTGCTCTATTATCATGTCACCTTGGAAAGAATCCTACAAAAATTAGACAAGTCTGGAATATGATATCGTAAGCTAAAAATAAACCGGGCTCATGAAAAAGATAACCAGATGGGCTAAATTGTCAACCAGGAACAAATGCATTTATCCTGACAAAGATGTTAAAAGGCAATGTGTGCTTGGGTGCAGCACACCTACTGGAATGGTAGGCCAGGTTGTCACTTCATGGGTCTCAACTGTTGCCATAAAAATGACCCAGCATTCATTGTCCTGCTCCCCAGTCTCCCAGTCACTGACCTTATCTCCTCTTTGCCTTCCAGTACATTAGCAGTACTGGCCAGAGACAAACAAAATTAAGGTGTGCAGGGCAGAAAAGGACTAGGGGAACTGTGAACCCAGAACAAATTGTCCAGGTCATCGACATTTATTTCTAGAAAGTTCTTCAGATAGTATTCCAGACTCCCATTGGTTCTTTGCTGATGCTCTTTGCATCCACACACGAACTTACTCACAACCCGACGGTATCAGTGTTATGCAGATTCAGTTAAATGGACAGAGGAAGCAGCCTTTTATTTTATTGTTTCTTCACCATTTATTTATTTATTCAATTTCTATGCCGCCCTTCCTCCCAGCAGGATTTGATCAAATCTGATCATTCCTCTATGCCATTGTCGTCTACAGTGACTGGTTCTAGTTGTGCTGGAGTCAAGCAAAGGGTCTTTTCCCATCAGGAGTGGAGAAGCGCCGAAATGGGGACACTTTTTCAACCCAAGGGCCATATTCCCTTCTGGGCAATCTTCCCAGGGCCACGTGCCAGTGGCAAAAGCAGGCAGAGCAATGTATGTTCATTTCACCTTTGTGCTTCAGGCTGGTTTCTAGACACACTCACACAGCCCTCTTTGTCCTCCATTGAGGCAAGCAAGAGGCATGATCAGAGGCAGCCTGGAGAGAGTTCTGAGGGCCAGAGAGAGATATCTAGGCTGCTTTCACACATGGGGCTGATGGTGTTAGGTTAACGGATTAAAAAGGTAGCTCTTCTGTCCCAATTCCTAAAATCCCTTTCACACTGCAGTACCTGTTGCGTTAAGGAACAGCAGCTTTTTCAGCCGATAATACCAGCATTTCACGCAACGGTCTTTCACACAGCTTGTTTTCGTCCCTCACCCATGAACACTGTTCCCCACTGTGTAGCAGGTCTAAGATCTCGTCCCATCATCATGCAAGCCCTCTCCCTTTAGGATATGACTTTTTAAATTGTTTTAGTTGTATCAAGACTGGGGTGTGGGGGGGAAATGCTGCTGCTATATGTGCCAATGCCAGAATGCCAGTACAACGTTCATCAGGCAAAAGAAACAAAAAACCCTGCTTGACTAAACTTTTTTAAAGTTTTTTTAAATGTTTTTAATGCTGTTTTGTTTTAATGTATCTTAAGATGTGTTTTTATGATGTTTTAAAGTGTTTTAGTGCTTTGTTTGCCACCTTGGGCTCCTGCTGGGAGGAAGGGCGGGATACAAATTGAATCAATCAATCAATCAATCAATAAACAAATAAAGGACATGCTGGGATGCTTGTCATGTGAGTGGCTGCAGCTAAGCGAAAAACTCCAGGTTTCTTCTGGGTTCCCAGCCTAGCTAACGGATTATTTCTGGTATCATTTATCACAGAAATTTGCGCTAAACTTCCACTACATTCCACTAGAATTCTGGAGCTAGCTTGTGCTTTGTGTGAAAGATCAAATATAATGCGCAAATTACCAGGTAAGAAATAGAATAACAGAATAAAGTGCAGTGTGAAAGCACCCAAGAGGGTCACATTTGGCCCCCAGGCCTGAGGTTCCTCACCCCTGACCTAATATGTGATCCTTTTAACTGGAGATGCCAGCGACCTCAGTGCCCCTTGATGCTATCACAGTGCTGCTCTAGAGCACATCAAATATTGGATATATCAGTCATTCTTTTAATGAAACACAGAAACTGTTCATTTCATAAGCAGGCTATCATTGGAACATAAGAAGCCACCTTTTACAGTCAGCCCGGTGGTCCCCCTTAGCTCAGTATTGTCTACACCAGCGTTCTTCAACCTTGGGTCCCCAGATGTTGTTGGACTACAACTCCCATCATCCTTGGCCATTGGCTAAGCTGGCTGTGGCTTATAGGATTTGTAATCCAACAATATCAGAGGACCCCAGGTTGAAGAACACTGATCTACACTGAAGGGCAGCAGCTCTCCAGGATTTCAGACAGAATTCTCTCCTAGCCCTACCTGGAGATGCCTGGGATCAAACCTGGGATTTTCTGCATGCAAGGCAGATGCTCTACCACTGAGCTACAACACTTCCCCTAATATCTATATTATCTATTATATATCTGTAATGTAATATCTATATCTATGCATCCACATGTATGTGTGTGTGCACCCTCTCACTCACTTGCATATATATTCCTCATTTACCAGTCTTAAGTAAAACAAAAATTTAAACCCAAATTGCTTAGTACTGTTTGTTTCCCACTTAAAATGTCAAGAATGTGTATGGGTGTGTCTCTCTGTGTTAGAATGATTGTTTCCATTCCCTTTAAGGCGTATGGAAATTGTATACCTCTCCTCTGTCTTCTCTTTGTTTTATGTTCTCCAGGCAATGCACATTTCTGTACCGGCTAGATTTCAGAGGGATCACGCTGTCTTCTTCCCAACCTCTTCACACACCCTTTTGGAAGAATACAAAAAGTCATAATCTCAGTATTAGCAGCCACTGGCAAAACCTTCCATTAGTGTCAAAGCGTATGTTTTCCCACTGGGCTGTGACACTTGCTGGACCATGGGGCATGGCGAGGGACACTGATTTAGGGTGATTTATGAAACAAATGTACAGAATTCTGGCGAGCCAGTGGCAGTATAGAACATGGATTCTGTCGTAATGCATCTCATACACCCCCCCCCAGTTGCTTTTGGCGGCTAGAAAGTCAAATGGCAGATTTCTAACAGAAGGGGGTACTGTAAGGATGCAGTGGCTAAAAAATAATAATAATAAGCAGTGAAAGCAAATTGACAGTACAGCTGTATATTGCTTCCTCCTTTTCTGTCCCCTTGATTATAGCTTGGCAATAGCTTCTATCCCTGGTAAGCAATTAGACTTCTTGGAGGGCTGGTTTGAATATAGTAATACATGGAATACAGAAATCCCAACTCCTGCGCTCCAAAGTAGCTTGATCCTGTACCGCAAGGGTGGGGAACCTCTGGCCTGCAGGCTAATCTTGGCCCACCAGGAAGTCCAATTTGGGCCATGATGCCATTTTCCCCCAAACCATGCCTGTCAATCCATTGAGGCAACTGGGTGACAGCTGATGGGCAGGAGGGTGAGGTTCAATTCTTCTGGGCATTGCTTCATCACCGGGGAAGCACTAGTGAAGCAGACCCCTGCAGAGAGGAGGATCAAACCCTCCACTTATCAGCTGATGAGTGGAGAGTTCAAGCCTGCTGGGTGCTGCTTTCAACAGTCTCTTCTCTGTGGTGAACATGGTGGTGAAGCAGACCCTTCCCTACACCCCCATGGGTCAACTTTGACAGATGGGCAAGATTGTCCACCTATCAGTCCCCTGACATTATCATGATGTCAGATGATTGATAGGTGGGTGGTCCTAGCCACCTGTCAAAGTCGGCTGGCGGGATGGAGGGAAGATAAAGATCTGGCTGGCTGAGCCAAAAAGATTCCCACTCCTGTTATGTAGGCACAGAGGGCCCATAGCTCATTGGAAGAGCCCACACTTTGCATGCTGAAGGTCCCAGGTTCATTTCCAGGTACGGCTGGAAAAGATTTCTCTCCCAAATCCTAGGAGCCACTGCCAATCAGTGAAGAGCAAGATTGGGGAATCTGTGGCCCTCAGATGTTGTTGGAGTCCATTTCAGATCATCCATAACCATTGGTCATGCTGGTTGGGCCTCCTGGACATTTAAGTCCATCGGCATTGGGATGGACGCAGGTTCCCCACCTTGGCATAGACAATGCTGAGCTAGATAGACCACTGACCTGACTTGATAAAAGGCAGCTTCATATAGTCCTAGTCATCAAACCATAAACCAGGGCAGTAAGTAACATATTTCTTTAAAATCTTGCTTTTAAAGAAATATGTTAGCTACTGCCCTGGTTTATAGTCTTCACACTGCAGATTGGGCTTTCTCTATACAAAAACCATCTCTTCACAAAGAAAACAAATCTGTCATGAAGAAGGATTTTAGCATCCCCTTCTTCCTGACATGCTAGTTTTTTGATATGCAGGGGTGGTTTTTGTATGGAGGATCCCTCACCTGCAACTCAGAGTGACCCACATTTACCACCTCCTCAGTAAGAATGCATAGTTTCCTTGCTCAGGAACTCCTTGCACAGTTTCTGAGGCTGACCTCTGAACATAGCAAAAATAACAGCACTATTAAAACAGTAGACTGAAGGTCCTTTTGCAGTTCAGAAGCACATTGTGTGTTTTATTTTTCTCAACATTGGTGAGCCAACCCATAACCAATGGATACAGAGTTACACATACCCGTGAGACATATCTCATAGAGGAATCCCACTCTACAAGCAAGAGGGAAGCCCAGGCTGATGGAGCATCTTGGCCTCACTGACAAAGTGTCAAGGTAACAAGCGAGTTACGCAGCTGTGTGAGTTTGGCAGCAGGGCAAGGAGATCAGGGCAGACTACTCCCCCTTTTCAACCTAACAAATCCCAGGCTCTGACCTTAATAAGCAGCAATAACAAGTATGCAAGTAGAAATCCAGCAGGGGTATGGGGTGTATTCAGTGTACTGTATATAATTTCACAGATGTGAATTACTGCCTGCTAGATGGAAGTTATGGGTGTCTGCTCAAGTGAAATGAGCTCCTAGCACTCAGGGGACATGTTTATTCCCTTGAGGCCAAGGTAGGGACCTAGAGAATCTGAGAGAGGCAGAGAGGCAGAGAGGCAGAGAGGCAGAGAGGCTGGTGGCCAAGGCCTTTGGGGAGGTGATAGTAGTGTCCCTCTCCCTGGGTGACAGTTCCTCTGCAGTCACAGAGAATGGGGGTCTTGGGGAAGGATGATCCCTTAGTATGGACACATTCCTTGTGCAGAGGCAGCTGCATTTTTGCATCAAGAATACTCATCTTGGAGGTGGGCGACTTCTGGTAGTGATCTATTTGATCAATAGGTACATAGATAGCTGGGTTTATGGTCAGCATGTGGACTCCACAGTGACTTGACTGCATTGTATGAAGCTTATAGATGTCATGTGCTATATATTTTTCTATCTCATCAGGCTTATGCAGGCAATTGAGAAGATATCTTTCAGCAATAGTTAGTTAATGATTTCTGATTTTAATTTTTTATATGGTTTTATTTTTCTAAAAAAAATAGAGAGAGAGAGCCTGGTAGATAGTGCTTGGCAGGAATCAGTTATCATGGTGCATTGCATCACCAGCGAAGTGGGGAAATGCAGCTGTGCAGTCCTAAATGCCAATGCCTTGGACTACCTGAATCAAACTTGGGGCTACTGGTGGTCCACAGACCAGTTTGGGAACTCCTGATCTATTGAGAAACAAAGTTGCCAGGGGGGTAACTTTCACAATAACATTCTGGTCACCCAAAACATTTTGCCAGTAGAACAAGTACACACCTAAGTGACTTTAATTCAGTGCTACATTGGATATAACCCATAGAAAGCTGGGTGGGGGGAACTGTAACTGACACACCCAGGTAAGCAACTGTCAGAGTAGACCATATTGACCTGATGGACCAACTGCCTGTCTTCGTAGAAGGCAGCTTCCTACGTTCCTATCCATGGACTGTATCCAATTGGAGTAGACCCATTGAAACCAATGGACATCAGTAGCATGTCCATCTATTTCAATGGATCTAGTCTGAGTATGACTTAATCATGTACAACCCTTCGCTATCAGATCTGCCTGTTAACTGTAGGCATGAGAGCCCTAAAATATACAGCACTGTAGTGAATTAGGCCACTATCATAGAACTCACTACCATCATAGGAAGCCATGTGCACATGTTCTTCCAGTTCACATGAGAATATCTCTACATGATCATAGGCGCACATGAGACATGTGGAGGGAATTCATTAGTACTGTTGCATGTGTGAACTGATGTTTAAGTCTTACCTTGGTTTTTGCTGCTTTGTGGCTACACGGTTAGAATACTAATTCTTTTGGAATTAGTAGATGATGCTCTTACTGAAATCCACAAAGGTTTTTGGTCCATCTTGGTTTTTTGGGAAGGGAGAAATTCCAAGTAATCTTGACAGGCTGGAACACTGGGCTGAAGACAACATAATGAAATTTAACAGGGATAGTTCTACTCCTTGGAAAAAGAAACCAAATGAACAGTGATAAGATGGGGGATACGTGGCTCAAAAATACTACCTGCAAGAAGGATCTTGGAATTGTTGATCACAAGCTAAAAATGAGCCAACAGTGCAATGTGGCTGCAAAAAAAGGCAAATGCTATTTTAGGCTGCATTAACAGAAGAATCATTTCCAAATAACATGAAGCACTAGTTCCCCTCTAATTGACACTGGTTAGGCCTCATCTTACTTTAAGAAGGATGCAGACAAACTGGAACAGGAGAGCAACAAGGATGATCAGGGGTCACTGGAAACAAAGCTCTGTGAGGAGAGACTGAAAGAACTGGGCATGTTTAGCCTTGAGAAGATGGGAAATATGCTTGAAAGGTTGTCACACAGAGGAGGGCCAGGATCTCTTCTCGATCATCCCACAGTGCAGGATACAAAATAATGGGCTCCAGTTACAAGAAGCCAGATTTTGGCTGAACATCAGGAAAAACTTCCTAATTGTTACAGCACTAGGACAATGAAACCAGTTACAAAGGGAGGTGGTGGGCTCTCCAACACTGGAGGCATTCAGGAGACAGCTGGACAGGCACCTGTCAGGTATGCTTTTAGTTGGATTCCAGCACTGAGCAGGGGATTGGACTCGATGGTCTTATAGGCCCCTTTCAACTCTACTGTTCTATGATTCTGTGAGAAAAACTCTACCTCATTCATGGCTTCAGCATTACGTTTTTGAGATAAAGTTATTCTACACCTACAACTGGACTGGTGTTTTTTTAAAAAACAAAACAAAACTCTGACCTTGTAACAAGTGCTAAGGGTCTCATTTTAATATTTTACATGAAGTAAAAGAAAAACTGTACAGAGGTTTGACTTTTAAGTAACACAGTGCTGAAACTGGAAGAAACCCCCTAGATGTCAAATAATTCATATTTTTTTCAATTCCAAAAGAGCAGTCTCAAATGCATAATTTGTTTCCTTCGTTGGCTTTAATTGAAATCAACCCAGATGAATGATTAAGCAGTTAGGAAATTATGCCTTGCCAACAAGTGAAGTTGATGGGGAAGGCTATATATTCCCTTTCAAATTAGCTGTAATAATCTAGAGCATCGGTCTTCTGATGAAAGGCCGGCTGTGCCATTAGGCAAAGTGAGGTGCCCATTGCAGGCAGCAGATGCAAAGGATGAGGATCTGACTCCCTGGCACAGCCCTACCATTAGCGGAGCCAGACAGCTGCCTCAGGTGACAAAGGCTGTACTGCAGGGCACAGCAGTGAGGCGATGGAGGTCAGAGTTGTGTGGGTCATGTGACCTGCTCTGCACCTCCAGAGCTAGCCGCTGTCCGCAGATACAGTGGAGGACACTGTCCCATCTCCAGGGGAATATTCAGTCTCCAGTCAGGGCAGTTTCTATATGTGGAATGGGGAGCACCATCTGGTCTTTTTCCTCAGGCAACAAAATGTTTTGGGGTGGCCCTCCCCAGGTATGTTCTGCGTTAGCATATAGGAAAATATCAACCACTCCCCCCCAAAAAGTGACCCATAGAGGGGAACTTGCAAACAGTAGTATAGTGGCAAATTCAGAAGTGCAAGGTCCCTCCATGTTAGTCACAGCCGTGCTCCTCTTTTTTGCTGCTGGGTTGAGAACGAGATCCTTGTTAATGCCTCCTCTCACAGCAACAGATATCCCTAGGAGCCAATAAGCATGGAAGGCAAGAGTGTTAGCTGCTGAGAAGAGTCTTCTCTGTGGCTGACTCACCTCCTTTCACTCTGATTGGCTCCAGTCACCAGGAAAGGACAAGGAAGCATATTAGAAGACTCTTCTCAGCGGCTAACACACTCCCCTTTCATGCTGATTGTGTCATAGGATGCTGAAGACATAGGGACCCTCCTGGGACCCTGCTCCCAAAAAGGTAAAGGGTCTAAGACCCCCCGTGCCCCTGGATGACTACGCCCCTGCTTGCAAAAGAAAATGTTCAGAGAATTTCAACCCAGCTCTAAGAAATGTCAAACAAAACAGGGACAAGATAGCATTTTCATGCTGCCCCTGGTAATTAAGGACAATTGGACCAGATGCTTTCATTATGCATCTGCTGATATTCACAGGTGCCTTTGAAGAAAACATTTTGCCAAAATGCATCATGCCATTGTGCTTTTTGTTAGCACATTGTACACTCGAACACCAGCTTGTGCTAAATTCCCTTCTTTCTTTCCCTTTCTTAACACCCCCACCTCCCCCCGCCCTAAGACACACCAAACAATCCATCCTCTCTCTCCAATGCAGTGAGCCTGTCAAGCTTAAAAGGCTTGTCCAACAGGCCTCACAACTGTTTTTTGCCAAACCTTCTCTAATGTTATTTTCCGACTTAATCCTGTGCTTATTTTGATATTTCTCACACGGTGACATGTCAGCTGACATGCCGCGATCTCTGTGGTCTTTAAGTAACAAGCTGTAAAAGAAGCCAGACTACTGGATAACACTGCAAAGTAGATAAACCAGTCATTTAATGCCTGTGTCATGTAATTCCCTTCTAATGCAGTCAAGCCCAATTCAAGGAAGTTTAGAGCCATAAACCCACTGGAGACCTGTGACACCACGCACTAAGAGCTCTTTGCTGACAGTGGCGAAGCCAATCAGGCCCAGTTCTGCCGCTGTCACTGAGAAAATAATAAGCAGCACGGGTGTAGCACTTGGATGTGTACTGCAGGCCTTTGGGAAATAGGCTGACAAGTACAGTCCAAAGAATGGTTGTGAATGGAGATGTAACAAAAGAGTGATCTTCTCCTTCCACCCTGCCCTGCCCCACACACACATGCAAAAATAAATTCACACACTTGCTCCCTTGTCAAGAAGTTCTCCAGTCCATGCCTTTCTCCATCCTATACATGAGCCCTCTCCAGATGTTACACCAGGAGTCGCCAACATGATGACCACGGGTGCCAGTGTGCCTGCCAGTACCTCCTATGGCTCCCACAAAAGGTCTCGGTATATATCCCCTCAAAAATCCACAATGCACAAGTGCCTGTTTGCTCTTCCCACCCAATCCTTGCATGCGCTGGCTCAGTGTACATTGAACACCTACCCTTGAAGACTCCTCCCTCCCTTCAACATACTAACCTTTCCTTGGATGCAAGATTGGACACCCATCCTTCCATCTGTGAACAGAGCAGAAGTGCAAAGAGCTTTCTGTGAGTGAGCATGGGTGACAAGAGGATTGTTAACCCACTCTAGGAACTGGAGCTCTGCGAGGGGGATAGTGGGATCCTAACTCTCAGCACCCTTCACAAGCTACAGTGCCCAGGATGCTTTGAGGGAAGCCATGACTGTTTAAAGTGGTATAATATGTCTTTAAATGTAGGGGTGCTGATGTGGCTTTTGTCCAACATCTGGAGGGCATCATAATGGCTACTCCTGCTTTGGTTGCATCCCTCACTGTAGATCCTGCTTTGAGCAGGAGGTTGGACTACATAACCTTCAAGGTCCTTCCAGCTCTACGATTCTATAACGCTATGTGGTCTAACCTTTCAATGCATTGCACCTACAGGAGATGATGGGCACAGGAGATCTTTTGTCTTCTTTCCAACCAAACAATTCCATGGTACTAAGGAAAAACAGAACAATTAAAGAGATATCCAGTCTTGTCACTCATTTCCAGCTCCCTGCATCTGGAGGTTTAGGGATATATTTATTGAGCTACTTTCTACAATCACAATGAAATAATGCCCACTGCTGAGTTTCACACAAGGAATGTTGATGCGGCTGAAAATACTGCATCAAGTGTCATCCTTAAGGACTGCACTAGTCGAAAAAATAAAATAAATCTAAGCCATTTGCTTAGGTCCCTCAGTGGCATCAGTTTTGATTGAAACATCCTTCCCAACACAGCTATGCTGTGAAGTGCACACAATTGATCACCAGCGTAGCGGTAACAAAAGTAGAGACCAGTAAAGCTTTGTTTGCTCAACATCTGTTCATTTCCTATAGATATAAACATGCTACTCTGAAGCTGAACTTCCTGTCTTTATTATGTGAGAAGACAAGGGAAATTTAGAGGATCAAGAAAACACCAAGATTTTTTAAAGAGCAAATTGCAAAATAATAATTGTATAAACGATATACTTGATCAGACCTTGTGCACTCAGCAAATGCATTGCACCCAGATGTGAGGGGTGTGCATAGGAATGGGGAAGAGGTTTGATTCAGTTTGCACTGAAAGGCAAACCTACCTAATTCACACTTTCCAAAACAATACAGCAACCTAAATGCAGCCATTCTTTAAAATTTGCACCTCTCCAGATTTTGCAATGCAGTTCTCCTGCCAAGAAATGTGTATAATGCGTATGCCAGGGTAAAGGAGGCATATAATTGCATATATATTAGTGAAAATAACATACCAAAGTATATTACATTAGGGAAACTTGTTCTGCAAAAATATGTATATTAAGCAAAATTGCAAAGAAGCATGTGTATATTTGCAGAAATACAAATGATGAATTGTCAGGTGGATTTTTTTTAAAAAAAATCATGAACTGATGTGGAAATGTGGAGAGCTGAACTTCAGACTGAAAAAACTGAGAAACTGAGAGGAACCAAAATTGACAGATTTGCCCATCCCTAGGTATACAGTTGAAACATACACACACACACACACACACACTATGCATTCACTGAATGCATAAAGGTGAAATGAGACCAAAGTTTCTGCCAGACGGGGACTTAATATTGCAAACGGTCACTTAGATATTACAAACGCCATTGACAACAGGGTTTTTTAAAAAACAAAACACATTGGATTTTCCATGGAAAGGGGGAAACCAGATCAAATGGAGGGAGGGGAATACAAGCTGTCCTTTCGATGCTGATGATGTCATGTGGGTGGTGCACAAGTCTTCTAGCCACACTTGATGGGGATGGGGGAGAAATTTGATTCAATATGCCCACAAAGCCGAATTTACAAAAGTCGCACTTTCAGGACAACAATATGAGAACTAAAACACAGCCATGCTTTGAAATTCATACTTTTCTGGATTTTGTGATGCAGTTCTCCAACCAAACAGTGTTTACAAAAATACATGTATTAGGGGAAAGTGTGCATAAAAATGAAAATGTTAGCAAAAATAGCATACAAAGATGCATTATATTAGGAGTGGTTTTGGGGGAAATCTCAGATATTACAGGGCAATTGCTAGCTCCGGACGCGGCCTTGGCCTTGGTGTCCTATACAGGACATTTAAAAGTACCCATTGTGCACAAAGACCTGGTTATCTTGTTGCTAGCAGAAGCCCGCATGGAAATCTCACTTCAGTGGAAACTAGCAGATGATCTTTCAACTGAACGATGGATGGGCAGAGTATGGGAAATAGCACTTTCTGAAAAACTTATGCGACACGATAGAAAAATTCATGGCTTAGCAAAAACAGACAAATTTGACGATGTGTGGTATCCGTTCATAGTTTATATTAACAAAACTCTACCAGTTTTCTCTCCCCCGATATCCCAGGTCTCGCTATGGAGAGGGTCTATCTTTCACACTAACACAGAGAAACTTATAGAACAACAGAGAGAATAAAGTCAATGAATGAAAAATAATTATAAAATGCCATTTTGTTTTTATTAAGGTTTGGACACAAGATTGGATTATCAACATCATTTGTATATACAATGTACTCCATGTTTGTTGATTAACTGTCCGTTTTTCTGTATATTCTGAAAAATAAAATAAAAGATAATTATAAAAAAAATGTGTGTGTTAAGAGAAATTTGCACAGAAATGCTGAAGAATTTTCATGAGGATTTTTTTTAAAAAAAATATGCAGATGTCTAAATTTAAGATTTGAAAAATGAGAAACAGAGAGCACCAAAAATGACAGCTCCTTCTGTCCCTATTCCCACCCCCAGTGCTGTTGCTCTGTCAATAGGACATCCTAGCACAAGGGCTGGAGGCTTGATAATATTTGATGAACAAAGGGACTGAACGGGAGAAGGAAAGCAATGAAGTCAGCAAACCCCAGAGATATAAAAGTTAGAAGACATTTAAACTTATAGACAAGAAAACAGAGGAAGCTGGTTGAGAGAAACATGTACAGTAAATGTAAAGGGAAAAAATTCAGCAAGCAGGACAAATCGTGCAGAAAGAAGAAATCACATTACCAAGAACAAGAGTATAAAACATGGAGGGGGGCAGAACTGAGTCCTAAGGAGGTGGGAGGGAGAGAAGGAGAGAGAAGAAGAAGATGTGAAGAAGATTAATTAGGAGTGGCTGGTCCATTAGGACAAAAGGGACACTGACCCATCAACCTCAGTCTGCCTTCAGCCAGCCTCCATCTCCCTGCCTTTCTACTTACAACCAGTCCAGAAGGTGGCATTGGCTGTCAGCTTCCTCCTCTTTCATCTCACTGTTGCCTTTGTAGAACTCAGCAGGGAGGAGGATGGGGACAAAACTAGCATAAGTTGGCTCTTGCTGTTGCTCTGCCTGCTGTCGGCCTCTCTGCCTTCTGCCCTGCCAGTCCCAATGGGTACCAGCCACCACTGGAGTCAATGGGAAACTTGGGAACGAATCAGGAGACAGGATCAAAACCGAAGAGGACTATACCACCAAGCCCTCAAAGAATGGGCAGAACTGAGCCACAGAGATTGGTCAACTGATTGGTTGATTGATGTGAAAACCAGGAGAGTGAGAATAGAAAAGAGCCTTTGATGGCTCAGCACATAGAAGACCACTTCAGCTTTCACACAGACGAGTCTCAATAGAATGGAGAGCAGGGATGGGTGATCTGACAATTGCTTTCAGTTTCTCATTTGTCCAGTCTTAAGCTCAGTTAAGCTCAGCTCATTTCTGCATCAATTTGCATTTTTTATAAGTCCTCATTCAAACTCCCTAGCATTTTATTGCGAAGTTCTCCTAATGTACACGTTTGTATGCAATATTGCCTAATATACACATTCTGCAAAACATGGCTCCCTAGTATAAAGCATTTTTGTATGTTGTTTTCACTAATATATGCAGTTTAGGCACACTTTACCCTAGTGCATGTATTTGTGTGCACATATAGCGCATTGCAAAATGTGGGAAAGTGCCACATTCAAAAGATAGCTGTCTTTCAGTTCATACATTGTTTCAGAAAGTGCAATTTAGGTAGATTCACCTTTAAATGTGAACTGAACTGCATTTCTCCCCCATCCCTAATGGATGCTACAGCAGTAGAGGAGAAAAGGGGAGATCAGACTGAAGAAAATTGGAGACACTGGAAAAATATGTTACCAACAAATTTTAGAGAAGAAAGGAAAAGAAGCAGGATGATAGAGAGGATTCAAAGAGGGCATGTTCAAAAGATGTTTTAGATCAATAAAGGACCCTAAGGGAAGACTGAAAATGTGGGCGAGAGAAGAAAGTAAAGGCAGAGTTAGTCAAAAGAAGTCAGAATTGGATCAAAAGGGAAGAACTTGAACCAAAGAAGAACAGCAGCATCAGATGAAGAAACAAGGAGGGAAAATGGAGCAGGGGAAAAATAAGGTCAACAAGGAATGCCTAAAGTACTCTGGTTTCACAACTGATGATACTCCGGGAGTGAGCACAGCAAAGAGAGGTGAATCTAACTCTTAGTGAAAGGAACAAGAATACCTGGAACTGTTGATTCCCCAGTTGCCAAAGAGAGAAAACTCCCTTAGCTTGCGCCGCTGATTTGTGCCTTAGCGCTCCATGTCTCTACACGACCAAAAATATCTCCTCCATCTGCGGAATCAATGAGCTCTCCCTGAAGGAGAGGATGTTCAATACCCATAGTTGCAGAAGCTGGAGAAGTTGATGGCCAGTGATATTTAGATGTTGCCCCATGCATAGATTGGTGGGGGGAAATGAACAATCTAGACACGACACTTACTGAAGTGAATGCTACCTTGAGGGAAAAGGTAGCATACTTCCTTCTGAATAGTGAACTTAATATTGAAGGGGAACAAACTTTCCTGATGTAGTTTCATACCCACTCCACTTCCATTACATCACTCTGCCCAAGCAACAACTACAACACCTAATTGACCAGGTTCAGAGGAGGGCAACAAGGATGATCAAGGGACTGGAAACAAAGTCCTATGAGGAGACACTGAAAGAACTGGGCATATTTAGCCTGGAGAAGAGACGACTGAGGGGAGATATGATAGCACTCTTCAAGTACATGAAAGGTTGTCACACAGAGGGGGGCCAGGATCTCTTCTCGATCATCCCAGAGTGCAAGACACGGAATAATGGGCTCAAGTTGCAGGAAGCCAGATTTAGACTGAATGTCAGGAAAAACTTCCTAACTGTTAGAGCCATACGACAATGGAACCAATTACCTAGAGAGGTGGTGGGCTCTCCGACACTGGAGGCATTCAAGAGGCAGCTGGACAGCCATCAGTTGGGAATGCTTTGATTTGGATTCCTGCATTGAGCAGGGGGTTGGACTTGATGGCCTTATAGGCCCCTTCCAACTCTACTATTCTATGATTCTATGAACATTTATCACATCAACATTTTTTAGAGTTTAAGTAGGACATTAGCTAAACCTACATCTCTTACAGAAGGGGTTTCAACTAGAAGGTGACACATTGTTGAAATTATTGTTTCTAATAAGGATGACAGTGATTATTACAATTTAGGGCAGAACTCCACAGCAAAGAAACATAGGAATCTTGTGCCTTTTCCTGACCCTGCTGGTGACAGCCAATGAATGTGCACGAAAATGAATATATCAGAGAATATAATGTACAAAAATGCTTTATATGACTAGAAATGGCTTGCAAAAAGGTGTACGTTGATCAAAACTGCTGACAAACATGTATTTTATTAGAAGAAATTCGCACTAAAATGCTAGAGAATTTTCATGAGGATTTTAAAAAAAAAAATCACAAATTGCTGCTGATATGTGAAGGACCAAATATAAGATCGGAAAAATGAGAAACAGAAAGAACCAAAATTGACAGATATTTCCATCCCAACTTGAGGGCCCCGTTCCCTCATGAGTAATCTCATAGGGGGTGCATGCCAAATGTGGTCCGGAACGAAGCGAGACATGGGTGGAGACAGGGTAAAAAGTGTGTGTGGCCACCAGCAGTGACAGCTGATGTCTGTTGGTACTGGTTGGGTGAAAGGAAGGGAACTCAAACGATAGGTGGAGCCAGAGCCAACGACAGGCTGAGTCAACTAATTCTAGTTTTTGCCTCCCACCTCCTCCCTTCTGAGTTCTACAAGGGCAACACTGAGATTAAGGAAGGAGCTGACAGGCATTGCCAATCCCTGGTCTAATAAGAAAGCAGGCAGGTGCTGGCTGAGAATAAACCAAGGTTGGTGGGGCACAATCCCATTTGCCGCAATGTACCAGGCTTCACTGGCCACTAGTAACCCCCCTCTCTCCAGTACCTCTCTCTCTGGCTCCTCCCCACCCAGAAGGCTGCTGAGGGATTAGGCCCACCACTGCCTTAATGGGAATTATCTCATACATATAAAGTGTTTGTAGCCATCAACGATGAGGACAGTGACTGTGAGCTCTCAGCTGAGGTAAGAATGCAGTTCCTTCATTTCATTTTTGTTTAACTCATCCCGTTTTCACTGTTTGATACTCATCACCAAAGTTAACTAAAAGAGATGAGGAGAATCACGGAATGCTTCCTACACCACACCACGTAACAAGCTGCATTGAGGCCATACATCACAGTTACGGGTGGCCAGAAGGAAAGGGAAGGATATGCTCACTATACAAAGGATGCTGGTGTGCAACTCCAACAGGATTAGCAGAAGAAGGGCAGCATTCATTTTAGCAGAGAGAAAGGGAGAGGGACAGAAGGGCTCATTGGGAAATAAGACTATTGAGTACATTTTAAAGCAGCGTTTCAGACCTGCACATCATGGAAATTAAACTGTCTTTGTTTATTGTGAGATAATGAATTTGAGCGGGCAAGGAAGGGTTTCCTTGGGTTTTATTTAATGCGTGCGTTAAGATGGATACATGTAGAGCTGGTGGAAATAACGCTGAATTATGTCCTGTCAAGTGAACATGATTCATTCAGCACTACAAATATTGATTTGACAGGTCACCTTCCCCTTCTCGTACCTGCTCGTTGCTACTGGAGTATGATGAACTTGATGATATTCCTTTGTTTAAGCCGCCGACTTGAAAAGCGCCTAGTTACATTTAGTTGTCACATAGTTATACATAGTTGTAATTAGCACACAGTGATTTGGAATTTCAATTTCAGCACGGCATTGTATTTCTAAATTTTCTCCACCTCCTCCCACACCAATTAGTGTCAATCGGGCATGCTAAAATACAAGAACTTGACAGGCAAACTTTGACATAATGCTTGCCCTCCTCTTCCAGCCCAAGATATAGTGCCCCCACTATTTGTTTTTGATAAATGGCTGCATTTAATAACGTTTGTTTGCATATTTGTTCATCATGCTAATGAGCATAATTACTTTTACTCACGTCATAAAGCTACTATTGCCTTTGATATATATGCACATTGCTTAAATATGTATCATTAGTATTTTGCATGCACTGGTCAAGTTGAAGTGGTGAAGCTTTTGGAGACAGGCAGTTCAACTTCCTGCCGCCATCTAATCACGCCATTTTCCACTGGGCAACGGGAACAGTTTGCAACAGTATGGGTGACATCCTCCTAGCTCAGACAGGTTTGCTTGGATAAGCCAAACTTTTCTGTTGTTTACAGGAAATAAGTCGACTTATTTCTGAGCCAATCCAGATTGATTTCTAAGCTCCCCACCCACCACCCCTCCAACTCTTTTCACCCTTCCTTCTCATCCCATTTACCTGTCTGCTGCTGGTCTCCCTTTCCCCTTCCTTCTGCACCTGAAATGCTGCTATGCAGTCCACCAGCTGCAGTTATCCCTGGGAAACATAGCTTCCCAAAGAGAAACTGCTGTAGAGGTGATAAAGTGTGCCTCATTTTGAGGCAAACGTTATGAGCCCAGACAACATGTGTTCCCCAGACTGGAAATAGGACTCTGTGATATCAGCTATGCAAAGTTTCTTGTATACGAACTAGGTCAGGTGCAGAGAACTCAAATGAGCTGGGGAGTCTGTCAGTTCTCCAAGCCACTCAGAAGATGCCCCTCCATTGGATGAAAATCCATTTGCACAAAATCCTCCTCCTGATGTCTGCTATCCATGCAAGTGCTTCACTTCCTGGAGAAGAATCCAAGGCTGTGACAGCAGAGGAGTAAGCCAGGCTGAATGTTAAACCAATGTCAAAGTCCACTTTCTGCGTGCTTGCCTGTCTGCCTTGCATTCCCGGTGTGAGGAACACTGATTTGCTGCAAGGCCCCCTCAAACACATTAGGTGGCATTGAAATAAGTATACCACCCCTCACTCTCCATTCCTGTTATTTTTTTCTGTGACATGGCATAGACAAATCCAATTGGAAAGCTATTTTATTATTGATGTGGTATATGAGATCTTGTTGCTCTGATCTGATGTAACTGGCACCCATAAGCAGGGCTGGCACCAGGCATGACTGGGCCCTTGGGCACCAGCCTGCCCCAGGCCCATGGTGCCATAGCCCAATACCCCCGATACAGGTGGCGTAAGGCTAATAAGCCTGTGTGCATGCCCCACCTGCCTCTTGTGTTGTGTGAATGACGAACACTCATGCCTGCCATCAGCCCCTTAGGGAAGCCTCTGTCACCAACTTGGGTGATGGCAGGCATGCATGCACAGGACGCATGGCATTCACACTGACAGGAGAAGTAGGCTTATTGAAGCCTGTGCTGTCTGAATTGGGGCATTCCTGGAAGCTCCCTCTCTCTGATCTGCAGCAGGGTTGGATTGCAGGACCCAATGCTGCCGCAGATCATGGAACGGGAGTGTCACCCTCCCAACCTAAAGAGGGGCCCTTCAGGCACCTCTCTTGGCCGCAGGGGCCCTCAGTCAGGGTCCAACCTGTCCACCCTCTGGCACTGGCCCTGCCCATAAGGCACAGTAGCAAGGCAGGCAGAGAGCTGCAGCACCACAGACAGCTCCTAGTGAGCAAACTGCCCTAACAAAGGCTGGAGTTGAACTAAGGCCTTATGAGAACTCAGAGAACTGAGGCTTACAGTGACCCCTCCTAAACTCCACCCTTTACTGGAAGAATGGAGGTTCTTAAAGGGCCAACCCTCTAGTCTGTCGGTGAGCACTTCATCTCCTTCCTGTGGTCTCCCATCTGATGAAATCTGTGCACTGTTGGGCAGGTGAGGAAAACACCCAACTTCTTGTGTTGAGTGCTGCAAATATAAGAAGAACCTGCTGGATCAGGCCAGTGGCCCATCGAGGCCAGCATCTTCTTCTCCCAGTGGTCAACCAGTTGTCTATGAGAAGCGCACACACAAGACCTGAGTGCACCAGCACTCTTCCCTCTTACAAAGGGCATTGGAGACCCACCACTGGTTGGCAAAGGGAATCAGAATGCCCACAGTAAACTGTACATGCTAGCAAATGAAAAGCAATTCAATTTTTTCTGATTACTTGGATTTACTTTTGTGATGGAATAAGCATTTCTTGTGTTATTTTAGGTGCCACCATTGTGACTAAAGGAATACAATGGTGGATACCAAAATCTAAAACAAAACTAGGATGGACCCAAAACTACTCAGTAATAATGTTGCTCTCTCTCTCTCTGTCTCTCTCTCTCTCTGTTTTGCGTTCAAAATGGCATCCTTTCATCAGAGATAAATCAGCATCCTTTGTTTAAAAAAGTATTTATTTTAGAAGTGTCCTCACTTGCCCTCTCTCTCCATTGCCCTTATTTGCTCTCTGTGACATGTCATAGACGAATCCAATTGGCAAGTTATTTTATTTACTGATGTGGTATTGTGACATCACCCAGTTTGTTACGTGATCACAAATTGATCGGGATCATTGTCATGACTAATACAAGGAGGAAGAGGAGAAGGAGGAGGAAAAATGTTACCAAAGTACCAGAAGCTGTGTAAAATCATGCTGGATATTCAGTCCTTAAGAAGTGAAAGAACTGGTGTGGGGGGGGGGTTCTTTAAATGTATATTGAAGGTAAAGAGATGCTGTTATTGCGACTGACACAAAGTTAAAACTGTTCACTGAATATTTAAAGTTTCTTTATCTCTTATCTGTTTCGAATAATTGCAACTGTACAAAGGGGAATTTTTGTCCAGTCCAGTTGCATCACAAAGAAACTCCAGGCTGGTGCAGGAGAATGCGCTACAATGCTACCAAGCAAATAGATCACTGTTAGTAATGTTGTTGCACATTGTGCCTGACAGTTAAGCTACCAACAATAATTGTGCCAAAGACTAAATTGGGAGGAGGGATAACCTGCATTTTCTGCACCATTATTCATTTCAATATATAGCACATCATAGAACAGGAAACCGTCTGTTCAAAATCCATAACTCTTAACAGTTAAACATCGGTTCCTATAAATACATTGTTTTTGGAAGGATGTCCTAGAAATTCACCAGTTTTGATTTTGGGGTCATGAATTGTGATGTTATTAGTATACAGATTTCTCTCCAAAAGATCTAGATTGCAAAAGTCACTGCCCATTATTGATCTTCCAGTGGTTGATGGTGTCTATTGGGGCAAGGAGGGCAGAAGGCAGGGAAGCCAACCATAGGTGGAGCCAGAGCCAATGACAGGTGGAGCCAACTAATTTTAGGTTTGTTCCCATCTTCCTCCCTGCTGAGTTTTACAAGTCCCACAAGGCTACCTCCTGGGCTGCTTGTAAGGAAACAGTCAGCTGGTGGCTAAGTGAGAACAGATGAAGGTTGGTGGGACAGTACCTTGTTTGCCCTAATATGATAGCCTCCACCTCAAACTTCACTTTTGGTCATCAATGCTTTTTTATATATAAAGATTTTGTGTCAAATTCCCCTTGCATGTCCTATGGATCCAGACATTTCCTTGACATCTGCATTTTCAGACATACATATACAGTAATGCTGTTCAACATTAGGGCTCCTCGTTGAAAGAGAAATGAATGCACAGGTGGCGGCAGACCTCACATCCTCCCTCCCCTGTCCACTTGTAGATGCAAAGTACGCACAGTGGCAGGCCTCCATTTGATCAGGAATATTGAAAAAGCAGAGCTCCCAATCACATGTAGCCCTGCCAACACACATACGCATGTAAGCATGGATGTACATTGTAGGCAGGCATTTCAATGCATGGGCTAAAGGGACATAGCCTGCTGCTGCCCACCACTTACACATTCATTATATGCATTGAGAGGAGCCCTAACATCCTAACTGTATCCAATTCATCTTCATGCTTATTTCAGTGAGAGAGAAACTGATACAAGCCCTATTTGGTCCATTCTAGTTTGCACTGTAACTTCAGCTATTCTGGGGAATCCTTCTATAATTATACAGAATTGACCTTTCCAGTTTCATTACAAATTTCTTCACCACCTGTATTGGAAACATTGGCTTTGCACAACAGCCTGGTTTCCACATAATGCCTGAGCCCCAAACTATGCATATTTCACATACCTGTTGCATCCTGCAGAATATTCAGTACAGTCTAGTGTTTTCATAACCCCAGGACCAATCCGCTTATTTGGAGAAAGGGGGTGAAACATTCCCCCAAATCTTGAGCTGCTGGCCTGTTAAAAGCTAACATGCTGGGATGAAGGATTCAAGCCTAATCTAGACGTGTGCCTATGTAGACAATTCTTTTGCAAAGAGGAGCACTGAAAGATGCCGTTTCCTTACCCAGTGGTGGGTGGTGCCCATTGGGACTGATGGGGCGGAAGGCAGGGAGCCCATCACTAGGTGGAGCCAGAGCCAATGACAGGCAGAGCAATAAAATGAATTCTAGTTTCATCCCCTTCCTCCTTCCTGTTGAATTCTACAACGGCAAAACTAAGAAGGGGAAAGCTGGCACAATGCCATCCCCTGGATTAGCTGTTCAGTAGGAAGGCAAGAAGGTGGGGGTGGCTGAGGTCAGATTGAGTCTGGTGGGGCAGTACCCCATTTGCCCTAATGCAGGGGTTTCCAAACTGTGTCCATCTGTAAAACTACAATTAAAAATCATACATCTAACACAGTGCATTACAATTGCTACACCAGGCACAAAATTATGAACTGGTCTTCCAAGGACCTCAGCCATTTTCAAGTGGTCTGTGGGGGAAATTGTTGGGGAACCACTGCTCTAATAGACCAGCCTCTGCTGGCCTTACCTACATTACGAAGCTGGAAAATCCCCTGAGAAGGAATATGCTACCTTTTGTGGTCTGAATACATAGACCAGATTTATCTGAGTTTTGTTTTAAATCAGGTTCCTAACAGTGGAAATAGATGTTAAGGTAAACATAGAGTTGATACAGCTCAGAATTACTTTTTCCCATCTTCCTCGTGAAGTATAGTTCAACGCAATGGCCTTGTTCAAATGTAGCAGGAACCCATGGTATTTTGGTATGGAAAAGAAATGCAGCAAGCCTCAGGCTTGCACATTCCCTCTCCTTTGGTTTGGCTTTCCAGAATAAGAGCATCCACTTCCAAAGCCAGTCAGGAATCCAGGCAGCTAGTTGGGGACCCCAGGTGCTGGGGCAGAGATGCCGGGTTCAGATGGTTCCTCATTGGTAGTATGGAGATCTGCTGGAGGGTCCAGCTCTTCTCACTCCTCATGTAAGGAGAACTCAAGTTCATGGTCTAGGCAGGGCTAAACTGGGGCAATCAGAAACTAAAGAAATCTGAATTCTGAATATAAAATGTGGATTGGCGTATTACTGTTCCTGCCCCTTTTTTCCATAGAATCTACACCCCTTTTCAATCAACCCAGTCCAAAGGCATCAATGAAGCCTCCACTAGTTCTATGAAGAGTTCCTTGGTGGAAGAAAGGCAGGACATAAACGTGCTTGATTGATTCATTTATATTTTGTAAAGCTGCCCATGCATGCCCCCTACACAGATATTTTGAGGCTTCACTTGACCATGCTTTTTACAAACAAAATTAGAGTTAATACAGAACTAAATGTTCTCTACTGTAGCTGAGCCAAAATTTCTCAAAAGATATTATTCAGAGAAAATTTCTAAGATTTTCTTTTTCTCACAACCCCCACCCACCCCAAAAATAGGGCCACTTTACAGAAATTTCTCCATCAATTTTTTGGGTAGTGCCCATTATTTTTATTTTATTTTATTTGCAACCCAGGACAATGGGAGGTCTGGATGATTATGAAGGGTGTAAAACGGTAGCCAGACTGCCAAGACAATTGCTGTTGCTGTCACTTGCACAATAAATAGATACACCTTAGGCCAAAAAAAAAAAAGTTATGCCATTGTGGCTACTTATGGTGCCCCACCTGAGAACCCCTTGTGAGAATTTCTTTTTTTCCCCTTGAAGAAATGTGGTGAAATGATCTCCCTCCCCAATTTATCTGCCCACAAAAAGGGCAGAGAATTTTGAGAGTCCATTTGTGCCTATCTCTAGTTTCTGGCTGGCCACTGTGAGAACAGGATACTGGACTAGATGGGCCATTGGACTGATCCAATGTTGTTCTCCTCTCTCCCTCATATTGTTTCCACAGAGGTTGCCAACCTTTTTTAGACCTGTGGGCACATTTGGATTTTTGAGTGAGTGCAGTAGCCACCACCCCTTCTGGTCACTTCTTTCCCTCCCCCAGAAATAGATAAAGCGGTCCTGCTGAAACATCTCTTTACCAAGGTAAAAGCCAGATCCAGCAGAATTAACCTGACCCTTGAAATGCACATACAGCTGAAAAAGGAAGTGGAAAAGCGTGCCACTCGTTCAACTTCCTCCTTTACATACTCACCACCTCATGACTAAGGAGTCAAGGAGTTGGGAGGGGGGGTTCAGAGGCTTTGCAGGCAGCAGGGGGAGATCCCAAGGGCACCACTGCACTCACAGGTGCCCTGTTGGTGATCCCTGATCTACCATGACATGTGCCATGGTATCATTGCAGCATTTCCACACCCAAAAGAATGATTTTTTAAAAAACAAACAGAATATGGGCTTTTATTACTTCCCAATCTCACAGCTATATTTTAACATCCTAGATTTTAAATACACACACATACACACACAACACAGAATGCAAAGCTTCACAGAGACAGAAGTTTGCTATCTTATTAAAATGGTGATGGTTCTCATAAAGACTCAACCAGGTCACATATTAATAATTATCAGTGACAATCCTGAACATCAGATGAGGCCCACTAGTGAAGCAATATTACATCTCTCTCTCTCATTTATCTTTACTGCTTATGGCCCCTCTGTGGTCAGCATACTGTGAGCACCATGGACATTTAATTATGAACACATCATAAATGTGGCTGACAAGGCAAAAGCTGGAGCCAGATGCTCCAGGGATGGAAAGCAGCATTGTTGAAACCACTTATACCTGACTCCTGCAAACCATGTTGAGAGTCACATGGTAAGATGCTGGATGCAAAATTCTGCTCCTTCCCTGTTTCAGATTGCGTTGCCAGATAAGCCTCTGAAAAGGAAAGAGAACTGCTGCATCCCATTACATTCAGGGATATTAATGTTCAAAGCATTATCCATTTCATTTTAAATCAGGGGTTGGGAACCTTACACCCAGGGGCTGAATGCAGCCCTCCAGGCTCAATCTGGCCCTCAGAACTCACAGGAACACAGGAAGCTGCCTTATACTGGGTCGGACCATTGGTCCATCTAGCTCAGTGTTGTCTACACTGACTGGCAGCAGCTCTTCTGGGTTTCATGCAAGAATCTCTCCCAGGGCTACCTTGAGATGCCGAGGACTGAACTCTGCATCTCCAGGTAGGGCTGGGAGAGAAGCCTGCCTGAAACCCTGAACAGCTGCTGCCAGTCAGTGTAGACAAGACTGAGCTAGATGGACCAATGGTCTGATTCAGTATAAGGCAGCTTCCTCTGTTCCCAAAGGTGCCTGCAAAATATTAATAGTTTGTCCTTTGATTTTGTTGCAGCTAATTTTGGTAGCTGCCTCCTTCACGGCTGCCATTTTATTTTCTCAGCACGCTGTGACTGTTACATCATTCCAGAGTGCTTTGAGGGGGGGCGGAATGGCAGCCATCACAAGAATGGTGGCTCTCACTGGCAGTCATCACTTTTCACCTGGCGTGCCCTGGAACAATGCAACATCCCAGGTATTCTGGGGAAATAAAATGGCAGGAGGTCACTGCCAAAATCAGTTGCTTCCACCAGAGAAAAAGATAAACCCGCCCCAGACTTGAATGAGTGACAAATGGGATAATTAACATTAACCCGTTTGTTACACCTAACATTTATTTTGCAATGAATGCTAGCAGAAACCTGAAGCCCCACTCAGTTCCATTTTTTTTATCCATTATGAAATGAATAAAAAAATGTAAATGTACTGCCTTCAAGTCGATTCCGACTTATGGCGACCCTATGAATAGGGCTTTCATGAGGCTGAGAAGCAGCGACTGGCCCAAGGTCACCCAGTGAGCTTCATGGCTATGTGGGGATTTGAACATAGTCCAACACCTTAACCACTACACAACACTGGCTCTCATGAAATGAATGCACACCCTTAATATTGAACAGGGAGTTAGGCAGAATACTGTCATAGCCAGGGCTATTTGGAAGAGAAGGAGCCAGCCAAATCCAGGGCTATTTTCCCACCAGCTAGAACCCTGATGCTTATGGTTCAGAGCCCAAAGAGTCAGAGGCTGAGAATGTAAAGTTCAAGGAACCTGAGACTGGTGGTCTGCAGAGGTGAGACAGGACACTCAGATGCCATCTCCTGAGCCTGGCTTACTAGAGGAATTGAGTGCTTCTGCCCAATGCACAGGGAGCATGCCAGGTGGGAGGCTACACAAAGCAAAGAAGTGGCCACCTTCAGGCCAGGGGATTGATCCTTTAGGACCCACAGTCGTCAGGTCAAGGGGGTGGAGCTTGGGAAAGGTGGCTTGGAGGAAGGGGTTCACAAGACCTCCATTCAGCTCCAACCTTTGCTGGACCATGTTGCTCACTTGGAGCTATCCATGGTGCTGTAAGCTTTGGCCTGCCTTGCTCCCGGGAGTACCTGAGGCAGGCCATAACACATGCTCAAGAGGCTGACACATTTACGATTGCATCTCTACAATTCTGATATTACAATTCTGTAATATTCTGATATTAAGCATATCTGCCATTGCAAATGGTGCCTCCATATTCAGCTTCCTCTACAGCTTGGTCTGCACATGTAGAAGAGTGAAGTGGTACAATCCACTTTAAAAAAATCACTTTTCAAAATGCAGATGGAAAGTCACTTTTAAAAAATGCAAATGGACTGTTTGTTTGTTTACGTGCATGAGGTTTGTTTTTTTTACACAGGGGAGTACAGAAAAATGGTATCCCGCACCTGCATTCTGAAGTGGTGTAGAGTCCATTCTCCAGCTTTGTTCTGCTCTCTGTGTAGACTAGACCTTCATTCTCTTCCATAACATGCAAGAAACTAACCTCACCTTCAGAGAGAAGGTGGATGGATGGCAACCAGGTGTGATATGATGACGACCCATTCATGGAACTCCCTCCTTACTTCTGTTCACCAGGCACCAATTTACTAGCATTGCTTTTCAGGTGGGCATTTGATTAGTTGAACCATTTTTAGGGGGTTTCCTGCTGTGCGCTGCCACTCCAGTTACTGTACTGTGAGATGGGGATTTTAAGCCATAGTCTTTAGCTCCAGATCAAGTATCCAAGGGCTCAGTCCCCATTTGTTAGAGAACCTAAGGCAGTGGGATCTCCTTAGGTGCAGAGAATCCTTTTAGATGCTGGTCTTCCTCTCCTTAGGCTTGTATCTGAGCAGCACCTCCTCTTGGATGTCCACAGGAAGACTCGAATTCAAATTACTGCTCAGTGTAAATTTCACTCTGGTTAGCCTTAGGCCTTGTGGGAATAAAAATGGGATGATGCCTTGTGTTCCCTGGAGGAAGGGTGGGATCACATTGGAATAAATAAGGACAGCCAGAAAGAATCAGGTTTTCATGAGTCCAATTACCCTGCTGACAGTTAGTGTAAACAATACCACACTATATGGACCAATAGTCTGAGTCAAAGCTTATGTATTTATTTATTAAATGTATATCCAGCCCTTCCTCCCAGCCCTTCCTGCCCAAGGTGGCAGTTCCTACACTTCTGGTTTTATTTGGAAAAACTATGATGACATCCATGTTAATCCAGGGTGAGCTTAAAAGAACTGGTCCTAAACTTCCTGCTTCCCTTCCGTTATAGACACATGCACACCTGAAAAAGCATTTGAATCCATTATTGTTCACTTCAACTGGCAACAGACGCTCGAGGGCAGGTGTGGGAAACCCTTGGCCCACCAGATGCTGCTGAACTACAATTCCCATCATCCCTGACCATTGGCTATGCTTGCTGGGGCACTTGGGAGTTGTAGTGTGGCAATATCTGGAGGGCTAAAGGTTCCCCACACCTCCTCTGTGGCCTAGGAAGAGCTTTCTCCCAGCCTATTACTTCAGTCCTTTTTAAATGGAGTGACCAGGGACTGAACCTGAGTCCCTTTGCATGCAGAGCAAGGGATCTACCACTGAGCTACAATCACCCTTCATAAATGACCCTGGAAACCAGCTGTTACCAACAGATTCTACTGAAGGTCCATGCTAGCTAAGAACTAGATTGATTATAGGACTTCAGCTAGTTCTTCAGTGCAAATTACAGTGTTAATTTAACCCATGCATGCCTTTCTTCCTTAACCAACCTTCTGCTGCTGCATAGGACACTCATTTCATTCTCTTAGAGCAGAAGACAGGATGAGGCTCTCAGCCTGCTTAGATTTGTTGCTGTTTTGAAAGAAGGCCATACTTTACTTTTCATATATTCCAGACCACCTTGTTTCAAAGCCTGGTTTGTCGCTGAATTCCGTTTCATTGCTGCAAACCAGATACAGAAACAAATGCCCCCAAAAGTCATTAAAAAGCTGACCTCTGTGGGGTGTGTGTGTGTATTTGTGTGCACACATGTGTCATGAATATTCATCCCTTTAAAAAGTAATTAACTTATTTATAATGCCATCTATGCTATGCTAATGCCCAGCCACCGCCGAAACAATAGGTGTGTATGCAAGAGGCTGAATGAGTGCTGTGTTTCAAAGCTGCTGTCCTCTGTGGTGCTGAGGTCCATATTTCTATACCTCCCCAGCAGACTAGGAAGAGAGAGAAAGAAGACAAAGCATATAATAAAGGCAAGCACAATGAAAGAACTCTGAAGAGAGACCTGAAAAGTAGCTATCATGTTGGCAGATAAATTCTTACACACAATTATTCATTCCTAGCCTCTTGACATGTAGATTAATGAGTTTGATAACCCAGGTTTCTAAGAAGTAGATTCAACACTGTTTCAACAGCTTCTCCTTTCTTCACTTCACTCCTCCTCCCTGTTAACTACAAACACCGCAGTCTATTGAGGAAAAAACAAATCGATACATCTGCGCCGGTCATCAACATTGCTGCCATTGAAGTCCCCGTGTCAAAAATATGATCTTGAATATATGTCAAGCCAAGACTCTCGGCAGGGCCCAGCGTGAATTCACAGGGGATCATGTGATCACTGGAGGGAGGAGTCTTGCTTCAGCAAACATATTTCCATGCCAAGTTCAAAGCTGCCGAATAGCCATGGAAAGGGGGTGGGGGGTGGGGAGACAGATCCATCAGACTTCCTGCTTGTTATAATGACCCTGCCATATGTTATGTATATGGAATTCTCCATTCTGCCCTGAAGGCAAATGACCTTTTTTGTCAACACTTTGGTTAATGCTCAGTGATCAAAGTATGTTTTGAAAAGTAAGTGTTCTATCAGATGCCAGCAACAGCAATTTCAAAGGGGCCAGGCCAGTCTCAAAATGCTACAACACAGCAATTCCCTCCCAGGCTGGTAAACACATTTATTGTGGGTTAAAGCCAGCTTTGCACAGTAGAAGTCTCACTCTCTCTTCTCTCTGTGTGCCTCTCAACAATCAGCATAGTTTTTCATTCCAAACTGGGATGCCATTTCAAATCTCAGGGAACAGGGCGGGCAAAGTTGGAGCAGAAGGAAAGGGGAGATTCTCTGTAGGTTCTAAGGATTCACGACGATAATTTTTGCCAAAGAAAATAGTGCATTTAAAGAGCATTTGTTGTGGTTGCTTTGTAATACCTTGTAATAATGGTAGCATAGTCATCAATACAGGTCAGACTTGTGCTTACACTTTTTTCCTGCAAGCAAATAGGTTTCTGCCTTTGACATGCACAGGACTGGGTAAATTAACTTGATAGCACAATTGCAGTTGTCTGGGGTCTCATGGGGTCTTAGATTCTTTACTTTTTTGGGAGCAGGGTCCCCGCAGAGGCCCTTTGTCTCCATTATCCTACGAGCCAATCAGCATGAAAGGGGAGTGTGTTAGCCACTAAGGAGAGTCTTCTAACATGCTTCCTTATCCTTTCCTGCTGATTGGAGCCAATCAGAGTGAAAGGAGGTGTCAGCCACTGAGAAGACTCTTTTCAGTAGCTAACACTCCCCCCTTTTGTGCTGATTGGCTTCTTGGGACATCTGTTGTGAGAGAAGGCATTAACAATGAACTTATTCTTAACCCAGTAGCAAAAAATGGAGGTGTTTCTGTGACTATCATGAAGGAGCCCTGCACTTCTGAATTTGCCACTACACTACTGCTTGATAGTCAGTCACTGTCCAAAACAGGAAATATTTACATGTAGAATTAATCACATGGAGATTGAAACTCTACATTTCATGCAAGGCTGACATGAAAGTGGATCCCACTACTGCCACTAACACCCAGAGCCTCCTGGTCCATTAAAATGATTCTTTTTTATTTCCAAAACTCTTTCTTTAAGCTTTACAATATAATGACACCATTCCATGTATAAAAACAACTGTGAAAATGAAAAACACTTTCATATGTAAAAAGAATTTTAATTCCAGTGCAGACAAAGGCTGGGATAAAGATCTCCACTTAAAAGGCTTGTTGAAAAAGGAAGATCTCCAAACAGGCAATAGAGATGGCATCTATCTGATATATAATGGGAGGGAATTCCGGTGGGTAAGTGCCACAGCATTAAAGGCCCAATTCCTACATCATATGGAACCAACCTCATGATGAGATGGTACCTGCATGATCCCAGATTAATCTGAAATTGGGTTGAAAGAGAGTTATGAGTAAACAGAGGCAAATCTGGAGTAGTATTCAATGTTAGTCCTTGTTGTTGTTGTTATGTGCCTTCAAGTCGATTACGACTTATGGCAACTCTATGAATCAGCGACCTCCAAGAGCATCTGTCATGAACCACCCTGCTCAGATCTTGTAAGTTCGGGTCTGTGGCTTCCTTTATGGAATCAATCCATCTCTTATTTGGCCTTCCTCTTTTTCTACTCAGAGGAAATCCATTGACATTAATAGACATGACTAACTTTGGTTCATGAATTTCAGTGGGTCTAGTCACATAGTGGGGAGGAGAGCCTGGCTGGGATTTCAGAGTCTGTGAGTTTAAATCCCTGCTCATGTCTCCTGGGTGTCAAGGGCCAGCTAAAGATCACCCCCAGAGTGAGTGGCTAAGGGGTTACATGCCCTGCCACCTGTGCAGCCGTGGGCAAGCTGCATAGTCCCAAGGAGCCCATTCCCCTCACAGCTGGCAGTTGCAGACAAGGAAGGGGCTGGCTTGTGCAGCTGTGGCAAGCTGAGCAGGCCCTAGCCTGCTGGGGAGGACTAGCCTCAGAGGGAGGCAATGGTAACTCCCCTCTGAATACTGCTTACCATGAAAACCCTATTCATAGGGTAGCCATAAGTGGGGATCGACTTGAAGGCAGTCCATTTCCATTTTCACTCAAGTAGGACTTAGTTGAATGCAACCCATAGACTGGAAATAGAATGGTCAGTCCATCCCCTGCTGACACATTTTGCTTGGATGAACATGGACAAAAGTATAGAGCAACCTGTGGTCTGTGGGCCACTAGTGGAAGGGCTGTAGCTCAGTGGAAGAGCATCTGCCTTGCATGCAGAAGGTCCCAGGTTCAATCCCCAACATCTCCAGGTAGTGCTGGAAGTGTTCCCTTCCTAAGACCCTGGAGAACCACTGCCAGTCATTTTGGTCATTACAGAGGAAGATGGACCAATGGTCTGATTCAGTATAAGGCAGCTTCCTATGTCCATAATGGCCCATGAGTTTTATTCAAGTGGTCCACAGCATGTCTGCATTCAATATTCTCATTGATTTTGATTGCATTTTTATTGCTTCTTGCATTTTGCTTTATTGTATTACAGTTTGAATTCTTGGTTTGCAAATTGAAATACAATAAAATACAATATAAGACATGAAAGAAGCCACAAGAATACAATTAAAATTAATACAACATCTAACACAGTGCATTACAATTGCTACAAGAAGTAGGGAAAAATCATTAAGTGGGCCACCAAGACCATCAGCGATTTTCATGTGGCCCGTGGGGGGGGGAGTATGGGAACCACTGGTACTGAGGAATGGCTGGCTACAAGATTAGCCAGTGGACTATCCCAGTCTACAGCAGAGCACAAAGGCCATGAACTCATATCTCCACATTCACTCACTTCCTGCCATCGACCAGAGCTGAGCCAACATTTATCAGAAGACATTTTTCTGATAAAATTTCTGCGATTTTGAAAGGTGGATGCTTAGCAAAATATCTGCCTTTTTCTGAAGGCACCCTGTATTGGCGCACTGAGCTCCTCCTGGGAGGAAGGGTGGGATATAAATCTAATAAATAAATAAATAAAAATATTCTCCAAATATTCTCCGTTTGTGTGTATGGCAAGTAGCGATGGGTGATAATTTCTATTCAGTTTGCATTTCAAGCCAAATCTATCAAATTCTCTCTGTCTGGAAAAATATGAGAATTGAAACACAGCCATCCTTCAAAATTCGCACTTACCTTAATTTTGTTCAGTTCGCCAACCAATCAATATTTACAAAAATGCATATATTAGGGGAAAGTGTGCATAAAAATGAACATATGAGTGAAAATAACATGCAAAAATTCATCATATTACAAGAAATGGCTTGCAGAAATGTGTACATTAGTCATAACTGCCTACAAAAATGTGTTTGTTAGGAGAAATCTGCACTGATATACAGCAGAATTTTCATGAGGATATATTTTTTTTAATTGCTGCAGAAATGTGGAGAACTGCATTTAAGACTGGAAAAATGAGAAGCAAAATTGACAGCTCTTTCCATCCCTACTGGCAGCCACCATTTACCCACACCCAATACCCCAGAACAACCCTACATCAGGGGAACTGTGGATGATGCAACATGATGTCTGGGCTGCCGATGTGAATGTTGCTTGTAAAGGCAGCAAACAAATAACAAAACAACATCTTAGGAGAAACTTTTGCATGTTTGTACGGATGGCAGTATTGTTTTTAGAGTTTGTTGGATGGATTTTATTTTTAGAGCTTGTGGGTTGTATTCGACTACATTCTGCTCAGAGTGGACCCACTGAAACACTCTTAGTCATCTCTATTAACTTAAATGGGTCAACTCTAAGTAGGACTAACTTTGAATACTACCCATTGTTTGTGTGTTTTATTTGTTTTTTAACTCAGGGCTCTGATGGCTTTATGCTGTGAAGCAATCTATACATTTGTATAAGAATAAGAATCATTACCGTTCCTAATAGTAAGCCCCACCCACAGAAAAGTGTTGAAGAATGTCTCCTCCGCCTAAAGAAATCTGGTGATTTTTCTGTCCACATGTAATAAGGGTGAGGAACCTGTGGCCATCCTGGTGTTGCTGGACTCAACTCCCATCACCTCCAGCCAGCATGGCCAATCTTTAGAGAGTGAGAGTTGTGGGTTTTTTTAAATATATTTTTTATTTGGGAATATACATAGAAAAAGTATATCTTAGATATTGACGTAGTTCATAGACCATATATACAAAGACTAATACTTTACATATGTGTTTGTTTTCAGTCTATCGCTATCCACTTACAATGCAAATACAATACATATTACTTAACATTGGTTATTTGATGATAATTAATTAATTAATTAACAAGTTGTCAGTCAGTCTGACTGACTGACTGACTGAACAAGTTGACAAATCTCGAATCAGGGTATTATTTTTTCTCCAAAAAAAAAAAGAAAACTATTGTAGCCATAAGCTATTAAAGCCAGTTGGAACCTGTATTGGTGCTGTTGTTTTGTTTATATGTGTAATAAAACACGACCATTCTGTAGCAAAACTGTCTTTTTTCTTTTGTCCTCTTACTACTCTCAGACGTTGAGTGAGTTTCTCTGTAAGCGCTATTTCCCATACTATACTGTACCATTTCCTAATGTTTAATCCTTTTGCCTCCTTCCAGCATTTAGCTATCAGCATACGTGCTGCTATTAGGAGATACTCAACTTGCTTTTTATGTAATATGGTTTGATTTTGACCATCAAATTTATTAAGTAATGCCAATTCCGGTGTTTTTATTACTTTCGTTCCTGTTATATTGGATATTTCTTCAAAGACCTCCATCCAGAATCTTTGAATACGTTCACATTCCCACCACATATGAACATAAGATCCTCATACGCCACATCCTCTCCAGCACAATGGTGAGTAGGGCTTGTTTATCCTTGCTATTCTGGGTGGCATTAAGTTCCATTTTTGTAATGTTTTAAGTGATATTTCTATGTATTTAGCTGATGTGGCTTTAAAAGGAAATTTCCCCCACGTTTTTGTCCAATATTCTTGATCAATTTTAATAGCCCAGTCAGTTTCCCAGCAAGTTTGTAGCCCTTGTTGTGATCCCAAATCCTGTTTAAGTAGTAATCTATATAAGGTAGTTATTTGCCCTTTATCTTTTTCTGTTGTGTTAACTACCATTCTTTCAAAATCTGTCAAATTTCTAGTGCCTTGCTGTATAACATGTTGCTTTCTGATAAATGTAGATAGTTGATACCATGCTAACCATGTAATATTTGAATTCTTCAATGATGTCCTCCAAACAGCCCTAGATATGGGTAATGAGTCAGTGTAATAATGCATTAATCTATAAAGTTGATTATCTTTTAATGCCTTTTTATTTATCCTTCTCTCTTTTAGGTAAAAGTCCGGATGTCCACAAATTGGTATCAATGGGGATATCCCTGGCATCAAAGATTCCTTTCTATATTTCCAGACCTTTAATATAGAGATAATGCTTGTATATTGTTGTTGTATTCCCTTTTTAATTTCTTTTTTAATAAAAGGTAATACTGTAAGATCTGTGTCTTGGAATAAAGACTTTTCTATACAAACTCAATATATTTCTCGAGAGTCATTGATTATAGACATCATATGTCTAAGCTGATAAGCATCATAATATAGTTTCAATAATGGTATTCCCCATCCTCCTTCCTCTACCCTCCTATATCTCAAATTTTTTGGTGTCCTAGGTCTTTTGCTTTTGAAGATAAATGTGACGATTGTTGATTGCCATATTTTTTTAAAAAAAATTGTGCAATACCCGTGGGTAATACATAAAACAAGTACGTAAATTTTGCCAAAATTTACGAGATAGTGAGAGTTGTAATCCAACAACATCCAGAAGACTACAGGCTGTCCACCTGTGACACATTGGGTGCAGATATTCAAGGTGTCCTCTTTCACTAACACACTTCTAGCTCAAAGAGTTAACAAGGGTGGAATTGATTGCTGAATCATCTTGTGGAAGTAGAGTCAAGAGCTAGTTAGAGATGCTTCTGAAGTTCTCCTCATCCTCCTTGTGGAGTCCCATATTGATTCTGTAGCCAAACTGATGCATTAGTGATTCTCTGTTGTTCCATTTGTTATTTTTATTCAATTTCCCAATTTCGTACAGAGCAGTGTGTGTGTGTGTGCGTTCGTGCGTGCGTGTGCGCAGTTTCTTTAGTTCCTTTGGGTCATTTTCCCACTCTGGATTCCCTATGCATATGTGCACATTGATAATACAATGCAAAAAAAACCCCTGCCTTAGTCAAACCATTGGATCAGTATACTCTACTCTGACTGGCAGTAGCTCTCTGAGGTTTCAGGCAGGGGATCAGGCTATCAGTGGCCACTAACCACGATGGCTATGCTCTATAGCTGGAGGTAATATGCTTCCAAATACCAGTTGCTGGAAACTGCAAGAGGGTAGAGTAGAGGTAGCTAACCTGTGACTCTACAGACATTGCCAGACTCCAACTACCATCAGCCCCAGTTCAGCATAGCCAAACTGTCAAGAATGGTGGGAGCTGGAGCCCAGCAACACCTGGAGGGCCACAGGTTCCCCATCCCTGTTCTGAAGCAAAGGCGGCCCTCCAGATGTTGTGGGACTCCAATTCCCATCACCCCTGCTAGCATCACCAATGGTCAGGAATGATAGAAGCTGGAGTCCAACAACCTTAGGAAGGAGCACAGGTTAGCCACACCTGTTCTCAAGCAAGTTCCTCCTCCTTTCATGTGCAGAGAAGAAAGGAAGAGAGCACGAGAGCTGTCCATGACCATCTAAACCACAGGTGAGGAACCTCAGGCCCAGGGGGTGAATGTGAACCTCTAGGTCTCTCTGTCTGGCCCTTAGAACTCTCCCCAGACCCCCAACTTTCCCTAGGCTACACTCCTCACTGATCCTGCTCTACACCTTCTTTGAGAATTTTTACCTGGCTGGAATGCGTCCTTGAACTCTGATAATGCATCTTGGAGGACAGAAGATAGCGTGTGTAGAAGCTAGGTAAAATCTTTGTTAATTGCTTTTCCCACTTTTGCCTCTGGTCTTGCCCACTACTGGCATGTGGCCCCCAGAAGGTTGCCCAAAAGTTGCCCTCAGACTGAAAAATGTCCCCCACCCCTGATCTACACCATGGTTTACTCGGGGTCAGCATTTAAATTGGGCCTAATGCTGCAATGCTGTCCACACTTTCAAGGGAGCAAACTGCACTGAACATTGTGGAACTTGATCAGTGCTCAGAAATGTCATTTTTAAAAGGAACTAGTTCTGGTTCAAGTTCATCCTTTCACAAAATGAACTACTTCAGTTCAAGTTCATCCAAATCAACATCCTCACAAAAAAAAACAGCATTCAGAACATTACAAGCTGCTGTGCTGAAGTATCAGGTCCAAAAGTAAATCAGCCACATTTCCATCCTAGAAAAGGTTTATCTTGTTAAATGCACAAGGCATCGTTCACTTTGTTCCTTTACCTGTTGGAAGAGGGTAAATCTCTTCAGCAGGAAATGCCTCACATTCCTTCCTCCAAATTCCTGAACAACAGTGATTAAGTGACAAAGCATCATTCGCAACAGCAGTGCCTCCTTATCTGCCTAATAAGCCTTAGAATGTTGCTTCCACATTTCACTTTCCATTTTCCATTTACCTTTTTTTTTTAATGAAGGCTGAGAGCCCAGGCCCCCTGAGGGTGGCTGGAAAGGGAATGAACCTGAAGATGAACTAGAACTTTATTCACCCAGCAATTATCTGAACTACTTTCAGGTGTAGTTCAGAGATTTTTGAACCAATTCAGTGAATTTTCAGTAAACTGAACTAGTTTATACTGGACTTGCTTTCTAACAAACATGAAGTTGATTGCACCGTATAGCTTCATTTCATCTGGAGTTGATTTGAAGAGAGAGGACTTTGAAGAGAGTGGCAGAGAGGGAAATGGCACCACATAGGCCATTCTAGGAGCCTGAATCTGCAGCTATATTCACACAGCAAAACAAAACAAACAAACAAACTTATGGTTGCTATAAGAGACCACACTGTCTCGAAGAAACTGCATTGCAAGAAAGGATTTTATGCTCCCTGTTTGAGAGATCTGATGTTTTCAAAGGCAGAAAACCCTGGAGTCCCACTGAGGTTTATCAAGGAGTCTTCCAATGAAAGGAGTAAACTGTAACCTTCCTTACTGTTTGCATTGCTCACTGCTGTCCATTTCCCCCCTCCCCACAATGTGCCCCTGGACTGGTTATCTTCTAGGGTGCCACCCTCCATGAACTTACAATGACAGTGAGGCCTGTCCAGTGTACTGTGCAAATTGAGCAGGTCTCTGCAATGTGCAGGAATTCCATGGCAAAGGCTGACGGCATGGATGGGGAATCCTGTGACCATTCAGACAATGTTGGACTACACAAGTCCCTTCATCCCCAGCCAGCATAGCCAATAGTCGGGGATAAGTGGAGTTGTAGTCCACCAACATCTGGGGGACCACAAGTTCCCCATCCCTGATTTAAGGATTCCCTCTGCAAGCAAGTCCATATAGAAAGCATTATTTGAAAGTAGCAGGTTTTCTACTGCTGTGATTGACAATAAGCAATTCTACAGATGATACACTGTTGGTTACTCCATGATTCAAAAGTGAATTCTAATAGCTGCATACACATCCACACACGCTGCACCTCCACAACAGAATCTCAGGATTAATCCTACAGTGGCTGGAGGGTGTGTGGAGTTTTCGTTTGATCAGTTACTGCTTCCAAAACAAGTTCTGATTGGTTGATGCTGAAATTGGGATTCTGGGCAGTGTTTTATAAAAGGATAATGTATCTTTAAGCCTAGGTGCCCTTCAGGGAAATGTATTGGATAAATGTCTTCTGAAAAGCCGGTAAATATTCCATTGCCTCACTGTCATTACTGTCATGAAATGATAATGAAGCATGAAAGAAATATAATTCCATATTCAGATGACAGCATTAGCCTTCATAAGCAAACTGAAATATTTATTAGTAAAATGTTCAGTATCTACGCCTGTAATCTAAAAAAAAAAGGACAAAAATGTTTTATAATAAAAAAGAGATTGAATGCAGAGGTAAAATCTGGTTGGCTGATTTTATTGCTTATTATTAAATCCTGGCAAAACAATTATTTTTTTTCTTTTCATTAGTAAGGCACCCAAATTAAAACTATGCCCCCAGGCTGTGAGGTTTACAGTAGTGATTAAAAACAAGAAATTGTGATGCATGGGGCTTTTTTGACAATGGCATAATCAAATTCATTCATAATGTTAAATCTTTCACTGACAAATATTTTTTTACCGTGAAATACACCAGACAAAAGAACCACATGCCACAACGATCAAGACACAGAAATTAGAGAGACCTTGTTTAAATAGCAAACTTCTACAATGTTTTTATAATCTTCAATACAAACATTAGAGTGTAGTTAATTAGGGTAATTATTGTCTAAATTGTGCCTAATTGTTTTATGCTGAATAGAATCCCATGAATGAAGTCTTCTGGATTTCTACAAGACATGGAAGGGAAGGCTGGCTAGCTTCACTCTTTAGGCATCATTTAATAAGTTTTGATTGTGTTTTATATAAGTTGAGGGAGGGGGGAGGAATTGTCCCAAAACAGGCCAAGAGAGAGATAAACACCATCCTCACGCCTTGACCTCTGTTTCACCTTATTGAGGAGGAGGCGTAAAAAGAGTCGTTTAGAACATGTGCATCAGCAAGCATTCACATACTCGAAAGCACATCCTTTAAAGAGGCATGGGAGGGGTGAGAGCGAGTGAGAGAGAGAAAGGTCTTTGAAGTGGATGAAAAATTAGGAATTCAAGTGACCACAATCAATTCTGAAACACTGCACAAAATTAATTACAGTTTTGCATCAGAAGCAAGAATGTAGATTTCAGACAGTTGGTGTCATTTATCTCACATCGCACAATATCCAAGGCGATTAAAAAGCCAAATCTGTTTCCACCCCCAAGTCTAAGGCCTATCGGAGGCTGTGAAGTACAAATGATTAACTCCAAATTATTCAAGGGATCGTACAGATGCTTCAACTTGAATGAAATTTGCGGCAAGTCACAGGCACTGCGGAGGGACAGATTTGCAGTTCTTTATCAAAATCTAGCCTGACTATCGCTGGCAGAATCCAGATAAATTGCATAGTAATGTAGGCTGGAGCTATAGGAGACGTACCACCGGAAGAAAAGCCAAATCTCTAATTTCTATCTATTTTTAATTGCCTTGCCTTCAATTTGCATTTTTATGCAATTGGATGAAAGGATCCAACTCATTTCTCTAGGCTACTACTCCATTACGTCTGGTGCACTTGCAACCTGTACGAGTGACAGAACCAGCCTCCCCGGTACGCAGATTTAGTAGGTATAAAAGCGCTTATCAAAGGGTCTGCCAGTGGGCATAACTGACACATTACTGAAGGATCCTCTCACCCAAAATAATAGATTACATTACAGCAACAGCAAGGTAGCTTTTTCAGTCCAAGGACCGCATTCCCTTTAGGGCAACCTTCTGAGGGCCACATGTCAATGATGGGTGGGGACAGAGGCATAAGTGGGTGAAGCAACTCATGCATTTGTTACCTTTGTACAGTAGGTTCGTTTCCACACTTACACACCCCTCTCTATCCACTATCCAGACAACAGTCATTATCAGAATTCAAGGACACATTCCAACCAGGTAAATGCACACAAGGGGGTGTGAAGCCAAGCTGCTGTGGCCTGGGGAGAAATAGGGGGGCAGAGATGTGGCCTGGGGATGCTCCCAAAGTCCAGACAGAGAGGCTTGGAGAGCTACATTTGGCCCCCAGCCCTGAGGCTCCCCGCCCCTGTTGTACAGGAAACAAAGAATAAGGAAAAGGCATGCAGGCAATAGTGAATGAAATGAATGAAAGCAGTTTTGCAGTAGAGCAGGGATGGGGAAATGGTGGCCCTCCAGATGGTTTTGGTCTTCAGCTCCCATCAGCCGATGGACAGGGATGATGAGAGTTGTGATAGCCCAACATCATATGATAAAGTTTCTGCCAAAAGACTCAGAGAGCCACTGCCAGTGAGGATTGACAACAGCACTGGCCGAGATACACCAATGGTCTGACTCAACAGAAGGCAACTTTGTACATTCATGTACAAGGTAGCCTCGTGCAGCTTTCATTGCATATCATTTTCAGCATATGCTGAAAATGCACCTTTTTACCCTGGCCTTTGACACCTGAGATATGTACTGTATGTTAAGTTAACAGTCTGCTGACATGGATATTCATCACACATAATCCTTCCGTGAAGAGGGAACTGTGCACATTTCCTGGTCAACGTAACCTCCAAAATCTCCAAATCTGATAGGTATTAAATAGTATAGGTATTTATAGGTATTAGGCAGTGATTTGTCGTTGTTTCATCATCATCAGAACTGGCAATGCCAGAGGGCAAGTTGGGACATGGGCTAGCAATTCAGTGGGGCTTCCAGACAGCCTGAACACTGCGGTTATAATATACAAGATCAAGCAGAACCTAGCCCTACTCAGCTTGCAAGCTGCAGTGCACCCTCAAACCATCTGCAGCCCAGAGGACCAGAAATGAGGTTGGAAAGTCCCCATGGCTTAAAAGCTGCTCCAGTGACACAGGCAAAATGGTACCTCTCCAGACAACACACATACAATTGAATTCCAGAATCCAAATTATTTAGGGATTGACTACATGAATTGCAGGCCAAAGGCCTTTAGTGAAATCTCTGGGGTCTCAAAGTAGGGCTGGGATACACTCCTGTCTGAAACCCTGCAGACCCAGTGAAACCAGTCAGAGTAAGCAATAATGGCAGCCAGTGGGGCAGCGCAGGGGGGACTCTCCCGGCTTACCAATATCACAGGTTGCTGCCACTTACCGGGAGGGGCAAGGTGAGGGAGCTCAGTACATGGCAGTACATGGTGGCAGATCCAATCCAGCATGGCTGCTGCCACCACACACCACACCATGCCAAGCTCCCTGCATGTCACCCTCACCCCTCTCCTTCTCCCTCTCAGGAAGCATCAGGGAAGCATGGTGTTGGCAAGCCAGGACAGCCACACAGTCCCAGCTGTGCCACCCCTCTGGCTGCTACTGGAAGGCAATATTAACGAGATGGACCAGTGCTCCGCTCAGAATAAGGTCGTTTCCTGTTGAATGACCAACATTTATTCCATATTATCGTTAATAACAATGTAGCACCATCAGGATGCTCACATTTCTGACGTGTAGGGTTGTACCCAACTAAGTCCCACTCAGAGTAGGCCTGTTGACCTTAATGAACCTATGTTAGCCATGGTTATTAACTTCAATGGCTCTACTCTGAGTAGGGCTAGCATTGAACTGCACCCGTACTAACTCAAATTACTTTCTCAGTGCATCAGTTCTAGATGGCAATTGCACATCAATTGATTCAGCTTACAAAGACATGACTGTCCAGGCAATTGCATACCTTACATTTAGAAACAAGCTTGAAGGGGGAAAGGTTGGGTGGTATGCAATGCTAGTCCTATTCAGAATAAAACTACCTAAGTTAGTGGGCACAGCTCACCTAGGTTCATTAATTTCATTGGGTTTACTCTGAATAGGACTTAACTGAATACAACCCATTAGATCCAGGATCCAAATGGGCCCTCTGCCCACTAGTATTCCAGAGAGGCATCTGACATGACACACACTCAAATCAAAATAGCCCCTAATATGTAGATAGAAGCACTTTAAATTTCACCCAGGACGTTTTGTCTCTCAGCCTTAACATTTGGACTTCCTCTCCATAGTTATTTGGTTGGAATGACCTAGGAAAGAGCCTTGAAAAACCTCCTAATGATCTTTCAATGGTCAAAGAGTGACAGTTTCCAACAATTCCTTTGCACCTCCCTCTCCCCCCGCAAAGAAAATAATCTTGCCAAAGTGCTGTGAGTAAATGTTTCAAAGAGAAATACAAGCTGAAGAGAGCATAGTGCATTAAAAACATGTTGTGATAAGGAACAGACAACCTCACTTAATATTTTAGCACACTTTTCTCATGAAACCACTCTTTTAATATTTATAAACACAAATACTATGTTGATGTTTTGCAAGCTTTCTGTGTGTTGTAGCATTGCACTTCCCATCCTGTCTTCAAACTCTAGTGCATTGGACGTCTGATTCTCCAGCTAAACCTTAGGATGCCAATAAATACAAACAAATTTTGATGAGAGCATTAAGGAAGTTAGTGGTTACTATTTGCTCCTGATGGAGCTCTAGTCAAATCTATACATTTTACAGCAGGGGTGCAAAACCCGCAGTCTCCTGCCTAATCTCATGTTGGTGGCAAGGAGGTGGATACCACCCAGTAAGAGGAATTATTCTTTGTAAAAAAAACCTTGGGTATTATTTCACAATCCAAATGAGGGAATGGCTTTAAAAAGCTCTGATGCTCAGTCCAACCTTATAGTTCTACATAACACAAGAACATATTCATATATATTTATTTATTACCTATTGAATGAAAATGTACTGTCCATGGAAACCTGTAGCTACACTCTCCTTGTATAAGAGAGGCTGCAGCTGGTGTACCAGCCTAAGATAGTAAAAAGAGCTCTGTGCCACTGAGGTCACCTTACCACACAATCCAAACCAGAGATGGTTCAGATGAAAGCTTGCTTACAAGTGGGAGACACGGTCCTCGGTGGGAGAGCTGGGGGGGGCTCGGCAATTCCTTCACTGTCAGGAAGCACCAGGTCTAGAACTGGAAACCCTGATGTCTGCATGTACACTACTGCAGCGAGCTTCCATTGCTACAGTTTGCACTCTCTTCTGGAGCAATTGTGTGTAATCAGGCTCTAGACTGGCCCCTCCTACCCAGGTTTGACTACTGCATCCCCCTAGACAGAAAGAGCTATAAAGAGCTTCCTGTTAGAGCTGGGACTTGACCTGAGCTAAAAAATTTCCTAGCTGTGGTGTATTTTGGTGTATTATTTGGCTCTAACTCCTGGCTTGGTCCCTTTGATCTGACTCCCTGGCACAGCTACCTGAGCGCTGGCCCTACCACTAGGGTAGAGTGAGGCAGCTGCCTCGGGCAGCAAACAGGTGATGGAGAACAGAGCTGTGTATGCCAAGCAGCCTATCCTTCACTCCCTGAGCAAGCATATTTCCATCATGAGTGACAGAGGACTCAGTCCCATTGCCAGTGCTGGAGTAAGATTCAGCAGCCTGTCAGCTTGGCTTCTGTACATCATGGAATGGGTGGGTGTCATCTTGTCCTCTGCCTCTGGCAACAAAATGTATGAGACCAGACCAGCAACTTCAAGCTCCCTTCTTGACTACTGATTGTGGCCCAGCCAGTGGAGACTGGTGGCTCCAATGTCAGAGGGGCAGTGAATCCACTTTGGGTTTTAGTTTGAACTTTTGAGAAGTTGTCCAAGGTGCTGAAAGTTTGGACTAAAATCCAGAGTAGATTCACTGGCCAACTGACATTGGAACCAGCAGTCTCCACTGCCTACCTATGTAGGAATGATGTGCTTGCAGCTTACAGTTGCTTTCACACAGCATCATGTTTCTGAGGCATCGGTGCACAGATTCTGCATCTACCCTAGAGAAGCACAGTTGGGAACACAAACTAGAGAATTAAGGACCAATCAAGAGGAAGTACTTTCATCACCCTAACATTGAGCTGATCCATAGAGGTCATTATGTGCAGCAACCATCAGCTTAAATCGCTTTTTTACATGATTGGACAAATTCATAAAATATAGATCTACAGCAGCTATTACATATAGTTAACTGGATCCTCCACATAAAGAAGCAATATACATCTGATTACCAGATGCTGGAAGTTAACAAAAGGAAATAGCTGTCTCCAGCATGGCCCATTTGCAAGTTTTTCCAGAGGTTTTTGAATGGCTACTGTCAGAGACAGTATTAAACTGATGTTGGCAAGGAAACTCTTATGTTCTCATTGTCATAATACTCTGTGTGTGTGTGTGTGTGTGTGTGTGTGTGTGTGTGTGTGTGTGTCCTTGTGGATGCATGTAAGTGTATGGAAGAAGCATTTTTAAACTGATGTAAAGGGTCATACAAAAAGTTTAAAGTTATTATTCACTGTTGAAATATAATGATCCATCAAGCTGCTTAGCAATCAGATTTAGAACTTGCTTTTATACAGGAGATTAAACCCTGGGAGGGGGGGGGAGAAAGGAAAGCTGTCATTCCATTAGCTTGAAAAAGTACTTGAAACCCCCTTTTTTCTATAATTGGAAACCTCATATACATTAAAGATATATTAGCATGCAAGCATTGGTGACAAAATAACCTAAGTAGGAATCATCCTAATTGGAAGTGGGACAAACCTACCTAGGAACTCAAGCTTTAAAGCCTGTGTTGTACTAAGAGTGTGACACTTTCAGAAATTACTTATGCATATACTTATGTACAGTATATATCTATGGTATAACATCAAATCTAAGGAAATGGAAATTTATAAAAATGAAAATGCAATTGTCTGACCAAGAACAGTCATTCTGAGTCCAGCATGTGAACCCAATAATAGTTTTTTAAACCATTACTCCTGATGTACTAATTATCACACATTAATTATTTTCTTTCCTGCTTCTAAACATAAAGACATTTGTTTAAATGTTTGTTACCTACGAATTACAGTTTCCCCACCAAACCCAGCTAACTGGAAAAGCTCATATGTTCAGAATCATCACATCTTCTGATTCTATATAGTGAAGATTAGATTGTACTTAACAAACTCAAAATACTTCAGTAAATAGTGAAATTAACTATATAAAATAATTTAGGTTTGTATAGAGTATTTGGCTGGGTATGTGTGTATGTGTTTTTAAAGCCACATAAATTAACACCATGATTCCCTTATATATCCCACAATGCTCCACATCAAGAAGCAAACAGAAACTGAATGATTACCCCAAAGTGTGCTAGATGAACTGGAAAAAGTCTATTCAAACAAAGCTCATTAGTTTTGATACCTCCAGGGCTATGACAAATTAAGCGGCTGGTGAATATGCTTGCAGACAAAAGGATGATGCAAAGGGAAAAAAACCCCAGAGTTTGTGCTAGGCACTGTGTCAATAAATTCACTAAGAAAAAAAAGGTTAAAAATACTATTGGGGGCTAAAATGGAATGCATTTAGGGAGCATGTATAAAATAGATCATTCCTTCATTCCCAACACATTTATGAATGAGGGTGGTTAGCTGTTTTGGTTAGCCACTTCAACAGGTCTAGCTTGACCCCATGTAGAAAATTTAGATCATTTTTAAAAGCCATGAGGCTAATTGATGAACAAGAGGTAGATCATGAATTATGGAAAGAGAGAAAATCTGTGGAAGGTCTGATGAGTAAAGTTCACTGCTAACCTCTGGGGATTGAGTATGAAACCTCAGATCTGGGAGCCACATGTGGCCCTCCAAGCCTTTCTATCTGGCCATCTGATCCTTGGGACTTTCCCCACCCACACCCCCTACTGGCCCTGTTTTGCACCCTCTTTGAGTGTTTTCATCTGGTTGGAATGTGTCATTGAACTCTGTTAATGCTCATCAGGGTGGAGGATCGAGAGAGGTGTGTTAGTGTATGTTGAGACTAGCCTAGGGTATAAATGTGCATCCATTGGTTCACCCATTTTTGCCTCTGGCCCCCATCCACCACTAGCATGTGCCTCTGGAAGGTTGCCCAGAAGGGAATGCGGCCCTCAAACTGAAAAATCTTCCCCACTCCTACTCTATACATTTCCCAAACTAGGGTCACCAGATGTCATTAGGCTATAGTCCCCAGTCAGAAGAGTCTTCTAACATGCATCCTTGTCCTTTCCTGCTGATTGGAGCCAGTCAGAGCGAAAGGAGGTAAGTCAGCCACTGAGAAGACTCTTTTCAGCAGCTAACACTCTCCCCTTTCATGCTTTGTGGCTCCTAGGGATATCTGTTGTTGTGGGAGAAAGCATTAACAAAGATCTCAATCTCAACCCAGCAGCAAAAAGGGGGGAAGGGCGTGGCTATGACTAACCTGAATATGCACTTCTGAATTTGCTGCTACACCACTGATGGAAGTTGTAATCCAACCTAAGGTTGGAGATAGCTTCTCTAGACATAGACCTCCTTCCAATATTGCTTCCCTGTGGTTCTCCACCTCTCCCCATGCTGCCATGGGGCCATTTGGAAGCTGGCAATACATGAACTGGAATCCATGGAGCTCCTGATCAGCCAGCATTCCCCCTGTTGTAACTGGAGCTAAGGGGGAGGACCTGTCACTGCCAAAAGTGCTGAAGCCTTCTGCTTCACACTTCCTTGCTGCAAGCCACTGGGACCCTCTTCCAGGTCCCATTCTGAATCTTCTTCTTCTTGATCACTCTAGGAATGTTCCATAGGTCTCATGACAGGTCCTATGACCACCTTATAACTGCTGAAAATCCAGTGACTTTCACATTTTGTCACATTTCCCTCCATCTTTATTTGAAAGAAAGATCCAGTGGAAAGGGAGGTCTTGACAGTAAAGATGGGTGATAAATTCGATTCAGTTCGTGTTTCAAGCCAAATCTATCAAATTTGCACTTGCTGAAGTAATATGAAAACCGAAACACAGCCATCTGGTGGAATTCACACTTAGTCAAATTTTTCAATGCAGTTTGCCAGCCAATCAATGCTTACAAAAATGCATATGTTAGAGGAAAGTGTGTATAAAAAGGAATATATGAGTGAAAATAACATACAAAAATGCATTATATGATGGGAAATTGCTTGCAAAATTGTGTACATTAGTCAAAACTGCCTACAAAAATGCATTTATTAGGAGACATTCATACTAAAATGCTGTAGGATTTTCATGAGGATTTCCTTTTTTAAAAAATTGCAGATTGCTGCAGAAATGTGGAAAACTGTATTTAAGACTGGAAAAAATGAGAAGCTGAAAGAACTGAAATTGGCAGATCTGTCCATCCCTACTTGGTACAGCCATAATACATTTTCTAAATAAAATAAAAATAGAGTAAGAAATTATTCTTAGTCTTGCATGAAAGTGTTGCAAAGCCTCATCCAAGCAGATTGACTCTGGCCAGAACCTTCTCTAGGTGACCTCACTACTTGTCTTTTTTTCCCCCAAACAGAAAATCTAGGATTGTGTGTGGGGAGGAAGGAGAAAATGTTAACTACTACCCATTATACATTGTTGCAGACTAATCCAGCAACAGGAATATGCACTGAGACGCACGGACATTACAAGGGTATTGAGAAGACTACAGTTCAGCACTGCGGACAGCTCCTTAGAGGCAGGTAGGTTAGCAGTGACTAGACCTCTCTCAATTTCAGTGTGTCAGTTTCCAACACATCCCCATAGTGTTGTGACTCTTTTTTTAACAAAAGAAGGTATCCCAGGTTAATAGAATAGCCAATTCTACTGCATTGTAACAGAAGTTATGAACACAGAGACAGAGAGAGAGCTTCAGTGACAGAGCAAGATTTGAAATGCCGAGAGAATATGAAACAGAGGAGTGTAACATGCATATTTATACAATCTATTGGACACATTTGCCTTTGGACAACTGTTGCGTGATCTAAACTTGCTTAACAAAGATAAGATGGTGTGGAGACTGTGCTAGACATTGCGACTGAAGTTCACCTTCACAGTGGTGACATTTCTCTCCTCTTTTTGTCTTTATAGGGTTGTTGTTGTTGTTGTTTAAGCCACATAAAGATAATGTCATTGCTTCTGATACTGCCAAATCAGAAAGTGCCTTGCTGGAGAGATCTACAGAGAGAAAAATCTGCCAGATGGAAGCTGATATTGGTGTTTCTTTGTGTACATATATACCAAAAACATCTTAACATGACTAAAGATTAACAAGAAAAATAGAGACAGATCTTAAACTTGCTGGAGTTTAGCAAGAAGGAATTACCTTGCAAATCAGCTGCATGGAGAAAGCATCATGGAAAGATTTTCACAAATGACTCCATAGGGCCATTTCACACATTCCCAGTTGTGACACTGGTCCAGAATTCAGGCAGATACTTTGAAGAAGCAGGGGCCTGTACACATTCAGTTGTCCAAAAGTGCTGCTACTTACATCAGTGAGCCTAGTGGCACATGTTTGCAATCTCAGGTGCATAAGAAAGGTGGTGGAGGAGGTGGTAAAGCGCTTGACCATGGGGCTTCTAAACAGCAGTGGGCTATGCTGCCCAGATACTTCTACTAAGGTTAACATTGAGATAGTTGGTGTTCATCAAGATGACAATAAAGAGGAGCCATAGCTTAGTCATAGAGCACATGCTTTGCATGCAAAAGGTCCCAGGTTCAAACCATGGCATCTCCAAGTAGTGTTTCAGACAATATCTGAAATCCTGGAGACCTGCTGTCAGTCATCGTAGATGACAGCGGCTAACCTGTGGCCCTCCAGATGTTCTAGTACAGGGCTTCTCAAACTATGGTCCATGGACCACCAGTGGTCCACCAGCGTCATTCAGATGGTCCATGATAGGTCTGTGAAGAGCAACAGGAGCAGCCGCAATGCACTGTACATTCATGTTGATTTTCAATTGTATTTTTATTGCTTCATTTATTTCTCGTATTGTACTTTTTAAATTATTATTGCATTTTATACTCTTCTGTGGAATTCACATCATAATGCAGTAAAATACAGCATACAGCAACTAGCATAGCATCAATCACAATTGCCACAATAGACAGGAAAATCATTAAGTGGACCACCAAGATTCTCAGTAATCTTCAAGTGGTCCCTGAGGAGGGGGAAACTTTGGCAACCACTGTTCTGCTACTAGGGTATAGAGCCCTTAGTCCAACCCAAAGATGCTTCTTAAAACCCATGTTTATATTTGTAATCCATTTCTCCATGATGATTCCAACTGCACAGTTATTTGGTATGTTAGTGATTCAGTACAGTAATACCTCAGTTAATGAAGTCGATGTGTTCCTGGGCATTATTTCTTTATCAGAAACATTGGTATCAGAGGTAGGAATAACATGGAAAGAATAGGAATAGGTTCCTACACCAAAAAAAAGAAGAGCAGTTCAACATATTTCAGCAAAGAAAGTATTCAAAACTAACAATACGCATCTCTGAAATGTAACAACCATGTCAGGTAAGTCTTGAATAAAGACCACTTGAAGTCTTTGTACACTCGACCAGGCAGGCAAGGGGAAGCCACCACCCTGTGATCTCTCTCTCTCTCTCCCCCCCCATCCCCCCTATACTCAAGCAGAAGTGTCTGCAGTAAACAGTGCTTCCAGGGCTGAAAGTGCTGGCAAAGAATGCCATTCCAGCCACATGTGAGAGAGCTCCCTGCAGCAGCTGCATTCCAACAGACAAGGAGTCACATTCTGACTATGTCAGAGTGTGTGCCCACACACACATGCTCCCCATATCCCAAAAAAGACTTTGTTAAAAGGAGCTTCTTTCCTGGAGGATTTGTTAACGGAGGTATTACTGTATTCAGAGGTTAGTGGATTTTGCTTCACTCTCAAGTGACCTCCATAAAGGATATTTCCAAGCACCATGCAATAGTCCCTCAGACAAACCTAAATCTGGGAGGAAGAGGACTCTTTAGTATTTATTTATTTTACTTATTTATTGGATTTCTTACCCACCCTTCACCATAAGGTCCCAGGGCGGGTTACAACAACATAATATACAATTACGAACACAAATCAAACAGTTAAACCTGCCAGAACAGTATAAATTCAGGAAAAGAGGTGGGTCCCACAAAACAAAAGAAAGACAGAAGATATCACAGGACTGGTTAAATAACACATTTACCTAGCTGAAGATCATCATCCTATGGTAGAGGGAACAGGTATATGTACTCATCCCTAACGTGTGCATAAAGCAGAGGCAGCCAACATAGTGCCCTTCAGGTCTTGTTAGACTACACTCCAATCAGCCCCAATCAGCCCAGCCTATAGTCAGGAATGATGAAAGGGGTAGTCCCACTACATCTTGACAGCATCAGGTTGGTTGTCCCTGGAATAAAATATTGTGAAAGCCAAGGGTCCCATAGATAAGCCCATATATATGGAGGCTGGTTTGCAAAATCCTTCCACAAATTAAAGAGAAGGGGAGAAATCACACAAATCAAGGCTAGGGTCAACCAGGTATGCATGTGGCTCTAGCACTAGCTTTCTTCTGGAGTTATTGAGAGGCGATGGCTCTGAAGAGCTGTAGTTTATAAGCCTGTAGGTAAGGCCCATCTTATTCTGTGTACAGTGCTTTGATTTTGAAAATGCTTTAGAAGATGATTGATTGATTGGTTATCCAGTGTTCAGGCCTTGGTAGGAGGAAGGAGAATATAGCATGAGACGCACTCAGTAGATGTGGGTGCTAGTGCGGAAGGCGAGAGGAACTTTTTCAACCAGCAGCTACATTTAAGAGGGCCCCAGGCAATGTGCAGTCTAGGTGCTAGTTAAAGCATCTGCCTTGTTTGTAGAAGGTCTCAGGTTTGATCCCCAGCATGTCCAGGTAGGGCAGAAACCTGTCTGAAACCCTGTAGAGCCATTGCTAGTCAGAAGAGACAATACAGAGCTGGATGGACCAAAGGCCTGACTTGGAATAAGGAGCTTCCTGTACCCCTCTCGCCATCCTGGATTCCCCCTCAACACACTTACCAGGTGGCAGTGAGGACAGGTGATGGCACTAAACTGGGCAAAATGGTTGCAGCAGCAGCCACCATTTTCATTTCCCCTGAATGTCTTTGAGCCCTGACATATTGGAGCCCAGAGGTACTCTGGGAAAATACCACCCTGGGCTCCTACTGGAAGGGAGGGATATTATTATTATTATTATTAATAATAATAATAATAATAATAATAATAATAATAATAATAATAATGAGGAGGAGGAGGAGGAGGAGGAGGAGGAGGAGAAGGAGAAGGAGAAGGAGAAGAAGAAGAAGAAGAAGAAGAAGAAGAAGAAGAAGAAGAAGAAGAAGAAGCTGGTAGTAGCTGCAGCATCACTAAGTGCTTCTATTTATAGCACTGAACTAAGTGCTGTCCCCTTCCCAAACAAAGTAAATACTCTTTTACAAAAAAGGGGGGGATGTTGACAATTGACACCAACCGTAGTGGGACCTACAGGAGCCATAACAACCTAATAAAGCACTGCCGGATCAGGCCAAAGGCCCCTGTAGTCCAGCAACCTGTTCTCACAGTGGCCAACCAGATGCCTATAGAATTCCCATAAGCAGGACCTGAATTCAAGAATACTCTCCCCACATGTGATTCCCAGCACCTGATACATAGAGGTAGACTGCCTCCAACAGTGGAGGTCGAACATAGCCATTGTGGCTAATCGCTGTTCATAGCTATATTTTTCATGGATTTGTCTAATCCTCTTTTAAAGCCATCCAACCTGGTGGCCATCGCTTCCTGTTGTGGAAGTGAATCCCACAGTTTAGCTATGTGCTGTGTGAAGAAGGACTTTCTTTTGCCTGTCCCGAATCTTCCAAAATTCAGCTTCATTGGATGGACATGAGTTCATCTAGTGTTGTGAGAGAGGAGGAAAAACTCTCCATGCACCTTCTCCACACCATGCATCATTTGATAGACCTCTATCAGATTCCTCCTTACTCGCCATTTTAAAAAAAACTAAAAAAGCCCCAATGTTGTGAGCATTCCTCACAAGGGAGTTGCTTAATCGTTGTGGCTGCTTGCCCTTTGTCCCAGTCTGCCAGGCACTGACATAGCCCTGTACAAAGGTAATATAATTCTGAATCCACGCAGAAACAAACTCTGTGAGACCTGTCTTTTGAGCATCAGGAGCACAAGTGGCCACTGAGAGATGAATGCTGGACAAGCTGGACTGTGTGGTGCAATCCAGGATAGAGTTTCTTGTGTCCTTAACTTTTGAGCTACCTTTTGATATATATATTCCTAACTTGGATTCTTCCCGTAACCAAAATCAAGGTTTGGGTTGAATTTCTTGTAGGCCAACACATAATTACAAAAGATTCTTTTAACACATCCCATTAATGTGTACTTTTAAAACCTGAAGCCATTTCGTGTGCAAATACTGCAGAAACTATAATTTTTTGGTTCACTGGCTCCCATGTTTCACTCTATTGGTTAAACAGCCAAATTTAAATTATATATGTCCTTTCCTCCATTTCTCCATATACATATTTTAAATACAAAACAGAAAAGTCTGCGCTTGGTATAAGTTAGCAAGGAGCAAGATGGGTTTGAGATTCTTAGAAAAACTAGAATAGGAAAAACACAAGGGGCACGATCCAACCAAAAGTAAGCATCGTTAAGTTCTGTTGACTTAAATGAGGACTGAGAAGGTACTCAAACGTCTCTCATTAAATCCAATGGGATGTAAAACTGACTTTGACTGAATCATCACCATCACTCGTGCTTTCATAGTCAGATGGATCAGAAAACGAATTTAAAAACAAAGAAGAGAACACTAACAGGGCAATCCTATACATGCCTACTCAGAAGTAACTCCCAATGGATTCAATTAGCTGCTAGGACAGGCTCTAGGAACACAAAGCTCCACTGATGCTACAGCAAGAAACACACTGAGACTGAGCTCTATGTAGTAGCGGCGGCAGCTGCATCCTGATTGTTAGCCCTGCCCAAACTTTAATTAAAGGGGCCCAGCTCTCTCCAGTAGTCTCTTACCTTAATGGAGCAGAGGACCTTCTAGTCTCACTGGGTCTTCTGCAACAGAATCCTCCAAGGATGGCAGTTCCACATCCTCAGGACACAAAAGCACTGGCTTCATAGGTTGAGTTGGCAGCAGTGCTCTTGGGTGGGCCTGCCTACCTTTCCACTTCTGGTTCAGCATCCTCAACTCCATCAGCTGAAAAAGAGGAATCTAACTCCTAGTCCCTGACAGTCAAAAGCAAACTGAGTCTTTCAAAGCCTTTGCCACAGGCAACTTCTCCCAGGCTACTTTTACCCTGCATTTTATTCTGTTAATTCCAACGATTTCTTACCTGGTAATTTGCACATTTTATTTGACCTTTCACATGTTATAAAAGCTAGTTCTGGAAATATAGTGGAATATAGTGGAATTCAACGCTTATTTCCATGATAAATTATTCCAGAAATAATCCGTTTGTAAGCTTGGGAACCTGGGAAATTGAGGGAGTTTTGCGCTAACCAGCCACTCACATGACAGGCATGCCAGCATGCAGTGTGTTCCTGCCCTTTAGGTGCACGTCAATATTTTTGTTTTGCCTGACAAAAATTGTACTGGTATTCCAGCATGGGCCTAGGCAGCAGCTTTCCCTTCCTCCTTTCCCCACACATCCCCATGTGTCCAGACACCCCACAAAAACAATGTCAGATGCTAAAGGGAAAGGGATCACATGTTGACGGGATGAGATCTGAGACCTCCTACACAGTGGGGAACTATAGTGCACATGTGTATAACAGGTGACGAACGAAAACAAGACATTGCTTGTTTCAGCCATGTGAAAGACATTTGCGCAAAAGGCCGGTATATTGGCCAGAAAAGCCACAGTTCCTTAACGCCACAGGTACTGCAATGTGAAAAGAATTTTAGAAATCGGGACAGAAGCGCTACCATTTTAATCTGCGAAACTGATGCAATAAGTTCCGTGTGTGAAAGCTGTGTGAGGTCCTCCTGGGAGTCACTGGATTCCTCAGTGGAAGGTGCTCCTGAGAGACCTGGCTCTGGCCCCACAGGCCCAGGTGGTACAGAAGGTTGTCCTGTGGGTTGCTTCGCTCAGCATCCTGCTTAGTGCTCTCCAGAACTCCAGCAGCAGACTCAGAGCCGTGAACCTACTCTGGCTCCTCAACCTGATGACTCTGTGCTTTGATCGCTGCTGCTCCCTTGCCATGAAAGGAATGTTAGCAAGAATGTAAGGTCTGTTACCAAGTGCTTATGTGACAGAAACAATGAATAAGAGTTCTCACGTTTGTCAGGGTTGGGTCATTAGGGATGGGCGAATCCGTCCATTTTGGTTTGTTTGATTATTTCTTTATTATTACATTTCTATTCCACCTTTCTTCCAAGGGGTTCAAGGTGGTATACAAACATAGTTCTTCTTCCCCTCTCCATTTTATCCTCACAACAACCCTGTCCCTGTGAGGTAGGTTAGGCTGAGAGACAGTGACTGGCCCAACATCATCCAGTGAGCTTCATGGCCAAGCAGGGATTTGAAAGGCAGCATATAAATGTAATAATAAATAAAAATAAATAAAATAAAAATGTCCATTTGTAATCAACTTTATTTATGTGTTTCCATTTATGAATCACTTGCTATAAAACATCTAAAAGTGATTGATCAATAAAAACATATATAAAGGTGTGTGTGTGTGTTAAGAAGAATGTTAAGTTGAATGGTTAATGTGCATAATAACCAGCCATTGTGCACATTCCCCACACCTGATGGCGAATATGCACATTAACCATTCACAGAGAGGGAATTGTCCTCATTGCCTGGTGAATATACATGATCCCAAACAGGCTTTAGCAATGTGCATATCTTAGCTGAATGTGTTCATTCTCTGGCCAGTATGCATGATCTCTTATAGGCCTTGGAGAATATACATATCTTGACTACATTCTCCAGGCAACATACACATTCTCCAGTCAGTATGCATAATGTCCAAGAAGCATGGCTTTCTTTCTGTCTCTTTTCAGAAGTGTGCAGTCAGTTCCCTCTTCGCTCCCTCCGGCTGCTTCCAGTCCACTTCCTAATCATCCATGTCCCACAACATACTCTCCCACTGATGAACAGAGCACCAGGAACAAGGGGTGGGCCTTCAGATAAAGATTAACAGTTAGCACTTTTCTGCAGTCCAATCTCCATGATGAGTGAACCAGGCCAGTGTAAGACAGGGATGGGTAATGTGTAGTAGAGGTGGAAAGAGCTGTCAATTTCAATTCTTTCTGTTTTTCATTCTTCCAATCTTAAATTCAGTTCTGCAGTAATTAGCACTTTTTAAAAAAAACCTCATGAGAATTCTTCAGCACTTTAGTGCAAATTTCTCCTACTAAACACATTTTTTGTATGCAGTTTTGACTAATGGACACATATTTGCAAGCCATTTCTCCTAATCTAATTGTTTTGTATGCTGTTTTCACTAAGATATTCATTTCTATGCACATTTCCCCATAATATATACATTTCTGTAAGCATTGTTTGGTTGGAAAACTGCATCACAAAATTCAGATGCGTGCAAATTTCAAAGGATGGCTGTGTTTCAGTTCTGATATTGTTTCAGGTTGTGCGGATTTGATCAATTCAGCTTTAAACGTGAACCAAATCAGTTTCTTTTTCCATCCTTACCTGTGGCCCTCCAGATGTTGTTGGACTATAGTTTTCATCATCCCTGCCCATTGGCCATGTTGGTCAGGGCTGCTGGGAGCTAGAGTCCAACAATATCTGAAGGCCCTCAGATTCCCCCATCTGTCATATAAGAAATAAAAGTATGACAAAATTCAAACAGTGGAGTAAGCAGTTAGAATCTGGCTGAGAAGAACCTAAACACAAAAACCCTGGGCACGTATTAAGGTTTTCACCTGGTGACAGAAATAGAACCGTGATAGACCTAGGTGAAGCTTTCTGGAAAAAGAGTTCCAGAAACAGGATACTACATTAATTCAGATGGTGTGGCAGATGCAGAAGAGGACCTCCCAGGCTAATCTTAATGGCCAGACAGGTTGCTGTGAGGGAACACTAATCCTTTAGGTACCCAGTGTTGGGAGTAAAGCACCAAAGCTTGCAACAAGTAACCTGAACCAGTCGGAAATAATATTCTTCCCTCGCTAATTCCTTCTTTAGTAACAACTTGCTGTTTTTCTCAGGCTTTCCTTTCTTCCTCCTTCATCTTGTTAATGTTAGTGCTAACCTCATGACACTATAATAGCCACTTGTATGCCTGTATAATGGCCATGTGTGCTTTCTTTCCCACTAAACCCTAAGTTTCTTTATTCTTTCAACCACCTGTCTTATCACACTATTGATTTTTGCACTCCGCTGCTATATAGATCTCACTCCAATATCTTGGTCCAAGTTGATGATGGTTTTGAACAGACTCCTCCATGCTGTGTGTAATGCACCACAGTAATCTGCTTTGCCAGCTCACTATTGTATGAGATACCCCTCAATTTTCTAAATTGGCTTTCCCCATAGCCAGAGGTGTGGAGGTAAACTCAGATGTGCAGGAGCTAATCATGACAGCTTTCATAGTCATATCCCCAGAGAGCATCCAAAAATGCAAACAATTGTGTTGATTATATATTTTACATACACTGTACAGCCATACAGAGCATAATACCGAATTTATTAGGATTCGCTGATCATCATAGAAGAGTGAGCGGGCAAAAGATGCTATCATGGTTAGCATGTCAAAACTGAGCCGGAGAGACCTGAGTCCATATTTCCTGATCAGCCTATGTAATCCTCTGCAAAGTTTCCTAGGAGTAAGTTCCATTGAACTCTGTGGTGGTGCTTGCTTCTGACTACATAGACCTATAAAACATAATGACCTTTCACAACAGATCTTTAGCCAATGGAAAGGTGACCTTTAGCTTTTAATTAGAAAGGCAAACAATCCTGCAAAGAAGCATTGATGCTGGCACAAAGTGGGAAACCCCACTGAAAGAAGGAGGCAGAGAATGAATTATTTTCCTCATCCTCTCTGCTAATCTATCACGAACTACTATAAAACTTGAAAGCCTTGTTATCGCCTCATTCACTTGCCAGAGGAAGGAGCATCCTTCAGTTACCCTCATGCTTCAGCAGATGATGTCATCACCCTTGTTCTGAAAAAAGTCCCAGAGGTGCCTAAGCCACTATATCCCTGCCTCTGTAGAGGGAATTGCTGCTGTTTAAGAACAAGGGCATTGCCTCCTGGATGTAGGGGAATTATTTGATTTTTTTTTGTAAAAAAAATAAATCCTGGCTAAGGGTGCAATCCAATACAGGTCTTCTCAGAAGTAAGCTCCTTTGAATTCAATGGGACTTACTCCCAGGTAAGTGTGTATTGGATTGCAGCCTTAGTAGATTTAGAATGAAGATGTGGATCTGTCTAAATCCAGGAACTCCAGACCAGCCAGTTGGAATGGTCAAAAGTCTTGCTCTGATTAAAGAGAACACTTAAACAGATTTTTATGAATGGAGTCAAATAATTAGAGAACGTTATGGGCTTGTTTCCAGTATGCATTTTTTAAAATGAAATAAAGCCCTTTATAATTCACTGCCTGACACATTGATTCTGCTTATTGGAGAATGCTAGTAAACTGAAAAGTAGAATTTGTTGCAAAGGGAAAAAATATTTCTTTTCCCCCACCCTGCCCTGTTAAGAACATTCTGTTCTGTGCAGAATTAGCCTCAGGTAATCTGGTTTTGCATTCTTTTCCTTTTACATTGATTTTAATATCTTACCATAAAAATAAACTATGGTACTGCTTATGCTCTATACTGTATTTACCTTAAAAAGCAAGATGGTAAGGTTAGTCCTAACGAAAGCAAACAGCAGAATGATTACACATTACAACTGATTATGAACTAAAAGGGGCACAATTTTAAGATTCTGCAACTCCAGCAATGATAACTCTAAAACATATTTACAGCACAACACAGTTAGATCTTTGGACTTCAGTTACGATTTTCCATTTTGTAATTTAATACTCCTTTAGTTTATATTTGCACATTAAAATATAGCACCTAAAGTCCATCATTAAATACTTTTAATAAGTGCAATAAATAAGTTTTACAGTGCACATAAATCTAACGCAAAATGCGGCATAAATTGTTAATCTTACACTTTTCTCATTAATTGCAATACATAAACATATGTTTTGTACAAAGATATTTATGGCAAAATAAGTATAGTAAGTACAACTCACCGCATGTATTAATCTTAAGAGTTATAGCTGTTAATCTTGTATATTAGGTAATAATTTCCAATAAATAATTGTTTATTATCTTGATATTTGCTTGTCTCGGGTTTTAGCAATATGCAATAAAGAAATGCAATTTTGAATAATTTGATTGTGAGACTGCTGGGAAAATACTGTAAGTTATAATTAGCTGAGGGAGGATTTTGTTCACTAGATGAACTATAGGGATAGAATTCAATAACAAAAACATGCATTATTGCTACCATAAATTATTTAAAAAGTTAACTTCTGAATTCAAGTAATAAGAGGTCTTCAAAACTTAAAATGTGAAATTAGTGAAATATTCTTCTGCGTGTTTTTATCAGCACGTAATGCAAAATCCTTGGGACAGAAGGGAAAAATATTCCAAATCCTTTATAGAACATTTGTACAAATAGGCTTACAGTACCTGTTCCCCACTGAAGGAGTGGAAGTGTGTAGGTTGTGATGTGCAGAAGGCAATCAACTAAACCTTTACTGCAAATAGTTTTATACAGACGGCTCCCTGTTTTATCGTATCTGCTAAACGGAGATTGCTAATTTTTATCTAAAGGGTAATAACTTGTCACAAATGCTGGCTTATTATCTAGATGCTTCATTGGCACACACAATGGGGTGGGGGGAAAGGTTAGAATGATTTCATAAAAGGACAGCTGGAGAAAGGGGGCACTTCATCCACTCTAGCTGGGGGGGAGGGGCAGGACACTTCAAAGCCTAAGCAAGTTTTGAAAGGTTTTTTTTAAAAAAAACGGAAAACAGGCACTGCTGAAGGAGACATGATCAGCTTACTCAGATGTACAAGATGGCGTCTTATGTGTATCTGGCAGGAAATCATCTTTCAAGTGTTTAAAGTTATATGAGAAGCTATTGTTGAAGATACAGTGAATGTTAACCTAACATTAGGAGGGGGGATAGATATTTATACTTACTGCGATAGGTATGTGTTCTTGGCATTGACTTCTAAAATGGGTCATTTCTTTAGGAGTTGTAATAAAGAAGAGATTACACATCTCAAATGCAAAAGCATACACTCAAGGCCAAATATCACAATTTTGCCACGAAAGGAAGTTCTGCAGAATTACTCTGAAGTTCTGCAGAACTCCAAACCAATGTAAGGAACAGGCTAGATGTTTTTCATTCAATGTACAAAAATGCCTGTGCAAACATCAATGTGTATGTATGTGTGTGTACACACACACACACAGGGTATGTAGAGTACCCATTTGTTCAAGAAACAATTTGGAGTGGCTGGAGACAAGGCAGCATAATTCAGCAGAAAGTCTCGACGAGTGTTAAGCACCCTGGTGCTGTTGTATCATTTTAACATTCACATCTGTTTTAAAGGCAGTGCACTCCACAAATCGTGTGTAGCCAAAATGGCAACAGCAGGTCTACAACTTGAAAGCAAGATAGATATTTGGCTTACAGGTAAGTTTTCAACACACTAAATTTGTGGTCATCCCAGGCATTTCTGACAAATAAATGGAGAACAAGGATAAATTAAGCCTGCAATTTCTTTTAGCTCCTCCTAAAATATTAGTCTATGAAAAGAGATCTGTGATTGTCTTTTGGTAGTCCTTGTACTGTACAACTGTATAGAAAATGCATACAGGAAATCATGTAAGGCACCCTGAAGTATGCAGCAGAAGTAAAAAAAAGTATGCAGTGTGTTATAGAAATGCTATAATTAGATTACTGTAATATTTCACAATCAATTAGTTTTCAGGCAGACATGCCATTTGCACAGAGGTAGGCAATATTTAGAAATTTCCTGTACTGTTTTGAACGGTGTGATAGTGTTGTTCTCACTATTACTTCCTTTGAGTTTTATTGCATTTTACACTGAAAATGGTGAGAATCTTTACTGGGAAATGTCAAGAAGTTACACTGAAAATATCTCCAAATGGGAAATCTGAAATAGTATAAGAATATTCCAAGCAATTAGATATTATTTTTGCAGTCTGTTATCTAAAGGCAATTCACAGCATCCTGCTATGTCGTTGATTTAACATGCTACCTCTTAGTCTGCTGTCAAGTTTTTTGAGAAAAACTTATGCAAAAGCACAGCTGAATTCTGCAGTTGTTAAAACAAGAAAAATATGAAGTGTTAGATACATGTTATTCAGAACACCTTTGACTGCAATTGCCAGCAAAATACATTTATTTCCCCCTTTTGTGATGATACTGTTTCAATTCAGAGAACACATTGCTCATTGGGTATTTCCATTCTCCCTTTGCAAATGAAACTTAAGTAAAGCATTCTCAAAATACTCTAAAAACACATTCAATTTCCACCGCAGATTCTTTGGAGTTTTTGTTCAAATGTTTAGAAAGCAGAATTCAGGCAAGCAATATCAATTTGTGGGAATAAAAAGCGTAGCAATTATTTTTGTACAGTTTGAGAATGCTTACTTTTACAGTTCCTAGAACAGCAGCAAGCAAACATGGTTTATGTTTCTAGGCATGCTTTTTTGAACATGGAGAGTATGTGCATATTTGGTGTAATGCGTGCATGTTTCTGTTTCAACATGGAGCAACATAGGAATTAAGAGAATTCCTAACTGCTTGCATACATGTGGATATTTTTCTTAAAAAATTGAAAGAGTGGGCATAAATAATGATCCATACCTTGTTGGAGATACACATTATGAGCTAGATTCCACTAATGTTCTGCTAACAGCATTACTCAAAAGATCCAGCAAAAATAAATCTCCATTCCCATACTAGTTATATCAGAACTGTGGAATCCGAACTATGGAATTAACAGGAAGCAATCACTGTTGACCCACGAAGCCTAGTTAAATTAACATGTGTTCTAACATGCAGTAGGAAGCCAGCGGAAGAACAGAGGACTGTTAGTTTACTAAGGATGTTGCAAAAACCAGTGGTTGAGACATGAATTTAGTTCTCTGAGCCTCTGTGGGAACTGCAAACGTCTGCAGTTCAAACACGGTACTGTGCAATCCAAAAACCACAGCTAGACAACAGTTATTAGAGATTTTCACAGCAGATGGAAAAGCTACTTCCGTGTAGCCTAAAGATGTAAAATGCAATACCAGTTCCTAAGTGGCACTGGTACAACTGTGGAAACCATATAGCCAGATGAAGCACATAAATTTCCCATATGAACAATTGTTTTCATTTTCCTCCCATGCCACTGGATATTATAAGTGGAAAGTAAAACACAAGTAAATATGTTCATTCCACTCTTGTGATCAGTGATAAATGAAAGGCTATTCTGCCTGACAAAGGTCAACCGTGGCCTCATTTAAGTTGGTTGATGATCTGGCTGCATGTGCCTACACTCCCACCAACAGGCCAATGTATGTATTGCACTTTGAGGGGGTTATATTCCTCTCTCCCCCGCTCCGCCCCAGTAGTAACGCTGTTACATTGCTGTTAAAATTGCTTAATAAACTATTGCTGCACATTTAGTATCATTTTGTTCTTACCCTAAAGCAAACAAAGACAGGGAAGGAATACAAGGGTCTTTTTTACTTGATGTCATTTTTTTTGGTTAAGCCAGAGAGTTAAGCTGCATTTTGAGGAAGATTAAAAACAAGAGTGTTTTACATTCTTAAATTCCTCAAAATGAGTGTCTGCCAGATTACAGAACTGCAAAGTTAGAAGATCTCTGCATTGATGGCAGACCTCCTACTTAAAACAAAGGCACGTTTACCATTCTAGCCAAGGTTATAATATGAAACAAATATAAAGTAATACACACTGCAATGCCTTAGAGATACTCTAAAGGCAAACCATAAGAATTAGCTTAAGCTTAGAATCAGAGGGAGAAAGAACTTCCTGAGATGGTTTCTACTGCTTAAACCATATTTATAACGTCTTTTCAGTTTCCTCTCTCAAATGACCAAAGAGGGAAATACCACCAATCTAATATTCTTGCAGTTGAAAGCATTCCCTGATACCCAGTCAAAACCTTGATGTTAACAATATAGAGATAACTCAGATGGTCTGAGCGAGGAAACTGCATTACGTGTTACAGAGAAGACCAAAAATAAGCCTCCAGTGTCCATTGAGAGTTGACAGGAAAAGCTCAGCAGTACAGTGGCTACATTCACACTATACAATTATTCCACTGTTATTCCACTTTAAACAGTCATAACTTCCCCCAAAGAATCCTGGGAAGTGTAGTTTGTGAAGGATGCTGAGCGTTGTTAGGAGATCCCTAATCCCCTCACAGAGCTACAATTCCCAGAGTACCCTGGGAAGAGGGATTGAATGTTAAACCACTCAGGGAGTTGTAGCTCTCTGAGGAAAACAGGAGCCTCCTAACAATTCTCAGCCCTCTTCACAAATCACACTTCCCAAGATTCTTTGGGGGAAGCCATGAGCATTTAAAGTGGAATAATAGTGGAATAAATGTCTGGTGAGAACGTGGCCAGTGATTACTTAGACCAAGAATGGGACATCGCCTTGCAGCCCAAGGGCCACATCATGGAGAACCTTCCTGCCAGTGGTGGGTGGCATCACAGGCAAAAGTGGGCAGAGCAATGAATGTGACTTTTACCTTTGCGTAGTACATTACATTCCACCCTCACAAAAGGCAGAGATTTCTACACACACACACACAATCATTTCTCTGTTTTCCATCCAGGGGAGCAAGAGTTCAGGGCAGGGCTTGGAAAAGTTACTTTTTTGAACTACAACTCCCATCAGTGCAATCCAGTGGCCATGCTGGCTGGGGCTGATGGGAGTTGTAGTTCAAAAAAGTAACTTTTCCAAGCTCTGGTTCAGGGACACATGCCAGGCATATAAAAAGCACTCAAAGAGAATGCAGAGCTAGGCAGGTGAGGGGTGTGGCCTCAGAAGAGGGGCACGGCCTAGGGAGCATCCCAGAGGCTAGATAGAGAGGCTTAGAAGGCTATATTCAGCCTCCAGAACTGAAGTTCCTCACTCCTGAGTTAGACCCTAAGGACACAATCAAAACTCAAATCAAACATCTTTGAGGGGAAACCCCCCCCTCTCTCTCTCTCTCTCTCTCGTTAAAATGCCACCCCTATCCTGTTCTCACTGTGCTCATCACAAATATCAAAGAGAGAGGGAAAAAAAGTTGCCAATAGGTTGAGTCCACTCCCACCCTGGAGGTGGGTGGCATCATTTCTGCCATTTCTCCCTAGCTGACTACAGCATCCCACTCCTTATTACACTCCAAAGGGTGTCCTAACTCTTAGGACTGGCATTTAAGGGAGAGTTATGGGTTGCAGAAAAGGGTGGAAAAGGCCCATTGCACCTGAGAAATGCCACACTGGGTTCTTTGGGTCCAAGCCAATGTCTTCTAGGATGAGAGCAAAATTCTGCTCCTCATTATTATGGGAGGGCTGCTGGTTTTTAGGCCTTACAGTAAGGATTGTCAACAGGGAGTCTAGAGGTTGTTGGCTTCCAGTTCCCATCAGTCCAAAGCCACCATGGCAAATGGTCAAGCGTGATGGGAGTTGTAGTCCAACAACAGCTAGAGGGCATCCATTGACTACCTCTGCTTACAAGATGGAATTTACAGGACAGAACCTTGAGAGTTGACTTTGAGTTCTAGACTTCACCTCCTAAAAGGGTGTGTGAGAGAAAGAGTGTGTGAGTGAGTGTCAATTTTTTTTATTTTTTCCTGGCTCCCTCCAAACTCTGAGCCTTATACCCTCCCCTCACACTGAGAATATTTGGTAAAAATCCTCCCCAGCTTCTTTGGTCATTAATACAGTAAGAGTTGTGGATCTTTTGTTGTTATTTCAACTATTAATTATTAATAATTTAAAAATATTATTTTAATATTATTTTAATGTTGTTGAAGGTAGCAACAGGTTCAGCCCCCTACTCCTGCCGGTCTTCCTATCCTAGTGTATGGCTTCTGCCCTCAATATGAACTAACAACATGCATTCCTTCACTGTTAACCGTGCCAACATTTCATTTTCATTTTCATTTAGTGTATTTAACAATTATTTATTTATTTTACAATCTCTATCCCATCTTTGTATTGCCCACTCAGCACAGCTTACAACAGTTTAAAATCACTATACTATACAAACATATATTCAATAAAATATATTAAAATTCAAAATACAAAAGTGAGAATACATAAAATGCAAAAAGAAATGCACAATATTAAAAAATCTAGTTAAAAGCAGCGACAGCACAGATCACAAGTAAAAATGGCCTTAGCAGGGAAAAACAATGATTGTTATAAACCACTTTAATATTTGCTATGACTAGCAGTATACGAATATTTTTATAAATAAACATACAAAAACAAAGGCAAAAGAAGAAAATTTTCTTTTTTCAGCCCTATTGGAGAATTCCCTCCCCCCACCGAGAATATTCAGTGAAGACAGGGTTGTTTCACTATTTATCAGCAGCAGCAGCAGCAGCATGTATTGCTCATCTTTCACCCAGAGGTCCCAGGGTGGGTTATAACAGCCTTAAAATACAGTGTTAAAAATAATTTAAAACCACCAGAATCTCAAAATAAGGTGGGTCCTAAAAATATACACCTCGGGTGTCAAAGGCCAAGATGAAGAGGTGCATCTTCAGCATTCACCTAAAACTGTACAGTGAGGTTGCCGGATTCACCTTGGTGGGGAAGGGGCAGCCACAGAGAACGCCCTCTCCCAAACCCAGTCACCTCAAGCTTCTGAGGGTAATGGAACTACCAAAAGGGCCTCCTCTGCTGATCTCAACACCTGAGAGGTTCTATAGGAGAGGAGGTGGCTTTTCAGATATTTGGGACCTAAGTCATTTAGGGCTTTAAACACTAACTTAGGTCTTGAATTGGGCCTGGAAACAAACTGGCAACCAATGCCGCTTTTTTAAAACAGGGGTTATATGAGTTCTAAAGGGAACCCCCACTGCTGCATTTTGGACCAGCTGAAGTTTTCGAGTCGTCTTCAAAGGCAGCCCCACATAGAGTGCATTGCAGTAGTCCAGTCTGGAAGTTACCAGAGCATGGAGTACTGTGGCCAAGTCATCTCTGTCCAAAAGTGGCCGAAGCCAGAGCTGGAAAAAGGCATTCCTAGCCACTGAGGCCACTTGAGCCTCCAGAGACAATGTTGGATCCAGGAGTATCCCCAAGCTGCGGACATATTCCTTCCAGGGGAGTGCAACCCCATCCAGAACAGGCCTCCCGGACCTGAGAACTCTGGACAAATAACACCTCCATATTTTCAGGATTCAGCCTCCATTTATTGGCCCACATCCAACCTGCCTCCAAGCACTGGTCCAGCACCTCAAATGCCTGTCAGATGAAACTGAGAGAGAGAGCTCAGTGTCATCTGCATGTGGCTGGCACCAAATCTCCTGATGACTGCTCCCGACAGCTTCATATAGATGTTAAATAGCATGGGGGGACAAGATGGAACCCTGCAGAACACCACAGGACAGCTCCCATGGTGCCGAACAGCAGCCTCCCATAACTGCTTTTTTTTTGAAGTGTCTCTAGGGGTATGAGCAGAACCACTAAAGCACAGTGCCCCCAGCTCCCATCTCCTTGAGACACTCCAAAAGGATACTGTGGTCAGCAGTATCAAAAGCTGCAGAGAAACCAAAGAGAACAAGCAAGGTCGCGCTCCCTCTATCTCTCTCCCGACAGTTGTCATCAACCAGGGCAACCCAGGCAGTTTCAGAACTGAAACCAGACTAGAATAGAGCCAAGCAATCAGCTTTCCCCAAGCATGCTTGAAGCTGAACTGCTACCACCTTTTCAAGCTCTTTGCCCAAAAAGGGGATATTTGCCACTGGGCAATTGTTGTTTTACACTTCTGGGTCCAGGAAGGTCTTCTTAAGGAAGGGATGCACCACCACCTCCTTCAAGGCAGATGGTACTTCCCCCTCCTCCAGCAGTAGCGTAGTGGCAGATTCAGAAGTGCAGGGTCCCTTCATGATAGTCACAGCTACACCCCCCTCCCCTCCTCCTCCTTTTTTCCCTGCTGGGTTGAGAATGAGATTCTTGTTAATGCCTTCACCCACCGCAACAGATGTTCCTAGGAACCAATGAGCATGAAAGAGGAGTGTGTTAGCTACTGAGAAAAGTCTTCTCAGTGGCTGACTCACCTCCTTTCACATTGATTGGCTCCAAAGAGGAGGAAAGGACAAGGAAGCCTGTTAGAAGACTCTTCTCAGTAGCTAACACCCCCCCTTTCATGCTGATTGGCTCCTAGGATGCTGGAGACATAGACACCCTGCTGGGACCATGCTCCTAAAAAGGTAAGGGGTCTAAGACCCCCTGAGACCCTGGATGACTACACCTCTTTCCTCCAGTGAAGCATTAATCATTCCCTGGACTCACACAGTCAACCCCCTATTGCAAGTTCGAAGAAGCTAAGATGGGCAAAGGTCAAGGAGCCAGGTGGCTGGCTGCACTTCTTCAAGCAGCTTGTCCACATTCTCAGGCTGCAATAATTGAACCTGATCCAGCACAGATGGAACATACAGTGCTCTGGATACCTCCACTGGACGTGTTCTAGCTGTGGCATCCAACTCTGTCCAAATCTGACCAATTTTGTCCCTAAAGTGCCTTGCAAAGTTGTTATACCAGGCCTCTGAGGGTGTCAGAGCAAAGGTCTCTTGGCCACATGACAAAAGCCCATTCACTACTTGGACAAGCTCTGCCCAACAGCTACTTGTGGACACAAATATGTCCTAATAGTATGGCTGCTCCTATTTTTCAAGCAGGGCTCCCAATCTTATATTAGCTGCATGCTAGGCAGAAAATCAACTGAAGCAGCTTTTTCCCCACTTGAAGTTGCAGGGATAGAGAGATTACTCCATCTGTTGAATTTCTGCCTTAAGCTTGTGTGGGAGGCACAAAAGCCATGCTGGGGGAAAGGGGAGTGGCAACCTGACTATATCATCTCCTAGATCAGCCAATAATATATCCTCTAATTCTACCTGTAGCTAACATAGCAAGTAGAAACTCGCTCGCTCGCTCGCTCTCTGTTCCCCGCCCCAACTTTCTTTGAATGATTTCTGGTTCACGCATGCAACTCCATCACCCCTTAATGGCTTGCATTTGTATGCTTGCATTTGTATTTAAATGAGTAAGGGCAGGTCTAATATATCAGCTTTCACATCAGCCAATGTCATTTTAAAGAGAATGCTTTTCAAGAGTCCTAGCTCACATATTGTTGTATATCACTTGATTTCTCTGTCCTTGGGGCTGCTTCCCATGTATGTACCCATCACTTGAGGACTGCAACATCAGATGATTACTTGCATGTGTGAAAAGGGCCAACACAGATACGATTTTAATTTTTTAAAAAATCCTGACAACACCTCAGCCACAGCAGTGTTCAGCAGAGCTGATTTGTCACACGTTAAACTGCAAATCATCAGGGGCATAATGAAATGCAGAGAACATGTGATGCGCATGTATGGGTGAACTTTGCACCCAGTTTCATTGGCAGAGGAATGATGCGTCAGTTGTAAAGCAATACATACGAAATAATGCGAGATGATATAAATGGGCTAGATATTGCCAGAGATTATGTGCTTCCATTGAATCCAATGATTGTATTACTAGGATAGCGGAAGACCCATGAAAAAGCCTGACAGGCAATTTGCGATTGACTTGCTAAGTCACAAATAGCATTTTGATAGCAAAACTCTGGAAGCAAGTTTAGTGACCGTCTGAGGAACTTTGGAAACACACAACCTGGAACTCCATGCTAATGAATTAACTTTAAATATCTGTGGGATGGGAAAACTAATTTAAGTGACAGGCTTTGAAGGCAATTGAGCCTATTTATTCATTACTGGAAGAGGACAATGCCAACCAGAACACTGACAAGAACTTAATATTGGCTTTGATCTAATTGCATTTCCTGGAACTCAGTAATGTCATTTGAAACTCAAGAACCTTTATGTATTCTATGAGATATTTTCTTTTTTAGCTTAAAATTTATAATAATGTAGGTGTGGGGTTTTTTCCTTTTAAAATCAAATATGAACCACCCTTCACCAACGTGGTACCCTCCAGATGTTTTGCACTACAACTCCAGTCAGCCTAAGTCAGCAGAGCCTGTGGTCAGCAGGCAACTTCTGTTCTAGCCTTTAAATGTCTGCTGAAAACTTTTCTATGCCACCAAGTTTATGCAGGCAATTAAGAAAATACTTTTCTGTAACAGCTAATTATCTCTTATTTAGTTTTTTACATGGGTTTTTATTAGATATATGTATGGTTGTTGAAATGTTTTTATTAGATATATGTATGGTTGTTGTATGGTTTGTTAATGTATGGTTGTTGTATGGTTTGGTTTTTTTATGAATAGTGGTATACAAATAAATTTATAAATAAATGAAACTATGCAAGTTATAGTCCACATCCAAAGGGTGGGGAGGGCTGATAGGAATCTGGCATGCAAGCAGTGGCTTGAGAATGTAATGTTGCAAAACTGAGACCTGATTACTGTGGGTGAGGTTATCTCTGTGGCTTTGCTTGAAAGCAAAGCCTGATCACAGTCTGGGATTATTAGACAAAAGAATGCTAATATTTCTTAATGGCTGAGGATGGCCAGGGGAGGGGAGAGAGAGAACTGGAACATTTGGAATGGAAAAGCCATCAGAGCTTGAAGAAGGTGTACCTGATGCTCTTCAGGTAAGTGTGAGGGCTAAATGAACAAAAGAAGCAGATAAAAGACAACAAAAGAGCTGTAAGCTTGAATAATGGGGCGCAGTGTGCCTCCCTCTAGGGATCGGACACAAGATTGCTGATCTGCCACCTGCTAAAAGTACGTATGCTGCTGGCCTTCATTTGAGTTCTACATGTACATTTGTAAAGAAAAGAAAATTTGCAAAAACAGCATAAATCTTCAGTGCTCTCTCCTCCAAAACAAGCCAACCCTCAAAACTTCTCACTACTCAGAGAAGTGGGGTGCATGTACACAGGGCTGGTGCCAAAGGGCAGCCAGGTGGGGCCCAGGTGGGGAGCTAGCACGCTTGCTCACTTGCTCACTCGCTGGCCCGCCTGTGCCCACTCGGTCACCCTCCCCCCACCCACTCACTCGCTTGGTCTCCCCCTGCCCACTCGCTCGCCCGTCCTCACTCGCCCACTCTTTCACTCGCCCACCATCCCGCCCCCTGGGCCGCTTGCTTGCTCACCCGCCATCCCGCCCCCCCGCTCGGTAGCTAGGTAGGTAGGTGGGACATGCGTGTGTGCATGTGCCAGGGCCCAAGGCAGGCTGGTGCCCAAAGGCCCCAGCATGCCTGGTGCCAGCCCTGCATGTACAAGTAGTCCTCTAGAAAGAAAAACCATGTGGATAAAGTGCAAAAAAAATCACATGGTATTACCAGGGTTTGTTGGATTTGTCCATTTCTGTTTCTCTCAGTGTCTCATTTTTCCAGTCTTAAATTAAGTTCTTCACATTTCTGCATCAGTTAGTGATTTTTTTTTAAAGTCCTTACAAAATTTCATCAGCATCTTAGTCCCCGTTTTTCCTAACATATATATTTGGCAAGCAGTTTTCCCTAACATAATGTATTTGTGTATGCTATTTTCACTAACGCATGCATTTGTATGCACAGGCTTTCCCCTAATATTCACATTTTTGTACATATTCCTTGGTTGGAGAACTGCATTGCAAAATTTGGAGGAGTGCAAAATTTGAAGGATACCTGCCTTGATGTTCCCATATTGTTCCAAAAGGTGCAAATTAATTAGTTTTGTGTTCCAATGCGAACCAAACCAAATATTTTCTCCATTCCTACATGGTATGCATGCATGTATGAACCAACCTTCAGGAGATATGAGATGAAGGAATGACTTGAAGGGAAACTCCTGATGTCACATACATGCCACAATAGAAGTGAGTTGTTCCAACTGCAGTCTAAAAGAAAATTCAACTGAACAATTTTCCCCGTCTTGTGTTTTTCTCCCTGTCCTTCCCTATTCTAATTCCACATACAAACACACACACACGCACACTTACACTGTTACAATACTACAAGGCCTCCTTGATGCTACAGTCACTTCTCTTAGCTCTGACCACCTGCTAAGCTAGAAGCTTAGTTGCCAAACTCTACTCGGTTGCAAATAGCAGTATACAGTAAGAATCAATGTGCAATCACTGAAAAGCAATAAACTTGTGAAATAGCTTCACATCATTCTTAGATTGTCCCCTGGTATAAATACCAAAAGGGGGGGTGGTATGTTATTTATGTCACCATGAAAGAAGGGTCCTTATCCTGCTGTCCTTCTTACATGAATAAATTCCATTCCCTTAAATAGGAGCACTGTCTGAGGTTCGATGCGTGTGCATTTCAAATATATCCAGAACCAAAGAATGATGACAGAAAGGAGCCAATAATCTAAACCATAATGCAAATCAGGTGCAAGGTTTCTCTTTAGCTCCTTACATAGCTTGAAAGACAGAGCCATTTTAAACAGTTGTATTAATATAACTCAGAAAAGTAGGTTCTACATCTAGATCTAGATCTAGATCTAGATCTAGATTTAGATTTAGATTTAGATTTAGATCTAGATTTAGATTTAGATCTAGATCTAGATCAGGGATGGGGGAGAAATTTGATTTGGTTTGCATTAAAAGGTGAAGTTATCAAATGTGAGCTTTCTGGAAAAATACAAGAACCGAAACACAGCCATTTCAAAATTCACACTTATCCAAATTTTGCAATGCAGTTCTCCAACCAACCAAAGTTTACAAAAATTCATATATTAGAGAAAATGTGCATAAAAATGAATATATTGATGAAAATAACATACAAAAATGCATCAGGGGAAAGCGCTTATAAAAATGTATATATTAGTCAAAAACACATACAAAAATGTGTTTATTAGGAGAAATTTGCAGTAAAATGCTGAAGAATTTTCATGATAATTTTGTTTAAATCGCAAATTGCTGCAGAAATGTGGACAACTGAATGTGAGATTGCAAAAATGAGAAGGACAGATCCTTCCCTCCCTAACCTATGTCTATATCGATCTCCATATTTTATATATTATATCCATATTAGCAGAGCTTGGAAAAGTTACTTTTTTGAACTACAACTCCCATCAGCCCCAGCCAGCATGGCCACTGGATTGGGCTGATGGGAGTTGTAGTTCAAAAAAGTAACTTTTCCAAGCTCTGCATATTAGGTCATTCCTTGTCACAACTTCCTGGTTCAGATGTCATGGCCAAATCATGGTTTGGTTGTAATAAATAGACCCTGAAACATGCACTCCCTCTCCTCCTCTCCCATTTTTTATATGATCAGATTCCCTCCTTTACTGGAGGGAACAAAGCCACAGTCAACTTGCAAACCAAAATAGTGCAATGCTGTTTGCAATGGGCATCTAATTCTGATTCAGAAGCAACCTATGCTTTACAGTAAGTATGGGTTAGGGTAGCCAATTATGCATCGCCAAAAGAGACAGAGACAGACAGACAGAAGCTACAGATCTGCACAAAATGTGCACATACCAATTTATTATGTAAAGGTGCACATGCAGAAATAATTCCTGTAACTTAAGGAACAATAGAACGCATCTCGCCTTAGCGCCAAACGCTGTAACCAGGTGTCCCATGTGCCTGCTCAGCCTACTGTCCAGATGGTAACTGCTGGTGGGTTGCCTTCTTATGATTCCATATCTTTAAACTGGACAGCTCTTCCAATAGAGGATTGGCCTCTGTATAGTAGGGTACCTGGCAACTCGACCATAGGCATCATGGCAAACTATAGCTACTTGCAAACTGGAAAGGTAGGGACAGAATTGGGACGTGAAAAGAGAGAAGAAAGGGGAAGAATGCAAGTCCAAGGTCTGTTCATAATAGGCTGCTTTGTGTATCCACATCCATCATTTGTTGTTCTGCAACATCTATCAAGTGATGAATTGCAAGGGTAGGGGGCTTCAGACAACAACCTCAGAGGTTGAAAGAATTTGGGAGGAGGTCACAAGGCCCTGTGGGCAAATGCCCCTGTTTGATGTATGCAGTGGCCATGCTCTACCCCCTCTTACTGTGTGTGCCTTCATCCAGCATGTGAAGGGCTCCACAGATACATTGATGAGTGTGTGAGGAGGGACCTTGGGCCAAGCAGAGTCCCAGCTCACATGAAGGAGCAGTACATGCATAGGGCCCTTTGCACTGTCAAATAGCACAGAGAAAAGGGGGCGGCACTACTCACATTGGTTGTGGATCTAGCCTGCATTCTTTCCACTCATGGGAGGGAATCATCAGACTTTCCTTTGTATAAATGGACCATTACAACTTTAACATCACCAAGTTCACATCCCCTTAAACTAGGGATGGAAATATCTGTCAATTTTGGTTCTCTCAGTTTCTCATTTTTGTAATCTTAAATTCAGTTCTCCACATTTCTGCAGCAATCTGCAATTTGTTTTTTTAAAAAAACACCTCAAGAAAATTATCTATTTCTCCTAATAAACACATTTTATGCAGTTTTGACTAATGTACACATTTTTGCACGCCATTTCTCATCTAATTCATTTTGTATGTTATTTTCACTCATATATTCATTTTTATGCACACTTTCCCCTAACATATGCATCTTTGTAAATGTCGTTTGGTTGGCAAACTGCATCGCAAAATTCAAATAAGTGCAGATTTTGAAGGATAGCTGTGTTTTGGTTCTCATGTTGTTTCACAAAATTGCAAATTTGAAAGATTCAGCTTGAAACATGAACTGAATCAAAATTCTTGCCCATCCCTACCTAAAACCAATGCTTGTCTGTTCATCACAGATTCAGCTACTTGTCAGCATACAGAATAGTCTACACTCTGAGAAATCAAATGATGGTCACGCATATTTCAGTCCGAAATTCAAGCTCCAACTCAGGAGCAGGTGAAATTAACAGCATGAGACACACACCTTAAGATGTACAAAGCTATAGTCATAAGGTGAGGCAGCGAAGAGACATCAGCTGGAATTTATAATAAATATCGTTAATCATTGGCAGCAATTAATTACTTTTTTAAAAAGAATGCATAACTACATTGGCCAATTCACAAAGTGTTTTTTAAAAAGTCACAGTTAACCAGCTAGCCAATTATTTCTAATCTAACCTACTTGCTGAGGTCATTTTAACCATGTTAGATTTGCTCTTTTTTAGCACATCACTAAATTGTTTGGTTTTGATGTTTGCTGCCCTGAGCTCCCTTGGGAGGAAGGGCGGGATATAAATTCAATAACTAAATAAATAAACCTTTCCCTCCCACCCCTCCCCAACAGTGCCACTGTAATGATTATTATTCATTTGCATTTTGCTTATGCTGTTCTGGCAAAAAAGGAAGGTTAAATAGAGCACAAATACGATATAACAGAAAAATTGCTAAACAATAAGATGGATCCCTGAGAAAATTTGGTATAGATTTCCTGTAGTTTTCCTGAACTATTTTCCACTCTTCTCACATGGGATGCTGCAAAATGGCAATGAAAAGTGAATTTCCTGCTGTTGCAGCTACTTTGGATGCTCATGCTTCTGCTGCTGTGGTGCCAGGTTGGATCAATTTCAAGAAAATAGCCTTTATCTACACTTCTGCACAAGGGGGAAAAAACACATTTCTATTTAGAGGCTGTACGTGCGTGTGTGTGTGTATGTATCTGGATGGTTGGTATACAGTCTAATCGAAAGCTTCAGAACCTTCCACACTGCAGAGATGCAAATGCTATGAGACACAACATATTTCTGGAGATATGCCACTTTCCATCTCATTCATGATTGTGGACATAGGTCTAGCTCTCACTTGCATGCCAATTTGACGACTGCAGCATCAAATGGTGACTTGTAGGTGTGGACAAAGCTATCTCAGATACATAACACCATAGATCAAGGGAGGGAAGACTTGGGCCAGAGGGGAGGTAAAATTTGGCTCTCAAGGCCTCTCAATGTGGCCCCAAGACTCTTCCCAGATCACACCCCTCACAAGCCCCCTCAAGTACTTTTGTCTGGCTGCAATGTGTCATTGAACAGTGATGTCTCTCTCTTGCCGAGATGAAGGCTAGAGGGAAATGTTTGTGCGAGTACATGAAGAAACTTTTTGTGTGTGTAGCCTACTGTATAAACTTAGGATCACATCTGTTGAGTCACCTACTTTTGCCTCTGGTCCCACCCACCACCAGCAGGCAGCCCCTAGTAGGTTGCCAATGAGGGAATGTGGCCCTTCAGCTGAAAATGTCCTCCCATTCTTGTCCCAGACCAAACTTTCATATTGTCTCACACACATCGATTGTCAGGAATCAAATCACATATTCAGCTGGCACAGCTAGGGGAAAGCCTGTAGTGTCACGGATAAAGCACATACTTTTCATGCAGCAGGTCCCAGCTTCAACCCCTGGCTTCTCCAGTTAAAAGGAGATGATGCTCAGGCAGTAATTTGGATGAATGTGGCTAAATCGACCACTGTCTTTTCTGGTATAATGCAGCTTAACTGTCTAAGTAATCAGTGTGCATTAATTAGGGATGTTTCTAAAACTCTCCTCATCCAAATTTCTTCCTGAATATTTGAGTTTCAAATTACCTGGTCTTGTTTGTTTGTTTGTTTGTTTAAACATTTTGGAAGTTCCCCTTGTTAATCCAAAACTGAGGAGTGGAACCCAGGGCTGAGCAAACCCATGAAACAAGGAATAAAGGAAAGGAACCCGGCACATCTTCTAATCCAGGGGTGGAGAATTTGTGGCCTTCCAGATGTTGTTGGAGTCCCTCATCAGACCCAGCAAGAAAGTTCAATGGTTAGGGATGATGGAGTCCATATCCAGAGGGCCACCCTGCAGTAGTCAAGGGATGTTACAAAATCAGGTGTTCACAAACACAAAAGCCCCGGATTGTTCACTCAGGAGTAGGATCAGGACTGAGTGGAGCCTGCTGCGGTAAGCAGATGAATGAGGAACATGGTTCCCCCAATCTTCAATCTGCCTCTGTTGCTGCTGGCTCCTCCTTTGCCTTCTTCTGCCCCAGGGAACTGATAAAAAGAGGCACCAACCTACAGATCCCATCCCTAATGGCAACATAAATGTCACCATATGAAAAATATATAGCAGCGGCTTCCAAAACTGAATTCTGGAGAGCCCGAAGTTCCTCTGAAGCTTATCAGGAGTTCTTTAATAAGAAGATCACAAATGGTAGACTTACTTCTCTGAATGACAGCTTCCCACCAGTACTGATTCTCATCTTCCCCTCCAGTGCACAGCCGTAGGTGAGTGTTGGGGATGTTCTAGGAGAGGTGTGGGGAACTTTGGGCCCTCCAGATGCTTTTATTTATTTATTTATCATTTTATTTATATCCCACCCTTCCTCCCAGCACGAGCCCAGGGCTGAACTACAACTACCATCATCCCTTGCCATTGGCCATGCTTACTGGGGCTGATGGGAATTGTTGTTCAGCAGCATCTGAAGGGACAAAGGTTCCCCGCACCTGTTTTAGGATGCACTTTCAGTTCATGTGGGGAGGCAGTGGGGCTCAATAATCTTGGCCCATGCACCTTAGAACAGAGATGGGAAATTTCTGGCCCTCCAGATGCTGTTGTGTGATCACTCCCATCATCCCTCAGCATTGGCCATGCTGGCTGGGGCTGCTGGGAGATGGAGTCCAACAACTTCTATAGGATTGCTGGTTCCCCATCCGAACCCCTGAGAATCTCCCAGAACTTTTGCATCACACTAGGATTCTATAGCAGATGTCAGCATAGATAGCAGAACAGTCTGTTATGAAGCTTGCCTTTATAAGTTCGACCACACAACACATTCCCATCTCAGATTATGATATGCACTGTGAAGTGGCCATCCCAGGACATCGTGGAGAGACCTTTCATCACCACTTCATCTCAAAAATAGCAATGTGTTTCAGTGGCACCAGTTCCCACAAATCATTGAGTGATCAAGCGATGAGTCACAGGGTTGCTATACATACATGTGAGAATTTGCTGTTATCTGACTGCAGGTTGCCAAACATTCCTAAAGTAAAGATGAATTGCACCCTTTCTGGGTTTTTCCTCTAATGGGTCCAAGCAAATTTGTCTCCTCCATGTGCCAACAAAGTGCAACAAGGCACAGTTTCCCATCTACCTATCTCCATAAATATCCTTTCAACACACTATTCCGGAAAGCTCCAAATAGCTACAGATAGCATGATAAACACAGGAAAGTTCTCCTTGACCTTTTATTAACATTTTTTCTCTCAACCAATATGGTTTCTTTTGCTACATGCACCCTGAGGAATTATGAAAAATACTTTTTTCTGTAGTTTAGCCCATGTACGCTTAATAGGCTCACAAATATAATACCATTATAAAAAAGAAAAACTGCCAACACTGCTAAAAAATTGTCATAACACTAAATTATTATATAAATATAAAAGGAGTATGTCTGTAAAATATTCACTCAATGAGGATCCCAAGGTGATGATTTTGCTATGTTGTTTTTATTCCTGGGAGATCCATAACACATTTGGATATGCCACATGTCACCGCATGAATCAGGCAACTAATGCATGCGCTTTTCAGAAGCAGAGATGTCTTCCCAACAGAATGTGCTACATATATTTGTATGGCTGAGATTCTCTTGCTTTGTCTGATAGGCATAATTTAGTGTCTTGCTCATAATGCTGCATCTTAAGGGAAAATATGCACTGTCCTATGTAGTTATTTACAGTATAATACTAAATCTATGCAAATCTATTTCTCTGAGCTTGGTATTATATAACAAAGGTCAACAATGCCTGAAACATTTGGAAACATATTCCCAGTATACCTTGTCGACAGTGCTAATGTCCCATATGCACATAGATCTTAATATATTTCTAGAGCTGGGTTTCCTCTCTCTACTGTTTTACTGTAGCTTTTCATGGGCTGTTGATTAAAGAGTGGCATGGGGTCACCTAAAGCTGCCCATCAAATGCAGGACTTTAAAAAAAATGTAATGGAGTGATCCAGTAAGCTTAAGCCCTTTTAAGGCCTAGCGATTTCAATAGAGAGGTTAAGCACATGGAGGGTCAGCACAACCATCAATACAAACTAGACAGCTACCTGGGGTGCTAAAATTCCAGAGGCATCTGAATCAGCTATGTTAATATCTTGGAAGGACAGAGAGCTGCTGCAGCCCAGGAACTCATGCTAAGTAGTATCCAAACTTCCAAATGATAAGACTGAGAACCTTCTGATGTCCATTGGCTACCATGGAGAAAGTGGCTAGAGAAAAGCCCTTCTCCCCTCTCATAACACTAGAAGTTGAAGACACTGAATGAAGCCGGATGTTGAAGTACTCCTCCACACAGCACATAGCACAGGGGACAGTGATGGCCACCAACTTGGATGGCTTTACAAGAGGATTAGACCAATTCATGGAGAAGAAGGCTATCAATGGCAACTAGCCATGATGGCTATGTTTTGCCTCCATTGTCGGAGGCAATATCCTTCTGAATACCAGTTGCTAGAAACCTGTGAACTAAATTAAAAAGGCCCAAATGTTGTCACCATTCCTCATAAGGGAGTTTCTCCAGCACCTTGACCATTTTGGTTGTCCTTTTATGCACTTTTTCCAAGCTCAATGTGCTATTTTGAGGTGTGATGACTAGAAGGGCACCTCTACCAGTATATCTCTAGATTTGTCCATCTAGCCCAGTATTGTTCAATCCCCAGATGATCATATCATCTGATCCTTTTAAGTAGAGATGTCCAAAATTGAACCTAGGACCTTCTGCATGCAAAGCATCTGCTCTTCCACTGAGCTATAGTCTGCCCTCTGCTGCACATTGAACATTCCACAGTGTTCATTTGAGGAATGAGTGTTGCTTTTAAACTTGCTTCCAAATAACATGCAGACCATGTGCTCAGTGACCAATAGGTTAACCCATGGGTTCTCATTAGCCTTGTTTCCCCAGTCCAAAAATAATGGGGAATTTGTCCATTACCTTTAGAGGGCTATGTTACACATCCAATAAATAATTCTTGTGCCAACAGAGCACATGTAAGAAAAAATAATAAATAAGTTTGCATTCCTGTTTCATTTGGATGAGGGAGAAATCCAGTTCAGCTTGCATTTAAAGGAGAATCTACCAAATCTTCACTTTCTCAAACAATATGAAAAGGGAAACACAGCCATCCTTTGAAAGTCACACTTCTCTAAATTTTGTGATGCAGTTCTCCAACCAACCAATGTTTATAAAAATGCATATGTTTAGGGGCAAGCGTGCACGAAAATGAATATATTAGAGAAAATACCATGCACATTGCATTACATTAGGAGAAATTGCTTGGACAAATGTGCACTTCAGTCAAAACTGCATATAAAATGTGTTTATGGGAAGAAATTCGCATGAAAATACCAATGAATTTTCAAGAGGATTTTTTTTAAATCCTCATGAAAATTCTCCACCATTTTAGTGCGAATTTCTCCAAATACACACATTTTTGTAGGCAGTTTTCACAAAGGTACACATTATTGCAAGCCATTTCTCATCACATCATGCCTTTTTACATGCTATGTTCACTCATATACTCATTTTTATGCACACTTTCTATGTATGCATTTTTGTAAATATTATTGAATTGGCGAACTGCATCTCACAATTCTAATAAATGCAAATTTTGAAGGATGGCTGTGTTTCCGTTCTCATATTGGTTGGGAAATTGCGAATTTGATAAATTCTGCTTGAAATGCGAACTGAATCAAAATTCTCACCCATTCCTAGGGTGGTCCCACCCACCACCATCACGCAGCCTCTGCCATATTGCCCCTGAGAGAATGCAGCCCTCGAGAGAAATCAGGTTCCCCACCCAACCCTGAATGGTGAGCCAGAATTCAAAGAGTGGTTTGCAGGTAGTATAATTTAGGGACAAAAGGCCTAGAGCAGGGATGAGAAACCTCAAGCTTGGGGCCCAAATGTAGCCCTCTGGGCCTCTCTATCTTCCCAGGCACCCTCTTTCCAGTTCGCACCCCTCACCAGCCCTGCTTTGCACCCCTCTTGAGTTCCCCCCCTTCCATGGCTGGCATGTGTCCTTGAACTCTGGTCACACTTCTTGCTCACCTGGGTGGAGGACAGAGATGGATGTATGGATGTGTGTAGAAACTAGCCTACTGTATAAAGGTAAATTTTACATCATTGCTCCACCCACTTTGGACTGTGGATCCGCCCACTATTGGCATGTGGGCCCCAGACGATTATCCAGAAGAGAGTGCGGCCCTTGGAGTATAACTGACTTTTGGTCTGGAGCATAGTCGACTTCTGAGCCACAAAACAAGTTTCCGAAGGAGCTCCTTGATTTGGGACATCATCAGACCAAAGAAAATGACCAGGCTGGCTTTCTCATTCCTTATGTCATTAACAAACTACATTCACTCCAAAATAATCTAGTTAAGATTCAAAGTATTTCAGTAGACCTGTAACAACCAGGTTCATATTAGAACACTGCAACCTTTTCTGTATCACTCTTCTGTAATTCAGCCACCACGGTGTAAAAAAGTTGTTTAATTACCTAAATATCATTCAGTTTGGGGCACTAACATTGCCCCTATTGTAATGGTTAAACATAACAAAGACTCTACAATCCAGAGGTTATTGCATTCCCCCCAAAAGTGCTTAAATAATAGCCTAAAATCTGAAGAATTACTTTAATACTTCAATAAAAATAACCCAATTCAAAACATTTTCGTGGAAACACAGCTCTTTGCTCTAGGCTACCAAATAATGGCTGAAAGAAAGTATATAGCTTGTCACTTCTGATTAGAGAACTGTGCCTCTGTGCTTTGAATGAGAGGCATGCTTGGTAATAGGAAGTGCAGATATTAAAGTTAATAAAATAATGTGGAATACAATATATATGAAACTTGACCAAGTATTGCAAGAAACAGAACATACATTACCCTGTTCAGTCAGTTACTGTGGCCCAGCATCTAACAACTGACTTAATTTCTATTTTCTAAAGAGCGCACTACAAAAAAAAATAAACACACACACACACAATTTTGAGATTATCCAAATATTTTATCACGCTACATCGTAAAGGCAAGCCAAACGGGTTGACATAACTATAGAAAGCACACAACAAGAGCAGAACTGAAAACTGCTCAGTGCTATAGGTTCACTCAAACCCATAATCTTTGAGGTTATTATAAATAATTAGCTACAAAGCCTCTGATGCCAAAACACCACATTGTCATATTTTCTTCAGCAGAATTCTTCTCTTCAATATCCCCCCTGCTCCTTCAGTTTACAATTCCCATTCATTTTTCTTCTACCAGAGAACAGCCTTATACTGCATATTATAGATGGAGTGTCTTATCTCTGATTGGTTCTTTAATCTAACATTTTAAACAACAAGCAATAGTTTTGTTTTTCCATACATTATGCATCCCACCACCAGCTTGCATTTCCACCTTTAACAATAAGCCGCATTACCTCCAGATCTTCCCCATATGTGTACACCCACATACTGCACCAATATGGAACTATGTTGTACCTATACCATAACACTCTTTAGGGATTTTAAAAAATAATAATTCAATGAGCTAATCCTAGTAAACCCAGAATTAAAGTTCATGTTTCCATATTTCACTCTCAAAAATATTTAGAACTTTGACATATATGGCATTATGTTTTCATTAAAACAGCTGATTTCAAAATGCTGCACTGTGCAAAAACACCATAAACAGTTTATGATGAACTGCCACACTCTTAATTAAAACAATAAATCCAGCCCGCAATATTTGTGCAGCCTCTGGTTTGACCTTTGCCTCTTGCTATCCACCACCAAAGCCGCTGCCTCATTCCCTGTGCCAGATGTAGACGGTTTTAAAACATGATCTGAAAGGCACTAAAGATAAAATAAGAGAAAATGTGCCATTACTCTTTTGCAGTTATGATTAATTCAGTTCATATTTTACAATCTGGTTATGGAGTAAAAACTACGGACTTTACATCAAGTCTTTGCCTTCTGTGTACCTCCTAAGGGGGTGAAGACCAGGTATTTGAGAAGATGGGCACAAAGGTAATTCATAGCCAATGCATAGGGAAAAAAGGGGGGGTGGAAAGAGTAATGGAAATAATTAGAGAACGATAATGAACTTCTCAATGCAATTTGGTCAGCCTGAGCCTTTAGAGATGTATAGGGCAACTTAAAAGACAGTGATACTGAGACTGTCTAGTGGCAGGTTCTACAGTAAAAGGAGTTCCTATCTTTGCGGGTGCTGTGGGATCCAGCATTGGCCCTGAAGGCTTCTGTGGCATGCATTGCCTTTCACCAAGTTAAGAACATAAGAGGAGCCTGCTGGATCAGGCCAGTGGCCCATCTAGTCCAGCATCCTGTTCTCACAGTGGCCAACCAGATGTCAATGGGTAGCCAGAAAGCAGGACCTGAGAGCAACAGCACTCTCCCCTCCTGTAGTTTCCAGTAACTGTTATTCAGAAGCATACTGCCTCCAACAATGGAGGTAGAATATAGCCATCAGGGTTACTAGCCATTGATAGCCTTATTCTCCATGAATTTGTCTAATCCTCTTTTAAAGCCACCCAAGATTAGGCTGGTATGCTAGATAGAATCCCTCCCAACAGCTATGGCCATTTTTCTCCATTCACTGATAATCTCTTGGTTAGGTGCTGAAATTGACTGAACTTTGAGGCTGCCTTTGAAGCCTTCTTGGAAATTTTAGTTAGTACAGAATACAGTCACTAGTTTGCTGACTGGGAGTGATACTGAATGTATCTTGCTAGGTATACACTGACTGTCTGGGACCTGGGTCACCTTCTACATCATAAGCCTGCCTGAATGTGGTGCTCACCATCTGAAGTTATCCTCTGGGCCCTCCTACTATGTAAAGTTAGGCGGACGGTAAGGATGGAAGAGAGATTTGATTCAGTTTGCATTTAAAGGTGAATCCATCAAATGTGCACTTTCCAAAAACAATAGGAGAACTGAAACACAGCCATCTTTCAAAATTTGAACTTATCCGAATTTTGCTATGCAATTTTCCAACCAAAACAATGTTTACAAAAAAGCACATATTACGGGAAAGTGTGCATAAAGATGAGAATGATGTATCAGTGGAGATGATGTATCAGTGAAAATAACATATAAAAATGCATTATATTAGGAGAAATTGCTTGCAAAAATGTGTCAAAAAGTTGCATACAAAAACATGTTCATTAGGAGAAATTTGCACTAAAATGCTGAAGAATTTTCATGAGGATTTTTATAAAAAAAAATTCTGCAGAAATGTGGAGAATTGAATTTAAGACTGGAAAAATGAGAATCTGAGAGAACTGACCTTCCATCCTAGTGGGTGGTATCCATAGAGAAGGCCTTTGAGTCACAACAGATGGAATATGAACTTGCTGACTGAACACATTTTATCTCACCTGGCAGTGGTGGCTCCACGTCAGTGGGGCAGTGGAATCCACTCCGGATTTTAATCTGAATTTTAAAGGTGCTCCCCAAGGTGTTGAACCTATTGTGGGAATAGATTTCAGCACCTTGGACAGTTCCTTGAAAGTTCAGACTAAAACCCAGACCAGATTCTACTGCCCCACTGAAGTGGAGGCACCAGTTGCCACTTTCCCACTTCCTGGGTTTTTCTGCTGAATTCTCCATGCTGTTGTTCTGCTTTGCGTTTATTTTAATTGCTTGTTTCATAGTGATTTATTTTTATTTGTATATTCTTCTATGCAGCCCTGATTATTTTACTTGACCTAAAAGTCGTTTAAATAAATAAATAAATAAATGCATCTGCTCTGTTGATGGAGAGAGAGAAAAACAAAAGGCACTTAAAGGACTGATACATTTCGTAGTTGCAAGGAATCGATCTTTTAATGTGGCAGCCCACGATGCTCTGCAGCTCCCCGCCTATTCATACCAGGTAGATGACTTCATTGTACTGTTCTTCATGTCTCCTTTTTGAAATACGTTTTCGGCAGACTTGCCTTGACTTGTAATTTTATTGTGTAAACTGTTTAAATTATGTGGATTTTGCCTATATTTTGATAATTTCTTGTGTCTACTTGTTTTTAAAGTTTGTTAGCTTTATCAGTATTTTTTGATAAATATTTTATTTGATGTAACCTGTTCAGAGGTGTGTCCGATGTACTGGTCGCTTGATACCCAAAGGACTCCAAGCAACTTAGCACAACATTAAAACAAAAACAAATATATCATACTATAAAAAATAAAACTGTAAAACAACAACACCCCCATGCAGCAACAGGAAGCTTCGGCTGCATACTAATAACAGACAACATCATCTCATCCCAGTCTATCAAATGCCCAAGGGAAAAGGTATGGCTTTACCTGGTGCTGAAAATATGTCCATGAAGATGCCAGCTAGATCACGATGGGGAGCATATTCCACAGATGGGGAGCCATATCTTAGAGCAGCCTTTCCCAACCTTTGGGTCCCCAGATGTTGCTGAACTACACCTCCCATGAGCCCCAGCCAACATGTCCAATGGTCAGGAATGATTGGAATTGTAGTCCAGAAACATCTAGAGACCCAAAAGTTGGAAAAGGCTGTCTTAGAGGAAAGCTTTGTTAATGTCATTGTCTGTTTTTCCCTACCTGTAATCTCAGAAATCCTCAGAACCCCAGTTGCTGTCCTCTTTGCAGAGAACTTCATGGTGGCTTACTCTAAGAGTTTGGTTATCCCTTTTCATCACTGGGCACCTGTTTGTTATTATTTAGCATTTCTGCCACTTGCAACTTTCCATACCCTTGTCGCTACACTGCGTCAAGAATTCCATGCAGGAATCCAAATTAAAGCATACCTGACAGGTGGCTGTCCAGCTGCCTCTTGAATGCCTCCAGTGTCAGAGAGCCCACAACCCCCATAGATAATTGGTTCCATTGTTGTACCACTCTAACAGTTAGGATTTTTTTTGCTGCTGTTCAGTTGAAATCTGGCTTCCTGCAACTTGAGCCCATTATTCCATGTCCTGCACTCCAGGACGATTGAGAAGAGATCCTGGCCCTCCTCTGTGTGGCAACCTTTCAAGGACTTCAAGAGTGCTATCGTATCTCTCCTCAGTCTTCTCTTCTCAAGGCTAAACATGCCCAGTTCTTTCAGTCTCTCCTCATAGGGCTTTGTTTCCAGTTCCCTGATCATCCTTGTTGCCCTCCTCTGAACCTGTTCTAGTTTGTCTTCAATGTGTGGCATCCAGTTCCTGTCAGTTCTTTCTCCTCTCTCCCTTACTGGCCCACCACTGGAGTTAGCAGCTCCAGACCACATTTTGCTCCATATTGTTCCCTTTTCCCACCTCCCATATTCCCTCTGTGGTCCATCTCTTTCTCCTCTGCCTCCTCCTTCATCTCTCCTTGTGTCTCACCCCTTGTTCGTATTTTCTTCTTGTCTTCTCTGTGTTTCTTCTCTTTCGCTTCTGTTCCCCTCCTCTTTCTACTTCCTACTGGGACTGAGAGCAAACATTCCCAGATGCTGTCTTTTAATATGCTCTGGAACACTTTCTGTGTCCTCCTGGCATCCAGTGTCCCTGCCCAACCTCACTTCCAGATCCATCACCCCCACTCTGCATCAGGCTGGTTGAGTAGCCAGATGGAGAGTGCCCACACCCATCAAGTTCCCCTCACAGTTTTCAGAGACAGCTCAGATATCTTCTGAAATATCGGACGTTCCTGGGGAAATCTTGTCCATTTAATCAGAATGTGGTTTCTTCTTCTTCTTCTTCTTCTTCTTCTTCTTCTTCTTCTTGGACAAAATTCTGTAATTTTTTAAAGAGAGAACTGATGAGGGATAGGTGAATTTATTTATATTGTTATGAGCATGGGGGTTGGGATGGATGATTCCTGTGGGTCACCTTTCCAGCCTCTGATTTGGAATCCTGTGCCTTGGAATGAGGAACTCTCTGCTGGTCAAATGAGTCTTTTGTTAACCAAATAGATTGGCCAGGTACGATAATGGCCGATCAGTTGCCTAGCAATGGTGAATGGGCCAGGGAGATCCTTTTGTCATTGAAACTCTTCAGGAGAGGATCCCCCCCTTCCTGGAGCCCAGCAAAGGCTGGTAGTTTGAGTTGTCTAGAGATTTGCTGGAAAACTGAAGGCAGGCAGAGAGAGACTGGCTATCTGCACCATGGAATTTGGGGTGCCTCCTGCAACCCAGATGGAAAAGCTGGATATTGGCCTGCTGATGCATTGAACCCCTCCATCCTTGAGGTCAGGTTGGAATATGTGTAAATAAATAAACCATATTTCATAAAGACACCGCAGTTTCCGCTGACCTTCTTCCCAAAGGAAACCAAACCCTGGAGGAGCACAGGGACCCCTGAAATCTCACCGCTCGGAGATTGGGGGAGGCACGCAACAATATCTTTATTTACTGACTTACCATCTACACCTAAATGAACCTGTATGAAACAGTCATTGGAGGCCCTTCCCTGGGTACTCTTGCCTGCACAGATTAGGCAAAGGAACGTAGAAAGCTGCCTTATACCAAGTCAGACCATTGGTCCATCCAGCTCAGTATTGTCCACACTGAGTGGCATCACCTCTCCAGGGTTTCAAACAGGGGACATTCCCCTGGATGTGGGACCTCCAACATGCAAAGCAGTTGCTCCACCTCTGAGCTACGGCCCTTCCCCAGAGAGGATATTTTTCGGTGGCCACATACCAATTGTGGAACTCCCTCTCAGGACAGATCTGCCTGGCACTTTCATTATTATCCTTTGGGTGCCAGGCAAATTATGTTGTGTTTACGCAGGATCTTGTGTTTGCTGTTTATTTTTTATTTATTCTTTTGTCTCTGGTTGGTCTGTCAGCTGTCAAGTTCTCAAATGTCTGTTTTTGTTGCTGTTTATGTAGCCTGGCATGCTCTTCAATTCCATCTGCTGTTTTATATTTTTATTATTATTGAAGTTTGGGGAGGGCGGGTCGAAGCCGCTTGGAATGATAACTATGTCAGAAAAATGGCACACATTTTTTTCAGCTAAAACAGCTCTCAAAGGAACGTACGAAGGAGCCACTATACAATTACTACACTGATGCTCATCAGTCCCGACTTCAAATAGGGTTACTACTTTCCCAGAAATTCCTTGTGGAATAGCTGACTGTTATAAGTCACTGGGGAAACTTCCGCCTCCTAGCTCCTCTGGAAGATGGAGAGGGACTACACATCAGTAAGCAAGCACAGAAATGTTTTGCCTGCAAACAGCCCCTGTTTCAATAGCCCGACAGGTAGGACTGGGAAAGACCACTATCTGTAACCCTGGAGATACACTGTCAGTCCGTGCAGACAATACTGAGCTTGAGATGGACCAAGGGTTTGACTCAGTATGAAGCAGCTTCCCAGATGTCAGATGGCAAAACTCAGTGGTCTAATCAGCAGTCCCATTCAGATGATATTGTACCAGATGCATGCTTTTGTCAGTCCAACAAGCTTGCTTAAAGGGCTTTGGAGAAGGCTCAGTATTGCTTCATGTTTTCCACCAGAGCTCCACATCATGGAAGGGACAGAATGAGAAAAAAAACCCTACAAAGAATGCATTGTTGACATCGCTGACATTTCCACATGCCTGCATCCCTAGATCTAAAGTCATGCCAAGCATGGGACCATGGCAACTGACCCAACCACAATGGCAATGAGCCTTAGCTGCGGCCAAGGGAGACGCCCATACCTTTTCGTGGTCATAAGAAACAGGCAGGGAAGGGGGGATATGAGCACCGATGTTCCAAGCAGCCTAACAAAAACCCAGAGTCAGCACAATAGTGGCGTGAAGATCCACATGCAGCTGACAGACCATCTGTTTCCCATGCCTGCTCTATATCTGCTGATTAAAAATGAACCTAAGCAAAAGGAAAAGGTTTTGTGGAGATTATACACCAGACTCCAATCAAAATGCATGCTGCTAACTTGATATTGCCCAAGGTGTCCATTTAGCATTACTATTACATTTTTACAGCTTTGTGCAAAAGTTATTAACTTCTGTTCCCAGGTTTGGTTATACATAAATGACTCTAGTTAATGCTGTCAGTTGCACCAAATACCATCGTCCCTTCCCCCTTCCACCTTTTGTGGAGTGCTGAGTGTTCTCTTTTCGCCCCGGAGGCTCCAGCTTGTCACCAGAAAACGTGAAGCAGGCCATGCCCATTTTAAATAAAGGATCTGGACTTCTGAAATCCAAGCAGAGGTCAAGGCTTGTGCCCTATCTCCCTCTATGGAAGGTGGCCACAGGTGGAAGAGTCTGATGGTCAAGTGAGGAGCAGCTCAAAGCAGTAACTCACATACAGGTGTACTTAAGCATCAGAACTATCACTAGAAGCTAAAATGATGAAATTGAGGTTATCATACTTTGGACATATAATGAGAAGACATGATTCACTAGAAAAGACAATAATGCTGGGAAAACAGAAGGGAGTAGAAAAAGAGGAAGAGCAAACAAGAGATGGATTGATTCCATCAAGGAAGCCACAGACCTGAACTTACAAGATTTGAACAGGATGGGTCATGACAGATGCTATTGGAGGTCACTGATTCATAGGGTCGCCATAAGTCGTAATCGACTTGAACGCACATAACAACAACAAATACTTTTCTATGAACACTTTACCCTAGTATATGCGTTGTTGTACACATGACTTGGCTGGAGAACTGCATGACAAAATTTGGAAGTGTGCAAATTTCAAAGGATGGCTGTGTTTCTGATTGTTTCAGAAAGCATGGATTTGGTAAATTTGCCTTTAAACGCAAACTGAATCTAATTTCTCCCCCATCCCTAGTCAAGAGTAGTAAGAGCTGGAATCCAGAAGGCAGTATTCAATCCTAGTGCTACTCAGAGTTAACCCATTAGCATTAATATGTATGACTAACTTAGGTTCATTAATTTTAATGGGTCTACTTTAAGTAGGACTCAGTTGAATCCAACCCCTGGAGCTGACATTTGGATGCACACAGCAAAAGTTAGAATATTTACATCATTTTGGAACAGGGCTTTTAACTCTGTATAACATTAGTAATGATATAAAGATAAAGATCAAGTTGTTATTGTTATTGTTGTTATTATTAAACAAGACTTATATACCAGTTATTGAGCAAAAACCTCTAAGCAGTTCACATAACACAATATCAAGTATTTATTTTAAAAATACAGATAAAAAGCATCAAATGTTAAAATACAAGTTGAGATAAAATTTATTAAAATATAAATAATTTCAGCAACTTTAAAATATTCATAATAGGTTGCATCCAGCTAAGTCCTGCTCAAAGTATACCCATTAAAATTAATGATCCTAATTTAGTCATGTCCCATTAACTTCAATGGGTCTACTCTGAGTAGGAATAGCACTGGATTAGAGATGGAAGGATCTGTCAGTTTCAATTCTCTCAGTTTCTCATTTTCTAATCTTAAATTCAGTTCGCCACAATTCTGCAGCAATTTGCAATTTAAAAAAAAAATCCTCAGCATTTCAGTGTGAATTTCTCCTATTAAGCACATTTTTGCAGGCAGTGTTAACTAATATAATGCATTTTTAATGTTATTGTCACTAATACATTGATTTTTCTGCACACTTTCCCCTATGTGCATTTTTGTAACCATTGATTGGAGACTTGTATTGCAAAATTCAAATAAGTGTGCATTTCAAAGGATAGTTTTGTTTTGATTCTCATTATTTTGGAAAGCATGAATTTGATAGATTCAGCTTTAAAGGCGAACTGAATCCCAATTTCTCCACCATCCCTACAATGGATACCATCCCATAAAAGTACGTGTTAAAATTACATATAGGTTTGCTTAGGCAAAAACAAGTTTTTAAGCCAATAATAATAATAATAATAATGCAAAGGCTCCTGCCTTTTATTAATGGGCAAGGAGTTCCAGAGAGTAGGAGCAATTCCTCTGGGACATATTGAGTATTATCTGCTCTGAGCGTCAGCAATTTTCCAGGGTCTCAGGGGAAAAAAATCTCATCTTTCCCATTCCCAAATGGGAATTCCCATTACAACTGGAGCAGAGCTTGGAAAAGTTACTTTTTTAAACTACAACTTCCATCAGCCCCAGCCAGCATGGCCACTGGATTGGGCTGATGGGAGTTATAGTTCAAAAAAGTAACTTTTCCAAGCTCTGAACTGGAGACGCAGAGGACTGAACCTGGGACCTTCTGCGTGCAACACAGGCAGCCTATCAACAAGCTAAGGTCCCTCCCCAACCAGATGAGCTACTTGAGCACTGCAATTCCTTCTTATCTTGACTGTACCATATGTGGTCAGGAGCCAGCAACCTTACTTCTAAAGGCAAAGGGGGGCTTGTCGCCCCCAACTGAAAGCTGATTTAGGTAATTTAGCCTGAAAAGAAAGGGCGGTGGGAACTAGATGGTTTGCAAATGTATCGCCTAGACTACAGCATCTTTCTTGACACACTACAGGGCCCACCAAAGGTGACATACAGACATTATTCCACACTTCCTTACCAGAAAGTTTTGTGAGGCAGCAACTTCCATCTGTTTTCTCTTTATTATTTAGAGCCGCCTGTCCCCTTCAAGAGCTAGCCATTCTCCTAGGACCATTAAAACACCCAGACCAAACCATCCAGAAACCAAATCATCAGCTCCAGCACTTTTTTTCACTATGGGAACAAAGCAGGCTTGCAACTTTTTTAAGGGTGAATTGGTGGAAGCAATGGACCAGTTCCCATTGACACCATGGTGTCTGCCAAGAGGGAACCAGGAACAGGAATGAGGAACAAAAGAAATCTTTCTTTAAGGCAGGAGTAGGCAGCCTGTGGCTCTTGGCATAATTTGAAATGTGTTCAGCAAGTGATCAGTTCAGATCTCTGACAAGAGCACTCTATCCCTCTTTAGGGATGGGGGTGAAACTCAGTAAATGTGAACTTACCTAACTTGCACTTTCCAAAATAATAAGCAAACCAAAATACAGCCATGCTACATAATTCTTAATTCTTCAAATTTTGCAATGCAGTTCTCCAGCCAAATAACATATACAAATATACACATATCAGTGAAAATAACTTACAAAAATGCATTGCATTAGGGTTGATTGCTTTGCAAAAATGTCTACCTTAGGCAAAATTGCATACAAAATGAATATATGCGGAGAAATTTGCACTAAAATCCTGATGAATTTTGAGATGACATTTGAGGTGAATGTGGAGAGCTGAACTTAAGACTGGAAAAATGAAAAATTGAGAGAAACCAAAATTGACAGAGTTGCCTCTCCCTCTCTTAACAGCCTGCTAGGTGGGGGAGGGGATGAGAGAAAGAGAGGGGTGTTAGAAAGAGAGAGGTAAGGGATGACACCACTATTTGGGGCTCGGGCCCTGCCCACTGCTACCATTTAACTCTTGACGGGTGATCCCTGAGGAGAAATGGGGGATAAATTTGGTTCAGTTCACATGTAATGTCATGAAACGATGCACTAACCAAAACAAGGCTATACTTTGAAGTTCACACATCTCTGAATTTGGGGGTGCAACTCTCCACCCAACAAAAGTGTATAAAAAGGCACCTAGTGGGGGAAAGAGTGCAATAAAATGCATGTATGCTTGACAATAACATAAAAGGCATTACATTAGGGGAAAGTGCTTGCAAAAATGCATGTTTGGCAGAATTGCATACAAAAATGTCTGTAGTACTGTGCACTTAAATCATGACAAGTTTTCATGAGCGCTTTTTAAAAAATTCTCAGACTACTGTGGAAATGTGGAGAACTGAACTTAAGACTGGAAAAATAAGAAAATGAGAGTAGAATTGACAGATTTGCTCAAGGGCATGCAGCCCTCAACAGAAAAAAGGATGCCCACCCTTGCGTTAGGGAAACTTTTCATGACCCATCACCTAATGCTTGCAGCCTGATCCCATGCATATTTACTTGGAGCTGTACCTACGGAAATTCCTACTTCTAACCACAGCTCAGGAGTGCCGTCCTTCTTTGTATGTAGACTCCGGGGCTGCAAACTCAGGAAGGGGAAAGGCAGGGGGGACAACCTGGCCTGCTCACTTAGCTTTGCAAAGCAGCTTGATCTACAACACAATGGTGGCTGGTGTCTATTGAGTTGGTAGGGCAGAAGGCAGAGAGGCCCACAGTAGGTGGAGCCAGAGCCAATGACAAGCAAAGTCATTCTAATTTTGCCCCCATCCTCCTCCAGGTTCTATCGATGAGACTTAGAAGAAGGAAACAGACAAGCAGTGCCACCCTCTGGACTGGATGGAAGTAAGAAGGAAGGCTCAGTCTTGCCTTCTTACTTGCCTGCCTTCTTACCGGCTGTCAGCTTCCTCCTCCTTAGTCCGGGCCTCCTTTTTTGAAGTCAGCTGGAAAGAGGATGGGAGCAAACTAGCATGAGTTGGCTCTGCCTGTCATTGGCTCTGGCTCCACCTTGCATTGGGCTCCCTGTTTTCCACCCCACCAGTCCCCAGGGGCACCAGCCACCACTGCATGCATGCATCCATAACAGCTACACAAGATGCATGCATCCATGTAGCTGTTATGGCAAACTCTTCAAAGAGTCGGGGAGGGAGTATGATCCCGCAACTTTGCTGCACGTCCTTTTTGCCTGCATTTCTGAATGTGGGAATAGCTCTTTAGACAGAGAGGCAGCTTCTGAGAAGAAAATGGCAGCAAAGAATTTATTGTCAATCATTTTTATGTGTTTGTTTATTTCACTATGAAGCTGTTAAATTAAAGCACACACATACACACAACACACACAGAGAGAGATTCTGGTTGCACCATATTGGGGAGGAGTTTAGATGTGGGAGGGAAGGCTGAGCATAGCCTTCTCATGAACCGCTTTGAATTCCCTGATCTTGTTATGATTTTTACCCTTCCTCCCCCTCCCCCTCAAGTGCCTGGCTATGAAATGCATGAAAAGTAATTTAATTAAGTATCTATTCTGAGCTGGAAAAGACCATTTTGTTAGAACCAGCCAAGCACTAGTTTAACCCTGGTGCTCAGAATTCCCAAGCAAATCAGCACATTAAAGGCAGCTCTTCAACTTAAGAACAATTACTGTCATTTATCAGCCTGAATAGCAATAATGCCCGAATCGACAGCATTCAAGAGGCAAAAGAGCAAGCTAGGTGTAATGATATGCAAAGCCACAGCTTTCTACATTTTGAACTGTCTCCTTCCCATCAATACATCTCCTGATCCCTGCAATTTATCAATACAAATGTGGTACCCGTTGAAGGGAGGGCCGAGAAGATAAATATGAACAGGGTGGAATAAAAAGGTTCAAGAATGTTTGAGTTTCATGATGATGAAGAGCACATCACATTCTTACAGCACTTGCCATGCAGTGACCTGATCACATCAAGTTTTATTCCGTGAAAAGCAGCATGGATAAGAGATCATCTTTCTTTCAGATTGCTGTAAGCAGCTCCTTTCTTTTGTCTTGCATTCTTTCTCTTCTCTCCGTCATCCCCCCACCCTCACCCCATCTCCACCACCCTCACTTCCCCATTTCTGTTTCAATCATACAGAAGAGTAGCTGCATAGAGGTAGTTGCTTAGATCAAAGTATAATTATTACATCAGTACTTCTATTGCTCGAGGATTTGCACTCTAGAGAAAGCCATCGTCATCACATGAATCTGGGTGACTTAAATGACTATAAAGCCTTGGTCCGAGACCAGGTCAAAATATAAGCAGTGAATTGGAGGAGGAGGAGGAGGAAATGTAATTATCCCATGGTGGACCTTACAAAAAGGCTTGTCATCTTTCATCCCCATTTCCTGTTCCGTTCCTTATCTCAAAACACCTATTAAGCTGGTTTGATAAGCAGCTATCCACTGTCAGACCATTGGTCCATCTAACCAAACCTTCCTCAACTTAGTGCCCTCCAGATGACCTGGCCTACAACTCCCATCAGCCCCAGCCAGCACTTCAGTATGATGCTGGGACTGATGGGAATTGTAGTCCAGGACATCTGGAGAGCACTGTGTTGGGGAAAGCAGGTCTAGTTCCATATGGCCTTCTACTCAGAGGTGCTGGGTGAGGAGGCCTCTGGGACAGGGATTACTAATGTAGTACCCTCCATATGTTTTTGGACGACTCTCTGTCCATTGACCGTGCTAGCAGGGGCTGATGGGAGTTGGAGTCCACTAGCATCTAGGAACATGGGAAGCTGCCTTATATCAAGTCAGACCATTGGTCCATCTTGCTCAGCACGGTCTACACAGACTGGTGGTGGCTCCCCAGGATTTCAGGCAGGAGTTGTTGTTTTTTTACCTCCACCAGGAGACACCACGGTTCGAAACTGGGACCACTGGCATGCAACACAGACGCCCTACCACCAAGATAGGATTCTTCCACCTGGAGGGCATCTCCAGATGGGAATTTCTCCTGTCTGAAATCCTGGAAAACTGCTGCCAGTCAGTGCAGATGATATTACGCTAGATGGACTTGGCATAAGGCAGCTTCCTCTGTTCCTGAGATGAGGCCATTGTTTGCGTAAGAGCCAGAGGTGGTATGTCATCCTTCATTGCAAGGCTCTAGACTAAATGTTGATATGTTCAAAATCTGCTCTTAGCCAGGGGGGCCAGAGAGAGAGAAGAGGGGAGGGCCTTTCCCACTGTCATCTTATTACAGTGTACAGGCAGAAAACAGACAGTTCAATCACAAAATCATAATGCTTAAGGCAGCATGAAATCATAAAGCTAGCAACAAAGCAGGTGAAGCATGCTACACTTTTGATTCATGCGCTCCTTCACACCCTAGAACATCACTGACTCACTGATAGCCTTGAAGGGCTAGTCCCTGTCAGAGCTCTTCCTTCCGTGCGCCCCCTTGCCCACCCAGCCCCCCAGCCCCTGAGCACAGGAGGAGCAAGATGCATTATCCATTTGGATGCACTTATGTTCCGTTCTCCATTCCATAAAAAGACTCATGAATAGTTAAACTGTTTATCCAACTGTACACTCTGGTTACAAAGTACAATAAAGAGGCACGTATATATAGGATGCAGGGCGCAGAGACAACAGGATTCCAGATCTCCCTCAGAGTGTGACTCTGGCTTGCTCTTCCCATGCAGAATAATCAGGCGGTAGCAACCCGAGATGGTAGAGTGTTTTGTATCACTTCAGATGGCAGGTAGTTAATGCCATTTTTTAATGTTCCCCTGTGTTAAATAAAAAAAAGAAAACTCATTCCAAATACATATTTTTTTAAAAAACTAGCATGCCAGGGGGAGGACATGGGTATAACTTTCCTTCCTTGGTGTGCTAGTTTTCTAATTGCAAAGCTGGAGAACATGAAGATGAGAGGGAGAAAGTCATGTTGGGCTCCTGCTGGTAGGAAGGGCGGGATATAAATCAAATAATAAAATAAATAAATAATAAAATAAATGTTAAAAGTGTAGAAAATATATTTTGTGGTCTCGACAAAGTGATGATACTTGTTTCCAAAGTGATGGTACTTGTTTGATAGGCCATTTACACATGATCAGCAAACACATGGAGAGAGGTTAGGACTGCCCCCTGTGATCATTCATCCATTCAAGCCTCACCTGGTGACATCAGAAGCAAGTGCTTGGTGTGGCTCCTGTCCCCAACAGCTCTGAAATGCCCCATGGCAGAATGGCCAGATGCCTATCTCCTGGTGCCTATGACTCCAGGCACACATTCCTAATTGGCATGGCACAGGATCCCCCAACCCAAGCCACTTGCCTTGACCCAGTAACCTCATGCCTGTGATTTCTACCTCTGACCTCTCCAGCAGTTACTGCATGCTGACCCTCAATCTCCCAGACCAAGGTGCCTCATAGATCCTGGCCCTTGTGCAGTGCTTGTCCCTCCTAAATGACTAGTGAGATTTTGGGAGCATCCATTCCTAGCCTGCATGCACAGTGGCTACCTTTGCCTCAAGGCCAGTGTTATGCAGCATGGTGCACACTGTCATGAGCGTGGATGCCTTCTTGGGTAGCCTTGTCACACCCACACATACCCAAGCTGAAGATGCCAAAATCACATATTCAGCATCCCAAATGCATGCTCTCTACAGCCATGCATTGTAGCCCAACAATATCTGGTCTACCATATGTTACCCATCCTTGAGCAGTTTTGTTTTGTTTTTTTGTTTTTTGCTGGATTAAAATGCCTACATTTCTCTGGCCAGCTACCAGTGGATGGCACCGAATATAAACGTCTTAGAGTCAAAGGCTAATGCTGGCCTAAGACACTTTGGTACCTGAGGCAAAGAACAAGATGGTGCCCTCTCCCACATGTACAGAAGCTGACCAGACTGTCAGTGAAATCACATCCACACCATACATTCAAAATACATGTCTTCCGCCAAATGTCTTGGGAACTGTAGTTTACCCTCACAGAGCTCCGATGCCCAGCAGTTCCCAGTCATGAAGGAAAGCCATGTGCTTTAAATGTGCTTTAAAGGTATGGTGTGGATGTGACCTCAGCACGGCTGATAGAACAGCATCCTTCACCACACTGGAGGGCAGCAGGCTGGCTTAGAGAAAACAGGCCAGGCCATGTGGCACTCACAGATTTATCCTCCAACACCTCACTGACCACCCCCTGCCCCCAGCACCTTCAATGTGAGGCAGCCACCTCACTGCCTAACATTCCTAAATATTGGATTAGGGCCCCATGAACAGATTATGGCAGGGGTAGCCAGAGTGGTGTCTTCCAAATGTTGTTGGATGACAACGTCCATTATTCCTAACTATCAACCATGCTGGCAAAGGTTGGGAGTTGTAGTCCAACAGCATCTGGAGGAGATGGCATTGGCTACCCCCTGAGATATGTGATCCATCTGGGTGAGCTGCCTGACAAGTGGGGAAGACATTTAATTCAGTTTGCATTTAAAGCTGACTTTCAAATTCACACTTTTCTGAAATGGCATGAGAACTGAAACACAGACATCCTTCAAAATTCACACTTATCTACACTTTGTGATGCAGTTCTTCAACCAAACAATGTTTACAAAAATGCATTAGGGTGAAAATAAAATTTAAAAGATGTTATATTAGGAGAAATTGCTTGCCAAATTGTATACATTAGTCAACACTGCATGTGAAAATGTGTACAGTGGTCAAAACTGCATACAAAAATGTGTTTATTGGGCAAAATCTGCACTAAAATGCTGAGGAATTTTCATGAGGCCTTAACAGCAATAATAATCTGCAGATTGCTGCAGAAAAGTGGAGACCCGAATTTAAAACCGGAAAAATGAAAAACGAAGAGAACCGAAAATGACAGATCCTTCCATCCCCAGCTACTATCAGCTTCATTGTATGCTGAGCCAAAGGGTCCCCCACATACACACAATGAGGTGGTGGGTCTTTGCATGATTGCCCTGAAGAAAAACACAAATTCTATTAGTGAGAAAGAACAGGATTTCCCTCTCCCCTCTAAAAATTCTTTAGCTTGTCTTGCATGTAGCGATATCATGTTACATCAAATATATTTTTCTTTGGTCCGGCTATAAAACTAAGTGCACTATTTCAGCAAAGAGATGACTTGGATTTGTGTTGACTTTCAAGTCAAGCCAAACAGGCATTTCATAAAAAGAAAAGAAAAGAAAAGAAAGGGGGGGAATTAAAAAGCCATCTGCTACTCTGTTTTCAGATAACAGAGGCAGCACGATGCCCAACTGAAAGATCATACTGTTTGGTTATGTACAGCACTAATTTGTCCTGTGATATCAATGAATCAGGGGAGAGTTGCTGAAAGGAGAGAATCAAAGGGGGAATTAATCTCTCCTTGATAGCAGGAGTAATTTCAGAAGACCCATTTTGCTGAAATATGTGTGTGTGTGTGTGTGTGTGTGTGTGTGTGTGTGTGCATGTGCAGAGTTTGTGTGGTTCTTCGGATCAATATCACAGTTGCTGCACAAATACAGTGCATGAAAAAGACTAGCCAATCAGAAATGGCATTAACAAAGTATGGGGGGGTCAATTCAATCCTTTTGATAGGAAAATTGGTGTGTGTGCGTGTGTGCGTGTGCAAGGCATGTATATAATAATTGTTTTTAAAAGGTGAGGGTATACAAATTTGTGTATGACCTAGATGGGCAGTTGTTAATCCATGCTTGATTCAGTCTTTTCTCTCCAATTTCAGACTTTTGTTTTTGTGATCTGCTAGCCTATCTGGAATAGAGGAGGACGGAAAGGGATGAGTGGAGGACTGCAAACAGAAAGGTAGACTTCCTCTGCTGGCTAGTGTTACCTTGATTTTATTTTGTGTTTTGACTTGGTTTAAGCCAGGGCTGGGGAACTTGTAATGCTCCAGATGTTGTTGGGAGATTGCCCTGGGATACGGGGTCCCGAGATAAGTGGAAGGGGACAGTTGAATAGAATATGGACTTTGAGCAATTGAGGTTTAGAAGAGGGAGAGTGAGGAGAGGGGAGGTATATAGTACCTCCCCAAGTACTATATAAAGCTGGTGCCTGGCAAGGACACAGCCCCTTAGCACAAGCCAAGGGTGAGCAGTTGTAGCGCAAAATGGAGAGGACGTTAATGGAGTGTTGATCCAGGCAGGATGAGTATGGAGACAGAGGAGAGTTTGTGGTTTTATTATTGATATCAATGTTGCTGATATTTTACTGTTATCCTAATTGTGTTCTGCAATTTGCATGAACACAATATATTTATTTTTATGTCAACTACTGTGAGGTCACTTGTGACAAGAAGTGGTATATAAGCTGGTTGGTTGGTTGGTTGGTTGGTTGGTTGGCTGGTTGGTTAAATAAATAAATAAATAAATAAATAAATAACAGGAGTAGCCAATACAGGGTCCTTCAGATGCTGCTGGACTACAACTCCCATCAGTCCCTGGGAGTATGGTCAGTGGTCAGGGATGATTTGAGCTGTAGTGCAGCAACCTCTGGAAGCACCAAGCTGGTTACCCATGGTTAGGTTAGGGTTGCAAAGATCTGTCCATAAGAACATAAGAACATAAGAAGAGCCTGCTGGATCAGGCCAGTGGCCCATCTAGTCCAGCATCCTGTTCTCACAGTGGCCAACCAGGTGCCTGGGGGAAGCCCGCAAGCAGGACCCGAGTGCAAGAACACTCTCCCCTCCTGAGGCTTCCGGCAACTGGTTTTCAGAAGCATGCTGCCTCTGACTAGGGTGGCACAGCACAGCCATCATGGCTAGTAGCCATTGATAGCCTTGTCCTCCATGAATTTGTCTAATCTTCTTTTAAAGCCATCCAAGCTGGTGGCCATTACTGCATCTTGTGGGAGCAAATTCCACAGTTTAACTATGCGCTGAGTAAAGAAGTACTTCCTTTGTCTGTCCTGAATCTTCCAACATTCAGCTTCTTTGAATGTCCACGAGTTCTAGTATTATGAGAGAGGGAGAAGAACTTTTCTCTATCCACTTTCTCAATGCCATGCATAATTTTATACACTTCTATCATGTCTCCTCTGACCTGCCTTTTCTCTAAACTAAAAAGCCCCAAATGCTGCAACCTTTCCTCGTAAGGGAGTCGCTCCATCCCCTTGATCATTCTGGTTGCCCTCTTCTGAACCTTTTCCAACTCTATAATATCCTTTTTGAGATGAGGCGACCAGAACTGTACACAATATTCCAAATGCGGCTGCACCATAGATTTATACAACGGCATTATGATATCGGCTGTTTTATTTTCAATACCTTTCCTAATTATTGCTAGCATGGAATTTGCCTTTTTCTTATTTTTTCCACTCTTCAGTTTGGTTCTCCACATTTCTGCACTAATTTGCAATTTTTTTTAAAAAAATCCTCATGAAACGTCTCCAGCATTTTAGTGTGAATTTCTCCTAATAAACACATTTTGTAAGCAATTTTGATGAATGCACACATTTTTGCAAGCAATTTCTCACCATATAATGCATTTTGTATGTTATTTTCATGCATAAATTCATTTTGATGTACACTTTCCCCTAACATATGCATTTTTGTAAACATTGATTGGCAAACTTCATTGCAAAATTTGAATAAGTGCACATTTTGAAGAATGGTTGTGTTCTGGTGCTCGTATTATTTTGGAAAGTGCAGATTTGATAGATTTGGCTTGTAATGCAAACTGAACTGAATTTCTCCCCTGTCCCTCGGTGTGGTAGAGAGTATTAGGTGGTTGGGACTGAGTAAAGGAGATTACTAGCTCCAATTGCATTCGTCCCAGACTTCAGTTTCCTGTGGGCTTGTTTTCATTGTTCTCCCCCTCCAAAAGCAACAACAGCAACAAGACTCTGTGGTTAACCCTGGGTAATTCTCCCAGAACTTCTGCTTAAAGTGACCCCGATAAGTACACCTACACAATGCCATTAGCACCTTCTGTGTCACTGTTCCATGAAAAAAAAAAGTCTTGGACACAGAAAACTAGCATGTCAGTGGGGAAAGTGAGGCTAGAGCCCTTCTCTCTGATATGCTAGTTTTCTGTGAGTAGGGAATGTTTGTTTCTGCAGGAGCATTCAGTCATGTGAAACCACCATCACGCCACATTCAAACTGAAGTGTTACAGTTCACAGAGAGGGTTGCCACCTCATGGAAAACTAAGCCTAATGTGTCACCGTTTGGACAATGTTCTGTAGCATTATGTGTATATAAGGTTTAGATGATAGCACTCCCCACACCCTGTCTGCTCGTCCATGTACCATATGTGAGCAAAGCAACTGCTTAACACTGGGGGGGGGGGGAATAAACCCTGACTATCTCCTGAAAAGGTTATGGATTATAGAAATCACAACAGATAGTGTCTGTACAATGGCAATTTGTTTACCAGCATACCATGTGCTTTTCTTTCTTTTTTTTTAACCTCCTCTCAAGCTAATATTTCTTATAAAGACACAACATGTGGAGTTTCCGATGGAACCCAACAGAGAGAGGTGCAATTAAGAATGTCGTGTAATAATGCATTCTTCTCCTTATGCTCAGCATGTGTGTGGGCTTCAAAAACTCAACAGCCCAAAATGCTGAGCTTTGTACTTTCCTCCCCCTGCTCTTCTTTTCAGAAGGAGGGAGAGAAAAAAGAAAAGAAAAGCCAAGCATCCAGTATTGCGGCATTGGATGAGGATCACTTCACTGTTTTGGTACAGATGGAATAGAAAACAGAAACAATCTTAATACAAAAAATATGGTAATCGCTTCTAGCCTTTGTCTACGTGTAGTTAAATAAGGAGGCAGGTAGGGAAAGGTTTGGCATTTTTTCCCTGCCATTACATTAAGGGGGTTGAGCAGGGGGTTAGACTCGATGGCCTTGTAAGCCCCTTCCAACTCTACTATTCTATGATTCTAAGGTTTTGTCTCTTGAGAGGCTCATTGAATAGGGAAGTACCAATGGTGTCAGGGTCAGCCCAGACCCAGACTTGGGCCACATCGACACCATACATTTAAAGCAGGGGTGGAAATATCTGTCAGTTTTGGTTCTCTCCATTTCTCATTTTTCCAATCTTAAAATCAGTTCTCCACATTTCTGCAACAATTTGCAATTTCTTTTTAAAAAAAGGAATCCTCATGAAAATTCTTCAATTTTAGAGCGAATTTCTTCTAATAAACTAGTGATGGGCTCTGTCTCTGCAATAATCGGATTTCCCATCAGGTTAATTATTATTTCTGATATTCTCTATCTTTGCAGAGAGAATTTTGAAGTGGCAACTCTCTGTGCCTGGTTGCCGATTGATTCTTCTATTCTGATTTGCTTTTTAAAATTCGCTTTGAAATCATTGACAGTATGAGCAATATTTTTATCTATGTACTTTCTATGTGAGCTCTTCAAATGTGCTGATGTCAATGAGGTGTTAATTGTAACTGACAGAAAGCAGCAAAGGTGAATGAGGTGTTGATTGTAAGCAGCAGGGGGAAAGACAGTGACTTGCTTATCTGCCTTAATCTACTCTGCAATGCACTTGAAAAGGAATGTAAACAGGCAATAATTACAGACCTCAGAATAAAGATTGATAATACCACTAGAGACTTATGAATAAATAGAGATTATAATATCAATTATTCTCGGCAAGGAAACAAAAAACAAATATCGGAGGAGATTGGAAAAATGAAAAGATATCAGAGGAAAAAGGATTCAGATTGTTAATGACCACTAGGGGGCCACATTTAAAAACAAGAAGTAAAAAAGAAGAGGATTCCATCCCTATAATAAACACATTTTTGTAGACACTTTAGACTAATGTACACATTTCTGCAAGCCATTTATTGTCATATAATGCATTTTTGCATGTTTTTCACTCATATTCATTTTTATGCACTCTTTCCCCTAATACATGCATTTTTGTAAACATTATTTGGTTGGGAAACTGCATCACAAGTGTGAATTTTTAAGGATGGCTGTGTTTTGGTTCTCAAGCTGTTTCAGAAAGTGTGAATTCGATATGCAATCCGAATTGAAATTCTTGCCCATCCCTAATTTAAATTTAATTTAAAGCACATTTATACCACTTTAACATTGTCTTCCTCAGACTCTGAGGATTCCAGTCTGAAATCCATAGCAGAACCTTGGCTTCTCCCCAAGCCACTGGTGTCAACAGCTCCTAAAATTGGCTGTTGTGAGCAGAGCATAATTAAATGCATCATGATGATATTAATCCAGTATTAATCCAGAGAAAATACAACTGTGCCTCGCCTGGGTATCCAAATGTTTGGAGAACACAATATCAAGCAAGTTGGACCAAAAGTGCTGAACTTAGCATAATCACTATTATTTATATCACTCTTCATTTAAAAAAGAGCAGTTTACAAAATAAAATGACAAAATACAAACACAATCTAAACAACATAAACAATTCATTCAAACCCAACCAACCCATAATCTCCAAAACAGCAACACCTTTCATAATCATTCTACAGCAACAGATGCACTATTATAAATGTCTTAATGGAGCGTGAAGACATCCCAAAGGTCCAAGTGGTATAATGGTTGAGGTACTGAACTATGACCTGGGAGACTAGGGTTTGAATCTCCACTTAGCCACAAAGCTCACTGGGTGACCTTGGGCCACTCACTGTCTCTCAGCCTAAGCTACCTCACTGGGTTGTTGTGAAGATAAAATGGGGAGGGGAGAATCAGGTACACCATTTTTCCTTGGAGGAAAGGTGGGGTATAAATGTAATAAATAAATAAATAGGTGTGTCTCAAGTAAGCAACGAAACTGAACTACTGGTTACACCTGACTCACATTCTTCAGTTGAAAGCATTTCAAATATATTATTTCTTTATTTAACTTATTTAAAGCATTTTACCTTGCTCTGCAGCCAAAAAAGAGGGCTGCCATTAGATGAGCTTACTGATCTGTTTAGGAGAACAAGGCTGTGAGCACACCAGTGTTCCCACAAGTGTTTCCATTGGCCACATGGAAGGGGGAATAGGTTGGCCTGCCCATCAGTTGCAAAATCTCTTTGCAGCAATTAAAAAAAAAAGAGCACTCAAGCTGATCCCACCAGGTTTCTTGGTTCACAGCACATTCTCTTTAGCACTCTGCACTAGCAGCTCAGTACGCATGCTCATTTACCCAATGTTATTCAAAAACAAAAAGGAAAAGTTGTCCTGAATGTTCTCTTCTATATTACATTGTATCACTCTGACATTTTTTACGGGTTTGGGTTATTACTAGGATTTTATTTTTATATGCATTTGAATCTGTGCAAAAGTTAATAGAAATAAAGCAATATGTGTATTTCGACATCATAAGCAAACTTGAGCTCAAATATACAAATCCTCTCCACTGAATATTTTTGAATGACTGCAGTGTCAGAAAGCTTGCTCCCCGTATTTCAGCGTAACACAGCATTGTAAGCAGGAGACATAGCCATTGATGGTGATGGCAAATTGTTGTTGGCTTTCACCCAATTTACAAAAAGGAAAGGGGGAAAGATGCAGCTCTAATGGTGCATGCAATCCTGCACTTGTTACCGCCCAAATAGATTCCCTGTTAGACTGCTTGGTAAGCTTTGATGGAAGGACTGGGGTAAGGAAAAGCAGTACTGTAGTGGCAAATTCAGAAGTACATGGTCCCTTCATGATAGTCATAGTCACGCCCCTTCACAGCCACCCCCCATCCAAAATTATACAACCTTCTAAGATTACAGAATAATCTGTCCAGGTTTGACTCCTGCTTTCTGCTTCTCTATCACTGTCACCATTTGTCTGTCCTTTCTAACTGTCAGGGAGATTGCTCGAATTACTCAATTCAGTGTCTGCACGTTTGTCTCCTGCAGCTTCCAAACTGCTTGATGATATAGGTGGGATGCTATCATCAGGATTCACTGTCTTACAGAATTCTTACTCTCCACAACTTGGCTTTTTGAGGTAGGATCTAGTAGGAACTCCTCTCACTCACATTGGCTCCGGTTGGCAGGAAATGACAAGGAAGCAAATGAGAAGACTCTTCTCAGTGGCTAACACACGCCCCTTTCATGCTGATTGGCTCCTAGGACACTGGAGACAAAGGGACCCTGCTGGAACCTGGCTCCCAAAAAATGTAAGGGATCTAAGAGCCCCTGAGACTCTGACAACTACAGCCCTGAAAAGACAACAAGCACAGTCCACACTGTGTTGGCTTCACTTTCTGATAGGCTCTCCTCTAAGATTAATGTTAATATTAATAGGACTATTAATAGGCAGGCACCTTTGCTCTCTGTAGTGTTTTCTAAAACAAACTTTCTAAAACTAAAAACCAGGGCTTGAATCCCCACACAACCATGAAGCTCACTGGGTGACCTCGGGCCAGGCACTGCCTCTCAGCCTCAGAGGGAGGCAATGGTAAACCACCTCTGAATACCGCTTACCATGAAAACCCTGTTTTTATAGAGAGAGATTGGTTAGATATAGATATAGCTGCAGTAGAAGCTGGTGACTCCATGTCAGTGGGGCAGTGGGATCAACTCCCAGTTTTAGTCTGAACTTTCAAGGAGCTGTTCAAGGTGCTGGAACTTATTCCCAAAATAGGTTCAGCTTCTTGGCCAGTTTCCTGAAAGTTCAGACTAAAACCCGGAGCAGATTCTACTGCCCCGCTGACATGGAGCTACCAGCTGCCACTATATAGTTGACAAAGACCAATAACCTCAAGGCCCCGGATCTCCCTGCCTTTGGTTCTTGATCTTTAATCAGGCCTTGGACTGGACAGCCCTTCAAGCAGAAGACACCTTCAAACAGAGGACTGTCCTCTGTAATCCATGGCCACCCTAGCTAGCCGCATATTTGTTGTGAGAAGAAAGCAACCTACAGATTCAGGGCTGAAACAGACCTGTGATGTTTCACTTAGGGGCTAATTACATACGAAGCTAATGACATGATTAGTAATCACATTGTTGTTGTTGTTTAATTAAATACCAGGCACAGAGGGATGATAGTCATCAGCTCTGCAGTGCGTGGTGAGGGGGGGGGGCTTTAAGCTTTCCCTCCCCAGCCGCAATCTCAGTAAAAATGCCTCTCCGTGCAGCAATTAGCATGGAGGAGGACTCCTATTGGCACTACTGGGAGGGTATTGTTGTTAAAATGCTAATTGCCATGGGAGGGGTGGAGGTGGGATTTCTTCCTCAGGTCACGGCTGGGAAAGGGAGGCTTAAACCTCCCCTCCCCACATTGTGCTCCTGATACTACTCCCCCCCCCGCATGCCTGGTATTTAATTTTTAAAAATGACAGATGTGTGTTGCTAATCACGATGTTAAGGTAGAGACACACTCATTGTTCTGCCGCTTCCAGTGCATCTCCACCTCTCCTGAAAATGGGGGTACGTGACGCTAGTCTAATCTCACCCCTTTTTACTGTTAAAACCTGGTGGGATCAGCTCAAGTGTTTTGGTTTTTTTCATTCGCTGAGATTTCTCAGCTGATCAGCAGATCAACCCGTTGCCCTTCCAGGTGTGGCCAATGGAAACGCTTTGCTGTAGGTGACTAGTGTGCTCACAGGCTTAGTGTGACATCTAGTCAGTCCCTTGGAAGCTGCTATGGTGGACTCTAGTTTGCCACCCTGGGCTCCTACTGGGAGAAAGAGTGGGATATAAAATGAATTAATTAATTAATAATAGTTTTGATTTGTGCGGCTGTACTAGAAGAGGAGGGTTGTAACCTCCCCCACTGTGCATTTTCCCAGCCTAAATCCTTCTTCTGCCCCCCACCCCAGATCTATAAGCTCCATGAGAGGTGGAAGTAGAATGCAGGCTTTTTTTTTCCTGCCAGGGGCTCATAGAAGCTTTGGAGGAATTTTGATCTGGAAAATGGCATGGGGCAACGGATTCACACATACACACACGTTGCCACTGTTCTAATCCAAATTAGGTGCACACATGGCTGCTTTTGAAATAAAATTAAAATTAAAACATCAGGAAACCCAATCATGACGGATCTCCTCTGCCAGGTCTCTTTTCAGTCCTCAGAGAGGTTAATAACAGTATGCAAGCAGTAATATTTTTTCACGCTTTGTAATAATCTATTGTTCAGTCTCCTCGGTACGCCTGCAATGACTTGAGCCAAACTGTCATGATTTGTCCTTTGATCCAAATTACTGAATTGTAAAGTAGCATGATGGGCACATTTAATTGTGTGTCTTCCTGACATATTAATGTCATGTCAGCAAGAAATTATAACCTCACCTCCCCACACAAAAACTCTACAGTTTTTTTAAAACTGCCTTTTAACACTCTTTAATAGTACCCTCCATCTTAAATAATTATCTAATTATAATCTGCTAATCCAATAATAATTGACAAGCAAGAAATGCCTACTAATCAAGAACTGAACCCCACATAAGCATTATTGCATCGCATTGGATTTAGGTTTTCTTACAGCTGTTTCATTACTAGCAAGCTTTATAGTAATGAATATGCTATTAAAAGTTTTTTATTATTAATTTTCATATTAGTCATGTGGTAATTCTTCAATAAATTTCCCTGACTTCTGCATAAATAAGTTCCATTATTCCTCATTATTAAAAGAAACAAACACATTTTCCTTTGCTGAAAGGAAGTCATATAATTAGATGACCTTCCCGCATATAATCATGAATAAAAAGAGTCTGACAAGAAACAGGGAAATATTAAATCAGGCATTAGGACATTAACTACAGTTAGTCAAGACATGAAACGTTTTTGCGCTATCAAATCCTCTCAGAAAACATATTTTAGAGGAGCGGCTCTCCAAATGAGACTTTTAGTCTTACTATAGCATTAGACAAGTTCCCAGCTTCCCAGCCATTTATCACTGATTTCTTCATTTAGCCATTTTAAACCTGCTTTAAAAACATAGTTGATAAACTAGTAAAAATTGTATACAATGCAAATGACATTCCAGATAAGTTTTATTGACTTAATGCTTGGGCCATAAAATGATAACAAACGGGATCATTTTGATTTAGTGCATTTCTTCTTCTTCGTGTGTAAAAAATTCACATTTCGACCACACAGCAGAAGTTGAACGTAGTGTTGCTGCCACCTCAAGGTCTCAGAGGAAAAATGTGATGGTTCATTTCAGTCTGCTTCTATCCTGTGTGGCTTTATTGATATGATGATCAGTGGTACAATGGTAAATTCTGAAGTGCAGGAGTTCATTTTGATAGTCCCCATAGCTGTGTCCCCCAAGGAGAGCAGAAAAATGCAGGCTGCTGTATTGATTGATTATTATGCATGCACAACCAAAGAGCAACAGTATGTAACATAATACCCAATTTCATTAGGATGAACACAAGTGCGATACTATGCATAGGTCTCTGGGATCATGCTGCATTCTTCCAACTTGCATACAACTAAGCTTTAACAACAGATCTCCAGCCAGCTGAAATGCAGCCTTTGGCTTTTAGTTAGGAGCACAACTATCTGACAAAGAAGTGCTACCATTTAAATTGATAATGTGGAGTAAGAACCCCATCAAAGAAAAGGAAATGCGTGCCAAGCCCCTGCTTGATTATTTTCTTCATTCCCCCAACTCCTCAATGCTAATAATTCACAACTAAAGTCCTCATTATCACCTCATTCACTTGCCAAAGCAAGGGGTATCCATCCTTGTGCTCCAGCAGATGACATCATCTCTCCTGCTCGGCAAAAAGTCCCATAGCTGTGCTCCCCTTCACTACACCACTGATGATAATGTGTACACTGACAAGGGCATGACAATGTGTTGCTTCTTTGTTATAACTCTGACTGATTGTGCATTTATGCACAAAAACAGCCCTCCCCCCCAAAAAAGTACACAAAATGCAGCAGAATTAGGCAATTGCTGAGGGGAGGGGGAAGTGAAAGTCTGCATGTGGTTGGTGCGTGTCTGTCTGTCTGTATGAATGCCTGTGTGCATGTGTCCACATTCCTGTTTGCTTGTATGCCAGCATGTGTGTATGGTGCATGTATCTGTATATGAAGGTATTATGCAAAGAAGTTTTCCCATCTACTGCCACCTTTGGTCCTCCGCTCTCCTTTTGGCCCTGCCCACAACTGGCTCTTAGAGGGCTGGCAACGAGGGAATGAACTGAACCATGGTCCCTTCTTAAAGGAGTGATTAGGGACTCCTCCAGATGACCTGTTGGTTGAGCATTCATCCCGATTTGCTTGCTCAAAGCTTATGTGTAGGCTAGACTATGTCTGGTCTTTGTTGAGCATTCATTCTGATTTGTTTACAGGGCAGTTATAGGACAATTAAGCATTCATCCAGCATTTGTCTTGATTTGCCTGGGGAGTGTTTACATATCTTCCTGTTCATCATTCGTGCATCCCACACTTTTCAGTGCATTTCCTCATCACCTTTCAAGCTGCAAAAGGTCTGATTCTTTTTTAAAGTGGATTTGTTGCACTAGGGCAACAGAGACCTTTAACCCACTTTAATAGTGCAAATCTCCATTTCCAGTATGCACGTTAATCCCTCCTGCAAAATATTGACAGTCTGGAGGCATGCTAAACAAACTGCTGTGTTAACTCATATCAACAACTGCAGTTGCTTGTTGTTGTCTGTTTATTTATGCCACTCCATTTTGGAATTGTTGTTGCTACCAGTATCCCAACCAAAGCACGTTTTGTGGTACTAGTGGACAGGTCCATATCAGCTTAGTTCCTACAGTGCTGAAATATCACATGACTAATAGGCAGGGGCGTAGTCCTCCAGGGTCTTAGCCAGGTCCCTGTGTATGAGCCAATCATCTTAAAAGGGGCATGTGTTGGCAACTAAGAAGTGTGCTTATCCTTTCATGCTGATTGGAGCCAATCAGAGTGAAAGGAGTGAGAGCTGCTGAGAAGACTCTTCTCAGTAGCTAACACACAGCCTCCCCTTTCATGCTGATTTGCTCCTAGGGACATCTGTTGTAGTGGAGTGTGGACTCCTGAGACATCACAGAGAGCAAGGGTGCAGAGGGAAAGTGGAAAGGGGGCATGACTGTGAGGGGGCACAGTCATGAAGGGACCCTGCACTTCATAATTTGCCGTTACCCTACAGATAATAGGGCCACAAGATGTTACTGTCACAACAGAACTATGTTACTTACGGGACCCTCCAGGCTGGTGTTATAATAGGGTGTATTCAGCAGCATGGTCTAATAATAGTGCGTTAGTTGTGGATTTATTCTGCTTTATTACTTGTTCTGTGATGCTTCCCCAATAAAACCACATTATCGCTGTCTGGAGTGGTTATAGCACAACAAAAGCAGGGCAGAGGGGAGGGGGAACAAAACATTTTTGGTATGAAAAGTTAGAGGATTTCAGCAGGAAGTTATAGGACTGGTTGGAAATGAAGCAGTATCAACACCCCAAAACTTTTGCAGGCACAAATAGTATTGAAAGTGGGATTGCGCATGACCACCCCGGTAGCTTCATGAGGACAAATCATCATGAAAGTACAATAAAAACAATGTCTGGAATAGGCCTGTATCAGCATCATAAAAATTTTGAGCAGCCATTGCAGATAAGACTGTTATGGAAATATTAAGCTGTAAATTGGTTTAAATGCAAAACCATCAATTGAACTGGGTCCCAAGTATATTTTAAAGATCTTAAAATGAATTAAGGAGTAATTGTCTCTTTTTTTAAAAAAAATATTCATCTGATTTTTTTTCATGCAGAAAGAATACATTGACATAAAGACTTCTGTAAATCTTTCCGTAACAGAAGACTATGCAAAGTGCTTTGGTGATAAACAGTGAAATCCTGAGACACCCACGTACCCATTTAAGTCAATTGTAGTCCTGCTTTTGACCTCATTGCAGTCAAGCTTTCTTCTGAAACATCTACTTATTCTTTGTGTCCCAGGTTCAACGCATTTTTCAGTCATTAAGATGAATGGGATGCCTTAATGTTGTTAATGAGTTAAGTAGCAGTGAGTTCCTCAAACGTAAGATTAGAGGATGTATTATATTTTATGTATGGTTTGGGGTCATAAATTTACCTAGCACATGCATTTTCTGCACTTGGGAACGTGAGTGTACCGGAACTCCTTCAAATACTTTATAACCGGCACTTTATTATAAATGTAACACCTAATTGGGGTCCCAACAATCGTAAATTTGCTGCATGGCATATTATATAGCATGCTGTCATGATGTGACTGCAGCTGTTGAGTGCATGGTGCTGAGATGCTTCAGCCACTTCAAAATCAGTGCTCCAAGAATTCCGACTGTTGGCTAGATGTCATCACCTACACAAGAAGGAACCTGGCATTGTGGCTTCTTTGTCCCTTCTCTGGTTGTAGGAGTCAGCAAGGTTTCATGATAGCCATCATGAAACTTACGATGACTCATGCAGGAATGGGGGAGAAATTCAGCGCGTTTTCATTTCAAGACAAATCTATCAAATCCACACTTTCCGAAACAAAATGAGAACCAAAACTTGTCCATCCTTCGAAATTTGCACTTATTTGACTTCTCCAATGCAGGTGGCCAACCAATGTTAGAAAACCCCATTCCCCTCTAAAGTTGCCAAAGTTCTCTGGGGAGGATTGCCTGTTAAACCACTCTGAAAATTGTGTCTCTGTGAGGTAAATATGTGTGTGTCTCCTCATAACCCTCAGCACCCTTCACAAACTACCCATCCCAGGATTCTCTGGGGAAAGCCATGCCTGTTTAGTAGAATAATATTTGAATAAACGTCTGGTGTGAATGAGAGAGGAGAGAGAGAAAGAGGCCGGCTGGCCACGTGTATTTTTTGCCCAGGCCTTCGCTCAGACTCCTGCTTTCCTCGCTCAGCGCCGGAGTCCCGTTATCCTTGGTCTCCATGGTAACAAGAGGGAGGGCGAGAGGAGGAGAAAGTAGGACGGAACTTTCACTCTCTGGTCACCTGACCAGGCTCTGCGGGCCACGTGATCCCGTTTCCAGCGTCGCCATTTTGAAGCGGTGATCCCTAAAGAAGCAGGAGAAGGAGAAGGTGGAAAAGGAGGGAGTGGGGAAAAAAAAGAAATGCATTAAAATCCCTTTGGGAAAGGTGGGTGAGAGGGCAGCGCGGTGAGGTGTGGCCCGTTGGGGGGGGAGAGGGGGTTAAAAGTAGGCAGGGATGAGGATGAAAGACGAGGCGGCGGCTTCGGTTGGAGCTTGAGCGAGAGGCGCTGCGGGGAAGGCGCTGCTTTCCAAGGGGTCCCCCGGGCAGGAGAGCATCTACTTGATCGGGGTCTCCCTTCCCAAGGCTTTTCTCTTAGCCCCTCCTTAGCAGCAATCAAGAAGAAGAGGCTTACAGATTTTCGGCGAGTGACGTTTGTGTGGGTCGGAGCCCCCCTGTCAGATGCTTGAAGCTTTATCTGCACTTGGCGGATCCATCTATCTGTTTCACACACATGGGTTCTCTGGGGTGAGGGGATATGTAGGCAGTGGGCCAAAAGGTAAGAACAGAATATTTTGCGGTCTTTCGCCCTCGTTACAAATGGGACTTCCCCTCCCTCTTTGTGCCGGTATGGGTAAGGAATATGAAATCTGCCATATAAGGATAACGTTTCATGCATGGAGTGCATGACAGCTTATGCCACAGCGAATCTGGTAGTACTGAAGGTGCCACTAGATTTTTCTCTCTCCTTTTTGCTGCTGGGAAGATGATTATGCTTTCCTAGCAGATTTCTGATCTCTTCCCCACAACTAGCCCCCCTTCTGGAATTTGCCCTGGTTGTAGGGTTTGCTGGGGAAAGCTTCCTTGGCAACATTGTGGCATCGTGTGAAGAGGTGAAGTTCCTCTTCTCTTGGTCCCACTGGGATATCAGTCCCCAAGTTCCCTGTGCCGTTCTTTGGGGAATTCATTTCTTGCTTCAGTGTGTGTGTGCTTTATATGGGTTCCCCAAAGAGCCAGGTCCCTGCTCTGCAGTCTAGAATTTTTACACACATCCTTAAGAGTGTTGGAGCATCCGTAGTGTCCCTCTTTAGTGCTATTACTGCCCCTGAAATGCAGAAGAGGATTTTGCTTTTCTCTGCTTCTCAGATCCAGCTGTTTATATGCGTAGTTACTGTCTTCAACCTTCCTTTCAGCCAATGAGTTGAAAGCCACCCTGAGGCTCTCCAAGTTCCTTGATCTTTCAAGCTTCAGCTACTGTTCATTATCATTACCAGCTATAGAATATACTTTCTGTAGTACTTTTTAGTATAAGTGTTTCGTCGTTCTTAACTGGATTCTCACAGCAGGTTACAATGTAGGGGATGTAGCCGAAGGCTGCTCCCTGGCTAAACTGGAATTTTAGAATTCCCTTGTCCTATTCCAGTCCTCTCTGTTCATTCCATTGATCTCTTTTCACTCTCCCTTTAGAGCATCGGTCTTCGCCTGATGGGTTGGGACCCTCTATTGGCTCACAGTCTGACCTAAGGTGAGTTATGACAGCAGTGCTAACATCATATAGAAGTATGGTAAAAAAAATCAAGAAGTGTTTCCTCAAGTGCATTTTAAGGCTAAAGGTGGATTCCATGTCTGAAAAGACTGAAGGCCATGGCTGTGAAGTGTGCACAAGCATGTTCCTTCAGAGCCATAATGTCAAGGTGAAGATTTTATTTGCTCTTCTTTCCCCTAATCTTCTAATTTCAGTCTATTTGTTTCCCACACCCATCCCACACAGCCCTCCTGAGTCATAAAGCTCAGAATATGATTCTGCTTTCCTGTCAGTTTTCTGATCTCCGCCCCACAACCGGCATGCTGAACATTACAGTTCACTGCCCACCTTAAGGGTAAAAACAACCCCATGGTTAGCCTCAGTTGAACTGTCACATGCGCAGGGCTGTACCTCAGTGAAGATTTGTGTATCTCATTGAAGCTATAAAATGCTAATAGAATTGGAAACCCTATATCTGGTGCTCTGCTTTCAAAAGGGTTGCAAGTGTATTCTTGACACTAGAGGTTGCAACAAGTGAACATCTTATCAGTCTCGGCCCTTTTCATTACAGCATCAATAGTATGTATCTCTAGATTAAACAAAAAAGTTCTCTTTCTTTTGTGGAAAGTGAAATATTGCTGATAAAGATTCATTTTACAAGCATAGTGTCATAAAACTGTATGGCTTTCTTTTCTGCTGTAAGCATTCAGAAAAAGTGTGCCTGATTACTGCTAGATATGTTTTTTGAAATAAAAGATATGGTAAATTGCTCGAAGGGAATGCTTTTTAATCTGCTACTGTAGCTGCTTTTACTTGCAAGATATTTCTTTTAGGATGCTCTTGCTGTTAAGGCTGGATGAGGGAACTGCTGGTATAGTGACTGTAGGCATAGTGGTGAAATATATGGGTCTGTCTTCAGGATATGCAACCCATGCATTTACCTTGAAGGGAATCCGGCTTTAGATCCACCTTGCCCTGACTAGCAGTAGTTCTCCAGTGCTTTGGCTAAAGGTCTTTCCCAGCTGTGTTATCTGAAATCCTTTAACTGGAGTCCCCAGGAATTGACCCTGGGAACTTCTGCATGCTAAACATATGCTCTGCTGCGGAACCATGGCCTTTCCTTGGATCCTTTTTAACAGTGGCCATTAGCTACCACATAGTTTTCTTAATTGCCTCTGAAATTTTGGACACAATGAGAAGACATGATTCACTAGAAAAGACAATAATGCTGGGAAAAACAGAAGGGAGTAGAAAAAGAGGAAGGCCAAACAAGAGATGGGTTGATTCCATAAAGGAAGCCACAGATCTGAACTTACAAGATCTGAACAGGGTGGTTCACGACAGATGCTATTGGAGGTCGCTGATTCATAAGGTTGCCATAAATCTTGATCGACTTGAAGGCACATAACAACAATTATAAGTACATCATATGTAGTTCTCTAATAGTTTCCCCCCCCCTTCCTTTTATCAGGTAAAGTGGCTACAAGAAGATTTGGGTTGAGCAGACAATGGGGAAGAGGCTGTTTAACTCTTTATTTCCCAGACATTTATCCATAACTCTGCCTACCTCCTTTCCTTCCATCCCCACTCCCATTTTTCTCCCAAACACATAAACGATATAAGACCCTCGTATCTTTCATCTCTTGTGAAGAAAAGCAGTTTGGGGGAGCTCTGATTTTGAGTGCATGAAAGACTGGAAAGGAAAGGTCCCCCTCCCTCAACCACCAGTCCTCTACTCATCTTGGTCACTTTACCTGATTTTTTTTAAAAAGCCGTCAGGGCGAAAAAAATTTTTTAGAACTTCACTTAAAAAGTATTGCACCCTGTGTTAGACAAGAGATTGTCAATGTTGGTTTTATCACCTCTTTCTAGTTTGGCAAATGTTGATAATCACCAGAGAAGGGATTGTTCTGTGCAAAAAAATGCAGCATTTTTAGAGACCAAAAAATGCAACACTTTTAGAGACCAAAGTATTGCGTGGCACTGTAAGAGACTAAAAATGCACTACTATATATGCCTACTTAAAATTAAATCCCATTGAGTTCAACAGGGCTTAGTTCCCAACAACTGGGTATAGAATTGCAGCCTAAGAGCATTACCCTGAGCATGTTTACTCTAAAACAAGTCCCAGTGAGGTCAATGGCTTTTATCCAACTAAGTTCTACTTAGAGTAGTCCCACTGAAATTGATGTATCTATGCTGGTCATGTCCATTAATTTCAGTGGGTCTACTCTGAGTAGAACTAACATTGGATATAACCCAGCAGATTTTCTCTCTTGTAAGTATGTGAAGGATTACACTTTAGGGGTTACTGTATCTTGCACTTTTATTGGCAAAGCTCTGCGTCATCATGTAACAATAAATGCCTTACGTAAGGATGCACATTTTGAAACTTGAACACTGTTCTAACACATGAGAGAATATTTGATCAGCACAGCACTTGTTGATTTTATTATTAAAATATTCTACTGAAGTGTGGTGTTGTTGTTTTTAAAAATGCTGCTTTCTCTTCCTTTATAGACCCAAACCTTTGTCATTTTAAATCTGCCTGAATCTCAAGAAAGATCTGTCAACTGTAATGTCATCTTATTCCCAGGTTGCCATTCTGTTGTCATTGCAGTTTTAACTAAGTGAAGGCACATGTAGCTGAAGACTTCTTTATGGTTTTCACACTATTGGTGGTGGTGGTGTGTGTATGGGTAATTATTTGAGCTTGTTTGATTGGGTAGTAAATCATTGCGCAAATGAAAAGCATTCCGTGCCAAACTGAATTGCTTAGAGATTTTTAAAGTGTGAAATACGCAGCAAATTTTATTTAGCTTAGTTTGGAATAGTCAAGAGAACTTTTTCAGTCTTGCAGTCATGTTTTTGATCAGCTTCTGTTTCTAAAATGCAAACTTGCATTATGTGGTTTGAACACAGAACAACCTTTTCACCATAAACAAAACTGTCTGAAAATCAGTCAAAGTTAAAATGAAGTAGCATATGTAATGTTCTTGCAGATTTGATAGATGTTAATCATTTGTACAGAGCTTTAAACTGTCGTCTGCTCAATGGTGGACTCATTCTCATAACTTCAGTCTGTCTCAAATTAATGTTCTCTTTTCACAGTTTACAGCCATGAACATTTTCAATTAGCTATGGAGAGGGAATTCCCAGGGCACTTGCAAGAGATCAACAGACAGATGTTCAGAACAAGGAAGCTTTGCTTCGGTGCATAGGGATGACTTCATCCCTAATAGCCTCTGCTAACAGAGCACAAGCACTGCTGGGACAAGTGTTGGGGTTGGCAAGGGGGAGGACTAGTTCAGGTCCTTTTTCCTCCTGAACAACCACTTTGGACAGACAGAAGTCTGGTAAGAATGATAGGTACTTTATGTGGAATATCACTTCCTTATTGCATAGGAATGCCCTATTCATGTGTTAAGATGCATAGCAATTTTTAAAAGGGGATGGATAGCTTCTGCGTATGTATCATTGTTAAAAGTGCATGTACTTATTAGTGATCACTGAGGAGGCAATCCATTTTGTATTCGTAGCCTGGAATTAATTTCATAGGTACTTGAGAGGGCTAAGTTATGACTCTTCATCATAAATCTGTTTGATTGTCACATTTATGTCTTTATGTTCCCTAATAGTTGTAACAACAATTTTATATATTTTAAATTTTAGATATTATGGAAGAAAGCAATATTGCAGCAGTAGTCTCAAATATTGGGGAACAGTCCACTGTATTGATCTCTGAAGCAACCTCAGAAAATGGTGAAGACCACAGAAAGTGTAATCCTGATCCACTAATCCAGGTTATCCAAAAGCTAAGCAAGATTGTTGAGAGTGAGAAGTCACAAAAGTGCCTTTTAATAGGGAAAAAACGCTTGCATCCTGATGTGTCTCTGCTGTCACTTGACTCGCAAAACCTCCCAGAGAGCCCAGCTAAACCCATTGAACTGCCTGCCCTGGGCACAATAAATATAGATGATTATTATGTGACAGACTGTCCTCCGCAAAGTAAAAGGAAGGTAGTTTGCTACCAGTGCAGTCTCTGTAAATCGCTGTCTCCCACTCTTCCTCTATTAAAAGAACATGTGAAACAACATGGCCAGCAGAAGGAAGTAATACTTATGTGTTCAGTATGTAATTTTGCCAGTAGACGCCTGGAAGAGTTTGAAGCTCATGTCAGGCATCACCCAGCGAACAGTGACAAAACCCAAACTCTGTCAAAGGAGCCGCAGTGCATAAGTGTTCCTAGTACCACTTTGCATAACCCAGTGGAAAGTTTTGTCAAAGCAGGCACTGATCAAGTGGCACAGCTCCAGTCTCCCTGTCTGACTGAGAAGGGGAGGAAAAAATGGTACACTTATGAGCAATATGGCATGTACCGATGCTTAATTTGTAGCTACACTTGTGGTCAGCAAAGAATGTTGAAAACGCATGCCTGGAAGCATGCAGGTGAAGTCGATTGCTCATATCCCATATTTGAGGAAGAAAATGAGCAAGCTACATTGCTGGATCCTGCTATATCGGGTGTTCCTCGCAATGTGGAGGCTGTTGTCCTTTCGCTAGAAAATAGCGAACTTGGTCTCTGTAGTGACCAGGCTGTCCAACTCCATATTTGTAGCTCTGACCAAATGATGTACAAACCTTCGCCAGCAGAAACACCTATAAAAGAGGAGGCAATCTTAAATCAGTCAACTGCACTTTTGCCCACAGGCAAACTGTTAGAGGAGACTCTGTCGGATGCAGATCTGGAACAAGATAATTTGATAACTGATAGCTTGCTTTCCTCTGCCCAGAAAATCATTAACTGCAGTCCAAATAAAAAAGGTCATGTTAATGTCATAGTGGAACGTTTGCCAAGTGCTGAAGAACCTGTCTTGCAGAAGCCTTACTTGATAGACACTGACCTCGAGGCTGAAAAGAAAATAATCTCTGAACAGAGTCGAATTGCACATGATGGACCAGGGGACGTTTATCATATGGATAAAAATTCTGTTGAACTTGAAGAAGTAGTAATTGGATGGAGCAGCACGGAGAAGAAAGATGGCGACTTAAATCCTGGCAGAGCCAAAGCCGTCGATGAAAATGCACCTCCAACTAGAAGAAGAACAAATTCTGAGTCCTTGAGACTGCACTCGCTAGCAGCTGAAGCTCTTGTTACGATGCCTATCAGAGCTGCAGAGCTGACCCGGTCAAGCCTCAGAGCCTTTGCCGAAGTAAATTCTATAGGTTCGGAGAACACTGGGCAAAGGCAAACTGATAGCAGCTATGTAGCTCATTCTAAGCTGGTAACCTCCCTTAAAACAGAGGAATTGACAAGCTTAAACCAAACTGACTGTGCTTTTGTGGAAATACAGAAGGATAAACCAGAGTTAACTGAAGGTCCCATTAAAATGGGCATTAGCATGTCGCTGCTCACTGTAATTGAAAAACTGAAAGAGAGGACAGACCAGAATGCCTCCGACGATGACATTCTGAAGGAGTTGCAAGACAATGTACAATGCCAACCTGCAATGGATGCCAGTGTGCTGGGGAGTAACCTGGTGGAATACATCCCTAATGTGGATCGCCCTTTCCGGTGTCGCTTGTGCCACTACAGCAGTGGCAACAAGGGGTACATCAAGCAACACTTGCGGGTTCATCGCCAGAGACAGCCCTACCAGTGTCCAATCTGTGATCATATAGCAGAAAACAGTAAGGATTTAGAAAGCCATATGATCAACCACTGCAAAACCCGAATGTACCAGTGTAAACAATGTGAAGAATCCTTTCATTATAAGGTGACGTATTTTGGCATTGTGTTTGCCATTCTGACTAAGCACATAGAAATCTGGATGGCTTAAGTGAACCAGGAGGTGTAACTTGTCATAACAAACTATCTGGGGTGGCGTTGCAAACAGTCTATGGTCAGTTGCCAGAGAGGCCCCACTGAGAATGCCAGCAGTGGAGCTTCTGATAATGCTCAGTACCCCTGCAATGGCCTTGGAATCCATGACTGGATTGTTTGTCAAAACCCATAAAATTAATCCAGAAATGGATCAAGGAAGCATCATGGTCAGAACTTTATTTCTGCCTCTTCAAAGCTAGAGTTAGCCCTGTGGCAATAAGACAGGTAGATCTTTGATTTTGGCCTATAGACACATGCATTCAAAAAATAAAAACAGTTCAGTGTTTCACTTCAGTGAAATCCCCCTCTTAACCCAAGGGGCATGCCCTTTAACATTTGAGCATCTAATCATCTTGCATATCTAATCATTCCTGTGTCTGAAGGACGTAATGATTATATTTATTTTTATACCTTTTTTCTTATAATGGCTTAAGTGCTGTATAATAAACCATATAAATAGAACAATACCAAATACAATAACAAAGTTAACAATCAGGTTAAAGCCTAAAAATGAACACTTCTTGTAGTGCAAGGGATATGTGAGATGGGTATTTTTTTCTTGAGAAAAAACTTTTCAACTTGCCATCTAAATATGAACAAGGTTGGGTGTGACTATTTCAGAGAGGAAATCATGGACATAATGAAAAGGTCCTTCCCCCTCACTGCTTTATATAACTGTTCTGCCATGTGGGGGATGCAAAACACAAGTCTTGCCGCAGATTTTGGTGGGTGGAACCGTGCAACACTTGCCTCTATTAGACCAAATAACTTGTAAATTTAGTCTGTTGCATTTCTCTGATTCTGCAGATCTCACAGAGATTTGCGGAGCAATCCAGCTCAGGGGAAACTGGCGTAAATGGTGTCGGCACAAGAGAAGCCGGCATAAAGTTCTGCCGCATCCAGTTGCCATTCAGGAGCTTCTGGGTTGGCTAAACATCAGCTCAGCTGGAAGCCATGTGCAGGGACCAGAAAGAAAAGGCCTGCTGTCTCAAATACCTCTGCCGGGGAGTAAGCCCTCTCCATTGACTGATACTGTATTTATTTTCTTAGGCGACCGTTTTCCCAGTGTAACTTTTGCCTGAATTGGGACCTGCAGCAGCACTCTGAACGTTAGTTGGATGTAGACTAAGTTCCCGCTCCTGAAACACCCCATTTTCAGGACTTAAGCCAGCTTCACTCACACCAGTCTGGGCTGAACTAGCTTGGACCAGCTGAGCCAGGCTGAGGGACTTACACTGGTGGGTTAGAGATCACATATCTTAAACTCTTTTTAACTCTGTCTTGATTGTATTGTCATTTTGTTTTGGCCTCTTGACACATAAGTAATTACAGACAATGCTTGACAGGAGAATAACTACAGAGTTTGGTACGGAGAATTGACTGCTCCATCTTTATACCTTTTTTAAGATGGTGTGCTTTTTTGTATTCCAGAGTCAGCTGCGAACCCACGAGAGAGAGCAACACAGCCTTCCAGATCCGTACTCAACACCCTCATCTGACAGCCTAATAACGTGTAGCAAAGTGGATGAAAGAGTCGGTACTGTCTGTCTTTTTCACTCACTTAGTGATAGCGTTGGGGTAATTTTAAAAGATGCAGTCCGCATCCTGGAGGTTACCGGGAGTCTGTGATAGTGCTCCATACAGTGACTTGAAGATAGCAACGGCTTTTAAATTTTCCCAATCGCATCTAGTATTTGAGCAACAGCACCACCAGGAATATGCAGCATTGGTATGCAAATAATCATATAGAAAGTTCAGGCAACAGATATGGTAAGGAGCTGTTACATGTAGCACCCACTCCGTGGAGAATCACAAGAGGGGAAAGCTTTTCAGTAGTGTCCCTGTAGGGCTTTTGATCACTTGATAGTGTAAGGCAGCCTTCCCCACCCTATTGCCCTTTAGTTTGTTGTTGTTGTTTTACTACAACCTCCATCATCATTGGCCATGCTGGCTGGGGCAGATGGGTATTGTAGTCCAAAACATCCAGAGGGCACAAGGTTGGAGAAGGGTGGTGTAAGGCTTTAAAATGAGGCAAATAAGGTATGAAAAGAAGCTTGTTCCTCCCGTTGCTACTGCTCACACAGAAGCTGGTATTCTTCCTGAAGAACCTCTGAATCAAAGGGAAATGATACCAATTTTTCTTGATGATGCATTCCTCAACAAAAAATAAATAGAACACCTAAGCCCTGCCTGAACTCTTAATGTGGGCTTTTATTTTAAAACCTGGAATTAAAAGTATGACTTGACTGAGAATGTTCTCTTTTTAATAGCATTCATTAAATGAAAATTTAAGCTTTCTAAAGTATTTTGGAAACTCTTTGCAATCAAATTATGACATGATTGCAAGAAGGAAGCCCTCTTGTCAAACAGATGTCATCTCTATAAAACAGCCCAAACCCAAGAAGTTTATGGCATAGCATCTGTTTATATATGAGTTAATCTGAGCGGAAACATTTGTTTCATGTTTATGAAATGATCAGCGCCCCTGTTCATCACGGCTGTGCTATAATGTTAAAGGGATCTTGCCACATGTGATTGAATTCTAAATGTCTAATAATGTAGGACGATTGTCATAACATGCATTGCAGGAACACCTGCTTTTGCTGTTAGATTGAAATCTGTTGTACACCACAGGGTTTGCTCTTCCTTCACTACCTCACCCGCCCCCGCAAGAGCACACACGCAGAACACACAAAAGATAAAAGCAGTTCCTAAATCCAATGTCCTGAAATGGAGATAGAGAATTGTGTTTTGTAAAAGAACAAATCTAAGTTAGTGATACAATTGTGTGTAAAATGTGGTGGTAGTGACTAGACACTTACCACTAGACAATATATTTTTATTTACCCACAAATTATTCAGTTTAGTTAAGAAAAGGCTTAATTACTTGCCGGGTTGGTCCAAGCCAACTTGGCATCCTAAGCCATCCTGGATCCTGTGTGATCCAGGAGCGAATCCCAGGATCCCTTGTAATGTTCTAGAGCAGTGGTCCACAAACATTTTTTCCACAGACCACTTGAAAATTGCTGAAGGCCTTGGCAGACCACTTCATGATTTTTCTGACTCTAGCAATTATAATGCCCTATGTTAGGTGCTGTGTGATTTTTAACTGTATTTTTACAGACATGCTGTGGACCACTGGTGGTCCACGGAACACAGTTTGGAAAGCCCTGTTCTAGAGGATGCTGGGATGCAGCTGTTAGGATCTTGAGAAGCACCTCTCAGATTGCAGGCTGTATTAGGTGCCCCTAACAATAATACCACCCCAAGGAGCGGTTGCTTGTGTGGATGGCCTGGATCTGGTGCTTTATATGAAAATGTAAAAAATAATCCTAAATTAAATCCCTTCCAAAATAAAAGCAGCAGACTAGCTCAAAATGCATGAACCAAAGTCTCCACAACTGTTTTTGTTAGTATTGAGAGGCTACAACTTAATCAGGATAAACTAGATTATACTGAAATAGAATCTCTCTGTTGAAGGAAGTTATTTCTAAAAATCACATTGTGTATCTTATAGGGGATAGGATTTCAGTCCAGAAACTTTACAGATGCGACATTTGTGATTACACAAGCACAATGTATGTTGGTGTGCGGAATCATAGACGGATTCACAACTCTGATAAGCCATACAGGTTAGTATCAGCTTTTTCCAGTTGCTCACAGTTGGGATTTTTTGCTTGAGAGTTTTCTTGTGTTTTTTTTTAATGGGTTTTCTTGCAGTTGTCAGTTCTAAAGATAGAATACTGTGGGTGATTTGAAATAACCTAATTTTGAAGAAGTGCATCATTTATCAGTTCACTCTGACAGTCTTTTTAGAATTCACTGACCTTCTGCACATCATTACATAAGCATCTACAAGTCATACATACCCATTTTTATTGAAATACCTGGTAGGAAAGTTATTAAAAGAAGTAACAGCAGAACTGAAGGAGAGCATGCTGTGGCCTCAACCATCAACTAGAGAACTAACAGCTGCTGTGTTGTGATATGAGAATGTTGGGATTTTTTTTTAAAAAAATCTTTTTTTGTAAGCAGCCTAGAGAATTTGTCTGAAAAGCGAGGTATAAATCTTCAAAATAAATAGTAAACCCATTTATTTAATCAATAACTTTTTAAAAAAATCTCAGATTTTTCAGAAAATGCCACGTTTGCATGATACTTGTGAAAGTTTCATGTTCTGAACTTTCATATGGATTGAGCTGTATTGATGGAAACACATGTTTTTAAGCAGTCAGCTGAAACTGTTGGCATTTTCACCTGAATAGCAGCCAACTTCCATTTACTTGACAATTGCACCAATAGGATTCCAGAATGGATTATAATTGGCCAAACTTCCTCGGCATCCTGCCTATCTTAGAGATTGTATTAGCAAGAAGCTAAGGTTGCTGGGGATGTTACTTTGTCTTTCTTCAGGTGTCGAGTGTGTGACTTTGCCACAACAAATATGAATAGTTTGAAGTGCCATATGAGACGCCATCCACAGGAGCATCAGGCAATGCAGCTAATGGAGCAGTTCAAGTAGGTAACTAACAGCTTGGCAACACGGAAGCAGCTGTGGTCTTGTTCCATGGACGAATAGTTGGGAGTTCTTGAGCTTTCTCTATAGATCTCTCACAAATTGCTCGGTAAAGGTATCATCTATAGTCAGCACCGTCCCTAGGCACTGGGAAGGGGGGCAGTTGACCCATGCCCCGCGCTCCAGGGGGCCCCGCACTTGGCGATGAGAAGCTGGGATGCGGCGGGGCTTTTTCTTTTAAGTCATGCAGTCTCGCCAGCCACCTCCCGCTCTTGGGGAATCTCCCGCTCTTCGACTGCGTGCCTGAGCAGTTTTTCCCCTCTCCGCTCATCAGCTGTGAAGCGGGTGTGCGTGAGGCTTTTAGGCAGGAGGTTTGAATCCCCTGCCTGAGTTGCTTCCTTGTGCTGCCTGCCGCCCGCTCATGAGCTGTGCAGCGCATTTACAGGCAGCGCTTGCCGGCTTATTCTGGGTGGGAGGTTTGAAAGAGAGAAAGAATGTGGGGGGCCCCAACTATGCTTTTGCCCGGGCCCCGCACAGGCTAAGGGAGGGCCTGTCTATAGTGCCTTGCATAAGTCCCCTGACCAATGCTCTCATATTACTGAATTACAAACGGTACATTGTAATTTCATTCTGTACGATATTTTATCTGGAACACTGAAACTCAAAATCAATTACTGTAAAGTGACATTGATTTTATGTTGGGAAATGTTTGTAAGAAACATAAAAAACTGAAACCTGTTGCTTGCATAATTACTTAACCCCCACACATTAATATTTGGTAGAGCCACCTTTTGCTGCAATAACAGCTTTAAGTCTTTTGGGGTAGGTATGTGCCAGCTGCACACAGTGTCAGAGGGATTTTGGCCCATTGTTCTTAGCAGATTTGCTCCAAGTCGTTCAGGTTGGCTGGATGTCACTTGTGGACTGCACTTTTCAAAGTGTGCCACAGATTCTCAATGGGATTGAGATCAGGACTTTGACTGGGCCACTATAGGACATTCACCTTCTTGTTCTTGAGCCACTCCAATATTGCTTTGGCCTTGTGCTTGGGATCATTGTCCTGCTGAAAAGTGAATGTCCTCCCAAGCTTCAGTTTTTTAGTGGAGTGAAGCAGGTTCTCTTGCAGTATTTCCCTGTATTTGCTCCATCCATTCTTCCTTTGATTTTAACAAGATGCCAGTCCCTGCTGATGAGAACCATCCCTACAGCACGATACTGCCACCACCATACTTCACTGTAGGGATGGTGTCTTGAGGAATGGGCAGTGTTAGGTTTGCGCCACACATAGAGCTTTTTGGCAAAAAATTAAAGCGCTATCTTGGTCTCATCTGACCACAAAACCTTTTCATACATCGCAGCTGGGGCACTCTCATGCTTTCTGGCAAACTCCAGATGTGCTTTCAGATGGTACTTTTTGAGTAACGGCTTCTTTCTTACCACCCTCCCATACAGGCCATCATTATGCAGAGCTCTTGATATGGTTGACTGGTGCACCATTACTCCACTCCCAGCCACTGAACTCTGTAGCTCCTTCAAAGTGATTGTTGGCCTCTTTGTGGCTTCTCTCACAGCTCTCCTTGTTCGAACGCTGAGTTCTGAGGGACGGCCTTTTCTTGGCAGTGCCTCGGTGGTTGATCCAACTGTGCTCACTGGGATATCCAAACACTTGCATATTATTTTGTACCCTTTTCCTAATCTATGCATTTGTATTACATTATCCCTCACTTCTGTAGAATGCTCTTTGCTCTTTATTTTCCTTCAGATCCACAACCTGACCAATGATCCTTTAACAGTGGGGTTTTTATCCTGACAACGTGACAGCAACTTTAATGGTTCACAGGTGGAGGCCAATGAACAGGGCAATTTCTTTCATCTGTGTAAACTGGGAGCTTTTACAGCACAGGGGTTGAATACTTAAGCAAGCAACAGGTTTCAGTTTTTTATGTTTCTTACAAACATTACCCAACATAAAACCAATGTCACCTTAACGATAATTGATTTTGAGTTTCAGTGTTTCAAAATAAAATATACAGAACGAAATTACAATGTACCATTTGTAATTCAGTAATATGAGGGCATTGGTCAGGGGTCTGATTACTTTTGCAAGACACAGTATGTCTTTGTACCTTACTGCCATTTGAGCCTGGTATTCTGGAGGCTCCAGGCAGCAGATAACCTAAATACATGTTCTAGAGCTTTGAAAACCATAGGTGTCTCCCTGAATGTATGCGACTGCAGTCACTAAGTGGTGAGGAAGGTGTGCTATGTACCAGCTTAGTGCACATTCTTACTGGTACATTCCAAGGCTGAATCTTTAAATGTACTTTAAACATTCTGGGTGTGGTTCCAATTAACTCCAAACTAAGTAGGGCTTAGAGAAGAAAAGTTGGAAGTTGATCTGTACTTAATTATTATTTTTGGACAACTTGATTATTTTGTAGAACTAAGCTGTTATTGAACATAGAGACCACCCTCATATCAGGTCAAATATGCCCATCTATCCTAGTACTGTCTACTCTTTGACTAGCAATGTCTCCCAGGATATCCAGCAGAGGTCCTTCCAAGCACCTGCTACCAGATCCTTTTTAACTGGAGATGCTACAGATTGAACCTGAGGCCTTCTGCATGCAAATCATGTGCTGAGCTATGGTCCCTTTCTCAGCTCCTCTGAGAAATCTAATTAGGAAGGGCTAAGGATAAATGTGTATACATTTAGATATCTAGTAATTCAGCAGAATGGTATACTCTTCCAACTCATCTAGAATCTAGATAAGCTGGAAGATGAGTGTACCCATTCTGCTGAATTCTAAATCCAGTCTGGAGGTGGCTGTTGTTCTAGTGCTTCTAACCATATGTTAGATCCTGAGAATGTTTTGACATACATTTCTTTCACATGTACAACTTCTCTCTTTATTCCTTCGGTGTTCATTTTAATTGCTAATATTACATTAATGTTGCCTAATAAAACTTGGATTAGTTCTCCATGTTTGACAAAATTTATTTTTTAGCTTTAGATACTTTTTGGGATAGAGGTCTAGTACTTAAACATATCACCTAAAAATGTAGTACCAGCTAAACCAAATGGGGATAGGAACTGGAGGTTGTTTTGAACATTTATAACTTGACAAGATTTTGGGCAAGACATATTGTTTTTCACTTGTAATCACTTCTGCTGCCTCGTCCTCTTTTTCCCCCACAGATGTTCCCTTTGTGGATATGTGTGTAGCCATCCTCCTTCTCTAAAGTCTCATATGTGGAAGCACGCAAGTGACCAAAACTATAACTATGAACAAGTGAACAAGGCTATTAATGATGCAATTTCACAAAGTGGCAGGTGTGTGTGTATTTTAGACTGATTATTCACATCTGTAATACAGGGCACAATCCATCAATTTGCACAACATATCAGTTATTTCACAAAATATAATTACTTTCGAATGTTTCCCTATTGGCAGCTCCCCAGATAGTTTGGTGAACCAATGTACTGATACAGAAGGTTGATGCCAGGGACACTGAATGTAGTTTCCCAGCTGGAAGCTCTTGTGCCAAACCTCCAACCTTCTCTTTACAGTTGAGAGGACTTAGAGCTTTGCTGCAGTGGTGAAGGGGAGGGAAAGGGTGGCGTCCAAGTGAGAGATTTTGTGAGGGAAATGCAAATACTAATGTTTGCATATATTGACCTCTGCAAACATATCCTTCAAAATAATGTTTAAATTTTGTGTAGTATTACAGCTTGGCACAGTAGAATTGCCGTTTACTCAGAATAAGTATATATAAAAAGGTAAACCACTTTCTTCCTTCCTTAGGTTCCCAGGTCAGCTATCTGGGAAGGTGATAACCGAAAGCTCTGAAGACAATTCATTTCCTTTGTCAAGCAACTCAGAGGGCTTGTCCTTTTCAGACTCCTCTAACCAAGCTGCTAACAGAACTGCGAGTTCTGATGAAAATCAGAATCCTACTTCCACAACTAATACCTCATGCAATTCAGACAAAACGGTTAGCCTGCACCATCCTGGCACAGAATACTGCGTCCTGCTCTTCTGTTGTTGTATCTGTGGATTTGAGTCCACCAACAAAGAGAACTTGTTGGACCATATGAAGGAACATGAAGGTGAAATCATAAACATAATTCTAAACAAGGACCACACAGCAGCTCAGAGTGTAAGATAGATGACGCTGCTGCTTTGAAGGATTTCTTAAAGTGCTATTTTCTTGTGCTCTCTAAACATTACCTGAACTACTTGCTAAAGAGCGAAAAACCGTAAGTAAAAAATACAGTGAAATGTCTAGATGTTGAAATCTTTGTATCCATAAGAAAATGAATTATTTCACAAGCTCTTGGAGTAACTAAACAGTAAATGCTCCATTTAGGGTAAAGGTCCACTGAAACCATTATCCCCTGCCAACACAGCCGTTTTCAATGCCTATTACTAATCCAAAGCCTGGTCATATAATAGGAAATTCACACTAAGGCATTACTTTAAGGGGTTCAATCTTCCTGCCTTGAAACTAGGGTGTCAGATTCATTTCAGGTAAACTAAAATAAAACAAATTGCATGACTGACTTCTACATATGAGCATCTAGTTTACAAAGCAACAATTTCCAGAGAGGGGGAGATTGAGCACCTTCTTAGGTCTTATAGTTCCTAGTTCAATTGCTGCTTTTTCTTTTTAGCGAAGATCACAGGTTCTGTCTGTTCTGCTGCTACATGCAGCATAATATAAGTTGCTAATTATTTGGCTGGATTTTTCCCCCTTTCAGTATGAGATGCTACAATAAAGAGATGTCTAAATTTGTCTTGTTAGACCCGAATCATTCACCAAAACTTTATATATAAAAGCAGTCATTTAACTAATGGTATTTCATTTCAGTATGCTACAAGTGCCATAACTGAGAGTAGCAGAGAGGGTAGGAACAAATGGTCTTTGATAAACTTTGGACCAATGAAAAGAAAGGCCTGTCTCCTTCATCAAATAACATTTAACATTTCAAAATCCAATTACTTAGGTGCACTGAAATCTGATGGAAGTTACCATAAACAAGCTACTCTTGTTGTGACATTGTTATAAACTGGCGGCTAAAAGTGCTGCATTTGCTTGATGTACTTGCTCACCAAAAGGAGCTCTTTTCACACCTTGATAAAACATCTTAAGCTTTTTTTCTCTTTTGGTTGCAATTCTGAAGAGAGGCTGCTTAATTACCATTGACTTCCATGGAAGTTAAAGAAGCCTCTCTTCAGAACTGCAGTCTCCAATGTTATTTTTGGTCTTGAAATTAGTGTTATGTTTCATTTGGGTGGAACCCTCTCCTAGTTCCTGCCATGTCATTGCATTTCCCTTTACTCTAGTAGTTCATGGCTTACAAATAGATTGTATGCAAGTAGGAATTATTTTCTGAGAGCTTATGTATTTATTATCTATTTATACATACATACATATATACATACATATATACATACATATATATATAGATATATATATAGATATAGATATAGATATATATTAAAAAGCAGAAATAAGCTTAGAAGCTCACCGTTTTCATGGTGCTACTTGAGTTTGGGTATCTCCCTCCCCCCTCCCAACCTTTCTGGACTGTGAAGCTGGACAAATGGGGAAAATTGTGTTTCATCTTTCAAGAAACTTTAAATGCTGTGAAATGCAGAAATATTTCAAGGCATGTTGTAAACAACCCAAACTAGATTTTTTCTCCATCTTGGATTATTTTATTATTTGTTTCGAAGTTAGATGCATCAGTACATTCTTTTTTAGAAGTGAGTGTATAAATTCACTGTATAACCTATCGTTTACAAGAATATTTCAAATATGGGATTGAAAATGTGGATGTTTTTATGTTCCTTAAGAATAGAACGTATAGGGGGGAAATGAGAGGGAATGTTTAATATTCAAGGTATTATAATTCACTTTCTTGCTATTAACTCTTTTAAGATTTGATTAGAATTAAATCAGTCATGATCTTCTGGCTACTATTACCTTTTGTATTCAGTCCCTGGATCGGTATTGTATCGTCAGCATGGACTTCTGATGTGCTAGGAATAGGAAATTATTGGGCAACTATTTAATAGCTGAGATTATACAAAGTATATCAGCATTCCACCTCCTATCTATTTCCTGCAATTAGTTGAAAGCTTGGTGAAAATTACCAAATTACTCCATTCATTTCTAATTTATCATTTCAAAACCAGTGATGGCTCTTTGCCATGAACCTTTATTTTGTTTTTTTCCCATGATGGATCATGCCTGTCTGTTACACTACAAGAAAATTGTGAAACTACATGCTTATAAAACTAAAGATATCTTATCGAAGTTAACCATCGGTTTTTAGGCATGTAAAGCTTTTTGTAAGAATAAAATATGTGAAGAACAATTAAAATGAATTGGCAAGGCTAGACAAGATATGTGTATTCAGCACGTTCTTTTCCTACCGTTTTGTACATGTAATTTTCCATTACTGTTAAAGTGGAGTATTTTTTAAAAAACAAAACCTAACTATAGCCTCAATACTAAAAGTCCGATATCTTCATTTGCACAGGAAAAACATCCTTCATACTGACACTTTTTTCATTTTAGAGTCCACGAGTTCTCATCAGTTCACTCCTCAAATTTAAACACTTGTCAGGTTGAAGACTTAAGGCAGAAACCAGTTTATTGATCATGTTATCTATCTTGGAAAGTGCTGGGATGTGATCTGTTTGGATTTCAGGATATTTTGCTTTTTGTATAAGAGCACTTTTTCAGACATAGCAAGTCTTCCCTCTCTGTTTTAGGACTTTAGTAAGATAAATGCTAGGACACATACTGCTGGCTATAGTGGCTGTATATAGCCATTTAATTTATGTAGAAGCGGATTCAGTTATTTGAATTTCAATTCAGTCTTTTCTTTTGGCTCTTATGGTTCCATTTATGGGCATAAAGCTTCCATTTATACTTCTGGATATAATTCCAATATACCCTTGCTTGGGAGCAGATTGCATTGAGATCAGCTAAAATAATTCCCAAAGAGATGTGCTGCAAATTACATCCTTACAATGCAGTGTTCATACAGTTGTACTTAGTGGGGAAACTAATGGATCAGCATTCACTTCTTTGGGCTGGTTTAGATTAATGTGATACAGGCTAGTAGGTGGGAAGGCACAAGGGCAATGGGATTAGACCCATCCCACTTTTGGGATCGACTGAGCATCGAAACATTAAAAGATAATACTTACATAGGACTTGCAAACACACAATTCAATGAATGCAGGTCCAAATTATGAGCGTGTTAATCTAGGAAATGTCAACCTGTGTGGTTTGGGCTTTTATGTATTTGGGCTGTATGCAAACATTGTGTCCAGTGGATGGACATCTCAGCAGCTTTAGAGGTAAAGTAAGCACTTATGGTATGTGGGACGAGGTGATCTCCCCATTCTTGTCCTCCATCCTGGTAGACTAAACCATATTTCATTTGTCTTAACCAGCCCTTTGACTATAACATAAGCAACTTAGTTGGAACCGTGCTATTGGAATCAATGGGAATTGCTTCTAATTAAGTGTGGCTTCTACAGCTTCGCCAGTAGAAGCTGGCTTTCTTGCAGTTCTAGGCTAGAAAGACAGACTGAGATTCAGCCAGTTATTGCATTTTAAAGCACTTATTTAATCATTTAAAACAAAAATGTACAGTTGGTGCTCAAAGTAATGTTAAAATATATTTAATAGAAAATGGCATTTGATATTCATGGGCATGGGTACATATATTTTTTTAAGAAAAGGAATAGTAATACTGTGGCACTGCTTTTTATAGCCAAAGTATAAAACTTTTAGAAAACTGACATGTAAAATACTGCAGATATCTCTCTTGCTGTCTCTTATTGACAGGGTGACTTATTTTATAAGACCTTTTCCCGCACATTAAGCTGCATGCCTTAAGTTCTCTCTAGGATTGTCTTGTTTGGAAACTTTGTAGTACTACTTTGACTACCTTTTGAAATACTGTACATTGTTGGAATAATTTATTTTGCTTTACAGAAGTTTTTGTCATGTATTGACTAATTGTATTTTGGTAATAAACTCCTTTGTTAAACACATCAATACTATGCTCTTGATTGTATAAATTGCAGAACTGAACACAACAATGTTAGCTTGCTTGTCAGTGTAGCTTTGCTATGTGTTTAAAAATGCACCCATAGTATCTAAAGATTGTTTTCTCTCTCTCAGACCTAATGTATTGGATAAAAACCTGAGTTGTAAATCAGGGAATTTATAAATCTTAGTGTATAAACTCCCTAAGTGGTCTGAATTGCTTGTCTATATTTCCCTAACGCTCCCCCCACCATCTTCCCAATACGAGTAACCAATTTTAGAAGGTGGTTCTAAAGTATAGCTGAGATAATACATAATAAAAATTTTAAACACCAAAGCACTATATAAATGCTACGTTACCGACCTTCTCATCAGTATGATAGTCTTGCATAACTTGCACCCTCTCCTAAAAGCCATATACTACCCATGTATGGTGTCCCCCCCACACACACATCTTTAATAAACCACCTGTTTTTATTTGCCTGCATGGGACAACAAAAGCCAAGGAACATATTGAAGATAGTATGGGTTTTGTGAGCTGTGTTCAGCTATGGGTCATTACGTTGCCTAAGCTAAAGGATATGTTTCTCTAGTGATTCTAATCTAATTTAATGCTTTACTTTCATGTAAAATAGTCAACTTTTAACAGCCTATGAGCTGAATTATAGTTGTCCTATTACAGGATTTGTTTAGCTAACTTTTTTTAAAAAAAAAAACCTTAATTGGGGCATGTATAAAAGCTTTGCAATATTTATAAGAACACATCACTACTGTCTACCTACCATACTAACTTTTCAGTTTTTCCCTACATATAAGGCAGTCTACCAAGAAAAACTAGATTGGTCACGGAGAATGAGAATACCAAGCAAGCCGGATCCTCTGATCAGTATTTCCGTGTCTTGGGTCAAGCTCTGACAAATAGAACATTTGGCAAAAACTGGTGTGATACAGTTCTATTTCATTGGAAAAGGTATATCCTGCCTCTCCCCCCCCCATACACACACACAAATTAAAAACTATAACAAAACAAAATAAGCAGTCTAAAACAATCAAAATGGTTTATGTGAATTCCTATTTTAAGGAACCTGGACGAATGAAATAAACTTGACCTGGCATCCAAAAGCTATTAATGGCAGAGCCAGGCTAATCTCCTTGGCAGCAAATTCCAGAGCCAGGATACCTCTTGGAGACAATCCTCTGGTAGCCACCAAGCTAATCTCTGAAGAATATTAGAAATCCAATGAATAAAGAATGGTAGTAAAACATAGGAGAATTTCAGGCAATTAAGTTTTTAAGTCCTAGCAATACTCTGCTACTTACCACTATACATTTACAGGCCTAATTCTGATCTAATAGTTCTACATTTATATCCTGCCCTTTCTCCCAAAGAAGCCCAGGGTGGAAAACAAATTTAAAAAGAAAAGCATACTAAAAGCAGTTAAAAACATTCCAACACACAATAACAATGAAAAACATTCTAAAGCAGAGTTAAAAACATTCTTCAGGTTGCCATCAAATGCCTGGATAAACGAGAATCTTTCAAATTCCTCCTGAAAGTGAATAGTGATGAGAGAGAGATGCACCTCACTGGAGAGGTCATCCCACAAAATGGGAGTCGTTACTGAAAAGGCCCTGTCACAGGTCAGTGCCAATGGGACAGCACTTTTTTATTCATTTACTTATTTATTGCATTTATATCCCACCCTTCCCAGAAGGAGCCTAGGGTGGCAAACAAAAACATTAAAACATCTTCAAAAATACATCTTTAAAACATTTTTTTAAAAGCCTAAAAGCAATTCCAACATAAATGTAGACTGGGATATTGTTATCTACTTGAAAGGCTTATTGCAAGAGGAAGGTCTTCAGTAGATGCCAAAAAGATAACAGAGATGATGCCTGTCTAATGTTTAAGTACAGGGAATTCCAAAGGGTAGGTGCCACAACACTAAAGGTCCGCTTCCTATGATGAGATGGTATCTGCAGGAGGCCCTCACCTGCAGAGTGCAGTGATTGACTGGGTATATAAGGGGTAAGGGCAGCACTACCAGCAAGACCTCACCTGCTGATAGTAGGGTCCAAGATGGTTGATACTGGGGAAGGTGCTTTTTAAGATACTTGGGTTCCAAGCCATTTAGGGCTTTGTATGCTAGTAAAAACACCTTGAATTGGGCCCAATAGTTTACTGGCAGCCAGTGCAGAGCTTTCAGGGCTGGTGACGCATAGTCCCATCAGGCTGCCCCACTTACCAGCCTAGCAGCCTCATTCTGCACTAGCTGCAGCCTCTGGATCGTCTTCAAAGGCAGCCCCACATATAGCACATTACAGTAGCCCAGACAGAAAGTCGCCAGAGCATGGACAACTGAAGCCAGGCTATCCCAGTCCAGGAATGGCCATAGCTAGCAAATCAGCCTGAGCTGGGCATAAGCACTCCCAGCTACAGAAGCCACTTGGGACTTTAATGACAAGTTGGACTCCAGGAGTACTCCAAGACTACAGTCCTGTTCTTTCAGGGGGAGTACAACCCCTCTCAGAATAGGTTGGAAACCTAATTCCCAGACAAGGGAACCACCTACCCACAGCACATCTGTCTTATCAGGATTCAGTCTGTTTGCTGGCCCCCATCCAGCCCACCACTGCCTCCAGACACTTGTCCAACACCTTCACAGCCTCTCCTGATTCAGATGAAATGGAGAGATAAAGCTGCATGTCATCAGTTACCAATGACACCATGCGCCAAATCCTCAGGTGACATATAGATGTTAAATAGCATAGGAGACAGAATGGACCCAAGAGCCATGGAGCCAAACAACCATCTTATAGTACTGTACTATTTTCTGATAGTGGCCTTGCAGGTAGGTGCAGAACCACAGCAATACAATACCTCCAACTTCTTCAGTCCCTGCAGAAGGGCACCATGCTCAATGTTGTCAAAAGCCACTGAAAGATCAAAGACAACAAACGGTCGCATTGCCTCCATCTCTCTCCCGACAAAGGTCATCAATCAGGGTCATCAAAGCTGTCTCTGTGCTGAAACTAACCCAGAAACCAGACTGGAATGGATCTAGATAATCTGCTTCCTCCAGGCATGCCTGTAGCTGGCCAACCACTTAAGTGATCCTTGATACTGCAGCTTTTCCTGCCGTGTTAGGGTTGCCTCCATTTTGTAGCAGGGCTCCTGTATCTTTATGAGCTGCAGAATGACAAGGCAAGAATTCAAGACGGATGCAATTATTGGTTTCTGCCTGTTCCACACAAAAATGTAGTAACAATACTTGCACTTCATAAATGCGCTCCCCAAGTGGTCTGACCATGCAGTCTCTCCCCCCAAATTGTCCCATAACCAATGTGGAAAAAGCAACATTATTTTAATCCTTACAGCTTTGCATTCAACTACAGTTGCCACAATTTAATTTGGCGAATCGTTGGTGGCCAACCTGGCATTTAAATGAGCAGGAGCTTGTTGAAACTCCAGTGTAATTGTGGGTCTGTAGCAACATTGTTTTAATTATTAAAAATTGAGGGAAATGTCCTTATCTCATACGGCACTAACAGAACATTGAGAATGATGGTGATGTAGATTACACTGCATCAGCAAAGATGAACTGATTGATTTAATCCAGGGGTGGAGGCCCCATTTCTTGCTGAACTGCAACTCCCATCAACCCCAGCAAGCATTGCCAATGGCCTGGGATGATGAAAGTTGTAGTTCAGCAACATTTGGAGGACCAAAGGTTCTGCACACCTGATTTAATCAATGAAAGTGGGAACTGCATCCTTAGGAATGAAAGTAGCATAAAAATAACCCGTTTATTCTTTCCCTTTACTCTGTTGCCTCCCTTTTGCTGACTTATACATTGTAAGCCCCCAGGACAGGGTCCTGTGTTCAAATACTTTGTGTTATGCACATAGATGACATTATCTAAATAATGACTCAGCAAAACTTACTCCTGAGCAGCCATTCCTAGGATGGAGCTGCATACTACAAAGCCACCACTATAGGAAGTGCTCCCATCATCCCTGACTATTGACAATGCTGAGTGGGGCTGATGGGAGTTGGAGTCCTACAATAGCTGGAGGGCACCACTGATAGCTACTGTTGATTTAGTGTAAGTTGCAATGGGTGGCAACTCAGGAAAACATCTCCATGATAGCACCCTTTCTCTTAAATGCTGTGCCGAGAGATCCTTGCTTGCCGCCACCACCTATGGGCACCAAGCAAAGACCTTTACATTCTTGCAGGCCTTCTAAAAACATGTAACCATGGGCTTTATGCTGCTTTTATGTGCAGTTGTTAATGTTTTGTATTTATATTGTTCTTTGTGTGTGCGCAGTCAGTCCAATTTTCTTGCTAAACTGTAGATCATCACAGAAAAACAGAAGTACAAAAGTATCGAGGTACTTTTTAGCATATGGTCCCCGGTACACTGGACCCTATGCTGTCCAATGAAATTTTCCCTGATCCATGCACTGCAACCATAGAAGCCATATATATAAAGTGTGTTTATCCCCATCCATCAGCAAATAACAAAATTTATCCCTACAATTCAAGAAGGAAACTCTCTGAACAATTCATTTGAGAAAGCTATTCCTAGGAGAATTATACAGGGAGCAATACAATATGTAATGAAAAATATTTTCCACCTTTCTCTTTTCATTGTGTGTGTAATTTGCCCAGGCAAATTTTATATGAAGGGCTGGGTTAAAATATATATATATATATATCAAACTTGCTGGTCCAAATTCAGGGTGTTGTTATTAGTATACAAAGCCCTTAAAGCCTGGCAACAGTTTAACTGAAGGATATATATCCCCATTTATGCCCATCCAGCCACTTCGATCTGCAGAACTGTCACTTTTACAAATGCCACATAATGTTCATTCTGCACTTGCAAGGAATGGATCTTTCAGTGTGGCTGCACCCACACTCTGAAACTCCCTGCTTGTTGATATTAGGCAGGTGCCTTCACATCTGTATTGTTTGTGGCATGTAAATTTGATGTTTATTTTAACATGTAGTTTTATTTTATGATCCTTATGTTTTAAACTGCTGGTTTCATCTATATTTTTGAACTTTTTAGATTAGCTTTTTTTCAACATCTGATTTTATTGGTATTTTTAATGTTTACTTTGTATTTTATGGAAGCTGCTTAGAGGCTTTGATGATTAAGTGGTACATAAACCCAGTTAAATAATTAAAATAAATAAGCAAGTTCTCATGCAGTGATTCCCAAACTCTTTTTACTGAATGTATTCTGCAAAGCCTTGAAGACCTGGCTTTTCAGACAGGCCTTTGGGACTTCCGGGGAGGGTTAATTTTCAGGACTAACTGCCTATTACTCTGAACTGTTATCATTCCTATTATTTATAGTTTCCTTGTTATATTGTATTTTATGTGTATTTTATTGTGCTGCATTTACTGCAACTGATTTGTACGTCGCCTAGAGTGGCCACTGGCCAGATAGGCAACACATAAATTAAATTAAATTATTATTATTATTATTATTATTCTCCATGGACCATCTGAAAATTGATGAGAGTCTTGCTGGACTCCTTAATGATTTTTCTACTTGTAATGCGCTGTGCTGGATGCTATATGTTTTTTCCATGCATTTCTATTGCTTCTTTTATTTACGTATTTTATTGTATTCCATAGAATTCAAATCGCAATACAATAAAATACAATATAAGAAAGAAAAAAAGCAATTAAAATACAATCAATGGGAATATTTATTCATTTATTATTTATTAAATTTATATCCCACCCTTCTTACCAGTAGGAGCCCAGTGCGTTAATATGTAATAAGATGGATGTGCCCTTTTCCCATCTTCAACCGCACATCCACAGATGGGCAGCAGACCACCTGAATGAAGCTTGTGGATCGCTAGTGGTCCATGGGCCACAGTTTGGAAGGCCCTGCTCTAGTGAAATCCCGCACCTCTACTCAGAAATAAGCGTCTTCTGAGTAAGAAACTCAGTGGCGCTCACGCTCAGCTAAGTGGGTCCAGGTCAGACCACAATTTGAACACAGACGTATCTGATAATAAATGGGGCTAAATGGGGCTGTGACTCCTGAGTAGACAGGCATAAGGTTTGACTGTTTCGCTGAGATCTTTTGCCCGTTTCCCCGGCAGTAAACGCCATGGAGCCCAGCGACATAAACGTGCAGAGGAGATTGCAATGCAAAAATTTAAGAAAGCAAAGTATAAGTCTTGAAAAGAGCCCCATGTGAGTAATCCATACAAATCATGAGGAAGAGAGGGGAGGGCAACCCCACCCCGAGAAGCCCTGCCCACCCACGGCGACCCCAACATCCACCGTCCAAGCCCTCCCCGCTGCCGTTTCGCGCATTCATCCCCCTAATAACCCGACCTCTCTCCTCCCTCCCAGCCCGAGCACAACAACAAACGGGTGGCGCGCCTCTTTTCGCCATAGCCTGGCGCTCCCCTCGCGTCTCTCCCGCCTTCATCACTCGCGGGAGGGAGGCGGAGGCGGCAGCTTCCTTTTCGCCCCTACGTGACACATACACACGACCGCGACCGCCTGTGTTTGCCTGTGTGTGTATGTGCACGCACGCGCGTGTGTCCTTCCACGGGTAGGTAGGTAACGGATTTGGGGTCCCTCAGGGCTGGCGAGGAGGGGGGAGGCAGATACACACACACCGCACGGACGGGGCGGTGCAGGCCGCGCGGGCGGCTGAGGGAAGAAGGGAGGAGAAGTGGCGGTAGCTGTCCCGGGAGTGGGTGGGGGCGGCGGTGGGGGCTGCCGCCGGCCTAGGCCAGCTCGGAAGAACACGAATGCTCGCCTTCACCTCTCCTTCCCCCCTCCCCATTCTCGTGTCTCCACTAAAAGCGCTCTCCCCCATCCCCGTTATCCCTGCCTGCCCCTGACACCCAGCGCACCTCGGGGTGACCTCTTTCACCCTGGGGCTTTTTCTAAGCTCTTTATCCCTATTGCACAAGCAGCCAACACACTGCCCGCCCCCAAACCATTCAATAATATACTATTGGCAGAGCTTTTGTGTGTGAGAGAGACAGTACTTACCAGTAAGGAGTACCTGCACCTCTTTTTTTGCTGCCCATGCCAGCCATTTTGTGCTGGCACCCACAATATCAAGGTATGAGTACCAGTTTTATCAAGGTATGAGTACCAGCACCTCATACATATTTTTTAACCAGTAGTTTAAGGTTATGAAGGTTTGAAAGGAACCAGTATTTATCTTCAGCTTCCATTTCTTTTTATCTTTTCTCATCTGTTTCTTTGTTTAGAAACTACCAGGCTCCCTATGAAATCCTATCTGCTCAACTGCACAGAAACTTATTTCACACTGCACGCATTTTTGATGCTGCACAAAATGTGTCCAGCTGCATCTTAGAATAAAGCCTGCAGTCTTGCCTTTCATGCATTTGACTGAAGGTGGCCTCCCCACCAAGCACAGATTTCAGCCTCATGCAACAAAAGAGGAGGGAAGATGAAATCTAGGGGCCCCTCCAGGCATCCTGTTCATTGAACATTTGTCATGATTTGTACCCGTCATGGTATCGTGGTAGTTATACACGATCATGCTTTCAATCCCATTTTGTGCCTGCAGAAGTTCTGGGGTGGGCATACTGCTTCTTTTGTAATATCTGCATGTCCTGTAGTTTCCTGCTAAAATTGTGTAACTTTTCATGTCACAAATGTGTGTGCGGTGGGTGTCGTTTTGTAGCGCAAGAGTGCCCCCCCTCCCGGTGCCATGGCAATAATGTAACATTGGGGAAGCATCGCAGAACAACAGATCCAAGCCATACATTGAAAGCACATCCAATACGCATTGAAAGCACATTGAAAGAATCATGAGAACTGTAGTTGCTTAAGGGTGCTGGGCATTTGTAGCATTGTGAGGGGAAAACCAGTTCCCAGAATTCTTTGAGGGCAGTCATGTGCTTTAAATGTGTGTTGCGTGTGTTTTAAATGCATGGTGTGGATCTGATGTAAAGTGGAATGATGTGTGGATGGTCCAGTATAAATCCTCCCCTTACGCACTGTTATTGCAACAATGACATGTTGCAGAATACACTTAAAGACTTATGCTGCAGTCCTCTATATGTGTGTTCAGAAGTATAATTATTTAAAATACGTGTGTTAAGTAAGATGCATTGAGTTCAGTAGGATTTATTCCCAAATTAGGCTGCAGTCCTAACCCTGGAGATCTGAGAGTAAGCTTCATTGAGCTCAGTAGGACTTACTTCTGAGTAGACATGGTTTGGAATGAGCTGTAAATGTGTATGCAGGTTTGGAGACTTGGATTCTATCAATTTCGTAGTGTAGTAGACTCTGGAATTGCCCATGTTTGATCATTTTGATACAATGAGTTTGATCATTTTGATACGAATCAGTTGGTATCCATCCCAGCTCTCTCCCCTTTTCCCCTCTCAAACTGAAGTTTTGTCCGGTAGTTAATAATAAATAATAATAATTTAATTTGTGGGTCGCCTATCTGGCCAATGGCCACTCTAGGCGACGTACAATTTAACAACAATACATTACATCATAATAAAATACATCATAAAATACAATATAACAATAAAACAATAAAACAGTTCCAGTACAGAGTAGTAGGCAATTCGTCGTAAAAATTTAACCCTCCCCGTAAGTCCCAAAGGCCTGTCTGAAGAGCCAGGTCTTCAAAGCTTGGCGGAATACATTCAGGGAAGGGGCATGCCGAAGGTCATACGGGAGGAAGTTCCAGAGAGTGGGGGCCGCCACTGAAAATGCCCTCTCTCTTGTCCCCGCCAACCTAGCTGTTTTAGTTGGCGGGATTGAGAGAAGGTCCTGTGTGGCTGATCTTGTTGGGCGGCATGGTTGGTGGCGCTGGAGGCGCTCCATCAGATAAACTGGGCCGAGACCGTATAGGGATTTAAAGGTTAATAACAACACCTTGAATTGGGCCCGGAAAATAACTGGAAGCCAGTGTAGGTCGAACAACACTGGGGTGATGTGTGGCTGATAAAACCCACATTTACTCGTTCTTCAAAGGGTATGTGTGTGATGAAAAGGATACTCAGGCAAAATTAGGGACGATGGGTTGTTCTGACATATTATTACTGTAGATGATCACTGTGCTTGTTTGCCCTTGTTAGTCAAACCTGCAAAGAGTCTTGTGGCACCATAAAGATCTGATTTACAGCACAATCCTATGCATATCTACTTAATAGTAAGACCCACTGTGTTCAAGGGGCTATATGCTATAAACTCAGGAAAGATAGGAAGACTGCAATACTGTGGATACTTGAACTTACTGACTTGGTAAGATTTACTAACAATTTACTAGATTCTGGAGTTTATCATATTTTATCATTTTGATGTTGCTATGCTTTCCAGTCTCAATTTGACTTTAAGGTCAATCCCTGTTCTCTCCTTTCCCCATATGACCGGGTCCAGTGGCCATGGCCCTTTGGTTACTCAGGCTAACAAATCCACATTTATTTTGTGTGTGTGTGTGAATTTAAGATCGGAAAAATTAGAAACTGAGAGAGCCTGTTGCTAAAGGGCTGTTTAAAAGTGTAATAAATAAATAAAAAATAAAAGTGACATTGACAGATTCGCATACCCCTAGTAAACAGTGGGGTCAAAAGGCTATGAAATACAAGTAGTGGTCTTGGGTCTACAAAACATTATAGCTCCATAAATCTGTTTGTCTTTAAGGTGCTACATAAATTTATGTTGTTTTTGTTGACATGACTACCTCTTTCTGATCTGGTATAATATCCACCTCACCAGTCCTATACTGGCGATTACTAACACATATTGGAATCCACATGCAAGTGGTTCTTGAGCCAGGAAAGATCTACCTCCTTTACCTTTCATGCTGTCTATTAGTTTTGTTTGTTCTTTAGCATATCAGGCAAAAATCTATCCACTGATTATTATCCTGGCCTAGAATAGGTACTATGTAGAAAGTTTCATTTCCTGATTTTCTGTCTTTAATACACTTATTAAAGGCACAAGAGTCACATAAAGTGGAAAACATTGGCAGGCTTATATAGCCATTTCTAACTGTGCAGAAATAGAGTGTTAGCACTAGGGTTGCCAGGTTCATGGCCTGAGACTGATCCTGTATATTTAGGAGAAGAGAAAGTCAGCCAAGTGCAGATGTTCTTGCAACATTGTTATGGGAGAAGGGAGAATTCCACCTTGTGGTTTTTCCCATTACAGGCAGGCCCTGCTTATACGGCAGGTTCCATTCCGGACTGCCGCCGAAAAGCGGAAACTGCCGAAAAGCAGAACCCATTGAAAATAATGGTGCGCGTTGTGCAAAAATGGCGTGCGACAAAAAAAACCTCCATAAAAGCGGAACAAGTGCCTTAAAGCGGGGACTTTTCGGAATTGAAAGCCACCGCATTAGCGCAACACCGAAAGGCGAAATGCTGTAAAGCGGGGCCCGCCTGTACAGTGTTGCAAGAACACCTGCATTTGGCTGACTTTCTCTTCTCCTAAAGATACAGGATCAGTCTCAGGCCATGAACCTGGCAAACCTAGTTAGCACTGACTAAGGCTGTAATCCTAACCGTATTTACTTAGAATTAAGGCTGTGAGTACACTAGTCACCTAAAGCAAACCATTTCCATTGCCCACACCCAGATGGGTAACTGGTTGATCTGCCAATCAGTTGTGAAATCTCTCTGAGGCAAGTTTTTTAAAAAATGCACTTAAAACAATCCCACCAGGTTTTACAGTAAAAAGGGGCAGGATTTGACTAGTGCTGTATTCCCCCGTTTTCAGAAAAGAGAGATAAAGATGCACTGGGATCAGCAGAACAGGAAGTGTGTCTCCCCTAAGTCCCATTAAATTCAGTGGGCTTACTTCCATGTAAGTGTGGTTAGGACTGTATCCTAAGTTGCACTTAGTCAAGGAGTCTTGAATCACATCTTGCCTTAAACTCCAGATCATGCTCTTTTCTCATACCTGTCTATACCCTTCTGCCTCTTGAGTTTTTTCCCATTTATGGTATGCTTTAATACCCTCTGTTTTTACTTTTTCCCTATCTCTTGGAGCTTATATTCTATTTTTATCCAACATTCCATGTCACCCTTCACTATCTCATTTCTGCTCCCTATAACCACAATGCCTATTTCTTTGTACTCTTTTCCTATATGACCCATACTTCACCCAAACTGTCCCTTTCACCCAGCCCATCCCTTTCTACTTTTAAGCACTCATGTATTACTTTCTACTCCACATTTTCTCATATTGTCTTGCCCATGCATGCCAATCCCTTGCATTCCTAATCGACTCACATTCCATTCATTGTTCTGGTTAGAGGGGTAAGAATGATCAAGTGAGGCACATCCTATTATTCTGCATACTATCTATCCATGGCTTCTATTTCCATTTGAACTAGGAAGGACCCTTCAGAGCATGACCCAGTTGACTTCAACATGCAACATTTCACAATCTCCTGGCAGGTGGTGATCTGCAGTTGAGCTGGCTGACTTTTGCATTTTAAATAGGAATAGCATTTTTCTTAACATGGTTGTCCTCCATCACAGGTTATTAAGGAACCTGCTGGACCTAAAATGGCCAAATTTTTGTTTTGAGGCATCCAGTCAGACTAAAAGATAAATTGCCTTGAAAATCGTCATTGTTAGTGGGCTAAGCTATAAGATGGGAGATTAATTATACATTGGCCCAGAAGATGTTAAATAACTGACTTTGTAGATTTGGCCTCTCTGACTTTTAACCTGTAACCTTGATGTAATATATCATTGCGTAAGGTGAGAAAAGTTCTCATTTTACTTGGGTTTACTAAAATTAATATTCAATTTGTGTGAACAAAAGCACATTGCATTAGCATTCCCATCCACAGTAAGTGTATTGCAAACTACCAAAGGTGAAGTGTAGGATAGAGAAGCTTTATGTGCCTTGTGATCCTCCTACCCAAGCACAACCAGTCATGTATTGTGGCTTACTAGGTTCTTAACACTTCTGCTCCGCTGCCCCTCCCCGTGTTTTTGCAATCTGCATCAGCCAGCCTCTGCTAGGTTCCATTTGGAAGGACCCTTGAATATAGAGTATGTCATTAGCACATATCATAGGAAAAATGACCCCACCATACACACACAAAAATCAGATTGTTTAGTTATACCTTTATTTAGGTTAAGCACATACAGAACGGGCTAATTCCATTTCAAAGATTTTGCATAAACATTATTCTTTGACAGCACTCATCATTTTCATTTTATTTTACCATATTCCAAAATTGGCACAAGTCTTTATAAAATAAAGAACCATCTTGCCAGATTACACACTGTCATTATTGGATAGGCCTTTCTTTCACCTTAAAAATATTTTTTGCTGCGACAGAGGCAGGCACATCAGTAAAGTCCTAAATTATTTTTAAAAACATGTAAATATTTGTACTTTCAAATGGTGCACTTATACCTTGATTCTGACAGGGAATAAATTAAGAATCTTATGTTTTACCCTATATCCTTTGCACTGTTATCTGCAAGTTACCTCAAATGGCTCTGTGCATTTTATTAAAAAGTTTTATTTTGCTAATTTGGTTGTGAAAAACTGAGAGAATGAGACCATTTATTCTTGGATGTTTTGCACCAATAAAAAGATGGTGATTCAGTGATTATTCCCTTCTGTCTGTAAAGTATATACCATATCTTCTTGTTTATATTTTAAGGGTAGTAATAATGATAGAATGTTAAATGTTTAAATACTTTATATATGTATCTATAGGAACCAGCATAAAGTATAATGTGCGAATATTACTGACATCATGACAGCTGTTAGACAGAGGAAGGGAATAAAAGCTACAGAAGTTCCAGAAGAGTGCCTGTTCCATGAGAAGAATTGGAAACGTAATGGGAAAATTCTAGCTGGTAGGTTATTGTTATGTTAGTGTAATGTACTTCAAGAATATGTTTTCATTCAAACTGTATTACATTGATGTTGAGATTAACCATTGTCAGGATAAAGCCCTGTTGATTCTCAACCAGCATTTAAAACTAGCTTTGACTGTATGTTTAGGTGTATTTCGAGGATATAGGTTTTTACTTACAGAGCTATGTTTTGATTTCGGATTTTTTGCCTACAAAATATTTTATGCAAATAAATGTTTTATTTGCAAATAAGGTTCAAAGATCTTGTCTCAAAATTTAACTAGTTAGCACATAAAATACAGGTTTATATGAAACACCCTCTGCTATTAAGACATATGGGCTCTAGTGTTTTTAGTTTTATTGCATTTTCAGAGTTTGGTCTTGTGCTTCAAGAATGGGTGAAAGTTGATCTTTCTTTCAAATAACATGAATAAGTGAGAAAACTGAGAAAAGTAATTGATTTGAAACAAATATAGTCTGCATGGAAGAGCAGCTATTGAAATGTAGGAAACTAGGCTGTATTTTCCCTTGATATCATGTTGTCAATGATTTTGCTGCTCTGATCAGCAGGTAATCACATGTAATTGTGTGACATTATCAGAGATTGCTTTGATCCGCAAATATTTAGAGAAGAAGGAGGTACAATATAGATAACCAACCCTTTCAATATTAAACAAGATTTTAGTGTGATTAATAAAGTCACCCTGCTCATAATGTATCAGAAGGCTTGCCACAAAGGACATTTCAAAGAATTTCAGAATGCAAGGTGATGATTGTCAAGATTACTTTGAACCTACAAGCTTTTTCCTGAATTCTATTATTGAGGAAAGAGCACAACACCAAGCAGATCAGAGCTTCACTAGTGAGTACATGAGCAATAACTGTTCTTTGCAGAAGCCATAGCAAACTGGCCCTTTCAGTGATCTCTCCCTCAGATTAACACCACTCAAAGAGAATTAGTTGGGATCTAGAGTACCTGTGAATGAAAAGAAAATAACTATTAGCATTGCTCCACAGATGCTTTCTGAAGAGTTCATACAGTGCTATAATAGATAGGTTCTATATAATTCTGTTGTATAAGAGTTTGCACAAGTGGTAAGAACATCTTGGGATTTTGTTCACGTCTCACACAATGCTCTATCTAACATGAGGTATAAAACAGTCCTCCTTTGTGTGGAAGCCTCTTCTTTGGGCGGAATTATATCTTTGTATCCAGTCCTTTTAAGGACGAGCTCGGTCAATTTAGTGGCTTTTAGTGTGGGTTTTATTATTGTTTTTTGTTCTATTGTGCACCACCTTGGAGTGGAATAACTATTGACAAGTTGCAATACCTCCTTTTGGGGGGAAGGTGGTGAAGAGAGTAGTGGTGGGGCAGCTGCAGGCATTCTTGGATGACACGGATTATTTAGATCTGTTCCAATCTGGGTCCGGGCCTGGCCACGGACGTCAGTCAGCCCTGGTTGCCCTGATGGGTTACCTTTATAGAAAGCAGGACAGGGGGAGTGCAACCTTGCTCCTGCTTCTCAATCTGTCTGTTGCTTTTGATACCATTGACCACAGTACCATCCAGGATTGGATCCATGGAATGGGAACTGGGGGCACTGTGTTATGGTGTTTGTGGTCCTACCTATAGGATCAAGTCCAGAGCACAGCATTGGGTGATTGCCTTTCAGCCCCCTGGCAGTTGTGCTGTGGGGTGCCACAGAGAACTATCTTATCCCCAATGCTATTTAATATCGATATGAAGCCTCTGGGAGCTGTCATTAGGCGTTTTAGGGCAAGGTGTCATCAGTATACTGATAACACTCAGTGCTACTTCTCCATTACATCTAAATCAGGAGAAGCTATGCGGGCCCAGGACTGGTGCCTGGATGCAATGGTGGGATGGATGAAGGAAAGTAAGCTGAGCTTGAATCCTAGCAAGATGGAGGCACTGTGGGTGCGTGGTTCCTGTGTCCAAGAAATTGCTCAGTAGCCTGTCCTGTACAGGGATGCACTCACCTCAAGGAGCAGGTATGCAGTCTTGGGGTGCTTCTAGATCTAGCTGTGTCACTGAAGGCTCAGGTAGTCTCAGTGGCTAAAAGTGTCTTTCATCTTTAGTAAGATAAATATGGCCACTCCTGGACTGGGAGAGCCTGACCACATTAGTTCAAGCACTGGTGACTTCATGACTGGATTACTTGAATGTACTTCCCTTGCACTTGACCTGGAAACTGCAGTTAGTGCAGAATGCTGCAGCCAGATTGCTGTCAGAGTAAAACCCTGTCAGCATATAACACCTCTGCTCAGGGATCTGCAGTGGTCGCCAGTTTGCTACTGGGCCAAGTTCAAGGTGTTATTATTTGTATATAACGCCCTTAACCGCTTGGGATCAGTTTACTTGTGGGACTGCCTTACCCCATATGTGCCCACTTGAGCACTTTGATCTGCAAAACAGGCACTGTTATAGGTGCCACATAATATCCACTCTGCACTTGTAAGAAATCATACTTTTAGTGTGGCAGCACCAACTCTTTGGAACTCGCTGCCTATTGACATAAGGCAGGGCTCTTCACTGTATTCTTTTTGACTCCTGCTTAAAACTTCTTTGTTTAGGCAAGCCTATCCAGATGCATAGATGCTGGCATGTTTTAATTAATTTATTTTTTTGTCTGTTGATATTTTTAATTTGTCTTAAAAGTATGTTAATTAATTGTTTTAACTTTTTTTGACTGTTTAAATGTCTTTTGTAAACTGATTAAAAGTTTTTTTTGCAATCAAGTGGTATATAAATTTTAATAAATAAATTTTTTAAAAGCCCTTTAAGTGGATGTTTGTTTTGAAAGATGGGATATAAATAAATTTTGTGTGTATTTCCTAATGCTAGAACAATCCAAGACTAATCGGTTTTCCCCAAGTTTCTTTGAAAATCTGTTCTCTGTTTATAATACATAAATTGTACCAACATCTGGAGCGGGTAACACCATCTATTTCAAACATGTTGGGGGAATTTTAAATCTTTGAATGATAAATATTTACTAGAACAATCTTCTGCAGGTGGAAAACTGTGGAAGAAACTTTCACTCATCATTGGTGGAATTATTGGCATATCCCTAGGAATTCTCACATCTGTTTATGTTGCTACACTACATGAAAATGATTTATGGTTTTCCAACATCAAGGTAACAGAATAACTGTAATTGCATCATTGCTTTCCTAAGGCATCGTTCACAATATGGATGACATTGTATCTATATTACCTGTGACTTTACAAACTTATTTTATCTGCAAAGACTTCCAAGACATCACCTTTTTCTTCATTGTTGATAATTTTATTCTCTCCCACATCAGCCACTGTTCTTACCGGGGGTTGTCTTGAGAACTTATTAAGGTGGTATAAACAGCAGAAAGTAGCAGCTATGTTGATGTATTTTTTTGTATACTTTTGTATAAAGGATCCTGAATTGTTCAGACTGAATGGTGACTAAACCATCAACCGTATATGCACAATTCTTTTTAATCAGATTTTGTGTAATTGATGAAGGAAGGTTAAAGCCTTTATTTTCCTTCAGAGAATATCACCAGTAAAACAAAAAGTGGAATTGACATGTGATATGACACAACCAAAGTTGTGCTGTTGTGAAATATATGGCACAGATTCATGAATACTAACATTTATTGTAGGCCTAGCTTAGAAGTTTTTAGAAGGATTCCAGTAGATTTTCCTTCCTGACTGCAGCAAGTTGGGAGTAGTAGAATTCATCGTGTGGTACATTAAAGTATTTTCATCTAATGATGTCACGTTAACAGCACCTGTTCTATCTTTAACTCTGTTAGGGCAAACTTGGTTGCAATTTATTGGCAGTTCTTGCAGGATAAATCAGGGCTGGATGTGATAGAAAATCTGCCAAGAGAAGAATGAAATTTTCAGTTAATAACTTGGTGTTATGAACACAGATTCTTTCTATGAAGAGAAAAGTGCATAATTTATACAGGATAGAGAACTTACCACGAACATACATTTTGCTTGTACTAGGTCTTGAAGCCTGTAACATCTAAATATGAATTTCTTTCAGTCTTTTATAAGGAAAAAACATACTCCTGAGCAATTCATTTAGGTTTGTAGTGTGTCTTCTTCCAATGGGCTTGGATAGGAAACTGAGACACTGAAATAATGATCCAACTTTCTAGCATTAGAATTCTTTATTTCTTTTCCAGTGAAGTCTCCTTTCAGTATTTGACCAGCTATTATATACAAATCTGTTGCTTTCTTCATTCATTAAAGCTGAATAAACACTCCCCTCAGAACAAATGGGCTTGAGGTTAACCAGTCAAGAGTTCTGCGTGTATTAACTATGTTTGTTGAAGGCACGCTGTGCAACCTTTATCACATTAATGCAGTTACCTGTATTGAGCTTTCACTTTTATGCTTAAGAAGATATGTTAATTAATTAATTGGATTATATTTTTAACGGCAATATTCTTTTATTTCTTTTTGGGGGTGCATTTTGTTTTTTATTAAGCAAGCAAACAAACAAAATGTAGGAAGTTGAAACAGTTTCTTGAGTGTTTTAGGTTGGGTTGTTTTGAAAGACAGTATCAACCTTCATTTGATGTAGTTCCCAAACTCTTCACTGATGTGGGACCCTTGTGGTGAAACAGAATTTAGCTGTTAGTCCTGTTCTCTGATTCGAAAGCCATTGCCTTTCCAAGACTGTCTCATATACTTCATTGCCAAACAGCCAGCAGCTCATCCGCAACACTCTTAGGTTCCCCAGATGCCATCCTGGGTTCTTACTGAGAGGAAGGGTGGGATATAAATCTGATAAATAAATAAATAAAACCAGAATCCTCTACAGACATGAATGTAACAACAGAAATACAATGTTAATATTGTTGGTTTCTTTTTATATTGCTTTGTTCAAAATATTTTGAAATACTTTGGTACATCATCTTGATCTTCTGTATACCATGGGGTTTTGTGCTGATGTGATGTTGAGTTACATTTTTAGAGGGGGAAGAATGCACAAAACCAGGATGTATTTAGCTCCTTGCCAGTTCTTCAGCCTTTTGAAAAAGATGAAGTTGAAGTACTCATGAGTCTCTTGAGAAACTATCATTTTGTACAGTGATGATGATGATGATGCAACAAGAGGACAGGGACACCCAATGTTATCATGACAACATCTGTGCAAATCCAGTTTTCTGAGATTACCACTGACATGACCCTTCCCTCCATGGGAATTTTAGATCTGGCCCTGTCATGCAATACCATAGTGGTGGGAGATGAAGACAGGAACAAGTATCTGGACCATGCAGCAAGACTATTTAAAGTATTGGTCCTGGTGTGGAAGCGGGCACTTGACTTCTGCTGTAGGCAACAAAAATGTCTTTGGACTGCACTGTTTAGGATTCACATATAAACAAATCTAAACATCAGGATTCTTGACAAAGCATCAGTGAGGATCACAGAGTCAGCACTTCATAAAATATAATCAAAATGCATATTTAGAATGTGATTATTATTAATAACAACAACAATAATAAAATTATTATTATCATCATAATTTGAATATTATTCTTAAATTTTTAACCCGTAGTTCTGGCCACTTTATTGGCATACGAGATTAAGAAAAGTATAAATTGCTATAGAATTGGAATGAGTAAAGCAGATGTTAGCTTAGTATGAAACAGATGTAAAACAGTAGTGTTTACTTCATAAAGTATGGCATTTGGTTGAATACAGCTGGTGCCAGGCTTACAAATTAATCACATTTGATACATTCTTGCTAATTAGATCCCCCTCTATGCTCAGCCCTCCAAAATAAATTCCACAACACTTTAGAGAGCTTTCCATTTTTAATACAATAGGCATATTTTTCCTTTATATACTTTCACTAGTTGTGGGACTAACATAGGAACTTGAGTCATGGTAATGTGTCATTGTGAATTGATTAAACTGATTGATTAAATCAGTATTTTAGATAATTTAGTGAGCTTCCACTGTTACCTAAATCGTTCAGCTCACTACACAACATACACAGCCACCTAAAATTGACATGTATTTTAATCTGCAATTGAAGCTCATAATGTTGTTTTAACACTGTTTTTTTAAACTTGCTTTTAACTTTGACTTTTATTGACAATTTTAATGTTTTAATATTCTTTGTAAGCGGCTTAGAAGTTTTATTTACAATTAAGCAGTATATAAATTCTGTATGGTTTCAAAGGGTTGTGGTGTGAACTATCTGTCATTTTCTCTCCATTATCATGTCTCAAAGCCTGGGGTTAATTTTGGTTTGGATAGTGAGAATTTGACTATATTCTTAATAGATCGTAAGTTAGGAAGCAACCCAAGCCCAAGATCTGCGGAGTGGAGTTTGAAATAGGAGGATCACAAGCTGAGCCTGTGCTCAGCCAGGGCTATTCTGTTTGAAGTCCCTTATCCCAGTAGGCCAGTGTAAGTCCTCTATCCTGACTTAGCCAGATCAGCCAAAGCTGCCTGAGTCAAGACCAAGGTAAGCCGTGAAAAGGGGGTGGCATGGGGCAGTGGGGAACTTACCCCATTCCAAATTCTGTTCAGCTCAGTCACATGGTATAGCAGCCCAGCGGAGATTACACTGGCAAACTGGTGTTAAACTATTTTAAAGGCTTGTTTTCCCTCTGCCAGGCTTGGGACAGCTTAGCCAGCAATAGCCCCACTCCTGAGTGGAGTTTGGAATGGGGTAAATTATACGGGCGTAATTTACGATGGCATAAATTACGCTGACTTCCTATAGTTTGGATAGCTCTGCCCATTATTTTATAGCCAGCCTTCCACTATAGTAACAACGACCAGGGTGATTAAGAACAATGTTTAAAAAACGGCAAAATGAGCCATAGACCCTAAGAATATAATTTGACAGTAACAACAATAAAACAGAAGCAGGTACAACAGGTAAAAAGAGCTCAAATACAAGTCCATTAAAACTTCTCAGACTAGCATATCAAATGCCTGCTAGAATAAAAACATCTTCGCTGGATAACAGGAAGGCAAAAATTGGAGGTTAGAAAATGAGATAGTGAGGTAATACAAATGAGATAGTTGCTAGCTTCAAAAAGAGTAAGTTCACTGAGGACAGCTTCACGAAATTTCAAGCCTGTGTTTCTAGATTTGGGTGGGCAACCTTTTAAAAAAAATTTGGGAGTCAGTCTTAAATTGACTGTTGACAGGTCTAAAAACCACATTTGTTCTTATAAACTCAGCAAATACACACATCTTTGCTCACGCTAAAACTTTTGTTTAGAAGAAGCAAAACTTTTGCTTGGTAGCTGGGCTGGGCTGATACCCTGAAACAACATTTAGGAAATAATGTTACTTTTGCTCTCTCAATTCTTGCAGATCTATTGGCTATCCAAAATGAAATGGAAGTTTAGCTGCCTTTCAGGTCTCTATTTTCTTTTTGGACAAGAGCCAAAGTTTTCTGATAGATTTGGACCTTGGAGATCTCTGGGCTTAAATTTCTGTTGTGCCAGCAACAACTCATCAAACATTCTTGATTAATCTCAGCCTCAGGTCCCCTTTGGTTAAACTAGGAAGGATAATTATCTATTGCATGCACTTGTACTGAGGAATGAGGTGAGGATTAGAGAGCGGTTTTCCTATATTGTATAAATTGCAGTTGTTGCCATCTTGTCTTTGTTAACACTAACTTTATTAAAAAAAGGGCAGAGGCAAGTAATACTAAGACAAGCATCAGTTTAAGATTATTCTTCATCTTAACTCACTTGTTTCCTTATAGGAGGTAGAGCGGGAGATTTCATTTAGGACAGAATGTGGCCTGTATTACTCTTATTACAAGCAGATGCTACAAGCCCCATCCATTCAACTAGGTATTGTTACCTTTTTTTAAAAAAAAAGTTTGTTTTCTGAACTGGATAAAATGCAAATGGCTTTCAGAAGCATGACTCTGTTGTGATTACGGATAGTGCTGAGTTTTTAACTCCCACTTCTAGTTTGTCAGAGTGCTTTTTGTATAAATCTCAGGAACACAATTTTTTGTGGTAAAAGGGCTTGTCATCCCTGGAGATATTTGTTGTTTCTAGACAGTATAGAATTCTAGATGTTATTGAAATCAGTGGACTAATTACTGCTGTCTTCAACTGTACTGTTCAGATTGTCTCTACTTGTAAAAAGTGGAGTGAGATTCCCAATAAAAGCAGTACTATTTATTAGACCATTTTCAAGAAAATTACTCCTATACACATTTAGTAAGTGGTAAGCCGCATTAAACACCATAGAACTTACTTTGGAGAAAGCCAGATTAATTGCTGCCATGGGCCACTTCTGCATTTTCCAGTTGCTCATACTTGATCACAGTCCTTCACTAAAGGGGGCACTTTCAACTCAGAAAATCAGTTCAAAAATCTTTGGAGTAGATTTTGTAACTTAACAAAGTTCCATTCCAAACTTTTTGACTTCTTGCACTATGCTGAAGAATCCCAACACAAATGTTACAGAGATATACGTTGTGTATTACTAAAGATGCATAAGCTGTACTTAATGTTGTAAAAAAATGTATTCTAAAGCAAGGATGGAGACCCTCCAGCCTACAGGCCAAATTTGGCCCACAACTCCATTTTCTCCAAGCCATGCCCACCTTCCCCACACCTTATATTGTATGTGATGTCATATCACTTGACTAGCGCTTACAGCAAACTCCACAGGGTTTGGTTACACTACAGAGTTCCTGGGAACTTCATAGTGCAGCTGGTTGAAAAGCGGGGCTTGCTGTAACCATTTGAAATCAGCCGCGCAGTCAAAGGAAGTGGGATGTGCTGTTGTCACCAATCAGCTGATTTCCAGCTATGGGCAAAGGAAAATGCTTCGCCTGATGTCATGTGATATCAGGTGGTAGGTGAATGGTATCGCCTACCTGTCAAAGTGCTTGCAGAGGTTGCGGGAGGTCTGGAGCTGGCCCAGTTGCCAGATCTAGTTCCCCACTTATGTTCCAAGACAAGGACTTTTTAACCATAGTAGAATATATTTAACGAGAAGTATTTTACTTTCCAACTCTGTAAATTATCTTGCAGGAGACATTTACATTTTAATGGATTTTTATATGTGCTCATTTTATTTGCTTCTTACTATACAGGTTTACATGGCTTGATTTTTGACAATAAAACTGAGTCCATGAGGACAATTAACATACTTGAAAGAATGAATGTTTACCAAGAAGTATTTCTCAGCATTCTGTATAGGGTTTCTCATATGAAGGTAAGTGTTTAATTATAAATCTCTGACAAATGCACAATGAATTGAACACACACATATACCATATCAGCATAGTGTGCTCCTTCCTTGCAAGTTTTGTGGAAATTCATGTGCAGCCCTAAAAATGTTTACCCAGAAGTAAGTCTCATTAAGTTCAGTGGAACTTAATAGTGCAAAAGAACCAAAGAACAGCCCTGCTGGGTCAGCCCAAAGGCATATGTTGTCCAGCATTCTGTTCTCCCTGCGACAACCAGATGTTTAAGGAAACCAACAAGCAAGTATGAGCACAGTAGCTTTCTTCCATTTGTGACCTCCTACAATTGGTACTCATAGACATACTGCCTCTGATCCTAGCAGAAATTATTGTAATCATGAGTAGTAGCCATTGATAGCCTTATCTGCCATAATTTTGTCTATTCCCCTGTTGATAGCCATCACTAGACCTTATGGTAATGAATTCTAAAGTTAAATTATGCCCTGCATAAATACAGTGCAATCCTATGTATTTTTACTAGAAAATTAAGGCTCAAATATTTCAATGGGACCTGCTTCCTAATATATGCAAAAGTTTCTTATGATATGAACTGTTGATTTCATGCTAAAACAAATGCTCTGTGTTTAACTATTGCATATATCTTTCTTTCACAGAAATTTTTAGAACCTATTTATTTTTACATCTACACGTTGTTTAGTCTTCAGGCAATCTATGTTGCTGCTCTCTATGTAACCAGCTGGCTTCTCAGTGGAACTTGGCTTTCAGGTGTATTGGCGGCCTTCTGGTACATCACAAACAGGTGAGGATACTTTTGTAAATCTTCCTAGAATAATCTGATTTTTGCCATGCTATAGAAAAGAATATATTCAGTCTGCTAAATATTTGGGAAAATTTGTTGTCTGTTCGCTATGTATTTGTAACCAAATTTTTCATCATGGTTCCTCAGATCAAAGATCAGGTTTTCACCTGTGATTGAATACAATTGGATACCTACATGAATGGTGGACCGAACCTTTCAAAACTGCACTGATTTTTATTACTAATTTTAAAACTGCACTGATTTTTTTGTTTTTATAATTCCTGAGCAACACCAGATACAAAGCTGCTAGTCTTTATAGGCAGATAAGAGTGCATACACTAACAAAGGCATATTGGTTTTAGATCAGTACTTCCCTCTGTATGTAGATCTATTATAGGATGCCTCAGAGTGGGACACATGACTTAGAAGAGACATGAGGGAGAGAGAATATATGGGAACAGAATGAAGTTAGTAGCCACAGTACAGTATAGAAGGCAGGTTTGCTGAGACTGAGGAATGAGGATTTTAAGCTCTGGAGTTTCTGCATAAAACTGTTGTTTGAAAAAGCCTGCTCTAGTTTAGGAATGAAAATTTGGAATAGCCCCATGGGGAAAAATTTCCCTTTGTGTAGAAATGTTGCCTGCTGGGCTGTCGACCACTTAAGGGTACTCTACTGTTGCCAAACATTTATTTTGTGCCATTAGTGTCTAGACAGTGTATGGAGCACGGACATGACAGAGTCAATAAATTATCAATTAGCTGGCTTTTAATCTATTAATAAAAGCAATTACTATAATATTTCACTGCAGAAGATATTTTGAAGATGTTCAATGAAAGATGCTCAATGAAGCTGGCCATATTTTCTTGATGAAATAACACATGCCAATAATTTAGTCCTTTTGGAGTTTTAGAAGTCTTTGACATTTACACATTACTGCTCTAGATTTAGATCTATAACAGCACTAAACTCCACTTTACAGGGTTCCTCTCTCATTGAAACCTGATTTTATTAAAATAACCTCAATGCAAATTAATTGGATTATCCTGAAAACTTTCTGCCATATTTTAAAGTAATCAAGTAATATTCTATATACATTTTCAATGTTGAGATTTTCTTCTTTGTAAAGAACTTGCCGTTGGTGCTTATTTATACCTTTGCTTTTGTTTTCCGCAGAATAGATACCACCCGGGTGGAATTCACCATTCCATTAAGAGAGAACTGGGCATTGCCATTCTTTGCTGTTCAGACAGCAGCAGTTACATTCCTGTTCAGATCTCATTTACAGCCAACTCATGAAGTGAGTCTTTTTTAAAAAATAATAATAATAATCTTTATTAAGGAAAAAATTACAATTAAAAAAAGAAGAAACTTTTTACAAAGTTTTCCGCTTAAATGATATGTTACTTTTATCAAATTGATAGTGTCCCAGATTCTGTTAAACCAGTCAAGAATTGTTGGTATTTAGGTTGCTTCCATTGTTTTGCAATTTCAGTTTTTGCTAATGTTGCAATGATTTCTAAATCTGTGTCCATAACTACGTCTTTCAAATAGTTTTAATAAAATTAGATGCTGTTACAAGGGTAATCTATATCCAGTTATTTCATATATATATTAGTATATTTTCCCAATATTATTGTATTTTTAAACATTGCCAAAAATATGTAAACAATCAGCTTTATTATGATTGTATCTCCCACATTTATCAATATTTATTTGGTATATTTTAGAAATTCTATGTGGTGTGAGGTACCACTGATTATTGAAGCTTAAAATAATTTTCTTTCAAATCTGTTGATATGAGTTTTTGAGGGATTTTTGTCCATATCCACATCCATTTATCCATTTCTATCTCCTGCTGTAGATCCTTATTCCATTTTTTAATAAACGTTTTCTTGATCTTTTTTGTTTCTGTGATTACTTTATAGATTTTTCCTATTAAGTTTTTATTTGTATCAGTAGATATCAGATATTCAAATTTACTTTTTCCCCTTAATGGACCATATTTTCTTAGGAGATTTGAAATAGCTTCACGAATTTAGAAATATTGAAACAATTGTGGTTGATAATTCAGTCTATTTGGAATTTCATTATAAGATTTAACACCTGTTTCTGATAAGTGCTATATTGTATCCAGATTTGAAGAATGCCACTGAGTTAAGTCACCAAGCATACCTTGCATATGTGATATGAAATAGAGAAAACCCCATCAGCTTATACAACATTATCTGTTTGGTACAAATATAAAAATACATTTTTACCTGGGTTATCACCATTTACATAATCTTTCTATAATGAGTTCATATCTCATATGAAGTGAATTTTTTTTAAAAGCAAAAACATTTCTCATTAAGATATAAAGATAAATGTTTTTGATATAGCCAAGGTAGCTTGCTGCTTAGGTTGCTTTTAACTGTTTTTAATTATGTGTTTTAAAACTGTTGTAACCCGCCCTTGGACCTTTGGGTGAAGGGCTGGTAATACATCATCATCATCATAAAAGGTAGCGTTGACAAAGCAGAACAAATATATATACCAGATGCACATGCTATTAAAATAATTATTTCTGCTCTTCCATAGTTAAATGTAAAATCTTTGATTGAATACAGACATCCCAATCCACCTAGGAGCCATATTACCCACAGAAACAGACTTCCATGCTGTATCCCTAGCAGCATGGAGAATTGCTTGTGCAAATAAGTGCTGATCACACACAGAGCCTTTTTAAAAAGCAGCAGCCTTGTTGACTAGGTTATTCGGAGTCGGAAACTGACTTATACTGAGTCAGGTCATTGGTCTGTCTAGCTCAGGATTGTCTACACTGAATGGCAGCAGCTCTCCAGGGTTTCAGGCAGGATTGTCTCTCAGTCCTACCTGCAGAGGCGAGGAATTAAACTTTATTCCTGTGTCTCAGGATGCTCAGCACTGAGCTATGGCCCTTCCACAAATAAGGGGGTTGGATTGTGTCCCCTTGATCCCCTTTCTCACCAGGGCAGGGTTTGTTTTTTGTTTGTTAAGAAAAGGTTTCTTGCTGCATGTGTGCTCTGTTAGATCAGAGCCAGAGAGAGCATGCTTTACAGATACTGATGCATGGGTGGTATTAAAAGGCCACTGGTTGACTATTTGTATATGGATGCATGATATTATGAAATTATTTATATATATATATATATATGAAATATTTTATTTCTTTTGTAATGATTTTATTTTTTGCATTTTTTTAAAGAAAGTAAACTGCTTGCTACATTAGAAAGGCCAATAATGGCTTTCTGCTTTATCTGCTATGATCTTTCCTCATGTTTCTCATTTAGCTTATGTTTCTTTTTCCCAGAGGTTGACACTTCTGGCAGTATTTATTTCAACCTTCCTCTTCTGTTTGGCTTGGCAGTTTAATCAGTTTATATTGTTGATCCAGGCATTGGTTTTGTTCACACTTGACTGTCTTGACTTGCTTCCTAGGGGAAAGGTAAGCTAATTGCTGAATGTGGAACCATTAAAATAATGGAAAACAGTCACATTTAGGTGTGCTTGATTGTATGCTGCATTGCAACCACTGTGCATAATTTGAAGTTTTGAAAATACTGTCTGTTACCAAGAACTAAAATGAAAAAAGAATATTGTGCTAGATACAAAGTGAATTTGGTTATATATATACATTTAGTATGGCAAGTCTTGCTTTTTCATACTTTTCAACTGAATACTAGAATCTTAGTTTTCAAAGTGAGACACAGAAATAAAGGCCATCCAAACCAATTTCATGCATTTGGGGTAGTTTTATTTAATTTTTAACAAACAACATAAAGTTCCGCACGAAAACTCAATTCTTCTGGTGGGAATTCCACCCTTTCTATTTTCCTCTGCCAATTTCCTCACTATGGGAGGACAGGTATGAGTATTGCACAAGATACTTTTAAAAGTGAAGCCAATGGACATAGAAAAAGGGAACAACCTTATGAAAGAGAGCCTCAGTTTTGCACAAGGCATGATTATTTTTTAAACTGTGACATGCATCGTTTCTCATTATTTTTGCAGGTGACCTGGATCTACATAATACAAGTGGCTAGTTTGCTGCTTGTTTGCTTCCTTCAGTTCTTTAATTCCATGATAGTAGGATCATTATTTGTAAGCTTTAATATGTCCATCTTGTTAGCAAGAAAACTTCAGGTATGTATTTATCATTGTTTATTTATTAACTAATTAGCCTTTAACAGGGTAAACTAAAAAGTTGTCTACTACTTAAGTAAACTTCATGAAATTACACATGGCATAATGCCAGCCACCTTCAGTTAAATACATTAGGATTGTAGAGACCATGACGCACATAGTCATGAAGTCCACATCATTATGGGGAAATAGCCATGGTCAGTTTGAAACTAGAATTGCTGATCAGATTGGGACTGGAACATCTTGGCCCTGCTTTCCTCACACATCTTCTCATAATGAACCCATGAGATGTTTTAAGGACAGGGTTTCCTTATTATTGTTATCAGTAGATCGTGAGGTCCCCTCCTCATCCTACTTACCATCTTGCTCAATATGAACTGCTCTCACAGCAGAGTATCTTCAAGATTGCTGGCTATATTTTCATGCCACTACTGCCTATCATAGTGATATGCAGGTTTTGCTGAGGAGACTCAGTGCTTTGAAAACATCATTGACTTCTCCTTTCAAAGATATGCATTTAGTGCCAACCCGAAATAAAAGCTGAAATGACCTTGTTGTGCTAATTATGTGTACAACAGTAATGTAAATGTACTGCCTTCAAATTGATTCTGACTTATGGTGACCCTATGAATAGGGTTTTCTTGGTAAGCGATATTCAGAGGTGGTTTACTATTGCCTTCCTCTGAGGCTGAGAGGCAGTGACTGGCCCAAGGTCACCCAGTGTTGTAGGGATTTGAACCCTGGTCTCCCAGGTCATAGTCCAACACCTTAACCACTACACAACAGTAGTCTTAAATTTAAAATCAGACGAATAAGTGTTGTTGATTGGCATAATTTATCTTTTGGTAGAAATATTCTCTGGAGTGAAGGAAGCATCCATTAACGATGGGTTAACCCTCCTACTGCCTAGGAAAAGCAAGGAACATGTGGTCAACTTTTAAGGTTTAGGCTGGATCTTCCTGCTCTCCCCACCGCATTCATTTCCTGCCTTTACCTAGAATACAGCTCCTCAGCTGTTGCTCACTGCTTTTTAAAGAAAAGTTAGTGGGTATTTGTTTTTTAATCTAACCTTCTGCAATTTTTCCTTTCATAATCTTGCTCATAATCTCTTCTTGTAGCCTCCTAGTTCTCTCCTTTACGAAAAGTCACATCCTTGATGAAAAAGGAGAGAGTGGGGAAGAAAGACTATTTTTTCCTATCATGTCCTCCTTGTTTCCTCATGGCTCCCATTGGCAAGATAAAAGCTGCAAAGTATGTTGGGGCATTAAAGGATAATGAAGACACTGGCTGCTAGCACTTGAGAGCCTCCTGCTGTGAATTTCCATGCTACTATGCCTTTCTACCCAGAATGCTGAGTCAGCCGATCCTTGTCCCTTATGGAGCTCCATCTCACCATAGGCTGCTGCTTTGGAAGTCTCCAGGAAGACCACCACCAAACTCAGAGAGAAATTGAGTCTCTGCCAGTGTCAGAGGGCAAAAGCAGAACTGGTTCCCGGGGTGGGTGGAAAGCCTCTAGAATGGAAGTGACAGCATCAGTGTCCTCATGCAAGGCACCTTTTGGAAATGGGGTGGGTGGGACAGTCCAAGGCAGATATGCAGCCATGCTCCGAGCCTTTCAGGAAAGGAAACTTCTGCCAACCTATTGGGCCTCTCTATAAGCCATTGTCTCCATTGAGGCTACCCTTTTCCTCAAAAACCTCCCCCTCCTCCCAAGGAACAACCAGCACCACCCTTGCCTCTGTTCCTTTTAGACTGATTATTTATTTATTTATTTGTTTGTTTCATTTTTATACCGCCCATAGCGAGTGGCTCTCTGGGCGGTGTACAAAAAGATTAAAATACAGAATATCACAATAAATAAACAGCAAACAAAAAAGATTTAAAATTATAACATTAAACGCTTAAAATGCCTGGGAGCATAGCCAGGTCTTAACCTGGCGCCGAAAAGATAGAAGCGTCGGCGCCAGGCGTACTTCTTCGGGGAGGCTGTTCCACAGTTCGGGGGCCACTACAGAAAAGGCCCTAGATCGAGTAACTGTCCTCCGGGCTTCCTGATGGGCTGGTACCCGGAGGAGGGCCTTAGATGCTGAGCGAAGTGACCAGGTCAGTTCATAGCGGGAGAGGCGTTCCACAAGATACTGCGGTCCCACGCCGTGTAAGGCTTTATAGGTCAAAACCAGCACCTTGAATCTGGCTCGGAAGCAAATGGGTAGCCAGTGCAAATGGGCCAGAACAGGTGTTATATGTGCTGACCGGCTGGTCCTCGTCAGCAGTCTGGCTGCTGCGTTTTGCACTATCTCTCTGGCTGGTGTATATCCCTTCCAGGGATGGCAGATGGCAGAAACATCCTTGCAGGCAAGCCTTCATTTCTGATTCCTCTCCATGCCCTTAATTAATGAAGTCTTGCCACTCCTTAGCAGAGCCCCATCAGGGTATACCTGAATCGCAGTTAAATGTCCCAATAGTGAATGCCCCAGTGGTGCCCCCGGCCGTCAGGCATCATATTACCTGAGGACAGTGTGTCACTTCAGGACCAAGTGAGGAAGCCAAAGGGGCACTTAATAAGAGCCATGAGACCTCTGTACTGGCTGTCAGAGCAGCTTTCACTGGTTCTCTTTTTGCCAGGGTCTCCCTCCAATGGCAGAAATTAATGCAAAACAAGCATCTAAATGACAGAATCTTACATAAGCTGCTACCCAGGCTCACATGGAAATCTCCATCACTAGGCACTAACAAATTAGATACCTTCGGCTCTGCAGAGACAACTTGTGGCAGGGCAGTGCTTCAGCATGTTCTCCCTCCCACAAAATCCTTTACTAGTAGCACCATGAGTGGACTCGCCCTACAGTTTGGTTAGGTAGGACATACCACGTTAATGATATGGATGCTTCCTTTACACCAAACACAGAAATGAATGTTGGGTACTTAGCATGGATTTTCTTTCTCGTTTGGGGTGAAACTTGCATGCACACCACAGCCTGCTCAGCCAGTGGCCATTGATACACTCATGCAGATCAGGGCTTCATCTGCAGCAGTGCCTCTGACTTGTGTCAAGTCTTCTCAAGGAGTGCAACCGTGGTCTCTTCTGTCCACAGTTAGATGCATACATCTCCAATTTTTTCAGCTCTCTGTCTCTTGGCCATGGGAGAGAACTGGAAGTGGAGCCAGACAATTGAGCCTAGATTATAAAAGGCAAGTTCTCTGCCTTTTATGAGCAGTAAGAGGGATTAGCTTATTAGTAATGGATACCTTATTCACCCCAGACCAGAAAGAACGTTCACTGTGAGTATGCAGTGTTGCTTTTCACACACTAAAATATCATTGCTTACATTTCCCAGAATAACCTGAAAACTGGAGGCTTGTTCAGCAGACTTGGGAAGATTTTCCTTCATGTACTCTTAGTGCTCAGTTTGACATTTCTTGTAAATAATTTTATTAAGGTGGGTAATTTTTTTTACTGTCTTTTACCAATTAAATCTATTTATAGTATCTTGTTCAATATATATAGAGAGGGTCCATTTACAGTGCAATCTTATGTGTATCTGTTCAGAAGGAGACCCCTTTCAGTTCAGTGGGATTTGTTCTTCATAAGTGTGCACAGGATTATAGCCTTGTGGCTTTATGCACTAAATCATAGTGAGTTTGTAAAGAAATGCTGTTTTTTATGTCTTTTCGACAGACAAATTGAATTTCTTATTCCAAATGTGTCCTGCTTTTTCAAACACTTTGCCTTGCACTAACATGGTATAACTTCACAAAAAACTGAAATATACTGCTTTATATTTGGGATGGCTAAATGTAAAATGAGCTTCCATAACTTCTACCACTACATGCACACATTCTGCTTTCACCTTTTCATATCCTTCCTCAGTCAATTTAAATTAGGAGTGGGGAACTGGATCCAGCCAAAGGGCTGGATCCAGAACTTGCCCACCCTCCACAGGCCTACCTGTAAATTACATTATGTCATATCACATCAGGTGATAAGATCAAGCCACTGGAGCAGGGACAGGCTCATCTCCAATCTTAGTGCAGTAGTCCCACAGCGCTAAGATTGGAGATAAGCCTCTGCTGCTGCCTTTTTAAGCAGTAAGCAGAGTTTTATCTCTGATCTTAGTTCCCTGGGACTACAGTGCTAAGATTGGAAAGAAGCCTCTGCTTGTACTTCGATGGTAAAAGGCAGCAGCAGGGACTTCTATCATAGTACTGTGGTCTCAGCAAGCCTTTGTTGGTTTAGACCTTGTTAGTTAGTTTAGAGGAAAATTTGTATCCCATATTTCCATTATAAAGTATTCAAGATAGCTTATGGAAATAATAAAATAAGAGTTAAAACAATCTTATCAGTAATCAATCTAACAATCTGCCTCGCACCTGTCAATCACCTGACATCATACTGACATAAGGTGATACTGCAGTTTGAAGCCCTGATTTTTGGAGGTTCAAAGAGTAACATGGGGCTGTTTGAAAGCCCTTTTGGAACAGGCTCATGATGCTCTTTGAACCATATGTTTAAAGAGCAATGCAGGAAAGTTTGCAAAATGGCTTTCAAGTAGCCCCGCAGTGAACTTTGGCTGCACGTGTAATCAAACTGAATTGGACTTAACCCCCACTCATCAGCTGATGAGCAGGGGTTAAATCCTGCTGCTTGGGCTGTGTGCACTAGTTCCTAGCAGGGGAACTGGTATATGCAACCAATGCAGAATCAAACCCCACCCATCAGCTGATATCACCCTCACTGGAGTGATGTCAGCTGATTGGCAGGTGGATGTGGCTTTTAAAAAACGACCTCGCGGGCCAAGATTTGCCCATGGACCAGAGGTCGGGACCTGGACAGGCAGTCCCATAGGGAGATGCCCCACTTCATTTACAAGGGCAAACAATGACATGGGTCTACACGTTCTTGGGCAAGGCAAGCCAAGTGGTCTTTCCCTTCCTAGTAGCTGAGATATATAAGAGAAAATAGACAAACATTCCTGTACTCCAAGCACTGTTGCATGCTGGGTCTCTTAGTAATTTTTGTTCCCACTTGAAGTACGTATATATTGGGCCTAGACTATTAGGTTAGTCTGTTGCATGGCTTGGCTTAAGTGAAATACTAAGACCAAAAATTCACCTTGAAATAGCTAAAATCATAAAGTGTTTTCCTGTTCTTTCCTATTAAAGATGCAGACTATAGAAAAAACTCAGTTACATGTCAGATTAGCAGCTAATAAACTAAAACAATATTTGGTAGCAAGAATGTTATGTGATTTGTGGCAGTACCATTTTTGCTTAATGATGATTAGAGCATCACTCTCCACGTACACCTGAACAATGTGGACTGTTTCACAATTTCAAGAAAAACCAATGTAAAAAAAAATGTGGCACATGCAAAATGTCATAATGGGAATGGCAGTAGAGGAGCAGCTCTCATAGCTAGGAGAAAGTAATAACTTTTATTTTCTCCTCACAGAAGGTTCTTAATCTGGAGTCAGATGAGCATATATTTAAATTTCTGAAAGCAAAGTTTGGATTTGGAGCAACAAGGTATGGTATCGTTCAGAGTTCAAAATAAATATATTTTCCTCTAGTTTCTTGGCTTGGGACTCAAGTATCTGTTGGAGTGTGTTCTCCTTTACTAGCCAACCTGCGCCCTAATATCTCTAGAGGCGGCTCTTCAGGTTGTCTCATTGGCAGAGATAGCTCACTGTATGGTGACACAAAATAGGGCTTTTTCTATAGTGGTACCCCAACTATAGAACTTCCTGCTCTAGAGATATGATTAGCCTGTCTGTTGACTTCCGACATCAAGTCAAAACACTTGTTCACCCATCCTTTTGGTGGTACTGATTAGACTCTCCAAGGTTTCAGAATTTGGGGGATGTTTTGTCTGCTGCTGCGTTTTTATCTGTATTTGCTGCTGCTTTTTGTCCTAGTGTTTGGTCCTAATGATTGTTGTTTTATTGCAAGCTTATATTTTTATCTGTATTTTATTGATTTTTTTGTAAACAGCCCTGGAATTTGTTTGAATGAAGGGTGGCTTAGAAACGCAACAAACAGATAAATATACGGCAGCAACTGCTTCTGCTTGTAAATTCTGAATTACTGTATAATTCTTGATCTCACATTAACAGCAGTTAACAATGTAGTATACAACTCTAGGTTTTGTTAGGTTTGTTTTATGTACACCATCTCAAGAACTTTCTAATATTTACCTTCCTTCTTTTTCTTTAGAGATTTTGATGCTAATCTGTACCTGTGTGAGGAAGCTTTTGGCCTCTTGCCTTTTAATACTTTCACAAGACTTTCAGACACTTTAGTTTTCTATGCCTACATATTTGTGCTCTTTATAATGGTCATAACAGCTGCTGTGGTTGCTTTTCAAAATCTCAGGTACGTGTGTTTATAACTTGTAAGATTATATTTTCACTGGGGGTCTTTTTTCTTTCATGTTGCTAAAAACAGGATGGCATGAATGGAGTACAAGAAAGGGTCTGCTCACATCAGATTTGAACCAGATATCTAAAAGAGAATTTGGTCTTCTGAACCCAAGATATGTAACTCTGGCAGCCTCAATCCTAAAATCTGCTAAGCAAGAACATTGGCACTTATATGTGTATATGTGCTAGTTTACTTGCTAAAACTGTGTCACCATAACAAGGCTTTGTTGGTGGCGCATTTCAGGCAAGTAGTCAGCACATATCTTTGTGGCTGAGATGCAAAATTCCAGTCCACAAACTACAACAAATTTAATGATGCCTAAGTACAAACATTTCACACATCACTAAAGCCTAGCTTCCAATGTGGCAGTAAACTTGTGTCTGGGCTGTACTACTTAAGCCAGTAGGCGCACCTCACATCATTATTATTTATTTATTATTATTTATTACATTTGTATACCACCTCATGGCTGAAGCTCTCTGGGTGGTTTACAAGAATTAAAAACATTAAAACAAATACACAAATATACAAATTTAAAAACACTTAAAAAACAAACAATTTAAAAACACATGCTATGCTGAAATGTTCCTACACAAGCACACATACATACATACATTTCAAATGGAAAATTACATGTCACGGAGAACATAGGAAGCTGCCTTGTACTGAATCATAAGAACCTCCTAAATGAGGCTGGTGGCCCACCTAGTCCAGGATCCTGTTCTCAGAGTGGCTAGTCAGATGCCTTGATGCCTTGATCTCTCAGCGGCGTTTGATACCATCGACCATGGTATCCTTCTGGGGAGACTCGCGGAGTTGGGAGTTGGAGGCACTGCTTGGCAGTGGTTCCGCTCCTACTTGGCGGATCGTCGCCAGAAGGTAGTACTTGGGGAACATTGCTCGACACCTTGGACTCTCCATTGTGGAGTCCCTCAGGGGTCGATTTTGTCCCCCATGCTTTTTAACATCTACATGCAGCCTCTGGGTGCCATCATCAGGAGTTTTGGAGTGCGTTGCCACCAGTACGCTGATGACACGCAGCTCTATTTCTCCTTTTCATCTTCTACAGGTGAGTCTGTGGATGTGCTGAATCATTGCCTGACCGCGATAATGGACTGGATGAGAGCTAATAAACTGAGACTCAATCCAGACAAGACTGAGACACTGTTGGTGAGTGCCTCCCCTGCCCAGATGGTGGATGTTCACCCTGTTCTAGATGGGGTCACACTCCCCTTGAAGGAACAGGTTCGTAGTCTGGGAGTTCTTTTCGATCCTTCCTTGTCTCTTGAGGCACAAGTGACCTCGGTGGCAAGGAATGCGTTCTACCACCTTCGGTTGGTAGCCCAGCTACGCCCCTATCTGGACAGGGATGACCTCACCTCAGTTGTTCATGCTCTGGTAACTTCTAGGCTGGATTACTGTAATGCGCTCTACGTAGGGCAGCCCTTGAAGACAGTTCGGAAGCTTCAGCTAGTGCAAAACGCAGCAGCCAGACTGCTGATGAGGCCCAGCCGGTCAGCACATATAACACCTGTTCTGGCCCGTTTGCACTGGCTACCTATTTGTTTCCGAGCCAGATTCAAGGTGCTGGTTTTGACCTATAAAGCCTTACACGGCGTGGGACCGCAATATCTTGTGGAACGCCTCTCCCGCTATGAACCTACCCGGTCACTTCGCTCAGCATCTAAGGCCCTCCTCCGGGTACCAACCCATCGAGAAACCCGGAGGACAGTTACTCGATCTAGGGCCTTTTCTGTAGTGGCCCCCGAACTGTGGAACAGCCTCCCTGAAGAAGTACGCCTGGCGCCGACGCTTCTATCTTTTCGGCGCCAGGTTAAGACCTGGCTATGCTCCCAGCATTTTAAGCGTTTATGTTATAATTTAATTTTTTTATTTTTTATTTTTTTCTTTAGTTGCTGCTTGTGTTTATTGTTTGTTGTTTGATTTTATTGTTGATATTTTGTATTTTAACCTTTTTGTACACCGCCCAGAGAGCCACTCACTATGGGCGGTCTATAAATGAAACAAATAAATAAATAAAATAAATAAATATAGGAAGCCCACAAGCAGAACCTGAGTGCAAGAACACTCGCCCCTCCTGCAGTTTTCGGAATGGGTATTTGGAAGCATGCTGTCTCCAACTGTGGATAGCTTTACCTTCCATGAATTTGTCTAATCTTTTAAAGCCATCCAAGTCAGACCATTGGTCCATCTAGCTCAGCTTTGCCTCTCCCCTGACTAGCAGCAACTCTTCAGGATTTCAGGCAAGGATATTTTAGCATTCTGCTGAAATTTCAACATTTCTGTATTAGCAAGTGTAAACAGACACATGATTTTTTACATTTGTTGTAAATGTTTAATTGATTTTTATCTTTGTTTTTAATGATGTTTTATGTATATTTGTTTTTAATCGTTTTGTTGCATTTAATCATGGATGATACATGTTGGAGGATTTTTTTTTCTTTTTTTGAGCAATCGGTTTATCCCTTTTCTAAATAAATGAATAAAATAGTGGTGCTGTCTTTTGAGGGCTGTTAGAAATCTTAACTAGGACTACCTAAAGGGACTTAATCCTAGCAAGTAGCGGCCATGACCAAAAGCTGAAACTGTCTCCCAGCTAAAGACGCTCCTGGAGAAGTAGACGTGGTGCTCAATATGGACTCTTCCAGGGCAAGAAAGATTTTCCCCAGTAGCCACTGCAGGCCTGACAAGGTATCAACAGCAGTAAGAGGACTGCACAGTGAACTTCTTACATTACCTCCACCAACGGTTTTGAAAGGCAGGGGGCAGTAATAGCATCTGCATGATTAGGCTACAGGATTCAAGGAGCAGCACAGATGAAGATGTTTTCAGATGTTTAATTGTTGTCCTCTTTTAGTATGTAATTCACTTTGAGAACCTTTTCTTTAAAAGCAGTATATAAAAGCTGCAACCAGGCCAAATTGGTAGGAGTCACGACTAAGTTTTCACATTGATTGCAGGGTCTCTTCATGGTAGTTACAGTTGTGCCCCCTTCTGAGATTATACAGCCTTCTAAAATGATAGAAGAATCTGGCCAGGCTTGAATACTGCTTTCTGCTTCTCTATCACTGTCCTCATTTGGCTGGTCTTTTTCACTGTCAAAATATATTGTTTCAGTTACTGAATTCAGTATCTACATGTTTATCTTCTGATGCTACCAAACTGCTTGATGATGTAGATGGGATGCTATCATCAGGATTCACCGTCTCTTCATCTGCAGTTACAGAATTCTCATTCTCTAGAACTTGTCTTGGCTTTTTGAAGTAGGTACTAATAAAGGTTTGATTGCCATTGACACTCATTGGGGCCTGCATAACTGACTCAGAAAGCCCTACAGCAATAAAAAAAAAACCCAAACTGCTAGGTGCATAGGCTTCCTCCCCTTCTACTCTCTTTCTCTAGGGACTTTTTTGATGATGGGTTAAGACAAAGCCTGTTTTTCCTAAATGAATGAATTCAGACTCCCTGAGCAAGTCATGCACTCATTTTGCATAGACATTTGTAACCTTTTGAACTTTGCCATCTAGACATTAGGAGGGGATTTTTCTACCTGTGTCACCCCTCCACCTTCCACACATACCTAGCATGTTAGAAAAAGAGAGGGGTTTTAGCCCATTCAGACAGTTTTTTATCATCATCATTATTATGCTGTAAGGTAAGGAATTTCTTTTGCTGAGTTTCCCTTCTTGGCTGCAATACTAAGACACACACTAACTGCATTTGGGCAGAGCTTACGAGTTTTAGGAGGAAACTTAAGCATGTAAATTTCTGATCCTAACCTCTGGTGTTGGCTCCACCACACACACATTCTTAGGCATATTCATCTGCATTTCACTTTACCATGCACAACACATCTGCGCGCACACACTTATATACAAGCTGAAACAGCATCATACACTTCCTCTTTCCTCTCTTAGCCTCCTACTCCTCCCTTACTTTGGCTTTGGACTTGAACAAAACCACACATCTTCCCCCTCCCCCCGTTCTTTTGCAGCTGGGTTGAGAATGAGATCCTTGTTAATGTTTTTCACTCTTATTGGCTCCAGTCAGCAGGAAAGGACAAGGAAGCATGTTAGAAGGCTATTCTCAGTGGCCAACACACTCCCCTTTCATGCTGATGGCCTTGTGGGATACTGGAGATATAAGGACCCTTCTGTGACCTGTCTTCCCAAAAATGAAAAGGTCTAACATACACACACACCCTGAGACCCTGGACAACTACACTCCTGCTGCCAAGATGAATTTATGCTCATAGCAAACAGCATTGATCACCAGGAAAAGATACTATCTTGCACTGCACTTTAGGATGTTTTGGCAGCGGTATGCAACATTGCTGATTGCTTTTTTGGAAGATTTATTCAGTTGACCTCTTTGTCACAAAAACGAGTCGCCTGGGTAGGGAAAAATACTTGAACCCAAGTAAAATGGTCAGGTAAATGCTTCTATATATTGGGGACGAGGCCCTTTAGAATTGCATTCTTATCCAAGAAACTTTTATCAGCCCTTTTCCAACACGTTAATTCTTAGTAACAGCTGAGCCCAGTATTTTGTCTGAAACCAGGGGAGCACTCCTAACTGCAAATTTGGTATTAGCTGTAGGAAGCTTGTTTGTTTTTCCCTGAACATTTATGCTTCATCATTTGTAGTATTATGATGTGCAAATAAAATTATTTGTTTTTTATATTTATTTCACTTGTGTTCCACCGTTTGCCAGTCCAGCTTGAAAGCAGAAAATCTTGCACAGGGGAATATTTAAAGCACTCAGCGAGCATGAAAAATCTATTAGTATTGCCTTAGAATGTTTTATTTTCCTTGGAACCAAGAGATTCGTTTGAATTGCATACAAATGTCCTGTTTTAAAATAACTTATTGCTGATATAGCAGTGTTCTTTTTTTATTATTTCCCTCTCAGTGGTTCGGTGAACGTCAAATCCACAGATAAACTACAAAAGTGCATAATGCTGCTAAAACCAGGTGTTGCTTACAATTTAGTACACACCATTCTGTTTGGATTGCTGGCTTTAAGCACAATGAGGTACTCTTTATTTGAAATAGCATGGTGATAGGACATTGGACATTAAATATGAAATATAAAATAATATATAAGGTAGGCTATATATTTTTCTGCTGTCTATTTACCTTTTTCATAAAATGTGTCCCTGTTACATTATCTTTTAAAATTATCTTTCAAGAACAGCACTCAAACTAGAGTACAGAGGGATTTTACTTCCACCTCTACCTGATGAGCTGCCAGGACTGATTTTTTAAAATCTTGTCTTTGTAGGTGCTTTAAAATACTGAATACTTTGGAATTAAAATTAAGTTATTTTTAAGTTTGCATGCTGGTATAGATAATATAAATACTGTTCAGTTGCCTGCACATATTACATTATTATTTTTTCTTTTTCATCTTGTAGGATGAAATATCTTTGGACTTCCCATATATGTGTGTTTGCAGCTTTTGGTTTGTGCAGTAGTGACTTGTGGGGGCTGATCTTGAGATTTGTCCATCTTTACACACCACAAAGGGTTAGAGCTGTTATAGTTTATTGCTTTATTTATTTTCACTGATGTATGAAAAATCCAGATTTTTAAGGGGTAACCTGAGGTGAATCATCACATGTTTAAAACAGACTGCCAATACACAGAAGGAAAAGCATTTAGATGTCTACCTGGTTTAATTTGGAGTTTAGAGTGTGTTTTGGGAGTGTAATACTTTTTGGAAAGAATGCTATTTAAGTCCACTAGATGGAGATGTTGCAGAAGCTATGCAAGGCATAAGCAAAATAATGCCTTTCATGAAAAATCAAGGGAATTACAGTATATAATTTTTCACATATAGCACAGTACAATATTTTGCACTTCACAGAAACATATTTCATTAAATTTCTTATTAGAATGACTTTCAAAGAGGGCAATTGTTGACTTAAAGTAAAGTGACCCTGACTTCAAAATGTGACTTGTGAAGCAGATCCTGTTGTCCTGATGAAATGTTTGTTCATCATTAATTTATTATGATTTATTTCACTAAATGTAATTGTTGTTTTTTCCTGCCTAGGTATCTGTGATAAGATATTTAACACCAATACTCATATTACTGTATCTTTGTTACAAGGTAGGGCTCTTTTGTAGTCTTTTTGCATTTTTCCTTTATGAAAAATTATGAAAAATAACTTTTTAAAATAAAGCTAATTTCTAAGCCACTAAAGCCATTTCTCACAATTACATTTGTCCATGAGCTCTTGTATGAAGATGCAGTGCAGCGTGGAGAAAGGTTACAGTGAATCAGTGGTGTGCATGGAAGTCAAATCTATGGTCATAGCTGCATTTTTTCCAGAGATAGCTGCCACTGGATGTGTACCACCAAGTTCACATGAACTTTTCTGCACACAGTCATGTACCCATGTATATGAGAAACTAATTTGTGTTGCAGTAGGAATAGCTTCCACACACACCCCATCCAAACACATACATAAGGAAATAGAACCACATAGCTTCCCAACATCCATGTTGAGATTTTTGAAATGTACAAATTAATAGAATTATAAAATAGTCAAGTTGGAAGGGGCCTATAAGGCCATCAAGGCCAACCCCCTGCTCAGTGCAGGAATCCAACTTAAAGTATACCTGGCTGGCGGCTGTCCAACTGCCTCTTGAATGCCTCCAGTTCAACCTGGAAAAGATTTACTAAAATAATAACATGCATAACCAATCTGGCTGTCCAGCTGGAGGGTGTTTTATTTCTGCCTGAGGAGGGATACCTGTGATGGCATATTCTGTCTCAACAAAAGTTAGTCCAATTAAATTCTGTTTTCTAAGTAGCACATTTTTGTTTATCCATCATTTGAACTTTCTACTTTCTTAAATGTGAAACTCCAAACCAGATCCTATTTGAATAATAAAATGCTTCACCCAAATCTACCTACCTGAGCCCAAAGACTGGCCTCAAGGTCCTGCTCTCTGGCTTGTTGCTAGGATCCATCAGATTGCCAAGTACCAGGGACAGGGCCTTTTCAGTAGTAGACCCACATCTTAGGACTTCCCTCTTCCAAGGTATGGGCCCCATTGGTGGTGCTGAAGCACCACTTTTTTATTTATTTATGGCCATATTTGACTTCATGTTTCAGTTGCTGTTTTATTTTTAATGTATATGTTATATTTATTGATTGCAATAAGTCACCTTGTGAAGGTTTTGCCCCAAACACAACATCAGCGCCTGCTGTGTTCAGACTGTCCACACATACACATATGGATAGGACTATCGACTCCATCTACCCTGTGAGAGAAGAGAGAGTGAGGCAGGCAAAGATAACAGCAGGGCCTGTATGAGTCAGACTGTTCCAGGGCCATTTTACATTAGATATAGTTTACCGTATTTGTTTTACTATTTTAAAATTAAAACGGGTGCCAATGGGTGCCTTGGCAGAAAGGTGGTATAAATGCAATAAACAGCTGGTATAGCACAGTGGGGAGGAGAGCCTGGCTGGGAGTCCAGAGTCTGTGAGTTCAAATCCCCGCTCGTGTCTCCTGGGTGTCAAGGGCCAGCTAAAGATCACCCCCACAGGGAGTGGCTCAGGGGTTACATGCCCTGCCACCTGTGCAGCCGTGGGCAAGCTGCATAGTCCCAAGGAGCCCAGTTGCCCCCCAGCTGGCAGTTGCAGACAAGGAAGGGGCTGGCTTGTGCAGCTGTGGCAAGATGAGCAGGCCCTAGCCAGCTAGGGAGAACTAGCCTCAGAGGGAGGCAATGGTAACTCCCCTCTGAATACCACTTACCATGAAAACCCTATTCATAGGGTCACCATAAGTCGGGATCGACTTGCAGGCAGTCCATTTCCATTTTCAGAAGTATAAATAAATAAATATGCTATCATTGGATAAAGAGTAGTAGTATTTGCATGGATAGATGAACAATTAAAGTAAACAATTACACTTACATTCTGCAAACGTTTTCTAAACATCTAGGCTTTTCAAGCCTCAGTTGAAATACTCATTGCAAATCCACAACAGTTGCTACATATGAGCCACTTTTAAAGCACCAAATGATCACTGTGGTACTCTGTACTGATTGGTGTTTTATTTCATGATAGAAACTGCTGCAAGATGTTTATTTTTATTTTTAGCTCTCATTTGGTGGTGGCTGTTTTCAACTTTTTTATGCATAGATATGTAAAACTGTGTTCCCAGTCCAAAGATTCTGTCATGCAGCAACAGGCTTCATACTAGCTGATGTATGCAAAGGTCTCCATTTCTCTCCTCACTAAACAGATGGCTGGTGCTGTCAGTTTGCCATTATCACCTCTACTAGGGAAGACAGGAGGGTATGCCCCAATTCAGTCCTACCCAACCCCCTCAAACTGGTGATCAAAACTGACCAGCTCTGTCGCTTCTCTGTGCGCATTGAAGCAACGTCTATGCAACCCTAGGCACTGGATGTCCTTTGCATCTCTTCCATGGGTTGCCCCTCTGCATCACCTTCTTTGGTATGCAGAAACAGATGCAGAAGGCCATTCAAAGCCTCTTTCTACTCCTGAATCCCATCCAGTTTCATCCAGTTCCAGTTCTGTCCTAAAAAATTTTTTAACAGGCCATCATTCACAACTGGCTTTTTAGGAATTAGTTTGAACAGTTTTCTGTGGTTGCATTTTTTTCAGGCCAAATATGCATTAGCTGCCCTTCTCCCCAAACCTGTGGGGGAGGGATTATAACCTAATCTTGAATAATGCTGCTTTAAATAAACTAAGCTGCTTTAAAGGCATGTGGTTGCTGTAAGTCCAGAAACATTGCCTGAAATATTTATTTGTTTGGCTTCAGCTATGGCTGCTTCACTAGTGACTTTAGAATAGTCCTACAATGTGTCATAGCTAGTTTAACGCTTTCCCTGACTGTGATTTTTCTGCTCCCACACACATACCCTTTCTCTCTTATCTGTGTGGGATTCCAGACATGTTTTTTACCCTTGCAAAGACACAAGAACTCCCTTGGAGAAACATAGCTTGTGGGGGGTGAAAATTTACAGGCAGGGAAGGGAATTAAACATACTCCCTTCCCACTGTCACATCTCCACTCTCATCTGTCCCTTGCCACCTGCCTTTCCATAAATAAAGCAGCCAATAGGGAGGGGAGTTCAAAAATTTTGTTTGTGTGTATTACCTAGTTTGGCTGTCAGACTAAGATGATGTGATATGCAGAGCAGCAGACTCACCTGAGTTGCACCTTAGTACAGCCTCCCAATTGACCATCTTGTGGAGTTTGCTTTGCTCCATACCATTCTTGTTTGTCATGTTTTGAAATACCAGACAGCCATTGCTGAGCAAAATACGTGTTTCTTCATATGACTGGGACATCAGTTTTTATGTTTTCCCACCAATGCTTTAAAAGCAACCATTTGTAACTATTAAAGAATTGAGCTCTATTTTAGTATCTGAGTTGTGGATTATTCTTTGTGCGTGTTTTTTCTTCTAGTTCTGGCCTGGAGTGATGGCTGAGCTGTCAGAGCTGAGGGAATTCTATGACCCAGACACAGTGGAGCTGATGAATTGGATTAAGTAAGAGGATTTTTACTTTATTTAAATTAGATGCTGTTTAGAGTTAGCTGATGTTCTTAGCGATGGTAGTCTGATTCCATCAGTGACCTATATTGACTGATTCTAGAAATAAGTCCCTGTGACACATGGAAGCCTTTAGCCTGTGCTTAGTGACTCCATAGCAATCACTATGACGTCTCTTACTGCATCAACTGCTTACGGTTTTGGGCTAGCACGTTGATGGCCAACTTCATCATTGTGGGGGGTGCGGGTGGACTCGCCCAGCCATGCTGCTTGGGGGCTGGAACCTCTCCCTTTTCCTCTACTGCATGGTGGGCATCTGCCTCAAGAAGCTGGGCAGATATGTCCACATCTACCCATCTCCTTCCACCACAACTGAATAACATGGCAGGCATCACTTCTAGCACAACAAGAGGATACCACAGAGACTTTTCAATAAAGTTATGTGTCTTCATCTTCTGAAATGGTAATTCACAGGCCTCTGGGGTCCTCTTGCTTTGTGTTAGGAGGGGTCCCTAACAGGTTATTCAGCTTGGGAAGGGGACACTGTGCCCATTCCAGCAAAGTTTCTTGGAGCTGATGACTCTTGAGCAGAAGGGAAGGAAGACTTCAGCCCCCAAGCATCTTGGGTGGGAGAGTCTAGCCTTTCACCCACCCCAAGACTTCTGTATTGGAAGTGGCACCCATCTTGGCGCAAGAGCCATTTGGAGACCACACAAGATATGACTAGATGTATTCTGTAACTTCCTTTTTTTAAAAGGGGGGGTAGCACTGCCACCTAGAGAAATGTGTTTGCCTTTTATACCACTGCATTGCCTTTTTTCCTGTCTTTTTTTCCTTTTTTGGGTAGGGTTAACAGACAGTGTAATTATTCATGAGTAAATAGGTAATATAAATCTTCAGCACCTTTCTGAAAGCAGTCCATAGTCATCTCCATCCCTTTGCTCCCATATTGACATGTTCGCATGACTAATGTTCACCAGCCAGGGGTCTTTAGTACCACTTCTGTATTAAGAGATGTTAAATGTTTGATAGCCCTGGTCTCTGGAGTGCAATATGCAGTGTTTTATATATAGATTTATACATAAAATATACATGGGGCTTTGGTTTCAGCTGCAAACTGGATTTGACTGGTTGCAATGAGAGCAATTTTTCACACAAGCCCAGAGCAGAGAATACTAAACTGCTGCTTATCCCCTTTTCCTTTTAAATCATGACAGACACTTTTTTTGTTGTTTGTTATTTGGAATTTATTGTGTCGAAGAGCGAATGTTATGCACGTAAGAAAAAGTTAATTACTTTTGCATTAACAGCAGCCGACAACCAATTTATGCCTTGCACCTGAAACTGGGACTGATGCGTTCTTGCCTTGTAAGCTCCTGATGTCAAAAAAGATTCAGTCATTATTCATCCAGCCCTTTAAAAGTTCGGCTGAACTTCATCTCATTCAGGGTTTTCTGCATAGGGTAACTTTTTTGTTGTTTTGGCTTGCAGTTTTCTACCTCATCAAGGTTTTCATGGCGGTTTTCAATCAAAATATAATTTGAAAGCCAAAATTATCATTACAGACTGTCAGGCTTAAGAAGGCGTTTATCTAAAAGGAAGTGAACTATTTAGTATACAGTGGCCTGTGCTGCATACTATACATTATGTTGTGTCATTACACTTCCTGTACAGTAGTGGACTGGAGCCTAAGGGCCCAATCCAGGATATGTTAAGTGCCTTAAGGCAGCATCCAGTGCCGTAACTAGCTTTTCATGTGCCCTGTGCAAGGTTTTATTTTTGGGCCCCTTAATAATGTAATATCGCTAAATTCAAATAGATGGTTCGCCACCTTAACCTTAAAATATACGAACGTATTTTTGAGATTTTTATTATTTAATAAAGCTTACCTACCTGTTTTCACAATAACACATAAACGCGAAAACAAAGTAATTCGTTCGTTATCGAATCACAAGTCGAAGTCAGACTAGTTAACAAACAGCGTCAACAATATTTTCAGCTGTGGTTAGATAAAAAGCGGCATAAACCACGACGTAATAAACATTCGCTCCCGTCGCGCGCGACACTCGTCAATCAGTCCTGCAATTCAGTCATTCACATGTTGGTGAGCAAAGGGCATCGAGGGCGTCCAGGGACTGAGCGACGCAATGACCAATCGCTAAACTGCTAAATAACGCAATGGGCTGCCTGGGCCCACTCAACGCAGTCGGTTCACCAACATCTGAACCGCACAGCAGAGCACAGCGGCAAAATTTAAAATTTGAAAATATTGTATTTGACAATTTTTTTTGTCAGTTCCATTTCAGGGGGCCCTTCGTCCTGGGCCCTGTGCCTGTCCACCTGTTGCACCTGCCTACTAATGGCACTGGCAGCATCTATGCATGTAGCAAAATGAGATGGAAGGATCCAAGAGTAGTAGAATGGATTGTACCATTTCAGAATGTAGTTGGAGAATTACACTTTTGAGTGCTGTAGTACTTTAAAAAAAAAACTCCCTGCAAATAGAAATCTGCAGAATGAAAGTTTCTTTTTCCCTAGCATGCTAACTTTCCACTTGCAGGACATTTTCCACATAGAGGAGCATTCAGAAATTTGATTCTCCACCTGAAGTGGTATACAGTCCATTCTGCCACCTCATTGCATGTATCGATTCAGCCTCAATCCCATGTATTAACTTGGCTTCATCTAACATTTATTCCATGTAACCTGTAACTTGTTCACACTTGTCATCTATGAACAAGCAATGCATTCATTTCAATAGAGTAAACATTACATTCTCACAGTAAACAACATGATAGATAATAGTTACAGTCTGTTATGTGCAAATCAGATTGCATCTGTAGTAGTGTCCAGTTCTGGGCACCACATTTTCGGAATGACATGTGTTAAGGACATTGACAAACTGAAGCGTGTCCAGAGGAAGGTGACCAGGATGGTGAGTGGGTCTGTAAGCTAAGTCCTATGAGAAACTGTTGAAAGAGCTGAGTATGTTTACCCTGGAGAAAAGAATATTAAGGGAAGACGTGATAGCTGTCCTTCTATAGCTATAAATAAACAGGGGTGATAGTGCTGAGTTGTCCTTTGTTGCTCCTGAGAGCAGTACTAGAACCTATAAGTGGAAACTGTAGAGAAGCAGATTTTGGCTGAATATTGGAAGAAACTTCCTAATAAGAGCTGTTCAGGAGTGAAGAATGAATCTGCCTTGGAAGGTGGTGGGCTCTCTTTCACGTGAGTTTTTTAAGTAGAGGCTGGCTGGCCATCTGCCAGGGATACTACATTGTAGACTCTGCACTGAGCAGGGAGTTAGATCAGATGACCTCCAATGTCTCTTTGAACTCTTTGATTCTATATGAGGTCCAGATGTATGGCTGAAAATGTGTGAGAAAGTAATGCATATGTTTTCTAGTAATGCTGTCTTGGAGGAAGACTCATAGGCAGGAAGGGTGCTTCCAGGCTATGTTTTGCTAGTGATCAGCATTCTGAATCAGACTACCTGTTACTTGCAATCAGAAGGAAGAGGGGCAGCAACAAAAATTGTTGAAGTGTTTGCTGCCCTGGGCTCCTTCAGGAGGAAGAGCAGCATATAATTCAATACATAATGATAATAATAATAACAATACCACCCCAAAAAAGGCAAAGCCTCAAATGTTGCTAGGAAATAGAAGTTAAAATTTAATACGGATGCGTGCAGTACATTTTCAACTGACTGGCTCCTTGAAGGTAAGCAAATTTTGTTCCACTGTATTGTTAGAGCAACTCACTTAGAACCTTTTTCTAAAAGAAATAACCCACTGTTCATTGTAAAGTTTTTCAAATACATGAAGTAAGGGGACATGATGTCCAACACAAAAAAAAGACAATTTCAACACAATTAGAAAATAAATAAATATAATGACAATAATAAATGGAGGGGGTGGGTGGGAAAGAGGGAAGAGAAGGGAAGAAGAAGGGAAAGTGAAAAGAGGAGGAAAAAGATGAGAGAGGAAAGAGGGAGAAAGGTGAGAGAGGGGATAAAAGAGAGGTTGGAGAGTGAAGAGAAGTCAGAATAAGGTGTTGCTAAGGAAGAGCAGGGGTGTGTGGCATTTATATATCAGTATATCGCTTTTAGAGAGAATGATATACACACACACAGACACGCGCACACACACCATTTAAATGACAAGAAGAAACGGTGTTAGCAATGTTAGGGTGAGGCACAAAGGTAAGGCAGTTGGTGTGATTCTAGGGTGATTCAACCAAGGACATCTCTCTTGAGTTGTGGGCAGAGGGAGGACTCCAGTCATGCTCCTTTGTTGCAGTATGGCTAATAAACACGTACCATTTTGTGTGAAATGTATTTTCCTTTGAGACTCACTTAGAACTTGTGTCAAAAATAAGATAGCGTTAGAGTTACTTGCCCCTGAAGAAAAGGCTCAACTGAAATCTATTGGGTATATTTGGCAGCATAATTTCCTACTGCGAGTCTGATGTCTTACCTTGGAGGAGGAGGAAGGAGTTCACCCTCAATACATGCATTTAAGAGTGATTGTCTGCATGCTGGTGGCTAACCCACATGGAGGATCAGCCAAGTGATACAGTTCCACCAAAACATTGATAGAGGTTGTGTCCATGGCGGGGTGTGTGTGTGTGTTTTTGCCCAATGGGTAGATCAGAGCCAATTTTTCCATGTGTGTCTGGGTGCAAGGGTGTCCACAGATGAGCTGTTTCTGATGTTTCCTGTTAACAGTAGTGAGTGGTCTTTATATATATATAAACACGTAATTGTGATTAACCAAACAGAGGTTTTTATTATATTAACAAAACATTTCAGCTTCCGCCTTCATCAGCTGCTAACATACAAATGCTGTTACCAAGGTGGCAGTTATAGAGCTTTGAGGATGGAATGCTCAGAGGGCTTCATTTGCAGAAGCTAATTAGTGGTGGTACTGTCCTCCAGGTTCAGGCCATGTGGTGCCAATGTGTCCAGAGAGTATATCCAAAAGTTCTCCCTTTTGGTCAATGCTGCTGGATCTGCTGGCATCTCTATCGCTGTTATGGAAAAGTCCAACAGGCTGTGACCCTCGATGTTAAAATGCTTTGCAACTGGTTGCTCCACTTTTTTTGTCAAGATTGCCGACTTGTGGTTCCTGAAGCGCGTGCGTAGGTCAGTTATGGTCTTTCCTATGTATTGGATATGACATCCTGGTCTTTTGCACTCGATGATGTAAACTATATTGCAGGACCTGCAGGTGATGTTTTGTTTGATGTAATATGTCCTGCCTGTCCTAGTGCTTGTAAAAGTGGCTGTCTCCCTGAGGTACACACAGGTGATACAGTGTTTGGAGTGACAAGGATGAGACCCTGGATTGGTGATAGGTGGCTTAAGCACAGCTCTCACCAACAGTCTGCGCAAATTAGGAAGTTGGCGAAATGCTACAACAGGAGGCCTGCTGATGGCTCTAGCAAGATGTTCAGAGTTTGCCAGCAATGGGTAGCTCTCCCTGATAGCTCGGTGATAGGAGATGCTGGATGGAAATCTACCACAAACGGAATCCATTGCTCTCTGCTCTTTGACATCTCAGTATGATGGAGGAGGTTTTCTCTGGACAGAATGGAGGCTCGGTGGATGTTGCAATTCATAATATGTGGAGAATATCTTCTTAGAAGAAGGTGTTCTTTAAGTTCACTGATCCTTCTCTGGTATATATCTTCAGTGTTGCAAATAAGTTTGATTCTCAGAGCTAAGCTATACACAATGTTCTTTTTTATATGCCTAGGATGGCAGGATTTCCAGTTTAAATAGGTGTGGGCATCAGTGGGTTTGCTGTAGAGATCAGTGGCTATTTTGTTGTTTTCAATGGTGAGAAAGACATCCAGAAAAGGGATGTGCGGATTGTCATTTGTACTATTAAATGTAAACTTAATAGAGGGATGGATAGAGTTGATGTAATTTTTAAATTGTTCCAAACTCTCTTTACCATTCGTCCAGACCATAAAGATGTCGTCAATGTATCGCCACCATATAAGTGGTTTGTTGATGGCCTTTTTGAGGATCTCCTGTTCCAGTTTACCCATAAAGAGATTCGCATATGATGGAGCCACGCGAATCCCCATAGCTGTGCCTTGTAGTTGCAGGTAGTGTTCTCCATTGAATGTAAGGTTGTTACAAGTCAGGACTAGCGTAGCTAAAGTTGTGAGAACCTCTGTTGGTGGATTGTTCATATCTCTGGTGTTAAGGAACTCATTTAAAGCCTGAATCCCATCATTATGTGGTGTATTGGTGTAAAGAGATGTGACATCTAAAGTAGCTAGTATAGTATTGTTGTGGAATTGATACTGCTTGTTTAAAGACTCAATTTTAAGCAAGAAGTCCTTGGTGTCTTTGATATATGATGGGAGGTTTTGCACCACGTATTGTAAATTTAAGTCAATGTACAGAGAAATCCTTTCAGTAGCTGTGTTGTTACCTGAGACAATTGGGTGACCAGGATTGTTGGCTTTCTGGATTTTAGGCAGCATGTAAAACCTTCCAGGGGTGGGATTTGGATTAACAAGGAGATCAGCAGTTTCCTCTTTAAGAAGTTTCCTACTTGTAAGGTTTTGTATAGATGTAATGAGATCTGTGGTGATGTCTTTGTCAAGAAATCTATATGTTGTTTCATCCTTTAGTTGTCTTTGACCCTCAACTATATAATCTGTAGTGTTAAGTACCACAACAGCACCACCCTTATCTGCAGGCTATATATATATCCCCAGGAAGTGCACATATTACCAGCGTATTTTAAAATGGGCAAAATTGAAGGTTGTGAATTTGGAAGTAGGGGTAAGGATCTACGCAAAAAAAAGTATCTGCGGTGAAAGCAGATTCCTGCAGAAGAGTTCTCTTGGATCTGTCACTGGAAAGCCAGCCCAGGAAGCCTGCCTGCTTTCCTCCCTCCCTTCCCTGGCGTGCACCCCACTTTCAGCAGAGAATGATATAGACCAAGCATTTTGCAAATATTTAAAACCTTGGGGAAAGCTGCAAAAAAGCTTCTCCCCTCTCAGCTCCTCCCTTGTCCCTTCAAATAGAAACAGACGGATTCTAGCCAATTTCAGGTCGCTCAGCCAGTGTTGTATGCTGGCAGGAGTCTTTTTCTCCCACCATGTCCTTGGGTTAGCCCTCATTTTCCTCCACATTCCCATCTCCTTTCATTATAAATTCATGTTTACATATTGTAGCTGTCAATTCATGTTTATATATATATATATTTAAAAATAATCTAATAGGAAGGTTTTGCACAACCTCTGTATTAAAATACTGGTTTATGATCTGCATATGCGCTGCAGATTCCTGATTGTATTTTTTTAATACAGAGGTTTTGTGCAAGCAAATGTGTCCTCAGCGTTCAGCAATTGGATACAGGCACACTTTTTCAGCCACCAACGAGAACAAATGCCTCGTGTAGCTTGCCAATTATTCGTGAAGGGCCAGTTTTATTTTTAATTTTAACACAGCTGTTTTGCACAAAACAGCTTTTATTTTTTAAAAAAGTAATAAAAATGTACTGTGAAGGTGCCTTCACCAACAAGAAGTGGAAATAGGCACACTACATCCTATCCTTTGGGCTGAAGGACATACAATGACTAGGTTCTGCTCAGGCAAGGAGCAAACAGAAGTAGGGGGTGTGGCAATATATGTCACCCAGTTAAACATCACCATACACATTAAAAAACCCATCCAACACAATACATTAAAATGTGTCCACAGTCTGGTAACATGCAGTTTTATATTGGATTTTCTTCCTTTATTAGATTATACGTAGATCGGGAAAAATTGAATTGAGGGGAAAGTGGGGGCTGCCAGTTAGATAAGGAGGATGTCGTGAATACCACAAAAAAAATTGAGACTTCAAATCTACATTCCATTCCTGTGTGGACAAGCCTGGAACCTCCAAATCCCCTAAACCTGCCTTTTCTTTGAGGTACTTCCTGGTATGCTTCCTGTTCTGTGTTACTTTGCTCTTTGAAGCTCCATCAGGGAGCATCCTAATTCTCCAGAAGTCTCAGTTCTGACATTTTCATATTGCATTTAGAAGTGTCATGTAGACACATTATTTGCAGCACTGAGCTCTAAAGTGGAGGAGCTCAAAACATCTATAGAAATGTTCATAATTTGTCTCTTCTGATTTGACAATTAAATAATTATTTCTTTTTAAGCAGGACTTTTAAAAAAGGCTTTGAATTTTCCTAGAATCTTAAAGCAGGCAAAAAGATCTACCTTTCCACCCACCCCTCTTCAAAGTTGTGCATGGAGCCCTGTAATTCCCATTAAAGCTTTCTGTTGTAAATGAGTTATTTTGTAGTAATCCTATAATTCTTAAAAGCGTAGATAAAGCAGAGGTTCCCATTTTGTATTATAGTGCTCAGTTTACCCCATTAGTTCAGCAGTAATTAACTTGTTGAAGTTTAGAGCTTCAAAAATAAATGAGATTATTTGTTCAAAATGCCATCAGGTCCACTTGGAATGACATTTAAATTACATAATGTAAATCAGTTTGACCTGTAAGTCCTTGTCATTATTTAGTGACATTTCTTGCAGAATAAATTGTTTGCAGGTTGGGCAGCCTGGTTATGGAGCTTGGCAGAAACCTATAAAAACAAATTATCCTTTCATTTTATACATCATTTGTTCAGACATTTGTAAAAATTGCTTCGTTTTTCCATAATGGAAAAGTGTCATTCGGTCGTTTGAAGCACATTAGCTGTGTAAGATTCAGACTGAGCTTTTTAGCAGCTGCATCAGGCAGAAGTATTACATCAGAGGGATTCAGTATTCCTAGTTGCTGTGTGCCTGGACAATGCTTGCTAAATGTCCCCCTCTTTTGGCCATTTCCTGAGATAATTATTCTAGCATTTCTGCTACTTATTCATAGCAGATTCAGCCATTAAAGAGTAGCAAGGGAATTCCCGCTTCCTCGTTCCTTCTTTCTGCTGAAACCTGCCAGTTAGACTTATGGATCTCATCTTATTTTCAAAATACTCTCCGTGGAGGGATGAAGTCACAACAGGTGGACCCATGGCAGAATCTGGCAGATCAGGAAGAATGTGGTAGACCCAGGGTAGAACTCGGGCAAAACCTGACAGGGATCGTGATTGATGAAGTTTACTGGATTTTCATTTCCAGAGGCTGGTTGCCAGATAGAATCAAGTTTTACTGATTGGACCAGTAAAACATTTGTGTTTGGCAGCCTTAATTGCTTAGGTCACTAGACAAGGTCCTGCTCTAGGTGCCTTTGCCTTCAGAGGTTAGGTCTTTTCAGTGGTGGTGTCCCATCACTGGTGAACCTGTCTAGCCTCATCACTGTCACATTTAGGCATCAAATACTGTAGTTACTGTTTTCCCAGGGCTTTTTGTGAACGATGTGATCTTTTGCTATTTGTTACTGCTGGGTTTTTTTAATGGTGCTTTTCTTGTCATTTTTTAAGCAGGGTGGAAAGGTTGAAAAGCAAGATGAAAGCTATAAGTAAAATAATTACATATTTTTAAAAGTTCCACAAGACATTCCCTCCATGGTAGATGAGGTCCCACATCTCACACATTGCAAGAGAAGCGGGAAGAGCAGGAGACCTGAGTTCTTTTCAAATCTGACTTTGTAACATGTGAATTGGCTCTTAGTGGAGTTTCTTCTAGTTCAGTTGGGTGAGGGCTTGAGGCCTGTCTGGAATTCAACCCCCACCTCTGGCTAATGGAGAGAGATTATTACACACACACATAACATTAAGTTCTTGTACTGATTCATATGCTGAGACCACATCACTTCATGGTATTTGTGACTTTAAATATTTTAAACATAATTATAAAATATTAAACTGGAGCAAAGAAGTCAGCTTTAGAAGCCAAAGAGAAACTGACAGGTTTTTTTCCCCTTCTAAAGTTAAAATGGCTTGCTTAAAAATATAATCTACACTGTCTGTATATGAGATTAGCTTGGCTTTGTGAGAAGTTTAAAGAAATGCTTGTGGTATGTATGCGTGGTTTCTAAGAGTTAACTCCTTTAGGGCTGCAGCAAACATTTATGGTTGTCTCTTAACACTTTCACATTTTAATTAGGAAAATTCAGTGGAAAATGCATTGAGAGTTTAAATAATGTGCAATAAGGTTAGCACATTACTACACACAAATAAGCACAGAGAAATGTTTGTGCAGCCAGGTTTCTTGAAACGACGTCTTCTAGTTTATCATTTGTGTATTATAGTTTATTCCTCCAGCCAGGTGTCTGCAAAACCAATAAATGGGCACACATTGGCAGTTATAACATGAGTATTTGTATAGTGCCTTGTGACTACAGTACATCCTGCCTGGGATTGTATCACTTCAGAATGCATGTTTGAAAGACCTTATCCCTAAGAACTAGCTTTCCACATGTAAGAAGCTTTTGATAAGCTTCTGAATCCTATCCCTGCATTCTGAAGTAGGCTTTTCCTAGAACGGTTGACCTAACTCTTATTTGCATGGATTGTTCCCTTCATTGTTAAGCCTGCCCCCAAAAACAAAAATGAGGACTGGTCAAAGAACATGGGGCCTGAGGGAGTTGCAGGGACAACTGATGTATAAATATAAATGTAAAAACTGATGTAAAAAGTGTAGGTCTGCCTCTGAAGGGGAGGGAGGGAGGGAGATGGCCATCACACCTGAAATCTTTGGGTCTGTAATTGCCAGCTCTCAGTTCTTGGCTATTTCTTCACCTTATATTCCAGTTGGGATCAGAGTTGACATATAAAATCCCTTAAAATGATCCTGCCTCCCATCAGTTTCAAGGGTACTTCCTTAGGGGGGAAAAACTGCTCAAGTCATTGTGAAATGAACTGAGGGTACGTATGCCCCTTGTTTGTCTATTTAACTAGATCTGCACACATGCGCCCACACATTACGCTAATTGTCTGAGAACTTTAGTTTAAAACCTTCTATCTTATTACTCCCTCTCATTTGTAAGGCTTTCTTATGAAATCAACTCAAGAATAGTGATACTGATTAGACAGATTAGGTGGACACTAGGAAGCTTTTTTGCTTTTTAAAATCAGTAACTTAATGGAATCTTTTGAAACACAAAATAAGCCTAGAAACTAGAGCTTCCTTTCACAAAAGATAGCTCTAAGTAGATTCCGTTGGGTATGCAATTTGCTGGGATGCTCATTTTGTGTTTGTGTGTTTGGAAAATTCACCTTAATTCTTGCAGCCAATGTAGACATTTTGCAAGCAGGTGTGAGTATACAGGAGTTTCTCTTGCCTAGTTACTACAAAGCAGACATTTTCTTTAACCTTCAGTTACAGCTACACCAATGCAAAAGCATTCTTGATATTTACCCAGGTCTAACACCCCAAAGAAAGCAGTGATTGCTGGAAGCATGCAACTCTTAGCAGGTGTCAAGCTATGCACAGGAAGGATTTTAACAAATCACCCCCACTATGAGGACAAGAGCCTGAGAGAAAGGACAAAACAGGTAAGGGGCTCTAACCATTTCATCTCACAACTGAGCCATTGGTCAGGCCTGGCATGAAGTTTTAGTGGGTGTGGATGAGGGAAACTCCATCAGACTTCTGCATTCCTCTCCCTACCCTCCCCAGGCCTAAGTCAAACATGTATAGCAAGGTGAATAAAACAAATTGTGTATTGTTAAAACTATTCTCTGCAGGAGTAGGCACACAATTTGGTGCTTCTTCTTGATCCATCATTATCATGTGCACCCCAGCTTTAGTTGGTACACAACTGCAACTGTTCCAGGACATAGATAGCTTAGCATTGACTAGATTGTTGCAATGTGCTCGATGGGGTCTGGGATAGGTTGGTTTGGAAGCTGCAGTTGGTGTGAAATGTCGCAGCTAGACTGTTGAGTGGGACACCATACCACACACACGCCTGTGCTGAAAGCATTGCATTGGCTGTCAGTTGGATATCAAATCAAGTTTAAGGTACCTCTGATTACATACAAAGCCCAACACAACTTGAGACCAGGTCCCCTGAATAGATCTGTTTGCATAAGCAGGCAGTGGGCAACTATGGGCTGCCACCTGAAACTTCCCTCATGTGAACAAGTACACAGTATTTATGCTTTTATTGTTGTTTATTGTATTTCTATTCTTTGTTGTATAAAATATTCCTTAAAAATGCAATAAAAACAAGAAATTAAAAAACGAAACCAGGCTATCTGAAAGAACACCTCATGTAGTGATCTTCCCACCCGTTACAATAATCCGAAGAAACTCTTTTTGTCATACCATGTGCTGTGTATATTCAACTTATGACTACTTAGAGACGAGCTAAGTACGACCCACAGTACTGATATTTTGTCAGCTAGTAAAAATATATTGGTTTACTTGGGCTTCCCTGGGTCTTTGCAATACCAGTTTTTATTGTTCCTTAGATATGGTAGATGCAAATTTTTATACCCTAATGGGGATTTAATGCGTTTTAGTGGATTGTCTTCCTCACCCTCAAGTACTATTCAGTGATATACTGCCTCTGAACATGGAGGGTCCCACAACACCATCATGGCTAATAACTATTGAAAAACCTCTCTATGAATTTGTCTTTTAAAGCTATCTAAGCCGCTGTTATGATGTCTTAGAACAGTGAATGTCATAGTTCACAGAATTTCCCTGTTTCATAATACCAGAAATTGAGGTCATCTAATGAAATTGGATAACCCCAAGTTCTAGTATTATGAAATAGGGAGGAAAATGCCTAGCAACTTTCTCCACACCCTGCATGAATTTATAAACCCCTGTCTTGTGCACCTCCTGAGTCGTCATTTTTTTCAAGTTTAAACAATACATAAATAAATGGAGGAAATGTTTTAAAAAATTACAATGCTAATTAAATTACACAGTTCCAATTGTTTATAGGTATATCAGATGTATGCAAAAAGATCGCCTGAAGAAGTCCATAGGATCCTCAGATCTTTCGGCACTGACTTTGTGATCCTAGAGGACAGTATTTGTTATGAAAGAAGACACACCAGAGGCTGCCGGTTGCGTGATCTTCTTGACATAGCAAATGGCCATGTAAGTACTGGAAACTCCCATCCTATTTGTATTTAAATAACTCCAGCAACTCTGCCACTGGGTCATCCGTCCCTGTAGCAGCTTGTGGCTTTGTAGCCAATGTGGTACCCTCCAGACGATGGTGCACTACAACTCCCATCAGCCTCAGCCAGCATTGGCAATGGTCAGGAAAGATGGGAGTTGTGGTCCAACAACTGGAGGATACCACATTGGCTACCCTGGTTTAGATCCACAGCTAAGATTACTTGAAATACTTTAGAAAGCAGGACTATTAAATCACTCAAGTGCAGCATTTATTTCCTAGTATGAGTTTATACGTGCAATCCCAACGCCACTTACCTATGAGTAGGCTCTATTCAATAGGGATTACTTCTAACTAGAAAAAATTGTGCTGTAACCTGAGGTCAAGAGTTAGGATAAGTCATGCAAAATAATAAAGGATCCAGCAAGTAAAGTAGAACAGAAAGACAAATGTAGTCTTTTATCTATCTATACAATGGTCTCTTGTGCTTGTACAGTTTACAGTATGTTACTTTTATACTGGATGGATTACAGGAGCAGTTCTAAAATGTTCTAAAATAGAATATAGCAACAAAGAGGATGTTTGAACAACCTTGTAATTTCTGTTACAGACTATGGATGGTCCTGGGGAAAATGATCCTGATTTAAAACAATCGCCATATCCTCGCTTCTGTGAGGAAATCAAACGAAACCTACCTTCATATACGATGTATTTTGCTAAAGTATTTCAGAACAAAACATTCCATGTTTACAAGCTTGCTAAACATAAAAAGACTACATAGCTTTGCTGTGACCACAGTAACTAACGCTAAGAGAGTTTACAAAAATAGTTCCATTTTTTAAAAACAAAATCATTGTACACTGGTCTAAGTGTTTACTTTCTCATTACTGTGACAATTCAATTCAAGGAGGGTTTGTTTTGATAATGTTTTTGTGAATCCAGAAATCTGGATAACATGAGGCTTGTTCAGAAAGGGTTCTGGTGTGGATGCTGTACAGGTGGTCCAGTGCAAGCTCTACAATGTCATGTGTGAGTGATTCTTGTATGAAATATGATAGTACTCACGCCATAAAAAGATGTTTGTCATACAGAGAAGGGCAGGTGAGCCCACAACTTATTCCCATACCCACTGCATGCAGAGTGTACCCACCAGGAACCTACATGGACCAGCTGTAATATATTTCCATCAACTGCTAAATCTAGGGAAGTCTGCTCAGGGTTCTAGCTTACTAATGTTGTCCTGTGATACCATTAGGGTGTTTGTGCTTTTTCCGTTCTGCTCTTTTCCTTAGGATGCTAGGGAATGCAAATCCAATCCAATATTTACTTGGAAGAAGGTCCTACTGATTTTTCATGGTGCCTTTTCCATGTTTGCTTAGCATCACATCTCAGCCCATATCTTACAACCCAGAGCTTTGCTGCCAAAGTGCATAGTATATGCTGGTGACCTTTTCATTTTTTTAATATTAGGACCCAGGTGTCAGCTATATAATAGCCACCAGCAATGTAATGTTTTTGGTAACCTCCCCTTCGCACACAACCAGCTCTCCCTGCTTCTCTCTCAGCACAGCACAGCTATAAGGACACCTGGCATTTGCTGACAAAGAAGGAGCTGCCAATACCCTAGCAGCTGTTTTGTAGCTAAGGTCAAAGTTGCACAAGAATATCCCTGTGTACAGTTTTGCTTTTAGCAAGGACTCAAAAGTGAGGGTTCTCTTGGCAGGGATGGCCATGTGTTGTCCACACCATTGCCCAACCAACACCAGATCTTTACTATTTTCTGCAGGTTGATCTGCCTCAAGCAAGCAAAGCTCTCAGTCTTGTATGGGTATTGTTGCTGAAGATCATAGTCTAGCTAAGGGCTTGCATCCCGTTTGAGCAGCCCCCCCTTCATTGTATACTACTTTTCAAACTCTCATTACTTTCAAACACTTGTTGCTCAATATTTCATTTGCAACAGTTAATCGTTCTTTGTTTTACCTGTGGTTCCACATTTGGTGACTGATTTGTCTGTGTGATTTCAAGACTGAAGAATGGAGCATGTTGGGTTTCTTTGTTTTTGTTTTGACAATGCATCCTGTTGTGGTGTCCTGTATTTCAGATTTTAAAGAAGCTTTTACAAACAAAGCAAAATGCCCCCACTCTCCTCCTACATGTCACAATGTTCAGTTCCTGTGCTGTCTTTTCAAGTAGGCATACCAAACCCAATCTAAATACTGTCATAAGGATCACTGTTAAAAGAGGTAGGATATTTTGTTGTTTTAAGGGAGAATTGTAACTAGTACATACATGAACTCTTCTTGCCAGAAGACCAGCCCCCCCCCTCCCGCCTCTTCTCTCCTTACTTGGACTAAACTAAACCCATGAATCATGTACATTATTTGAAGCAAGTAGATTTCACATTTTTGAACTTTTATGAAGACTGCCAACTTTTTAATGCTGTTTAATGCTTTTTTTTAACAAAAAAAAGTCACTGTGATGATGTTTTTAATGCTAATTTTAACATTTTTATATGAGAGTTATGGCAGGGTTGGTTTGGAAGTAGAACTTTTCCAGTCATTAACAAGTCACCCAGCAGCTGTAGGCATGATCTCTATTCACTCCTTCTGCTCAAGTCTCATTGAAATAAATGGGAGATTGACAAGAACACAATCCATCTCTTACTAACTTACAGTAAGTAGGGCTTTCCCAAGTGTAATGTACAATGTTCACTTCTGGTGTCAAATCTGATGGTAATCAAGTGCCTCTGGAAAACCATCAAAACATCAATAGGAACATATTTGGCCTACTCAAATAGTTCATGTAAGAAAATTGCTACAATTAATTTCTAACGATAAGAAACTTACAGTGCTTCGGCTAGCTTCCCCCACATTTAATTAAATCAAGATGTGTAATGAGATTAAAGTTCCCCAACTGAGCTATGTTCCATTTCTCAATGATTTAAACACTTTTCCCTCTGCAGTTGTTCCTTGGTAAATTACTGCAGGGCTAGATATGGTTCTGTCACCATCACACAAAAATAATTTTATATTTAGGCAAGTATTCATTAAGTAACATGCAGGGTCTTTCAGTGCTTTCATACTGCCACCATAAGAAAAGCAGACTTTAATCAGCTCATGCTTAAATCAAACCTGGAGGTGAGCCACTTTGGGGGTTTTTTAAGCAAAGAAGCAAAGCCGCCTGAATAATTTCTACTCTGTTTCCCTTAATGAGGTTGGAGCCCACTGCTGTTTCAGCATAATACAATAATAAAACATTCTAATAAGTAGTAAAACTTTAATTAAGCCTGTAGTGATGTGTGCCTGATCTTGCTGGGAGCGTGGGTCAGCAGATTGCTCACTGGTAATGCTGCATGCTAATTCAGGATAAGCATATGTAAGGTACGGTAGATAAGGTTGCCCTGTTTTTTAAAGACCGTGGGTGTAATCGGCTGAGGCTGTAAACACTTGGGGCTACTTCGCCTAGCATATCCTGCACCTGTCTCCCAACCAGCCCATACAGCCACAGCAGGTCAGTACTTGTATTACTTTAAGCCTTAAGCTCAGCCCATAAGGAGTAGTGAACTGCTCATGTTTGGTTCTGGGTTCGTTTGCCACTACTACAGATGCCACTGCCATGCCACAGCCAGAAGTGGAGGATGGTCAAGTGGGCCTGATTTTAAGGTATAGCATCTTCCTCCATCAAGGGTCCTGATAGTATTATATATATTTTAAGAACAACCCTGAATATTTCAGTATTTTTACATTACATGTTTATTACTAATTTATCAAATATTACCATCATAGAAATTCAAGCTTTTTACTGGATCTGTCAAGTGCTGAACCCCAAGCCAAACTTGTCCTTGACTATAAAGAAATAATACATGAAATGTACGAACAGAGGAGACAATAGATTTATTGAGTCAGGTAAAATACTTAGAGTTGCACAGAACTTTTATGTGGGCTTAGAATGATCTTAAAAGGAGAGGGCTGGGAGGAAGGTGCTACTTGGGTCATTGGGTATTGACCTAGCTGGAGAAGAGGCTGAAGCTGCATTAAGGTTGTTTAAGGGAGTTGTACTTATATTTGTAATGTCTGACATGCTAGTTCACTCTGCCTGATACCTACAAAGCAATTTCAGTAGTATTACCAGGCGAATGGAGGGCTTGGTGTTGTCATAGGAAAGTTGTTTCCTATAACATCTGAGATACTGGGTGCAAAATGGTTTTTGTTAGTGTTTTGGTTCTGTAGAAACCAGTACTTGATGACTGTTAGAATGTGCTGGGGGCCGTTTGCTGTCTAATCTGTAGTAGGCAAAGCAGAGATGGCCATGGAAGTTAAAGCTGGTATATGAAGATGGTATATGAATGGTGCAGCAAGATTATCTGTTGCTCCTTATGGGAGGCTGGTGCCACGTGGGCTCCGCTTCAGGCAATATATTTCTGGGTCTGTAACTAAGGCAGAAGAATCCAAACCTTCTCTTTAGAATAGAAAGGAGCGCAAAAACTGCAAAGGTAGAACAGTGCACAACACTTGCTTGAGGAAGTCTTTCCACTGTGTCCTGTTTTGAGGCCAGCCAACATGCCGCACGATCCTATTAACATTTTCTTAGAAGTGAGGCCCACTGTGGTCACAACTGCAGGCTTAATGTCTTCATGTGCTGCTGCTTTTTTACCTGTCTCACTTTTGAAGAACTTGAACACAAACTGCTTTAGGGTAGATGACTCTGCTCTTATGAAACCGTGGGTTGCCAGCTCAACCAACAGGAGATTCCTTTTTGGTAACTGGCAAAAACATTCTGCCCAGTTTTTTCCATCATGCAACTGTACTGGTGGTCCAACCACTTATTACAGAGCATAGCCACAGTGTGGCAGAAAACAGAACCAGTGACATCAGAACTACCTGGGCTTCTCCCTACATTGGAACTCCTAGGAACCAGAGCCTTCTGGGTGCTGTTAATGGGCAAGCCGTATAACATCCAACCCAAATTCACAAAAGCCCTTGTCCTCCCAAAATAATACTTCACAGTATTTATATTGTGATTTCCCTGTAAGAAGATACATCAAGGTTATGCCATCCTTTCAATCAGAAAACCAACCACAAAACGAGGGTAGGACCATTAGCAGGCAAAAAAAGGAACATGAAATTCCAGAAGCTACAAAGCAGTGTTTATTGTGAGCCTAACACATTTTGGAAATGCAGGTTACACGTTCCCAATGTGTCAGAATTGTTACTAAAAACATGTCCTTGATAAAGGATTTTTTCTGAAACACATCGGGCTCACAACAATAAACACTATGCTTCTCTCCATTTTGTGGGGCATCCTTCCAATTACTGCTTTTTTTAAAATTTAAGGTGAGGGTCTAAAGTAAAGAGTCCAAAGATTGGCTGGTGATTTTTTCCCCAGCTATCTGAATGTGCATAATCAGAGGACCTTGCCGAAGGTCTGCCACCCGCCAAAAACCCTGGCATCAAGAATTGTGGAATAAATCTAAGCAGCAACATGCATAATGAAGAACACATGCAATACAGATTACAACACCTGTAGTCACAATCCATGCAAGAAACGACATTTTGGGTTCCTATATGTCATAATTCAAGGTGATGACTGGGGCACAATCTTCAAAGAAAGCTTGGTGGACTCTTGGCAAATAAGGACAAGTTTTTGGAGGGAGCCAAACCCTAGGAAGCTGAACTCATAATTTTGCAGGCATTTGCACTTTTTCTCAGCATGAAGAAGTAACCTTGCACAGCAAACTGCTGGAGCTGGGTGGCCAACCTTTACTGGCCCAAGGTTCACATTTACCAACCCTTGGCTAACCCTTTGGGGGCTGCATGCCAGAGGTGAGTGTGGCCAAAACCAGGTGTGTCCACCCTACACAGTCATATGCACAAATAGGCACATAGCCCACCCACCTCAGTTGATCCATAAAGATCAGCAGAGGAGGAGGAGCTACTCAGCAAATGACCTAACGACAGGGAAATGGATGATTTGTATCTCCAACAGCGTGCTGGGCTCTGCCTACCGTGGTGCTGTGTCTAATTTTTTTTCCTTTTGCTGCCATGTGCTGCCATCAAAATTGGAGAAGGGGGTGGATTTGTTTGGAGGGGCCAGATCAAGCCCTGTTAGCCACCCTTGTGCATACAGCATAGGAGAGAACTGTAGGAAGGAGGCAGTGCTGTAGAATTCATAAACTGCCAAAGATTGTAGTCTAGCTGCAAGTTATTCCAGCGATACAACTATTTCCCATTCTAGGAATAAAGACTGGGGTGTTTCTATCTACTTCAGATCAGTTTTTCTTTAGTATTGCACTCCCCTATTTCAGGCGTTCACAGCTTGTGACTTACCCAGCCAGATGCAGCCCACCAGACAGGCACAGTGGTCCACAAGATGATCAACAAACCTCCTGTTGCTTTGCTTGTCTTTGTCTGCAAAATTGGGAGGGAGGAGGGGCAATAGTACATGGCTGGTGGCTTGCATTTGGCCTGGTTGCTCACAGGTTGTGTGGACCTGCCTTTATAGCAGGTGGAATAGGAAACCTGTGGCCCTCCATATGTTGTCAAAATCAACTCTCATCAGCCCCGGCCAGGATGACCAGTATTTGGGGATGATGATGTAAGCTTTGGTACAACATCTGGAGGGCCACAGGTTCCCCATCCATTTTTCATTGTGCCATCTGCTACATTCCACTATCAAATGATTACCAAAAAGTTGTTTCATTTACTATTAAACCTGATCCTCTTCCCACTTGTAAGAAAAGTTATTGCATAAATGTGCAAGCTAGCTGCAGTGTAATCCTAACCGTGTTTACACAGAAGTAGGTCCAATGGATACTGAGTGAATCTACTTCCAAGTGCACAAACAAGTACTGCAGCCTTACTCTCCTACTTTGTCCCTTCGTGCAGAAGAGAGTTTTCTCATACATTTATGCAGAAGAGAAGTTTGCTGTACATTTATGGTCAAAAAGAAATTGTCAGTCAGTGGAGCTAAACTGTCACAAGACATTAGGAACTGCACGTCTTCAGGGCTGACAAGTTCTTTGCTCTTTCTAGTTTCAGTACTTTTGCTGGTTAACACTTCACCATACAGGCATTTTGTAAGACACTGTAACAAGACGCATGATTGTCTTCGAAATAAAGTTTGTTCTGAAAATCATATTTGTCACTGTTTTGTCCTTTTAAGGCAGCCATTAAAAAAATCCTGTCTCTCGTTGCTCATGTCCTCTGTCAAACGCAGCTCATTCTTCTGCCAAAAGAAGCTTTTGGACTTTGTCTTAAGCACCTTAACGTGCTGAAAAGGAGTTAATATTTATTTAAACCATCTTTAAGCTTTGACAACTTGAAAAAGTTTTTATTGAATTTTCAGGTTCAGTGATTTAGCAGTAGCAGGCTTTTTTCCTGCTGATGCTACCTTGTGCACTTAGCTTTAGTAAGGTCAGCAGCTTGTCTGATGAAGTTATTTGGATAGCGTTAAATAGAAGTTGCTTTCTGATCCACAGGAATCAGCTGCTGCTTTCTCATTTCCTCCTAATGGTGAATTTCTCAATAGTTTTAAAAATTTGTATGATAGAACGGAGCATGTTTCTGTCAGGAAAGTCCAGCCAAAAGTAATTGCATGTGGCATTTGCCTTGTTTGAATTCTGAAAGATTGGTCTAGGACAAGGGTTTAAAGATACAGCTGAGATCTCATGGATAAGCATGAACAGTCTTCAGTCAAATCCACTTGATTAAAACGTTCAGGTGTAAAACAAATGTAAACTAGGAGCCCAAACTCGTGTGTAATGATGATTATGAGGTATAATTGCTTCAGGAAACCTATTCTAGACTGAGCAGCTGTATATCAGCACATTGCTCCTAGAATAGTAGACCATTTGCTAGCATCGCAGAGCAGTATCACTCTAAAGCATTTTTGCTATGCTGCCTGGGAAGCTGGCAATGTTCTAAAGCCTACATTAGCCTCTAGTAGGAGATTCCAGAGGGAGAGGGGAGGGGAGAGTTGCCTGGAAGGTAAAGGGAACACACTGGCTCTGGGTCAATGAGGTGGCAATTAGCTGTTGCAATAGCCATGGGCTGCTGTAGCTACAACTGCTGCCATAGGATCAGGTGGTGTGTCTGGTTACCAATATCCTCATATTAAATAACATGCAGATCCATGCAGCTTAGCTAGCTGACATAGGCAGAACAAATTCCATTTCATCCTCCATGTCCTGGAGGTGATAGACAGCCACTGCCTTCGGGATGTGTAGCATAGAGCAACTGTTGACATGCACTGGGAACAGATCTTTGGTAGTATCTGTTAAGAGGCTGCGCAGTGGCTAGTCTTTCCTCTGCTAGAAATGTGGGAACATAGGAAACTGGCTAATAGCAAGTCAGATCATTGGTCCATCTGACTCAGTATTGTCCATACAAATTGGTAATGGCTCTCTAGAGTTTCAGACAGGGTCTTTCCCAGACCTACCTGTAGTTGAACCCAGGATCTTTCGAAAGCAAAGATGTGCTCTACTTTTGAGCTACAGCCCGTCACAAGTGGTAGAGAGAAACCATGTGTCTTCATCCTTGTATTTTCTGGAATCCTGACCTATTAGTTGCACTCCACCAGCAGAGCTCTTTTCCTAGTGCTTGTATTTGTTTTAAATACTAGCAGAAGTTACTTCAAACTCCTCCTAGATGTTCAGGAAGATACTGGCTTTTGGGAAAGCGGGTGATTCCATCACTGAGGCCACCAGGCTCAGAAGTCGCAACTTATTTTTAGTTGGTGCAGTATCTCCTCTTAAGACATGTTCAAGAGTACATCCGCTTCCTGGGATGATACTCTGAGGGTTGCCTCAGTGTCACATAACTGGACTGTTGGTTTTGTAAAAAGAGTGGGGTGGGTGGGAAATGTATGAAAATCAATAGAGCTGACAGGGTGACAGATTAAATACTTATATTACAAGATTATTTAAATTGCAGACCTATACACAATTTGTATAGGAAACAGAATTGTTATTATATGTTAGCCCAGCCTTTCCCAACCAGTGTGCCTTGGACCACAACTCCCATCAGCCTCAGCCAGTATTGCCAATGGTCAGGAAAGATAGGAGTTGTGGTCCAACAACATCTGGAGGCACACTGGTTGGGAAAGGCTGTAGCCTGTAAAGAGCTTGGCAGGAGCTTAGTTAGGTACCAGATTACTGAAAATCCAACTATCATTCTAGGGACATAGTAATTTCTTTCCTCTTCCCTCTCCCACCAGCAGCAGGACTTCTAATAATGAAGCCTCCTGGCTTCATTCTTGGCAATGCATTAACTCTCTTGCACAGGCTTTTTAGCAAAGGAATAGGCATGTCTTAAAATGGGAAAAGGGACTGACCCATAAAGCAAGTATTTTTGACTAATGTATGGAACAAGCAACATAGCAGTAAAATGTACTGCCTTTAAGTCGATTCCGACTTATGGCGACCCTGTGAATAGGGTTTTCATGAGGCTGAGAGGCAGTGACTGGCCCAAGGTCACCCAGTGAGCTTCATGGCTATGTGCGGAACCCTGGTCTCCCAGGTCCTAGTCCAACACCTTAACCACTACACCACACTGGCTCTGATACGATAAACACATGGGAGGAATGAGCATCTCCATTAATAGGAAGATGAAAACCCTTCCATTGTCCAGACGTTGTTTTGACATGTGGAATAGCCAGGAATGTTTTTCACATCTTCATTTAGTTAAATAAATTTAAAAAAAAGGTTATTCATCCAGTGCTCCAAACGGGGTGGGATGCCATCCCATTTCTTTTCAGATGGATGTATAACTATACCACTTCTGTTCAGGAACACATAACTGAATCTGGCCTAAACCTTCCACTTCCTTTCCCTCCCACTTTGAGCACTGTATCCATTACACTTGGACCACACATAGGAAGCTGCCTTGTATCAGGTAAGATTGGTTGTCTATCTAGCCCAATATTGCCTCCTCTGGCTGGCAGTGGCTCTCTGGGGTCTCTGGCAGAGGTCTTTCCAATCTCTTGTGACCTGATACTTCTTTTAACTGGAGAGGCCAAGAACTGAACCTAGGGTCTTCTGCATGTGGAGCATGAGCCCTGTCACTAGGCTGTGATACTCCTAACAACCATGTGTGCTTTGGTAACCTCAAGGCTACATTGTTATACTACAATCAATACAGACCTCTTCAATATGAGGTTTGCGTCTCTGTGAAGACAGGATAGCACAGGGATGGGAGGCCTGTAACCCTCCCAATAGTCTACACTGGCCATCATCCCTGACCATTGGCCATACTGGCTGACATTGATGGGAGCTGGGAGTCAAAATGTGTGGAGAGCCACAAGCACCTGATCTCTAGCGTAGAACACGTCAGCTCTTCTGCAGAGCAGTGTGAGCCTCTGGGAGGACTTTATGTCTGTTTCTTCTGGTCTGAACCAGTATCATCCAGGGTACATCCCACAGGTTCTCTTCTTCCCTTCGTCCTAATCTGCAAATAGACACTTGAGTCAATGAGAAAATCTGCCTCCCCAAAGACTTAATCAAACTTTCAGCTTCAGACACCAGAATCTGGCCTGAAATAAACAAGAATTTATGACTGGGAGGAGTGAAATACTTTTGAGCCAGGCTGTATGTTGAGAAGAGCATTTTTATTCTGAACAGCACACCAAGGGAGTAAATAGCATGTTACAGGCAAAGGAAATAGTCTAAATTGACCTGAAAAATGCCAGTGAGTGGATGGGATTTAGATGAATGGATAAGAAGCAATAATTAACACTGAGCAACATCTTGATGCATTTAGAACAGCAGGAGATTTTAGGGATGTTTGTTACTGCCTTTACCTATGGCCTATTTGCCACACTCACAAAGCTCAGCAGTACAATGACATTCTCCCAGCCCATGGCACAATATAAACTTTGGGGGGAAAACCTTTTGGCTTTCTGGAAGTGTATTATTATGTTTAGACAAGCTTTGTTGCCTGTGTGAATGAAAAATATTCACAACATCTATGAGCTGTGGTAGATAAAATCACATGCATTTGTAAGTGGGTGGTCCATCATTTAGGGATGGCCACAAGCCTTTCCTCATACGGTAAGTTCCAAGATTGACACATGATGCTCAGGAAAGTAGTTGTGCTCCAGCAAGGACTATCCCACTTCAGGCATGCACATATGAATTGGCACGAAACATTGCAAGAATATTTCCAGTTAACCAACTGTTCCAGACCTGTTATCAAAATTTACTCTTAAAAAAAAACTTCCACATTTTAAAAGCTGTGGTAAGAGCTAAGAATGTGTATTTGCCCTAAACCTTTATTAATTTCAGGCTTGCTTTGCAAGGTCCATGAAAACAAGTATTCTGAAGTGGCTATTTCCTCATACTCTCTCTGACACAGATTGTCATTTTTTAAACTTTTTAAAAAATGATTTATCATTCTGTGAGATAAGGTCCACATCAACAAACAGGATAGAAAAAGGAATCTCCAAACACTAAAAATGCATTTCAAGATGATAAATTGTCGCCCTTTAATTATATGAATAGTAAATACATCTGCTACTGTCATGTGAACAGCTACCACTCTCCAGTCTGTAGAAGACCACTTTCAGAATTGTGGAGGTAAGAATAATTTTGCAGGAATCACTGACAGATGGCTAAACAATTTCTAGTATCCTCTCTCACAATCAAAGAAAGAAAGTGGGAGAAAGCCCTTGACCTTTTCATCATTAACTATGGAAAATACCTGGTTTAATGTAAAGAGCACCTTAAACTCTGTCCTTGTGTTTCTTTTGAAGCTAATATTGAAAAAACATGGGATCTAGCTTCTAGGGCTGGCTGGTCTGTCCATTTTGGTCTCTCAGTTTCTCATTTTTCCAATCTTATGTTCAGTTCTCCACATTTCCACACCAGTTTATGATATTTATTTTAGAAGTTCTCATGAAAATTCAACATTTTAATGCTAATTTCTCCAGACACACATTTTTGTGTGTAATTTTGCCCAATGTACACAGTTTTGCAAAGCAATTTTCCTAATATAATGAATTTCTGCATGGTTTTTTCACCAATACACACATTTATATGCAGAATTTATCCTAGTATGTCCATTACTATATACATGACTTGGCTGAAGAACTGCATTGCCAAATTTGGGTAAGTGATTTTTCAGATGATGGCTGTCTTGGTTCACGTATTGTTTCAGATCGTGTCAATTAGGTAAGTTCGCCTTTAAATATGAACTGTAACTTCTCCTCCATCGCTACTGCTCTCTGAAGAAAATGTTGGTCTCTTTGTTGTAGCTTAATACGTGCTTGAAAAACCAGAACTTGCGAACTTTTCAAAATGTTACTTGGTGTGCTGCCATGGACTTTTCAGTCTGCATTAACCATCTCTAAGTTCACTTGTGCATAGACGATTTTCCATTTCCTGATCCCCCCATTGCCCTGACTTTCTCATAATGTTGTATCTCATTCTTCTATGCTTCATTTGCTGGCAGGGAAGGAAAATACATGAATAATCCAAGGAGCACGTGGAGACCTCCTTTTTGCAAACCAGGATAAGTTATTCTGGACTGCAAATGTTGACAGAATGATATATAACTTTAGATTTTGAAGTCCACAGTCCCTTCTCACCCACTGCATAGCATTTACTTGGAGTGGTTAAGCAGAAATGCAGACCCAAGATAAGATTGAAATGTATTGCAGAGGCAGCCGCCTTTGCTTCAGATATCAGTGGTTGGGGGGGGGGGGAACACGAGCAAGTCAAAAGAAAAAAAATTTTTAAAGGAGTGATCAACATACAGCAAATCATGCCACAACACTATCACTCCTAATAGAAAGGTTTGTCCCACATGGCTTTCAAAGGCATTTATCTCCCAACAGACAATTCAGATTTTCGCAAAAGCCATGCCAAACGCTGAGGTGTTCTTCTCTGTGATTTCTTGTCAGGCAGCAGAATCTGGGATCTGTTATCCTGCTACTCAATTTAGCTTATCTTTGAAATAACTTGTTGACAAATTTGTGGCTACTACATGATTTCAAGCCTTACAAGCAGCTTATTTTTGGAATACAAATTTAGGCAACTGGGAAAGGGTTTTTCAAAAAAAAGCAATTGAAAGCTATTGCAAAGATGGAGGTAGGGTGGTGTTCTGAATAGTTGTAAGCGAAGAGCTGACCCAAACATGCAGTGTAATAGTGTAATGAGCTGGCAGAATGGATAGTCCAACTACAAACAGCAAGAAGGGGATATCATTTCTGAATGTTCCTCATGTAAAATCTCCAAGCAGTGTGGAAGAGTTGTAGCTCAGTGGTAGGGCATCTGTTTTGCATTCAGGATGTCCCACATTCAACCCCAGCATTTCCAGATAGGGCTGAGAATACATCCTTTCTGAAACCCTGGACAGCTTCTGCCAGTCACTGTGGATCAGCCTTTCCTAACCTTGGGTCCCCAGATGTTGCTGGACCACAAATCCCATCATTCCTGCCCGTTGGCCATACTGGTTTTACAGTCAGTCCTTCCCAGGGAACTTTGGGAATTGTAGCTCTGTGATGGAAATTGGGCTCTCCTAACTCTCAGCACCTTAAACTACAGTACCCAGGATTCTTTGGGGGAACTCATGACTATTTAATGTGGTATCATTCCACTTTAGATGTATAGTGCAGATGGGGCCTAAGCAAGATGGACGAATGATTTGACTTGGTATAAGGCAGGTTGCTATGTTCCTGTTGAAGAAAACTAGCATAGCAGAAAGGAAGGTTCTAGCCAACTATTTATGCTGCACATTTTTACCCTGTATGGTGTTGGGGAAGGAGGTTACACAGGAGCAAATCCAAATATATCTTCCATCTGAAGTGGTATAGACCATTTTACCACCTCACTATGTGGCACAAGTAGGACCTGCAACAAAATGTTGCAGCATACCCTCTCCACTGTTCAGAATTCCAGCCTGTCATTCCCTCCAAGCAGGACATTCCATTTTCCCTGCCCTTTTTCTGTTTAACCCCCAAGCAGCCAACATTCTGCAGCCACCAAGCATGTCCCTTCCTCATGGTGCTGATTTACAGTGTGTGTTTTAACTCCTTATATATTTTTCCTTCCCTCAAAAATGTGGTGGTGGTGGTTCTACAAACCTGGGGGTGTTTATGAAGCTGGAAGAAAATGTCCCATTGCAAGGGAATAGATAATGGGCCAGGCAACTAGCACAAGCCCACAACTGGTTTGGGGGTTCTTCAGTCTTGGATCTGTCAAATATGCCATTTCCTGCCCAAAAATGGATCCATGCATATCCTTGATTGCGAATGGCTGTCCTTACTTGGAAGTCTTTGGAATGGTACATGGAATGACAAATCTGGGGAATAAATTCTAGTCTGGAGTGTTTCAATGGCAAAAGCAATGTCGTATTAAGGTAAATACTGCAAGAAGCTGATTTCAACAAGTTGTGCCCAGATGCAAGTTGGTGCTCCTAATCTGGGGAAGGGCACACAGAAATTTAACCAAGCAATAGCCATGTGTTTCTAGGAGTATTAAAAACACATGTACACACCCCACAAGTCAAAGTGCTGATATCAAATTCATAGTGTGGGCCTTCTAGTAAGTTCAAGAGGAAGCTTTGCTCCAATTCACTGAGTGATAAAAATCCTAAAATACAGGTTTTTCACCTTATTGCAGGAGCAGCACAGGAGGTACATAGGTCAGAGTTATGGCCCCTGCAAAGTGTCAAGATGATAGTCTCCTTCTGCTTCCAACTGTGAAGACAGAAAAAAAAACATGAACAAGGCATCCATTCTTACAACTGATACAAATGTTGGTTCTTTACATTTTTCCCTTCTTGCAAGTTATTAGGTTGCCTTCGACTCTAGTTTACTTCTGCCCATTCTTTCATAGATTTCAAAAGACAATGCACATGTCTACATCCTTTCCTTGTAGGTCCAGAGAAGCAGCCAATCCTTTATTGGCTACCTGGTCTCCATCACTGCCTTTAAAATATCTCAGTAGGCGATAAAGTTGACTTTATCAAAATTACCTTCAGAAAACAAAAAAATAAGGGACCTTCTAGCATTATGTGAAGACAAGTCCAGTAACCTAAACATCATTGGCCTCTGCATGCAAATAGAGTTCACTGAGTTTCTCAAACTTTGGGCCCCACTCTTTCATATCCCCATACGTTGTATCTTCGTCCCATCCACTGGACCCAAGGGAACTTAGGCTGCTGGCTTCTGAACATTCCCCTTCGGTGTAAAAGACTTGCAAGGAATCGCAGGGTAGAGCATGGTGCTGTTGGTCCATGTGTCTCACCACCCCTGAAAGGTAACATTCAAAATCAATGCTTGAGAAGGAGGAGCCCAGTCCTGCCGAAAGGGCTTCCAGACGCTCCTTTGGACTGAACTCGCAGCTCAAAGGATTATGCAGCTCTACCCGTTTCCCTTTCTTCTGATAGAGGGAGTAGGCTGGGCTGGTTTGAAGGGACATCTGGAGCTCGGCCATGTTGTATGCATCCTGGAGGAGGAAGAAAGCATTGTTGCAGATTAATTTGGATCCCAGCCACAAAATAGGGTTTCATTTTCTGTTCTGCTAAGTGGCTTCATGCATCAAGCAGAGTTGACTGCTCATCTGGGGATGAGCTGCTGGACCCAACTCCGTCATCTCTTGCCCCTAGGCAGTGAAAAGACCTGCACTCCCATGGGGAAGGGGGTAAGAAGCAAACAGCCAAGCCACAGAATGTCCAACTGCCACAACTCGGGAAGTTGGACTAGATGGCTTTTTTGAGTTTCCTTGCAACTCCATCATTCCTCCAAGGAAAGACCTGCCATTTGGGGTTCTGTTAGATTGTACAGTGCCACATGCATGAATGGTGTGCTCTGTCTCTCCCTCTCCCTCATGAACTAATGTAATTGAGTTCCCTGCACTTGTAGAAGTTTTGTCATGGGCAGCAACACACTATGGATGTGTAGATCCTTTGGTTTCAGTGCTATCCTGTGCCACGGGAGACAACCTAATATTTGAGCTCATTTTGCTGCTTTCTAGGGCACGATACCAAGTGCCTGACACGTCAGATAAACAATGCATATTTTCTCAAGACATATCCCCTGCCTGAGTAAACCTGTTTTTTCCTCTTGCAATTAAGTCATTCTTATTAAACACTGATAGGATTTGTGTACTTGGCTCTCTGTGTGCCACCTTGAAGATAAATATCCATTTAAGTGTGTAAAATAGGTTCATGGAAATTCATCAGAACCTTCAGTTTTTTTACAAGAGGGAGGAAATTTGCAGATAGCTTGTAAGAAACACTAAGTGCAAAATTCAAACTAAACGCATCCAGTTTCATAGAGCAAAATCCCACTCTGGGTGCACTGTTCGTTACAGAATTTACACAGAAGTAGAGAGCCAATGTGGTGTAGTGGTTAAGGTGTTGGACTACAACCTGGGAGACCAGGGTTCGAATCCCCACACAGCCATGAAGCTCACTGGGTGACCTTGGGCCAGTCACTGCCTCTCAGCCTCAGAGGAAGGCAATGGTAAACTACCTCTGAATACCGCTTACCATGAAAACCCTATTCATTGGGTCGCCCATAAGTCGGAATCGACGTGAAGGCAGTCCATTTCATTTCAGCCTAGGATGCAGTCCTAGGCAGCAGTGGGAAACCCTTTTCAGCCCAAGGGCCACATTTTCTTCTGGGCAACCTTTTGAGGGCCATATGCCAGTGGGGAATGGGGCTGGAGGTAAGAGTGGGTGGGGCAATAAACGTAATTTTTTTTCTGTGCATAGCAGGCTAGTTTCTACACACACTCCTCTCTATGGATCCAGACAAGCAAGAAGCATTATCAGAGTTCAAGGATGTACTCCAGCCAAGCAAAAATATTTGGGAATGAAGGCAGGTCAGTAAGGGGAGTGGCCTGGGGCGCGGAGGTGTGGTGTGCAGAGAGTTCCAAGGTCAGACAGAGGCTGCATCAGGTCAAAGGCTTGGCACCACGATACCTGATGGAACCCCCCTCCCGACACGAACCCAGCTGTACACTACGCTCAACATCCAAGGCCCTCCTCCGGGTGCCTACTCCGAGGGAAGCTCGGAGGATGACAACAAGGGAGAGGGCCTTCTCAGTGGTGGCCCCCAAATTATTGAATGATCATTTAGATGAGATGCGCCTGGCGCCAACACTGTTATCTTTTCAGTGCCACGTCAAGACTTCCCTCTTCTCCCAGGCATTTTAGCATGTGTTTTTAAATTGTTTTTTTAATTGTTTTTAAATTTGTATATTTGTTTTTAATGTTTTTAATTGTTGTAAAACACCCAGAGAGCTTTGTCTATGGGGCAGTATACAAATGTAATAAATAAATAAAGGGCCATCTAGTCCAGCATCCTGTTCTCACTGTGGCCAACCAGATGCCTTTAAGAAGCCTGCAAGCCGAAACGGCAAGCTTTATCCTTTTTACACCCACTACAGTTCCAAAGGAAATTGGGGGGGGGTGTCCCTACTATGAGCACCATTGGCAGGGGTTTAGAGCCGTCACCTCTACATCATTGTCCCAATCTGACTCCCCCACTAGCAACTGATTTAAAGAAAACTGAACTGCATAGAACCAAACTACGTAAGTGGCAAATCTCAGTTAGTTTGGTCCTGAGGAGGCCAAATTTCCTTCCTGTGTGAGAGAGGTGTGGAGTTATGTCTTCTAAGATGGTGTTTACCATCAGCAGTTTTTATAAGTCCATGTATTAAAAAAAAATTATTTGGCTTCCAAAGACTACCCCATGATTCACTTGGGCAACTTTCTGTCAAGTGATTCAAGGTTGATAAAATTTGCATGTGTATGTTTGGGCAAACATGAATTTTTATAGCCTACTAACTTTTTATATTGCATTTTCTCCGAAACGGTTTGAATGAACTGTCTTTGGTTTAAGTGATTTGCAGACCACTGCTTTAATCCATTTGCAGTGCAGTTCTATATGTGCCTGCTCAAAAGTAAGTCTTGTAATGTAATGTAATGTAATGTATTTTAAGATCTGTTTTTATGATGTTTTAAAGTGTTTTAGTGCTTTGTTTGCCGCCCTGGGCTCCTGCTGGGAGGAAGGGCGGGATACAAATTGAATAAATAAATAAATAAGTCTCCTTGAATTCTATGGGGCTTACTCCAAGGCGAATGGGTATAGGATTGTTGTCTTAACTGAGGCAATACTAAAATTGCCACATGTAGTTTTCATTTCCACTAAACATTGCAATTGCTGGTGAACAGGATATAATAAACGTCAAGTCTAATAGATCCTTTTAAACAATTTGGGGCATAATCCCAAGGTCCCTGGGAGGGCAGCCGGGGGCCATAGCACAGGAGTGGATTTCTCCTTCTGCCTGCAGAGAGGGAGATCTCCCTTTCAAGGCTTCCTCATTATGGCTACTATTACTTCCCCAGCCACCCCACTGAGCCATCAGTGCTCTGATGGTGCAAGGGAGAGGATAGGGGCACGTGGAGAACAGATTGAGGAAAACCTTTTGTTCACAGGATCCAAAGCCCCCTCATTTCTCTGGCACACCCCCAGAACAGCAAGAGAAATTCACTAGTCTAGAGCTGGCATAGTGAGTTCCCTTCCCATAGGAAACAATGGGAGGGAAATCGAGTAAGAAAAAAAACATGAAAGAGCACCAAAATCCCCCCCCCTCATTTCTGCCCTGGCCAGTATGAACCTGGTATATGGTGGCTCCCCTGCCATGGACTCTCCTCTCTCTGCTCTGTCAGAGATGCTGTAACATTCCAGATCCTGCTTTAAAAAGGGTTGGACTACATGACCATGAAGGTCCTTTCAAAGTCTGCAATTTTTTTAAAAAAATACGGTAGTAAGATCAAAAAGATAGCAATGGATGTTTATCTGATCTAAGAGTCCTCACACCCTTCAGATCAGCAAATGGGGAGAGCCTTACTTGATCCTGCTCCCCTCCCCCTTCCTCGTTATAGTTGAGAATGTTCTCTCGGATGTCCTCCAAGTCATCATGACAGGTAGTGGCGTGGTAGATTCCTCCGTTCACACTTTTGTGACTCTTCCACCGAGTCCACAGGAGAACACCACTGAGCAGAACTGAGTGAAGAAGCAGAGAGTGATATTTAGAAACCAAGGCCAAACACCACAATTCCAAAGCAACAGAACCTCAAGAATTGCCACATCTGAAACATCCTTGTCGTCCCTGTGCCATGTCACCTTTGAAAAACATGAGCACATGAGGGGTGCAACATTTGAATTGGCCGTTTCAATAATTTTCTGAAGGTACTTTTTCACACACTAATATGCCCCATCTCTGCTCTCAAACCAGCCCTACCTTAGTAATTCTACTAAAGCTAATGGGATTCTGCTGATTTACGTGTGCACAGAGTCTGACCTTTAAGTAGACGATCCAGCAAGTGCTGCCGGTTTTAGCAGGAACTTAACCTCTTTGCTGTTACTTTTGATTTATTGCTATTAATAGCAGTAAATCAGTTAGACGGTGAGTTAACAGCCAGAGAAGGGATGCAGCAGTTAAGCACTCATATTTGGCCTGCAATCTAAGAATGCTAATTTGGAAGAAAATCCCTTGAAGTCGGTGCCCTTAAAACTAAATATATGCAGGGCTGTATTATTTAAGGCCAGCATGAAATCAAGAGTAATTGGGTTTAAAAATTAGCCAGCTGCATATAGACTTTACTAGACATGTCTGGGCACATTAACTCACACTTCTCAATCCCTCCTGGGTAGAATGGGAATAATCATGGCCTACCTTGTAGGTTTGTCACAGAGGATGCATGACATGAAGATGGCAAAGCACTTTACTGTCTAAAAGTGCTACAGATGACACACAATGCAAATGGGGGGGGAACTGATAGCAACTTCATGAAAGCCATCTCATGTCAAGACATGATGGCAATAGCTGTAGCCCATCTGATATTATATTGTTCTTGTGGCAGAGTCTTGCTCCAAACAACAAGAATGCATCAGAGAGGAGAGAGTAAAGAATGGATATCAATTAAGTGAATAAGAGAGTAAATCCTAGCAATACTGTCTGCCCTCCACCTTCGCCTCCAAGGTTGTGTGAGCCTCCAGAACAATGCCTATTCATGCAGAAGACCCGTTCAATGTGATTTTTCTCCCTCATAGGAGAAATCAAAAGAATGAGACCTCTGTGTGATTTGGTGTCTTTGTGGAGTGCCCAGCCAATTTGTTATTTGAGGTGTATTGGAAAGACCCTATGAACCTGGAACAAAGGTTGCTTCATACCTCATGAGACCGTAGATCCACCTAGCTCAGTATTATCTACAATGGCCTAGTTTGCACATAATATTAAACCGTGGTTTGTTACACTATGGTTTATTAAACCATGTGTGAGCCCTGCCCAGCAGCTTAACTATGGTTTTACTGTCAGCAAACCACAATATGAAACCATGGTTTGTTGGCTAACAAACCTTGGTTTGTTCTAACTATGGCTTGGAGTTGCGTGTGATCCCAACATCTTTTCTTAACCCTCCCAGACACTCATCACACTACACAGGCATGAGGCAAGAGCAGCTGGAAAGCAAAGCAAACTGTATAACTTTGTTTGATAATCTGTGGGACAACTCAAGGATAACCCATAGTTTGTTTAACCATGACTTAAAACAGACCATAGCCTAGCGTTATGTGCAAACCAGGCCACAAACTTTCAGGCAAAAGTCGTTTTCCAGGCCTGCCTGGAGATGCCAGGGCCTGAACCTGGAACCTTTTGTATGCAAAACATATGCTTGACCACTTAGCTACACCACTTCCTCTGGACAGAGATGGACAAAGAACAGTGGGAAGGAGAAAACAAGATAGACAGTATGCCTCAGAGACAAGAGTGTTGAGATTCTCCCAAAGAAAGATGGAGATGGTTGTGTGCACCAAAATCTACCAGCTAAAACCTTTGCTGCATACTTTGGAAGGCCTGTATTTTGTATCACTCTTTTAGGAACCAATCTCATCTTGCTCCAGGTATAAACACCTACCAAGAGCAGCCCTCCATTTGTCATATTTGCTGCTGCCACATAATTAACATCATAATTAACCATCAACTGCCAGCAGGAGAGGCTGAGGCCAGCTCATCTGTAGTCATCAGATGTCACCAAACCACCCACAGCAGATGCAGGAGCAACCTGCCCATTATCCCATGATGATGACTGTTGTCAAAATTAGGTCCTTTCATTATATTAATTTTGTGTTGATTTGATGTCATGGCTTTTCACAGCATTGATTTTAATAACTGTCTGGGGTGTGCCAATAGAAAGGCAGGATATAAAAGTAATCTAGATTTAAAACACATTTCTTTTACTTGAGTCTGAAAACCACTAAATGGTGAATCCTTTCACATATTCCAGTTTACTGTAGCATAGGGGGAACATTATATGGAACAAACTACTATGGAAAAGAAGATGAACATGACATTAAACAAAGGAGAAGAGGTGCACTACACATTTTATTAGAAAAATAATTCAGGCACAGGGTCTGTTTTTTCTTAACAGTGATTTCTGTCATATACTGCAACTGGAATTTACATAATAACAATCCAATGTACACTATAATAAATATGATTGAAGGTGCAAGCTTGTCACAGTGTGTTCCCTCGGGACCAAAAGAGATGAGATGTCGTTCACACAACTGGAAATTAAAAGTAGATAGCAGGTAAGGGTAGTCCAAATCCCAATTGAGCCCCTGGTGGAGGGTGTAGAAGGCTTTGACCTTTTGCCTCCCACTGCAGTCCTGATCTGGACTGAGGCCCCCACACCTGCCTTTTGCATTGAAAGAATAGCTACCATTCATGCCATTCTGCAAATGGCAGATAATGGGGCCCACAATCCAGCTCAGGACCACAGGAAGGGGCAAAAGTTTAAAGTCCCTACCCTGGCTGCCAGTGTCCCAAACTGCATTGGGTCCCATATTCTGTTTCTTGGAAATAGCCATTCACGCAATGGTCTCACCTTGTGTGGCATTCACTGGTTATTTTAAAAAAACAAAAACCACCCCTTAGTTAACAGTACATTATGGCAGTCTTATCATTATCAGATTGAGAGACTGAAATAACTGATTGAAAATATACAGTACCCAAAGCTGCAACACACTGCTATAACCATATGGATCTTTCCGATTCTGAGATACACACATTTGCAAAAGAAACAGCCTGAAAAACATGTTCTTTACTGATACAGTATAGCCAACAAGATATCATTTTTACCACCCATAGCAGAAATCAAGAATACTAAAACCAGTAGACACAGGTGGTCTGTAGGCAGGCTCACATAGCCACAAAAAGTGCTGGCACCGTTTGAAAGACATTTGAATGACCCAACCATGTCTCCAAAGGATACAGCTGGCTTCACGTTCAGTGTTTCTAGCACAAAAGGAGATCTTTTCAGATTATAAAGAAATAAATCTCTTCTGTGAAAAAAATATATATATCATGCAAGTTGTAGCTTTGCTTCTTCCAAGATGCTTTCATTCTTGCATTCTGCAGACATAATTCTCAGAGGAACTGCTCCTCTGATGCTACCTGTCAGAAAGCACCACTGGATGCAAGTGCTACATCTAGAAGTCAACTTCAATCTGCATCAAAGTCAACAGAAATGCACACTGATCCACCATAAACAAGCTGTCCCAGAGAAGAGCCTTTCAGCACTCAAATCCTTCAGCAGCTGTGAACAATATTTAATACTGTTCCAAGTACACCTTTTCTACCCCTTGCTGCAAAGCATACAGCTAGCTCTCCCTAAACCCAGCTATAACACCTAGAGCACAATATGGCCTCAAGAAAGCATCATGCTTAAAACTTAGAGCAGAAACAGTTTATAAACTGCTTACCAACTCTGTTTTCCTAAACAGCAGAGGTTCCCACAGTTCTGAAAAATAATTCTGACCTAGTTATCCCCGTTATCCCATGTTTGCACGGCAAACATATTTAATGCAAAGGAAACTCAAAAATGCTAAGATACCACTAAGAGTGACTGCATACCAAAAAAGGAGGAAGCAATTAATTTTCCAAGTCGCTGCAAGTTCACAACAATGACGGCTTTAAAAGAGCCCTGTGCAAAGCCAATCAGATTAGAGATGAGCTTTTGCTGCAAAAAGAGACCAATTTAACACATCCTTCTCAAGTCGAGATGTGGGACTCAGTGAGGGATTAACCAAAACTGTAGATGTGGAATAAAATCCTAAAAATGTGGGACTAGGCTAGCTGGGAGACTACCTCTCCCCTTACACCCCTGCCTGGCTATTATGTTCCATGGTGGAGGACTTTCTGGCAATACCAAAAGCTTCTACTATTTGCCTTGTGCCCACTAGTAGTAAGGCTTTCAGTGTGGTGGCCCCTTTAACAAGAAATTTATTGCCATCTTGAGATAAGGCATGCTCCAATATGCATGCTTAAGACTTTTTATTTACCCTTTTCTTATTGACATTTTTAATTATTGTCTGCTGATCATCTTTTGGTGACTGTTATTTTAACTCACTTCTCTGTGTATCATTTGGATTTATGTCTTTTGGGGGGGGATGTACCCTATCTGATCTTTTATAATGCAAGTGGTTCATAAATAAAATAAATAAATGTAAAATGCTGATTTCAACCCAAGAGTCTTTACTGGCGCTTTTAAGACAAAATTCTTCTAACGGGTTCATAATTTTATCGACAACAGGGCTGCCATACTCTTTTCCAGCAGTTGTCCTGGCTGGTGAAGTGAAGTGCAGCAATCCAATGGACAGAGAGCTAGTTTTGGAGCCAGAGATCCCAGATTTGATTATCACTTCTGCATAGCCTAACGTCCATCACTGAAAAATAGGAACAGCAGCAGTAAATCTTACAGGCTTCTTGTGAGGATAAAGAAGATGGTAAAGCACTTTGCAAAATAAAAAGTGCTATGTTGTAACAAATAATAATAAGGGACATTATAAATAATGAAATAATACCAATGCACTTGTACATTGACTGGGGAGGGTACATCTTTGTTTGAATTGTTGGGACTTTAGCTGGAAAATCTGTCTCATGTTGATGCCCTGCACCCTGGAAAACACATCTCTCTGAGCCACTTAGCTCAGATAGCTCTAAACTGGAATTAGACAAATCCACCAACGACTGATCTATAAGCAGGTATTAACTATAATAGCTAAATAGTATCTCCAGATACAGAGGTACTATGCCATTGATTACCAGTTGCTCAGAGGCATGGAAACATAGGGCTGCCTTATACTCTTGGTCCATCTAGCACAGTATTGTCTGCACTGACAAGCAGCAGCAGCCCTCCAGTGTTTCAGACAGAGGTCTCTCCCAGCTCTAACTGAAAGTGCTCCACCAGTGAACTATTACCCTTCTTCCTCTTTCCTTCAAGCCCTGCTTGTGAACGTTTGGAAGCATATCGTTAGCAACTCTGAGAACCAGGATGCTAGCCAAGGTGGATCTTTGGATGGATCCAGCTGGGCTTTTTCTCAGAGTAGCAACATCTAAGGCAGATGGGGGGAACCTTTGGCCCTCCAGATGTTTCTGAACTACATCTCTCATAGCTCCTATCCACCAGGGAGTGGACTTTTCCCATCGTCGTGCCCCCAGAGCCTTCACAAGGCTCCCTCTATCATCAGGAAGAGCCAGGGGCTGAAAAACTGTCCAGTTGCTCATGTGAGGAGATGCACCATTCTCCCAGGGGCTAAAACATCTGGTACTGCCTGGACTGGGTTGCTAAGTTTTGCACATTTGGGGGCAGCTATTCACCCCTATGCTCTCCATAGAACCTATGAAGTGCAGCAGTTGAAAAAGCCATATTAACAGCAGTGGCGCACCTAACACCAGAAGGAAGGGCATTTGCCTTCTTCGCTGCCACCACCATCCCAAATCTTCATAAGCCACCACCACTAACTTTTAAAAGAATCTTATTATTGTGTTATTATGTATCAGTTTTCACTTAATTGTCATCCACTTCGGAGGCCTATTCTAAGACAGAAAGGCACGATATAAAGAAAATAATGTTCATTTCTCCCTTTTTGCACTGCACTCATCTTGTCCCTTCTGAGCTAATTCTCAGCAATGGAATTTGACATGGCAGCAAAAAAGAGAAGCAAAGCATGAGGAGGATTTTTCCCAGGATGAATCAAATGCAAATACGAATCTCTTAGATAATAAAACAGTGAATGAAAGACAAAACAGCGAAGGCATCATCTGGCAGGAGTCTGCATGACAAACTGGCATGGTGAGTATCCAGGACAGGACAGAAGACAGTTTATGGCTTGTCACCAAAGATAGTATAATATGTAGTTGCCATAACTACCTAGAAGGGCCAAAAAGCAAATGCAGATGGCAAACATGGAGCTAAAACTCAGCCCAGCATCTTTGTGGAAGATCGCCAGCGTGATTTCACAGTTATGGCCAGAGTAGCCATCGGGGCAGTGGCATCGGAACTTGCTTGCAGACTGGGAGATGCATGTGCCAAAGTTACAGGGCCTTTGAGCACATGCAGTGTAAATGCAGTGCTGGCCGGTGACATTCTCCACCAACATGTGTCCTGAAGGGCAACTGGAAAGACACAAAGGCAAATCTAACAATTCAGCATTAACCTCACTCTCAGCCCAACCAAAGCTCCAGGGCACCACAAACCAAATTAATTTCACGCCCCCAGTTAGCTTCATCAGGAGACAGCTCCAAAGTAATGACATTTGCTCACAAATGATCCCCACAAGCTAAGGCTGGATTCCTGGAACAGATCCAGTTCACAGGATTGTGTTCCAGCAATGTTTAATGCAAAAAAAAAAATGCAATGAGTCTTGTGACAACCTAAAACTAAAACATTTATTGTGGCATGCACTTTCATAAGCAAGAGACTCCTTCATCAGATGTCTCAAGTGGAAAATGTATTACACGCACACACACTTCACGTCAGTGGGGACAACCCATTTTAAAAGTGAAATACAAATGAAGGCTTCCTAAAAGTATGAAAAATGTGAAGCTCATTCGCTAGGGCAAGCCTGCACAACTGTGAGCTACCAAGCCAAATGCAGTTCACCAGCCACATGCTTGAACACCTCCCCTCTTAGTTTTGCCATCACAGGCAGGTAGGGCAGGAGCAACAGGAGTTTGAGTGCCCCCCAATTCTCCCCTCAGATTGGGGGCTCCTCAGGAGCAGCACATCACAAGGTGTTGCCACTCAAAGAATATTTAGCCACTTTCGGCTCCTGCATCGGAGGGACGGGTTGATCCTGCCCTGTGATTTTATTGGGGGCAGGGGATTTGTTACCTGCATTCATGCATCATCCACAAATCGATACAAATGAATTGCTGGCTGCAGGGATTGCTCTTGCAAGCTTCAGAAAGGCAGCCTTTTTTCACTCCTTGGGTGCTCAATACAAGCTCCTTAGGATAAGAATCTAGAGGTAGCCTGTAGTTATTGAATCTGACATCCTTCATGCATCCTAAGGCAAAATACAAAACAGACGTGATGTGGAAGGCTCTTGATCAAGAACTATCTTTGAAAAAGAGGTCACAGCACTGTACGGCTGAATATGTGTTATGTTTCACAATGGACTGAAGCCAGAGAAACTGAGGCACAGGTTAGAACCCTCTCTCCGGCCCCAGAATTTGTGGGCAGAAGTGCTGAAACTCTAGAAAAAAAGTATTTCAAGCTAGTTTGAATCCTTGCAGTTAATAGGCAAAACATCCTCAAATTTAGTAAAGACAGACAATGGAACAAAGGAAGCTGTCTCATGCAAAGTCAGACCATTGGTCCATCTATATGGACTGGCAGCCGATCTGCATAGTTTCAGACACAGGTCTCTTCCATCCTTTTCTGGAAGAGATGCCAGGGATTGAACCTTGGACCTTTTGATTGTAATGCACATGTTCTACCACTGAGCTATGGGCCTTCCCTTGGGGTAAAGAAAGACGCATGAGTTTAAGAGCAATCGTAATGGGTTCTTCGCCCGTAATATGAATCCAGATTTGGAGCTTACAGACATGCATGTCAGCGAGTGAAGCATTGAATAATGCCTCAGTCTTGCCTCTCTTTGCATGCATTAGCTAAGCTGCCTTAGGGATGGATTCACCTGTTACAGTTTCTCATTTTTCCAATCTTAACATTTCTGCATCAGTTTGCAATATTTTTAAAAAGGCCCTCATGAAAAATTGTCAGCATTTTAGTGAACATTTCTCCTAATATACACATTACTGTATGAAATGTTGCCCAATATACACGTTTTTGCAAGCAGCTTCCCCTAATATTTCCCATTTGGGCCTGTAATTTTCACTAATACATGGACACATTCTTCTAATGTACACATTTTGGGGTTGCAGAACTGCATTACAAATTTGGAGAAGTGCAAATTTCGAGGGATAGCTGCATTTCAGTTTACATACTGGTTTGGGATGTGCAAATTAGGTAGATTCACATTGAACTGCAAATGTGTTGTAGTTTAATTTCTCCATCCATATACTTGGGGAAAGCTGTTGGGAATCTCACGGGGACTAACCAGCAGACAACCATTCTCATCAGGCTCTTCATTCTCCAAGCTGAACGATTCTGAAAACCTGCAGAACTGGTTTTCTAGCATTCCCTACCAATAGGGATGGGCAATAAATTCGATTCAGTTCACATTTCAAGCCAAATCTATCAGACTGGCACTTTCCGAAACAATATGAGAATGGAAACACAGCCATCCTTCAAACTTTGTACTTATCTGAATTTTGCAGTGCATTTCGCCACCACACAATGCTTACAAAAATGCATGTATTAGGGTAAAATATCCATGGAAATGAATACATGAGTGAAAATAACATAGAAAAGTACATTCTGTTAGAAGGAATTGCTTCCAAAAATGTGTACACGAGTCAAGACTACGTACAAAAATGTATTTACGAAGAGAAATCCACACCTAAAATGCTGGACAATTTTCATGAGGATTTTTTAAAAAATCTACAAATTGCCACAGAAATGTGGAGAACTGAATTTGAGATTGGAAAAATGAGAAACTGAGAAAACCACAATGAACAGATCTTTCCATCTCTACTCACCAACCCTCCCCCAGAAAAAATAGTTTTGTTCAGAGAGAGAAGTGCTATCAAACTTCCTCCACCACTCTTAATATGTTACATCTATCTTTGCCACCCTCACCCCCATTTACCCCATGTCATAACCAGCTAATATTTTAGAAATAAAAAGTTAAAATAATCAGAAGCAAAGAGGGAAACTGTCACTATATGTCTCCTCAGTGCTCTTTATTATTATGTCAAGCTCGAGTTGTGGAGGAATAACAAAGCAAGAGCAACAAATGCAAAATGCTAATACAAGAAAGCATTGTGAATGGTGCTCAGTTGATAACGCTTTTAATAGCTAAGTCTCTGTGATGGACAGTTATCCAAAATAAAAGGCAGAATTTTCTTTACCTTGGAAACTGTGGCTTTGATTGACAGGGTACGTGTTGCCAACCACCAAGCTGTTGGGATCAATGATGATCTCTTTATAGACGCCTGCTGCCCTCAGGATTTCTCTCTTCCCACCTCCTCCATCCAGGCGAAGAATGAACTCATTTTCATTTCTCTCCAGGAAAACGTGATGCCACTCTCCATTATCAACTTGGTAGGAGGGAAGGCTAACAGCAACTGCTCCATCTCCCAGGTTGTAAGACACTGCTAAAAACCCCTGGACCACCTTGCGGAAATCCAGGAATCGGTGTCAATCATTTTTGCATGCAATATGGTAAGGCTCTGGGTAATTCTGAAGAAGACAGCAAGGACAGGGGGACAACTCTGCAAATTGAACTACAAGCACCAAACTGCTTGTGTATGTGTGCATGTGCGCACACACAAACACACACATGCAAACATAGGATCAGGCTTCAGAGCTGTAGTTCCTGTCACATGAATAGTCTAATGTGATGATCTTCCCATGGGGGATGACATTGTATTATATTATCACATTATAATACAATGTAAGCTGACTGGGAAACATGCCCAAAACACTCATGGTTCTATTTCTCACAGGGATGGGGAACCCATGGTCCACCAGATGTTGCTGGACTGCAACTACTCTAATCTCTGTCCCTTGGCTATGCTGACTGGGACTGAAGAGAGATGGAATTCATCAACATCTGGAAGGCTACAGGTTCCCAATCTCTTGAGAAGGCTACAGGTTCCCAATTTATTGTTTGGATTTATGCCCTGTCACATGGACCAATAGCTTTCAACAAAAATAACACCAATAGCAACAATGACAGCAAGAACAACAGTTTTCCAGTCAGTTGAAAGCATGCTGATGGCATCAATGGAATTTTGCACACCACCCAGTCAACATGAATAGCTGCCAACAAATGTCTGAGAATGTGAACTACTCAGATATTTTGTGAACTGCTCTGTTAAAATATATATCCTTTTGAAAATTTCATTAGTTTCCTAGACAATATACAATGACTGGCATATGTCTACACATATTGCACATTGACCAACCACTACTTGATTAACAATTTCCAGAGAGGCAGCTGTGCTCATCTGTTGCAGCAAAAGCAACAAAGAGTCTTGTAGTATCTTAAACGCAAACAAAACTTAGTGCTGTAACAAATGGATTAGCCTTTAAGGTGCTACAAGACCCTTCCTTGGCTTTTTTACCTGATTGAAACTGTTCATTTGTGCACATTCTCCAACATCATTTGGAGACTATGTAATATGTAATTTGACTGTTCGTGCTATCCATTTGTACATATGCCCCATGTCTTCATAGGAATGGGTACATTCAACGGTGTTTATGCATACTCTCCACTGAATATATATTAATCACTGTGAAATTCTTGCATGCTCTGCGGATAACTACAGATAAAGTCTAGGGAAACACTTCAATGAAGTCCTTCTCCTGCTTGGGTTGATTTATATTTTTGTGTGCAAGTATGACAGTCGAAATAGCTACATAACGTTTTTCCCCCTTCAAAAGCCCTGCACCACTGGATTAAACAATCATTTACCTGCACAGCATGCTGAGGGGAGACCATCCAAATTATTCCATTAATGAGAAAGTCTCATAAACTACAACACTCATTACACAGGACTGCACTTGCCAATATCAACAGAGGAAGCACAGAGTGCATCAGAATAATCGGATAGTTCTGCCAACTGAGGACTAGTTCAAACTGTATTCAGTATGAACATCATTGTATGTATTCAGACATCATGATAAATTGTGCTATATCCTCATGAAAACAAGCCTAGGCAAGTCTTGGGTTTGTGCACCCCTTTTCCTCTCCTCAGGCTTGGCTGTGAGAAGTTCAGAAGTGTTTGTTACTGATTCTGATTAATCTGTTTAGCATCACATCTGAACCCTAAACTGTGGTTTATATTAACTATAGTTTGTTGAATCAAGCCAGTTTTATAATCCATGGTTTGAGGTTTACTTCTTTCAAACAAATCATAATTAAAATGAAACACAGCTTACTGTGTGGTTAATCATGACAAAATGCATTTAATAAAAAAATGGAAGCAGAAGCTTTCAAACTTCTTGGGACCACACTGGAGGAGAAGAGGTGAGCCATGAGTGTAAGACCCTGATGCTCAGCTCAGTTCATTCCTATGACAACAAACGATGGTTTATTATGACATCTGAACACAGCTGCTATCAATTTCCTCAACGTAATTGTGTGCATTAGTATAAGACTGCATAAAGAAAGGCTATCATGAACAAGACCATACATGTTTGGAGCTAGCAGCCCATCTCTCTGATCACAGTTGCTGAGGAAAAATAGCGCTCCAATTATGGAAACGACTAAGCTCACAGAAATACTCCCTAGTAAGTTTGCAACCAACTTGCAGGGTTTTCACAGTGTGAACTGACCCTAAGGGTTTGATAATGAAGACTCTATGGTACTATAGGAACCTTGACAATTTCTATAAATTCATGTTTTATAGAACAGTATAACTGTTCTGCATTTCTCTAGAAAGGAGTGGGAGGTGGAGAGAGAAAAATCAAGGGCACAGGTGAATTTTAAGCAATAAAGATGAATACACTGCATCAGGAGAGACCGCATTCGTCTATGCCTCAGTGGGTCAGAACACAACTCTGAACTGACACTGACCATCATTCCTCATTTACCTGCAGGGTGATGTGTTCATCCTTCTTCCAGGAAGACATGCTCATGATGATACCACTGGGCTCTCGCATCCTTATCGTGGCTTCTGCTAGTGTTCGACGGGCAGGTATGGAGACAGGAAGCTGATAGGATATGTGACTCCCAGGCCCAAAAGAGTATTCTTCAGCAACTGAAAAAAATGGAGAAATAATAGTGCTGTCTTACACACACACACATGCATATACATACATACCATCTACAAGAGAATTAGACAATAAAGTACAACTATCTATGTAACTATATTCACTAATAGGCAAAAAAACCTTGTGGTTTAGGAACATACCTATAGCCAACAGATGTTTCTATCAAACTTTAAAATGCAGGGAAATTGGGCCGCTACAGTGAATGCACCAGGGGAGCAGGAGACCTGACCTCCTCTCTAGAGATATTGTACTGCCTTACAAATTTGTCAAAATGCAAACACAATTTGGGTTGTCTTTCACAGTCCAATCCACTTCCTGTGTAGCTTGGAAGAATTTGGTAACATGTGCCTCTGAGCAGTACATATTATGTACAGGCTTGGAATCAGACAACAGCGTTGTTGCCTGCAGCAACTAAAAATAGCCTCCAGCCGAGCAGGTACCACATCATGACAATTGCATAAGAACTGTTTCAAAGGAGTGATACAGAGTGTACAAACACTAAATAAAATATGTTGCCTAACTAGGTTCCAAAATCTAGGTTCGGAACATCCTCAGTCTCATCTTAACCATGGATGGGTAATTGGTGGCCCTCCAGATGTTGCTGGACTCCCAACTCCCAACAGCTCCAGCCAGCAGGGTCAGGGAAAAAGGGAGTTGAAGTCAGGCAACATCTGGAGGGCCAAAGGTTCCCCATCTCCAATTTTAACCATGGTTAATGGTGGTCATTCATAACACCTAACCACGGTAAAGTGGCATCTGCTATAAGGAGCCCAGACTGCAAGCAGCCTTAGTGTGCTGATGCATTTCTCCTCAGGATGGGTGGTGCATTTGCAGTCTCTGTCTGACATTGAAAAGCAGATGAACGCTTCTCTGGGATATTCATTTTCAAGGCAGAATGTATGGCTCAGTAAAATATACACCACACTATCCCCAAAATGCATGATGATTACTTCACCTTTGTCACATGTGGAGCCATAGTAACCTGGCAAGCAGTGGCAGGTAAATGAGTCCCATTCGCCAAAGCATTGCCCATGAACACCACAGGGAAAGGAGCCCATCTTCTCGCAGCTGCCATCTGTAAAGGTGCAGCCAGGAGAGCTATTCAGAGACTCGGCTGGAGATTCAAGGTCATACACCTTTAAACAAAAAACAAAAAGGAAAGAGCATCAAGGCTGGCTGCAAAAGGGGGAGCTTTAGAATAGACATTACAGCTTTCCACGTTGCCAAAAAAGTACAACTGTTTTTCCTTTACAGCATGATGGCTATCAAACCCTGGTGTCGCAACTGCGTGTGTGTTTGGGAGTCCATGGGGGAGAGTTGGCAAAGCACGCAGGGGCAAAGTCCTAGTGACTAGGGATGGAAGGATCTGTCAATTTTGGTTCTCTCAGTGTATCACTTTTCACTTTTAAATTCAGTTCTCCACATTTCTGCATCAATTTGTCTTTAAAAAAAATCCTCATGAAAATTCTCGAGCATTTTAGTATGAATTTCTTCTAATAAACACATTTTATATGCAGTTTTGACTAACATACACACTTTGAAAGCAATTTTCCTTAATGCAATGCATTTTTGTATGTTATTTTCACAAATATATTCATTTTTATGCACATTTTCTCCTATTATGTGCATTTTTGTAAACAATGGATGGAGAGCTGCCATGCATAATTTGGATAAGTGCACATTTTGAAGGATGGCTGTGTTTCGGTTCTCATATTGTTTTGGAAAGTGCAAATTTGATAGATTTGCTTTCAATGCGAACTGAATCATATTTCTACCCCATCCCTATTACAGCTTCTAACACGGGGTGGTGTGATAAGCAGCTACTCCTCCAAGGGCCACATTCCAGCAGTGGGTGTGGCCAATGCATGTGCACACATGCTACACATACACCCTCCAGACATGCATAGCACACACAAAAACATACATCCAGCATGCACAACCAGATGTGCAGTCTCATATACATGCAATCAAACATACATACACTTATACCCCACACAAACAGAATTCCCATCCCTTTCAACCCCAGCACTGGGGAAGGATCTATACATTCTGACTGCAACATTTTTCTCCCATAGGCTGAATGGCAGAGCACATGCTTTGCATGCAGAAGGCTCCAGGTTCCATTCCTGGCATCTCCAGTTAAAAGGATCAGGTAGTAAGTGATGGGGAAAGGGACCGTGGAGAGCTGCTGCCAATCTAAGCACACCAGTGCTATGGGCCTCCAGCTGTTACTGGAATACAACTCCCATAATCCCTGACCATTGGCCATGCTGGCTGGGGCTGACTGGAGCTGAAGCTGGAATCCAACAGCATCCAGAGGGCCACAGGTTTAGACAACGCTGGGCTAAATAAATAGTCTGGCTTGAGGGAAGACAGCTTCCTAGCTTCCTCTAGAATTCAAGGCATTTTGGAAAGGCCTGAAGTGGTAGCCAGCAAAATAGTAGGAATAGCCAAGGTATGGAAGCAAGGAAACTGGCTCATGGAGAAGGACCGGGAGCTATACCAGGTATTGGCAGCTCATTCTTTTGTCTGCAACAATACCTTATCAGCCTTTAGTATCAACCTTGAAGAGTTGCCTGTGTGCATTTTCAACTGTTCTGCAAGGTGAGAACCAGAAACCATGGCTGGCGTATGAATATGCAGAGATAATGTTATTTGGTGGATGCAAAGCTTCAGGAGGCCCGTATAACTCACAGGAAAGAGACTGTCAGATCCTGGAGAGAATTCAAGTAAAATTTCCCATTTAAAAAAACCCCTATGGTTCTTCACATGATGCTGAATTCCAACTCCCATCAGCCTAAGCCAGCATGGCCAATGGTCAGGGATGGTGAGAGTTGTAGTCCAGAAACATCTAAGAGCCAGTTTCCTACCCCACGAACCTATTTAATATTATGACAACATGTCACTTACGTGAGTGTCCACCATGAGATTCCGAATACAACCGGTAAAATGTTTATGTCGCAACTGGGGATATGAATATGGAATAGATTCTTTTACTCCACCCAACTGGAGGACCTGGTTCATATTCAGATACCTTCAAAACACAGAGGCGCTAAATAAGAAATGAATGTTAGTATATCATGCTACTAAAATTACGCAGAGAATGGCACAGTGTGGATATGCAAATGGCAAAACTCCAGAAAATAATGGAACCTGGTATCCTATTGCAAGGATGGGCCAAATTCTTTGATGATATAACTCCCCTGAGCTAACAGGGTCTTTCAGTCAGAAGTTTAGCAATATTACTTGATACCAATTACAGGAAAGACATTTCAAATGTGTTCAGTACATGAGTTAATATGTTGCATCTCTATTTTTTATTTTTTTAAAAAAGCATAGCCTGATCCTATGCCTATTTATTCTAAACTATGGATGCATGAGCATCCTTTCATCTTGAAACAATCACCAGAATTCTCTGGGAAGAGGGGTTGATTGTTAAACCACTTTGGTCACTGGCATTCTGCCAGGGGAATAGGAGTCTCCTCTCAGCACCCTTCACAAATTAACTTCCCAGGATTCTTTGGGGGAAGTCATGACTGTTTAAAGTAGAATCAATGTCTGGTGTGGGTGTGGCCCCCTGATTAGCCAAGTCAAACAGGTGTTAGTCTGGCTTTTAGAACACTAACAGTTCTTACTGAACATGCCTGCGCTTATCATAGACTCCAACATTAATTTTCTTATATTAATTAAAAATCAGCCACTTTTAAACTGCCAAAGGTCAGAGTATAGTGCAAGGGCAGTTATAAGATTATACGTACTCTGTGAACATGGCTGATTTTTAATTAATTTCAACAAATTATGAGACCACTGACAGAAAAAGGTCCAATAGCGGTCTGCATTATTTTACTGTTGTTTTAGACTTTGAACTCTGGTTTCTCTGAGCGTTTTGTGTATCACCATGAAAACACAGAAGGTTGTTAAGCAAGCATTTTTGAGTTCAGGACTATAAGTTTTGTAAGATTGTGTTTTGAAATGAACTTATGGGAAGCAGCAGAATGGCATATGGGAGTATTTTCAATTGAACATGGCAGACTGTGAAAAATACAGGCTAGCTATAGTATACAGCCACTCTTATGGCTGTATAATGCACAAAATGGCTCTCAGTGTGCCTACGTTTGCACAGGATCAGGCTGTTGAAGGATTAAATCTACAGCAGAGCTCTTATAAATGATTTTAATAAACTGATTTTATGAAGCACTGTCTTCATCTTGACAAATATTAGTATATTTCCCAATTCTGGGAGGTAATGTAAAGGATACCTCCTTGTTTGTGGAACAAAGGCCACAACCTCACAGTTTGTTCGGTCTTCAGTAGACAGCCATTTTCCTACTCCCTCTATCTCTGACACAATCCCAGCTCCGCAGTGATCCAATGTAAATCGAACATCCTGTGCCAAAAAGAAAAGAAAAAGCCATTATGAATTGAACTTGCAGATCTGGTACAGCAAAATCTGGACAATGGCAATACTGGACAAAATCACACTACACCTTCGATTTATGAGAGGTGCTGCTAAACCAGAAACATTTATGTCAATATGGTGGAGATTTATAGACTTCACTTCACAACAAGATCTACACAAACAACTTTCCCCATCAGCAAAAGCTATTTGGTTTTCATGAGCAATTAATTAGTTCCTTATAATTTTATATCTCTTAATTATGATATGTTATACTAAATATTTAAGCTTCAAAATACTCACCTGTCTATTAATACTTACCTTTTTATTTCTACAGCTTTGCATATACACTAAATCAATATCATAAGTAATGGCTTGAGGGAGGGAGGAGGGGATTAGGGTTACTTTTATATTGTTATATTATTTATGTTAATTTTTTGTATAATAACAAAAGATCAATAAAAAGAATTTTTAAAAAAATACTGTGACACAAAGAATTCTTAGACTCTTCAAATGTGAAACTGGGAAACTAGGCATAGCTATAGGAAACGGAATTTTAAAAGACCATGGGCTGTATCAATTAAATACTTCATTGCTGTCCATATGAATTACACAATTCTTCCACCACTTCCTTTTCTTCCCTATATAAACCTGGAGTCACAAAACCAGTATGTGCAGAATGTGTAACTAACCTGCCTGCTGCTTCTCACTTCGAGCCGATGCCATCTTTTGTCTGTAATATTCACATAACTAGGCAAATGTAGTTCTACAGTGCCCAGGCCATGGTTTATTTTCAGCAGTGGAGTGCCACTGGAAAGTTCTAAGATTGATAAAAAAGGAAAGTGTAAAGTTAGATTTGGACCCACAATGGCACTGGGGCTGAAGTAGGGAGGCAACTTGCATTCACTCTAGTGCCCTACTCTGGACCAAGTTATACATGATGCTAAATATATAGCATGCAGTTGCATGAATATTTTTTTTTAAATAAAATGTACATCATCGACAGATGTTGTTGGAGGCCAACTCCCACTGGCCCCAGCCACCATGCCCAATGTCGGGGATGATGGGACCTGTAATCCAACAACATTTGGAGGGCCACAGATTTTCCCATTCTTGTTGGAAACAGAAGCTGCTGGAGGGACCAACCAAGATCAGGACCATGATGTGTGGGGATGTAGAGGTTCATCCTTTGCCTTCATGCCACAATCCTGATGGAAATCCCTCCCTCCAAGTTGCTATTTGATATGGAAGGGAAGCTCATGCATGTTCGTGAGGTTGCCTCCCTCTCTGCTACCAGATTTATAAACACAATCCAAAGCCATGTCTACCTAGAAGTGTTCTACTGAATTCAACGGGGCTTACTCCAGTTAAGTGCGGTTAGGAATGCAGGTTTATTCCTGCTTCTACCTCCTCTCATTTGGATGACCAACATTGCCACAGGTAAGACAGTCACTTTAGGAACAGAGAAGGGACTAACACAAAACATCCTGTCACTATATACTTTGACTGACAGCACTTCCAGATCATCACTATTTTCAACTGGGATTCAATCATATACCAGCAAATTCAGGTTGTACAAGTATTTAACATCGACATGAAATTGAGCCTCCGATGTCAACGGCCCAGTTCTCTGGAATGATCTGCCAACAGAGATTCAGCAGGCACCTTCTGTTTTAACTTTTAAGCCCCTGCTGAAAACATCCCTGTTCCACCAGGCTTATGCAGGCAATTAAGAAGATGCATTTTTTTCTCAAGGGTTGACCTTTGTTTTTATTGTATTTTTAATGTTTTTATTCTATGGCGGTGGTTTTTTTAATGTGTTGTAAACTGCTTTGATTTTTTTAATGAAAGAGCGGTATACAAATATTTTTATAAATAAATAAAGTTGATAAAGAGATCTTGTGCAACAAACCCACTTCCCCCAAAGACTGGGCTTTTTGCAACAAGGAAAGTAACAGGAAAATGCCAGATAACACTTGCTTTGACACAACATCATCTAACCTCTCCGCAAACAGATCAGAATGAATGCTCACTAAATAGCCATTGTTGTCTAATCTCCCTGCAAACAAATCAGGATGAATTCTCAATAAACAGGTAATCTTGAAGTGCCCCAGCAATAAAGGGGAAAAAATCTGCAGTAGTAACAGCAACTAATTATTGTCCAATCATTGCCCACCCTCAAAATAGAGACTACATTTCATCCAATAAACGAGAAGCTTTTTAAAAAAACCCCAGCATGGGTGGGTCGGACAGGGAAGCCTTAAGACAAGTTCTTCAGAAACAGATTTGCTATTCTCACCAAGCCCTATGAAAATAACATCCACAAGTAAGACTTCATTAATCATGTAATACCTGTCTCAAAAGGATGTGAAATACTTGAAGAAGTAGATGCTTCCCCATGAGAACTTTTTGAAAGAAAGTTTGCTTTGTTCTCCCTTTGATTGCTTCAACTCAGATATGAAGCAGTAGCCACAATTGCTAAAATCACCCACATCATCATTCAGTGCACACTCAGTGGCCCTGTTTGTATGTCACAGTAAACCAGTTACTGTGAACTCAGAGATTGCTTCCGCTTCACTTCTCTCCTAATGCAAGTATGAACAACAAACCACATTGATCAGAGTTACATCAGAACTGGAGATTGTGGTTTGTTTCACTCAAACAAACCATGACTGAGAAGCCAAAAACAAAGCTTGGCTTCATATCATAGTTCGTCTTCAGCAAAACACACCACAGTTCCCAGTTTGGATGCCAGGGTTCATGGTTTGTTGGTCTGGGGTTCATGGTCTGTTGCTCCCAGTTGTGCTAGGATAGGAGACTAGTGGAAGCCGTCTACACATTCACAGTAAACCATTAACTATTGTTTGCCATGATATGCAAATGCAATCACGATCTTTTTTAAAGCACTGACATACCATTGAGGACTGAGCAACCCTGCTAAAGAAGTGCATGTGCTAACCAAGTTCAAATTTGTCACACACACCCAAAAAATCAAAATATTTTATCAAAGGAACTGTGGCCTGATTCATATCTAGCATTAAACCAGGTGTAAGGAACTCTCAATGTGTTGCTGAACTACAACTCAAATCATCCCTAGTTATTGGCGATGCTTGCTAGGGCTGATGGAAGTTGTAGTTCAGTAACATTTGGAGGGCCCAAGGTTCCCTACTACTGACTTAAACCATACTTAAACTATGGTTTAGTGTGAATGAGGAGCATACTGGTGCACATTGCTGAAACTGTCTTGGCTTCCACTTAGGGTTTGTTTGGAGAAAAACAAACCATGAGCCTGGGTTCTAATGACATAACAAGCCAAACCATGTCTTGTTTTCTAGCAGCACAACAGCAGTAGCAAGGAGAAGTGAAGCACCTGCATTTTCAGCAGCATCTACCATCATGCTGTTCTTTCCCATTAAACCATAGTTTACTTCAACTAAAGTATAATGTGGCATGTGAGTCAGGTCAATGTTATTAACTTGTAAAGATTCTCAACTATTTTGTTTGGTCCATGTTTTCAAGCCAATCAACCTGATTTGCACTTCCTGGACTAATATGTGAAGCAGAACACTGATTCTTTGGGTTTCATGCTTCTCTGAATTTTACAATATAGTCCTACGTTAAAAAAATGTACCAAAATGCATATAAAATCTGTTTTAGGTTAAAATGCATATTTCAGGGTAAAATGCCTACTAAAAAGCTGGGTTTTTTTCCTGCAGTTTGAAAAGAAAATCACAGAAAGATGTGGAAAGTGGACAGAATGAACCAAGAACATATGCAAATCTAACAGGTACCAGAAATAGACTGTTCCATCCATCTCTATTTCTATGACACATTATGCAACATCCCTGACTAACAAGCATACATTTGTATACCATTCTGTCCACTTGCATTTTAAAGGTAGTTTAACTCCTTAAAAACTACCCAAGAGATGGTACAGCAATGAAAAATGGAAATGGACTGCCTTCAAATCGATCCCGACTTATGGCAACCCTATGAATAGGGTTTTCATGGTAAACAGTATTCAGAGGGGAGTTACCATTGCCTCCCTCTGAGGCTAGTCCTCCCCAGCTGGCTAGGGCCTGCTCAGCTTGCCACAGCTGCACAAGCCCCTTCCTTGTCCACAACTGCCAGCTGGGGGGCAACTGGACTCCTTGGGATTATGCAACTTGCCCACGGCTACACAGGTGGCAGGCATGTAACTCCTGAGCCACTCCCTGTGAGGGTGATCTTTAGCTGGCCCTCGACTCCCAGGAGACACGAGCGGGGATTTGAACTCACAGACCCTGGACTCCCAGCCAGGCTCTCCTCCCCACTGTGCTATACCAGCAATAGTTTATCATTATCAAAGAAAACAACCACACTGAAATATTTCATCACCCTCCCAGGGGCCATAGGATTTCACGCTGCATTCGTATTGGTTTGTTACTGGCTTATATTTTGCAGGAAGGGGTTTTGCAAGACAAGCTGCAAAATCCACGTATGTGTATGTTTTGGCAATGAAGCAGACACAGTTTTGCACCGGGGCAGGATACATACAAAACTGTGCAAAGGTAGGAATGTTGCATTCATTTGCTCACATTTCCATGTTTTATTCTGAATTTGGTATGTAACTTTTTTGTAAGCAGATACGATTTTTGGCCAGGAGCAGGGCTGAGGCAAGAGGTATGAGTAAAGGAAGGAGGATGAGAATATAAAACAGAGGCACATGCACTGAGGTGGAATGTATCACAAGTGGAGTAGACACATAACATAGAGATCAGGGTCCCCTCTTGGGAACTATATTATTGGGCAGACTATATAAATATAGTTAATAATTAAAAACATCTTGATTGCTTAACATCATGAAAGTGTACAACAGTAAGCAGATGAGCAACATGACTTGGACTGTCACTATGATCTCCCCACAGCCTCTGTTGTTCTGTGTTTCGACAGCTAACATACGGCTCAATATATCAAACACAAATACCTATTGCAATGAAGCTTTCTGAGTTCTGAAGTGATCCTGAATCTGACAAAGGACCGCTGTATAGCAAAAGCCCATCTGGAACATCAGTAATGAACTCAAGGGAGAGGGAACTCTCAAAACAAGATCTGATGGGACGGAACCACGCATAGCCATTTCCATGGAAACTGTGCTTTGTTTGCTGGCAATCTGGTCCATGAAATGAAGCAGAACACTGACATCTGAAACAAACAAACAAAGAAAACGGTGTTAATTTTTTTAAAAGCATTCATTATTATTTTATATATAGCACCATCTACGTACATTGCACTTTACAAAGAATGAGAAGGCATGTCCCTGCCCGCGAGGGACTTACAATCTAAAAACAGACTAAAGAAAGATGGAGAAAGGAGGGAGAAATGGAGGCATGGATAGACAGGACTGAAGACATTGGGCGCAAAAAAGAATTAGGACCTCTTGGAAGACCGATGTCTCATTTTATAACGTGACATTTTATAGCGTTAGAGGGGGGAAATGAGAGGGGGAAAGACATGTGAAACATAGTCTTTCTCACCTGTAACCATTCAGCATGTCAATGCAAGTCCCTCCATTGAAACATGGGTTGTGAGAGTACGAACTACATGGCCGATGAACTCTCTCTCTAGATGCACAGGTGCAGACAGCGCTGACGCTGGTTGTTATGGAGACAAGTGACACACTTCCTGTGTCCATCACTGTGGGGATGTCACTCACCGTGAAGTAGTTCACACACCCGCTGCTACCGCTACAGTCTGTCCTGTGGCATTCACCTACATCAATCTGAGAAAGGTTCGCGCCGAAAGCCAACTGGATTTAAAGGGACAAATACCCGGTATGTTTCTTACCAAAGGAGCTGTCCAATTCTCCCAATCAGTTTTCTATATCTGCAGCATCAATGCTTGTGGTCACTGAATGCACTATTCATAATTATGATATGCAACACTTTTGTTCCCCCACAATGGGGGAAGAACCACAGTTGCTGTAGAGCTGCAAGTTCACCACCCCTACATGGACAAATAGTCTGAGCTGGAACAAGGCGGCTTCTTATGTTCTAAAACGACAGGCCATCAACAAGCCTTTTGCCCTGTAACAATCCACTGACTTCCTATGTTTTCTCCTGAGTTGGTGGATTGTGTCTTACACTGTAAAAGGATTTACACACAGCCCATATCAGATTAGCCCAGTATGTCAGCAAGGTTGTGGCCTCACCTTGTACTTAAAGGCAGCCATCTGCCCTAGCAGTTTTTCTGGCCTATAATAGGAAGAGCCATTTTGAACTGCAAATCTCACATCTGTCTGTGTCTCATGGATACTTGTCAGGCTGAAAACAAGGATGTCCTCGGGACGGACCAAGAAGATCCCTGATAGCAGGTCCTTAAACTTGTCGTGTCTGCTTTCTTCAGGTTCATCTTTCCTTATAAACTCATCTGCAGTCATGTCTGATACAGAGGCATGATTTAAAAACAAAACCAGGTTATCAATTCAAGCTTCTCAGAACATGTACTTAACTAATTCATATGTTTAAATCAATTTGTTATTCCCTTTTTCCAAAAAACTCAAGGCAACATACATGGTAGCCCCAACCATCATTTTATCCTCACAACTGTGGTGAAGGTTGGGCTGAGAAACAGTTACTGTCTCACAGCCAACCAGCTGGTCATAGTCCAACACTCTAGCCACACTCTAACCGCTATACCACAATGGCTGTCACACTGGCTTCCACAGCAACCTGGCTGATGTCTGTTTCACACTTTGCACAGCAGCAAACTCAATTTTGTTATCCATTACACGCTAAGTTGTAGCTCTCTGTCACATGTGCCTGTATAATACAGATGCTTGCAAGCAACTATAAGTCAAATTCACATGGCACTTTTTGTGTGTGAGTATACACTGTTTTGTACCTTCTAATGAGGAAGGCAAAATACTCCTACAACCATTATGGGGCATGAGGTATGTGGCTTGCACTTTTTGTTTCTTATTTATTTATTTATTCCATTTATTTATTTATTTATTCCATTTATATACTGCCCCATAGCCAGGGCAGTATATAAATGTAATAGATATACACTTGATAATATAGTATCCAACAATACTTCCATAAGGGATGGGGAAGAAATTCAATTCAGTTTGCATTTAAAGTAAAATCCAGGGCTTTTGTATCTGTGTGACTGTACGCACTGATAAGGAGCACCAGCACCTCTTTTTTCGCTGCCCATGGCAGCCATTTTGTGCTACCACCCATGGCATTTTTCAAGATATGAGTACCAGGACCTCATTTTATTTTTTTTAACCAAAGAAGCACTCGTCAAATCTATCAAATTTGCACTTTGCACATATCAAAACAATATGAGAACTGAAACACAACCATCCTTCAAAATTTGCACTTATCTGAATTTTGGAATGCACTTTGCCAACCAAAGTTTACAAAAATGCATATGTTAGGGGAAAGCGCACATAAAAATGAATACAAACGTGAAAAAACATACATACATTATATGATGAGCAATTACTTGCAAAAATCTGTACATTAGTTAAAGCTGCATACAAAAAAAATTATGTTTATTAGGCAAAATTCTACAATGTAAGAGTTTTTCATGTACAACAGTAATCAACTCAACCGACAAATGAAACTCACCTGCCAGGCGCACACTTGCTGAATTCCGAATGGCTTCATTTTCTATTTCTTTGACATGTACCTCTACAGTTGCTATAACGTCAGGCCAAATTCCGTCTGACACTCTGATTTTAAACTCATATGTTCCCTGAGAAGCATTATCCGCCATTATCAGAGAGCCAGTCCTTTGATTCAGTCTGAAAGATCTTGAATCATAAACACACACACATACCCCACATCAGTAAAAAGACTCATGAACAACAAGTGTCACCTCAAAGAATACTATTTTTACACATGCTAAATTTGTTTTTGTAAACATTCTGGGACATTTATCCGTTGCAATGTCCAGCTCTTATTAACACAAAGAGGAAGAGTAAAACTGAAAGTGATCCTCTTTGCACCCTATTTTGTTTCTATATTCTCTCTATGACCAAGCAATTCTGATGTAACTGTCTTCTTGACAAGAATCATGCAAAGATAAATGTACAAAACTTTCCTTCCTAAAATTACATCCCCATAAATGTTACATTAACATATCATGTACACATCCACTACACATCACATCCACATATCCATGCAACACAGTATTACATCCACACAATATAGCATCTGATTCACTCATCCACATAACACCACATCCATACACATATCACATATATATATATCACAGGACATCCATCTATCATCATATCACATCTACATGTCCACATAACACAACATCCACGCAGCCGTAAAACATGACATTCATACATCCAGATAACATTCATTATTTCAACCATTTTTATACTTCTTAATTACTGTCTTCTTTATGTGGTGTAGAATAAGGATAAAAATAAGTTAAAACTATAAAATCAGAATTCAGTTAAAATGCATTAAAAAAATCTTCAGCAGATGTGAAAGTTCAAGAGGGAGGGACCCTGTCTGACCTCAACTGGAAAAGAGTTGCATAAAACAGGGCCCACAATACTGAACACAGTTCCTGATGGATATGAGCCATGCAACTGAGCCATGCAGGACCACTTAGTGCCCCAAAGACCTCAGCGATCAGGCACTGATACAATAAATCAGATGGGTATCACATCCACATTTTCACATAACATAATATCACATCCAGGCCTGCCTGGCACTCATAGGTGGCCAGGTCGGGCATGAGCCAAGGGCATCTGTGGCTCAGAAGGGCCCCTCCTAAATCTATAGGTTAGGGCATTGCACTGTGGGTAAATTAAAACAGCGGGAGGCCAAGGACATCGTTGTCTGCTCACTGCTAAAGCACAGCCCAGTGAGGAGGATGGTAAGCAGTGTTGGAAGCCCCCACCGAAGCAGCAGTGGCAGAAGAAAAAAAGTATGGCCGGGAGTCTGGAGCTCTTGCTCCGCAAACCACACCAGTATCTGGTTGCAGGGTGTGATTTGTGGCCTGGGGTTATTTCTTTATTTTACTTATTTATTATTTGCGTTATATCCCACCCTTCCAATAGGAGCCCAGAGTTGACATCCCCACCGCCATTTTGGGTGATGGCAGGCATGCACACACAACACACTAGTTCACTGATGTGCCAGTGCAGGAGGCGGAGTGGCCAGGCCTATTTAGGCCCATGCCAGCTGCATCAGGGGGTGCTGAGGGGGCATCAACAACCCTGTACCAAGGGCTCCCAGACGTTTGGTGCTGGCTTTGATGACTTCTACATAACATCATATATATATATACACACACACATCCATAGAACATCTGTACATCCACAAAACATCACATTACACATACACATTTTATGTCAATATGTGGATGCGATGTTAAGCAATGTTATGCTATATGGATGCAAGGATGTTAACAATATGTTATATTATGCTGATGTGTGGACAGGATGTTATGTAATGCCATATTATGTTGTGTAATATTGTATTATGTTGTGTTAATAGAGATGTGAAGGACTGGAAAATTGGGAGGGGCTTTGTTCTGTTTTTTTCTGAATTTTTCCATTTTTTTCTGGGGGGGGGGAAATGGGAGGAAAGGAAAAATTGAGGGGAAGGGTTTTCTCCTATTTTTCCCAGTTTTGTAACATCCACATAACAGCCACTCATTACATCAATTCTACACAACCACATGTCCATATAACATAATGTAATATAACATCATCCACATAACATCCACATAACATCACACAGCATAATATAAGCATCCACATAACATCTTATCATATCCACACATCACATCTACACATCATCTTAAAATAATGTAACAAAACGTAACATCCACAGATCTACATAACAATATATTACATAACAACCACATAACGTAACATATCACCACATTAACAATCCACAACATAATGTCGTTCCTAATTAGGGGCGTATTTGCCTCCACCATAATTACAGGGAAGACTTGGGAACATTCTCGAATCAAGTGCTAGGAGCCACATGAGATCAATCATCCTATCAGGGAAGGCGCTGAGCAGCAGATATAAGGCTGCTCCGTTCTTCCCACTCTTGCCTTTTTCGCCTCGCGGCACCCACCCTCCCTCCCTTGTCAGTATGGGCTTTGCTGGTCGCCTGAATGGGGCCGAGTAGGAATTTTGGGGGGGGGATCCTGATTTCAGAATCCCTTTGGTTTTGCCTACTCCATACTGCTTGGGTTTAATTCAATTGGCTTCTCGGTTGGGTGGGATGCGTCTGCTTTGGCTGGCATAGAATTCGGGCAGGTGAGGTATATGGGGGTTAAAATTAGGTGGTTAAGGCATCATGAAAAAGGGGCACTTCCTAGGGAACCATCAGGGCTTTGTGTCCGGTGGGGATCTGTGTTGTCTCCTTGTGGGACCTGCTTGCGCATCATGGTGAACGCCTGTACGGCGGGGCCATGGTGTGGGGGTTGGAACCACACAGCTGGCTCTAAGAGCAAGGAGGGAGGAATTCACCCACGTCCTTGACTATGGAGTCACCTGATGATGAGAAGTGATACCTTAAGAAGGTGAGGGTGTAATCCCTCGTTGTTAGGTTTAGCCTCACCTGCCCGAAAATATATAGATTTGAATAATTGGCTGTATTGCATTGGATTTAGGATGTTATATTTTAATAAATATAACATTATACCAGTTTGGTGTCACGGGTCTTCTTTTTGTGGGAGCAATATAATGTAACATCATCCACACATGCACATAACATTACACAGAATAACATCATCCACATAACAAAACATAATGTAACACCACATCAACATATCAAATCCACACATCTACATAACATCCATACCACATTATATCTGCACATAACACTACACCAAACATCCATGTAAGATAACATAACACATCTGCATAACAAAACATAATAGAATAGCCACATCACAGTCACACATCTACATAACAAAATATATGATAATGTAAAATATTATAATTCACACATCCACGTAACATAGCATAGCATAGCATAACATCATTTTGGATCCACACATAGAATCACAGAGCTGGAAGGAGCCTATAAGGCCATCGAGTCCAACCCCCTGCTCAACACAGGAATCCAAATTAAAGCATACCCGACAGGTGCCTGTCCAGTTGCCTCTGGAATGCCTCCAGTGTTGGAGAGCCCACCACCTCCCTACATTACACAACATCACATCCACACATCACTTAACATCTCATCACACCCACAAAATATAATACCACATCCACAGATTATATTCACACATCCATTAAACTTCCACACAAAATTATATAACATCCATACATCCACAGACCCACATAATATTGCAACCACACATTCACACATCACATTACATCCACACAACATTGTAACATCACATCCATATGACACTGTAAAATAACATAATGTAATGTAGCATAATGTAACATCACGTAAATGACACGTGAGTGTTGTATAATGTTACGTGGATGTGTAGATGTCGATGTTATCTGACTATGATCTTATGTCAGGGGCAGAGCTTGGAAAAGTTACTTTTTTGAACTACAACTCCCATCAGCCCCAGCCAGCATGGCCACTGGATTGGGCTGATGGGAGTTGTAGTTCAAAAAAGTAACTTTTCCAAGCTCTGGTCAGGGGTTGCCAACCTCTTTGGGCCTGTTGGCACATTTGAAAACAGGAGACACTGTCATGGGCACCACACACACCACGACTAAGCACACCACAGTCTATTTCATTGGTTATAATAGAAGGCTTCTTGCAGTGGGTGAGGGGACTGTGGGCATCAGGGAAGGTGACCCTAGGTGCAAGTGTGTCCACAGACACCATGTTTGCAATATGTTTGTCAGGAATTATTTATGAATATCTGATACCCTGCTTGCTCACTGTTCCTAGATAATCCACACTAATTATCTCTTCTGAATCCTCCACCCATAACCATCTTTGAGAGTTCAACCGTGATTTACAGAGGTAACTTTAATCGCCTTACAGCCCCTGCCGCACTTCAGATGGTCATGTGTATTACTTCACTTACTTCCAATGGCCTTCTGGGGATCCCCGCCCCCTTTAAATTGCAATGTGTATAACTTCAAAAATCTGTTCAGTCATCCCTGCTGTCTTTGGGAACCCTCCTGTTCCTTATGCTGAGTAGGCCCTTGGTCTTCTGACTCAAAAGTCCTGCCTGATGGCATTCATTGTAGAAGCATTACCCATTAACAGCTGGATATTCTTATCTGTGTTAAAAAATAGTGGCTCTACACTTTTAGTTATTTATTTATATTTACAAAAATATTTATAAACCTATAAAATAACAAGATTCACTATGGCAAAATATGCAAGTACAATAAAACATAAAATACCATTAAAATACAAAATAAATGTTTTACACTGTGACACCACTGAGAGCCAGCATTTAATGTGGCAGATGCTAGCGGAGAATGCCAGCTCTTGGGCAAGATGCCTTCAGGGGGTCCGCCTCTCTGAGCAGCCCCACCTCATTTTCATTGCTGCTGCAGTTGCCCATTCGCTTGCCCTGTCCCTTTGGGTGCAGTCCGCATCACTGCCCATTGCAGGGGTGAGGAACCTCAAGGACCAAAGGTTTCCAGGCTTCTCTGTCTGGCTATTGGGATTCTCCCAGGCCCACATCCCCTGTCCAGCCACACCCCTCACTAGTCCTACTTTGCACATTCCTTGACTGCTTTTGCCTGCCTGGAATTGGTCTTTGAGCTCTGGTGCTTCTTGCTTCCGAGAATGGGGTGGGGGGTGAAAGCATGTAAAGAAGCTAGCCTACTGTGCAAAGGTAAAATGTATATTTGTTGCTCTGCCCACTTTTGCCTCTGGTCCTGACCACTGGACAAGTGACCCCCAGAAGGTTGCCCAGAAGGAAATGCATCCCTCAGGCCAGTGGACACTGGTGGCTCTGATGTGAGTGGAGCAGTGAATCTGCTTTGGGTTTTAGTTCAAGCCTGTCAAGAAGCTGTCCAAGGCACTGAAACATATTCCCAAAACAGGTTCAGCAACTTGGACAGATCTCACAAAGTTTGGAGTCAAGCCCAAAGCAGATCCACTGCCCCACTCACATCAGAGCCATCGGACTCCACTGTCTCAGGTTGAGAAAAGTTCCTCACTCCTGGCCCAGAGGGATTGGGTAAGGTGAGCAGAGGTTGCTGTCACTGGGAGCTCATTCAGAAAGGGCAGGGGAGCGCAGGGGAGCAAGAGGAAGGAGAAGAACAGGAGCAAGGGCTCTGGGGGTTGGCAATGGGCCCTTTGCTGGGAGGTGGCTGTTCTGGCAGAGACAGAGGTTTGCATGGATTCAGGCAAGGCAAGGAGCACACCTGGTTTGTTCCTCCATAACAGATTTTATTTAAAGGCAGGATGAAAAAGAAGCAATACAAAAGATAGACGGCTTACATCTCTTTAGTCACTGGGAACCTCTCCATGGGCCAGGATTGCAATACGTGCCGTGGGTTGCCCTTGGAGGCTGTCCATTGCTGTCAGGGTTTCCCAGTGATTGAAAGGACATAAGCTCTGTATCTTATAGTTTCTTTTCATCCTGCCTTTAAATAACATCTGTTATAGAGGAGCCAGTGTGGTGTAGTGGTTAAGGTGTTGGACTACGACCTGGGAAACCAGGGTTCGAATCCCCACATAGCCATGAAGCCCACTGAGTGACCTTGGGCCAGTCACTGCCTCTCAGCCTCATGAAAACCTTATTCATAGGGTCGCCATAAGTCAGAATCGACTTGGAGGCAGTACACACACACACATAGAGGAGCCAACCTGGCGTGCTCCTTGCCTAGTCTGCATCCATGCAAACCTCTGCCTCTGATAGAATAGCAGGCTTCAGTAGATGCCCCATGATGTTGACCCTGCCTACTAGCTGATGACCAAGGTGCATCCTCAAACCCTCAAGTACACGAGCTGGGATCACTGATGGAGATGCTTCTCCACAACACATGCATTCAGATGTTTAAGGATGCACATTTGTCATTCACAGTTTTGCCTGTCTTGATGTTAAATACAGCTATCCTAAATTAATCCTGTTTCACACCTTTGGTAAAGGAGGATTCAGTATTTAGCATCAATTGTGAAAATGGAGCCTCACCAGTGAAACAACTGATGGTTCCAATTGTAACCTACAATAAATGACAAATTAAAGTTATTTGCCATATTTAATTGCCATCTCTGTACCAAACAATAATCCAGGCTTTATACATATAGCATACACAACAAAGCATAAGAAAATAATTACAGAAGCATAAATATTAAATATTACTCTGCTTGACACAAATACAATCCTCACTTGTGCATTTTTCCTTCAGAGACAAATGTTTTATTGTCCCAGTCATCCAAATCGGGTGCAAACACTTCCCCAAGCACTGTTGTTGACCATTTTCCTGTTGAGATAAATTATAATAAATCTGCATTAATTTTTTCCTTTTTCCAAAGAGCTGTATATTCCATAGCATTTATTGCTGTATTTATCATGTTTATTGCTGCTAAGCTTTCACAAAGGTTATGATCCAAGACGTTTCAAGAAATGCAATAGCAAATACTCTGATCTTTCATGTTAAGTGCAGCTGGAAAGGTAGTCCACAAATATTACATGCAGGATTGTGCATGCTCTGGCCATAAAGTAAAATAAAAATAAGATTTCTCAGCCAAGCTAACTCAAAACTCTTATCCATATTAAGCTGACTGCTTGAACACATTCCTGAAGATAAGAACTGCATTTGTTTTTTTAGTTTTGCACAATTGATTCTCTCCCTGAACACAACTAGCAGAAGTAAAAAACCATGTAAAACATAGTTCAATAGTAATGGCTGTGCATGCTATTCCAGACTGGATTCCTGGCATCTCCAATTAAAAAGGCTCTCTAGTAGCAGGTGTTGGGAAAGGCCTGCCTGAATACTTGGAGAAAAGCTGCTAGATGGATTAGATAGTAACTGCAACTTAGAACAATGGTCCAACTCAGTATAAGGCAGATTCATATGCTTACATGTGTCCTAATCTCCTCATCTCTGAGATTTCATCAGGCACTGTCCACAAACTTTTCAATTAATCTGCATAACTGCAAACACTATAAACTTGTATCTGTTTTAAAGTGAAAGTGGAAACTCTCTAGACATTAATTTATGTGACCAATAGCTTGCTCTGCACATGTGCTCCGGTCACAAAATTGTGGAACATGTACAGCTTTAGTTATATATATGAGAGAAAAGGGAATGGTCGATTTAACCGTGATAGTTCCATTTCTACTCAGGGTATTGAAAGCATCCCTGAGCTGGTTACTCCTCCCACTTGCTCTGTAGGCTATGCAAACTGACCAGGCCCAGTACATCCCTGTAAAAAGAGGCCCCTCCCAATTTCAGGACACTGTGCTGTTGAGGGAAAACAGCATCACAAATCCAAAACTTATTATCTAGAAAAATAATGGGCTCCTGCTTCGAGGAAGGGCGGGATATAAATGAAATAATAAATAAATAAAAATGAGAGCTCCTCCTCTTGCAAAAACAGAGATTTGTAAGGGAGGGGGGAAACAGCTAGAGATTGAAGTTGGAGAAGATAGGACCGAAGGCCTCCCCAACACTTCTCTATCCTGAACTAGATCCGTGGAACTCAAGACTGCCCACTACCTGGTGAAACCTCAAAGGTGGGAGGGAGGAGGGAAATGGGGTGTGTGAGAATTTGCATGGCTTTGCCAACAGAGAAATGGGAGGCATCTAGTTGCACACCTTTCTATTGGAGGGGAAATACTTAACATGTGAAGAAAACAAAACTAACCCTTCAAAGGCTTGATAAAGCATCATGTCAAATAGATTTTTGCCAGCCTGGTGCCCTCCAGAACTTTTGGACTACAGCTCCCATCATCCTCAGCCAGGTGAGTTCTTCCTTTCTCTCTGAAGCTTCGAGCAACTGGATGGGTCACACAACATAGTGCCCTGCAGATGCTGTTGGACTGCAGTAGGGCTGATGGTAGTTGTAGTCCATCAGCCTTTAGAGGGCACCACAATGAGTATCCTTGAGCTAGGAGGGTGCTTCTGGGTCGTATATGTGTGGATGTTGAAAACACCTTGCCCCACATGAAGTAACATTTCACTTTTCCCTAGGCATCAGACACCCATGGCATATCAAGAAAAAAAACCTGGTATCAGTCTTACACCTGTTTACATGGTTTCCCTGGTATTCATAGTTTGATATAAATTCTTACACAAAGTTGTCATTTCTTTGTCTTCTAAACTAAAATTCCTAGCATTGCTTGGGGGAAAAACATGACAATTAAGCTGGCATAAACTAGGGCTCGGTAGAAACAGCGTTTCTCCCTAAAATTCATGAAACAGAGGTTCTAATTCGAGCAGAAACATTTGTGTGAATTTACCAAACCTAATTCCACATTGTTAGAAAATCCATTGCTGTTTCGGTTTCTAATAAGAAAGAAAGAAAGAAAGCTGAGGAGTCTTTGCCTGAAGGCATTGGCTAATAAGGACACGAGTAACGCAAAAGCTAGCAGCTTGGTTTGTCTGATTACCTAGGCAACACAGCAGCCAGGAGCTCCCTGTGCTTGTCTGCAGACTGCACAAAGTGTCGGTTAAGTGACTTTGTAATGTCAAGCCAGGCAGGCTGACAAACATAAGCAACTTCCGTGATACTGAATCAGCCTATTTGCTTGGGAGTAAACCCAAATGGATTCAATGGTATTCATTTCTGAATAAATAAAGTCCATGTTGTGGATCTTTGCCATCAACACCATGTTCACTTTTTAAAAATGAAAAAAGTGGTCAAAGTGTTACTCAACCACTTTGTCCGTTTAACTGATCACACATGGGGGGGGTGATGTGCTTTCTTGCATATTGCTACAAAGGGACACTTTAATAAATAAATTTATATATATATAATGTTTGTCTTTTCACAATGCTTCCCATCTCTTCAACTTGGGGTTTATATGCTTCGGGAGGAGCATCGCAGCTGCAACTGACAGAATCTTTCCTTAGATGTTGAAAGACCTTAAATCCCATTCCACATCAGAAACATTTATAGAAAGCTAGCAAGGGTTGTTTTTTTTAATGGTACTTAGTGTGGTGGAGAAAAGCAGCTTGCTTGTTGAAACCCTGATCTGCACCACTGGAACATTTTCAAGTTTCCCTTCCATCTTCACATGAGAAGCCTGTTTCAGTCAGTTGCTGATCTTTCCTGTTCTTCCCACCCATGCACCCATTCACAAGGTCTTAGCAAGGATGACCCACATGTTGAAATTTTCATTTGGGTACAGTCAGTCAACTAGTTTTGACCAATCAGTCCATTGGCTAACAGTCCAGAATGGCCAGCTAATATTTCATCCATTAGCACAGAAGGAATCGGGATCCCTACCCTCCTCCTCTCTGCCTAGTGCCTGCCAAGCTTTAAATTGCATGGGATTAAACTGCTGTCCACTATAATGGCAGCCCAAGTGAGCGGCAGCCACTTTGATTTCCCCACAACACTCATTAAATATGGTGACTACTTATACTGTCAGAGCTCTGATTCTCCACTCTCCTGAAATAAGTTTTCCCCTCCTAAAAGAAAAAGAATTCAAACTGTACATTTTGATGATAAATTTTGAGGGGGAAATGTCTCCGAATTCCACTTTGTCATTTCTGTCCAGCCACAGTATAAACTGGTTCTCTGTTAGAGATCCCAAGCTCTATATAGATATACCCACTGTTTATGTAATACCTACCTCTGTGTACATAAACATAGACTACTTTATGACCAGCTTTATGGCTGTTATCATTTTCATCACCAATAGTTATAGTCAAGATGTTCGTAGAACTCATAGGTGGGCTCCCACTGTCAGTTATAATAATGGGTAGATGGAACACCTTTTGTTTCTCTCTGTCAAAGGACCTCAGAGCAGTAATTGTTGCAGTATTATTTCCATTGTCAGTAAGAGAGAAATCCAAAGAATCCTTATAATCTGGTGGCAAGAAAAACATAAAAGGTGGCCCATTCTCATCACTGTCTGGATCAAAAGCCCAAAGGAGATTGGATGTGGGGCTCATGTAAACCAGCTGAGGTCCGGGAGTATTTTCCCATACTACAGGCATGTATGGTGCCTCAAACCTTGGCCCATTGTCATTGACATCCAGCAAGTCAATCAATATTGTAACACTTCCTGTTTGGGAAGGAAGGCCTTGATCAGAAGCCTGTATGATTAAACTATACTCCTGGGTGACCTCCCGATCCAGTGCTTTAGCCACAGTCACATGGCCATCTTGGTCTATGGCGAATTGCCTAGCTGGATCAGAATCCAACTGGATGGAATATTCAATATTCCCATTCAAACCAGAATCCTCATCCATGGCTGCTACTGTGATTATGGTGGTACCCACAGGTATGCTTTCAAAGAAAGGGCTCAGCTGGACAAACTGAGAACTGAAAACAGGGCTGTGGTCATTACGGTCTTCTACTTCAATCAAGCAAAAGGCAGTGCTAGAAAAAGCTAAGTCTTCCACTTTGATTGTAAGGTTAAACCACCTTTCATGGATTTGCTCATAATCCAAAGTCTTTTTCAGCCTGATAGTAGCATGGTGGCCTTCTTTATGGCTTTCAATGTAAAACATCTGTTCTGGATCTCCCCCAATAATGGTGAAGGTTAAGTGAGCATTTCCCCCCCTGTCTTCATCCGTCGCCGACACTTCCAGAATCTCCGAGTTGACAGCACTGGTTTCGGGGATTGCAGCGTGCCACACTTCCTGCATGAATTTAGGGATATGATCATTTACATCTGCAATCCAGATGGTGGCAGTGCCTGTTCCTGTCAGTCCTCCCCCATCTTTTGCTTCAACTGTAAGGAAATACTTTTCCGCCTTCTCTCTATCCAGTGTCCCTCCTGCTACGCAGATGTTTCCAGTACTGGGACTGATTTTGAACAAGTCTATATCAAAGTCATTTCTCACACTCTCAATTATACAGTAAGTCAAAATTGCATTGAGACCTACATTTGAGTCATCCAAGTCTACGGCTGTCATCTCCATGATGAACGTGCCTTCAGGAGAATTTTCAAAGACACTCCCATTACAGTCGCTGGGCATACAGGTGAACACTGGGGCATTATCATTTATATCCCAGATGTTTATAATCACATCTGCAAATCCAGTAAGCCCTTCTCCTCCTTCATCAGTTGCCAGCACAACAAATCTCCAGAGGGCTCGCTCTTCCCGGTCTAACATCTTCTGGGAATAAATGCTGCCTGAGTTCTCATCTATTGTGAAGACATCATCTGCACCATATCCATGCAAAGAGTATCTTAGATCGCCTCCATCCATGATACTATCAGGGTCATTTGCTATAACCTACAGAGATTGAAGTTAAAGATGTATAGATCTTCTTGTAACTATAGATCATAAAACCAGCATCGCATATCAACATGGAACAACAAAAATAAACAATGTAGTATGTATAGGCAGAAAATAAATAGTACCCTTATCAAAAGGTGGCAGCAGCATCTTTCCAATGAAGCTACCATCCCAAATACAGCCTATTTACACATGGAGCACAAGCATATCTAAGAGGGCAAGCACCAGAGCCACATTACCTTCATAAAAGAGTGTGATTCAGATTTTAGGTTTAGAAAATTGGAAAACTGAAATCTGTTGATAAACAGAACCATGTTCTTAAAGTGTAACCCATGTAAATGTCCGGATCATCAGTGGGAGAAAAAAAACCTAGCCATAATCCTAACCTTTTGCATTGGAAGCACGAACCCAGGCATTCAGCTGAGAACACCTGTCAAGTTGCCGTTAACAAAGTGCTTCTAGCAACCAGCACAGCCACAAATTACTTTTTAGGTTGCAATTTCTAGAACGACTACAAACTGGCCAATCACCTTCTGTCAGAGATGGAAACCTGTGGCCCTCCAGATGTTGGTGGATTACAACTCCCATCATACCTGACCACTGGCCATGCTGCCTGGGGTTAATGGCAGCTGAAGGTCCACATCTGGAGGGTCATAGGATTCCCATTCCTATTCTGCGTTTTCTCACAATTGATTATTTTTCTGTCTAGTAGTCCCTGGCCATGTTGGAATTATTACTGGGGTTGGTGGGTTATTTGCTTGCGGGTGACTTTTGATTTATTTATCTTTGTGGTTTTTATTATTGGTATAACTTAGGAATTGCTTTATATTTGAAATATTGTTTTGGTACTTTGACTTGATAGCCACTTTGAGTACCTTGGAAAGTAAGCAAGATAGAAGTTTATTTTAAAAACTTTTATCCCATTTCTTTTCCATGGAACTCAAGGAGTTTGTCAGGTTAAAATACCAAAACAATATTTCAAATACAAATATAAACCCCTTCATGGCCCACATGAGGTTGGTTGAGCCCAATCTGAGGATTGCTGCACCACAACTATGGAGATCATGTACTCCAGGGAGGAGTAACAGGGGGCAGAGTGGAAGCCAGGCTGCCATATGCACAGACTTTAGATTATTGCACCTAGAACACAAGCAACTATATGAGGCTGTGCCAAAGTAAATCTTACTTAGGGATGGACAAATCTGTCTTTTGGTTCTCTGTTTCTCATTTTTCTGATCTTAAATTCAGTTCTCCATATTTCAGCTGCAATTTGTGAATTTTAGTTAAAGTAATCCTCATGAAAACTCATTAGCATTTTGGTGCGAATTTCGAAGGATGGCTGTGGTTTAGTTCGCATATTGTTTCAGAAAGTGTGAATTGAGTAAATTGACCTTTAAATGTGAACTGAATCTAATTTCTCCTACGTTCTATTCCTACTCTTACTGTGCTGGACCATGCTCACTCTTATTTGGGCGAGCATACCCAAATATACCTGAAGAACGAAGACTGGAAGACCATCCAGTTCCTCAGTCACACTTCCATAATATTCATGAAGAGTGAATACAGGTGCTTCATCATTTTTATTCATAACACTGATGATTACAATGGCATAATCCTCCCATTTTCCATCAGAAGCCAACAGATGAAGCTCGTACAGCTGAGCTTCTTCATAATCCAGTGGCTGTGCAATAAAGATGACTCCTGTTTCTGGTTCGACATCAAATACTCCTCCACTGTTTCCAGCTGTTATCTGGTACCTTAACTTGGCGTTAGTTCCTAAAAATGGGGAAAGCAAATATACATTTTATGTAAGACCAGCATGTTGATGACGATGATGATGATTAGACACTCCTCTCTGCCTGGCATTTTGTAACGCAGAGGGAGCCAGCATGGTGCCCTGCAGATGTTGCTGGGCCGCAACGCCCATCATCTCTGACCACTGGCCATGCGGGCAGGGTTTGATGGGAGTTGGAGTCCAACAACATCTGGAGAGCATGATGTTGGCTACCCCTGCTGTAGGGTCATTCAGAAGCAAATCGCTTACTACGGAAAAGGAAATCTAAGCATTATTAATCACCATCACTGCAATTAGAAGTGATTACCATAATTATCTGCATTAATCCTGCCAATGCATTTCTTTCCTCACTAAATACCGGCTCACTGTCAAAGGTTTTGGTGATACAGCTAGGTAATAATACATGTTGTTAACACTGGGTTCATCTTTCAGACTAGTGGCCTTTAATTAGTGGGTCACTGCCAAACCTAAAATGGGTTATAGGAATATCATCAACACTTTTTTAACTCTGTCTTCTCACACCATTTCCCCACTGAAAATCCACACAGGCATCTAACTTTCTGATTGCCACATCAAGGAATATTTACAGGCTTAAGCTCTTAAACTCATAATTTGCCCCCTCCTTGTCTAACAGCAGCAATGGGGGTGGGTGAATGAGAGTGAGCCTGAATTAAGGCCATGACGGGGAAAGGATTAGAGTCTTCTGCACCTGCAGCCCTAATTCAGATTCAGAGGTCCTGGGGCTGCATTTAGTCACGTAAAAAGTTGTCTCAGAGTTCCAGTCATGGAATTCTAAAGTTACAGCTAGTTTGGCCCAAGCATCTACTCCAGATAATAAATGAATACATAAGCTCAAACCACACAATACACATGATCTTAATACTGTTATAGGATTGGAGGGTTGGTATGGACATCCTCCAAGCCTGAAATTCTGTGTCTGTAAGAGATGGAGTTTATAGGAATCTGCTGAACTGGTCAAGCCAGCTCCTTTGTTAGGGTAATAGGTTCTGGCCAAGTCTGTCAAGTACCCTATTTGCATGTCTAAAGACTGGTCAAGAGCAATGTGTTGCCATAGGAACAACTGAGGTGATGCTCTTTTGGGGGGATAGACCCTCTCTCCTCACCTGACTAGGATCGGAAGACTTGCTTTGTGTGCTGAATCCCAAGCTATGACTTGGGAGCGCTTCCCTAGAAACCTAATAGGGAAGCAAGATCTTTTGGAATGTTGATGCAGTGAGCTCCTTCCATCTTGTGCACAGGCTGTATACAGGGCCGGCGTTTGCAAACGCAGGGCCTGATTGGGAGAGCATGGTTGTGGATGGCGTCCCAGAGATCAATGCCGTTGATAGAGAGGATAGCGTCACCCAAGTGGAGGGCGCCACAGCGCTCAGCCGCCAGCCCCAGGAAGATGCGTGAGATGAGTACGGGCATGCAGTTCTCGCAGCTGCCCTTGATGCTGATGCCCAGCCTGCCCGCCTCCACCTTCACCACCCGCATGCAGTGCACCCTGTTTGGAGGGGAGCCCGGGGCCGCATCATGAGGAGAACGACCCACCCCCGCCGCCAGGCATCACCGGCGGAAGGGAGAAGGGCCGCCCGGGAGAAGGCGGATGGCCGGCCGCCGCCAAGGGGGCACCTCCGGGCTGCCAGTCCCGCCTGCCGCATTTTGGCTGCTCAGGCTGCCCACAGGGCTCCGTGCTCTGGAAGCAGCAGCGGCAGGGCTTCCCCACTCAGTGCCATTGGGCAGCTCGTTGACGGGCTCCACATCAGCAGGGCCAGCTCCAGGCATGCCAGGGCCCTTGGGCATCAACTTGCCCTGGGCCCCAGCATGGGCACATGTGCATGGCCCCCACACACACCCCACCTACCTGTCTCCTGTCTTTTACCATTGCCATTAACCAATGTTGTATCTGATAAGATAGTATTTGCAGGAGACCCTCGCCTACAGAGCGTAGTGATTGACTGGGTATATAAGGAGTAAAACAATCTGTATATGGCTTTGTACACCAAAACCAGAAACTTGAACGTAGCCCGGTACACTACATCAAAGTTTGAGAACTCTGCCTGATTGACTGATCACGAGAAAGATAACCACAAAACCCATTTTTGCTCTCTTTTCCATATCATAAATATGTGCTGTATGACAAACCTGGTGTCAACCCTAACTTTGCTCAATGTACTGTCTGCCAAAAATAAATAATTATTTGCCCTAAGCCCTTGCAGGCCCTTTATAAAGGAGGTGCTGACAACCTGACAAGCTCGAGACAGAGAGAAGCCTTTAAACTAACAATGAGATAAAAGAGCAGTTTTCCCTTCCTAGCGCTGCTGCTAAAATATGGTCTCAACGTTCCTCGAATATTAACTCATTAATATTTCAGGTGCCGCTACCGGGAATACCGACAATTTACCTTCGTCTTCATCATTAGCGCTGACGGCAATGACAGTTGATCCCACATCTTGGTCTTCATCCACATTAACTTCATAGACTCTCTTCGTGAAGACGGGCTTGTTGTCGTTGACGTCACTGATAAAAATGCGCACGTAGGCAGTGTCTAGAGAGAGACGGGGAACAAGAGATTAAAATACTCCACTGTGCCATGTCTGTCAGCTACAATCCCTTAAACTGTCTAGCTGCACGTTAAATGAAGACGAATAACACAGACAATACAGAAACGAACCCTTAGGGTTGTGGACAATTTATAATACCGACATTACTCCAAAAGGCACTTGGATATCAAATGAATGTCACATCCAATTTGTTTAAGCAGATAACATGTGAATAACGGATGCTTCATATGGCAATTGTAGTTTTGTCGTTCAGTTTCCTATCCTGAAGTCAATAGTGCCCTATTTTAACTTTTTACTTTAAAACACAAGTTCAGCCCCCTGACAACCAGGGTATCCTTTTCTTTTTAAAGTAGGGGGTGGCAAATGCAGCCCTCCAGGCCTATATAACCCTCAGGACTCCCCCCTCCGACACACCCCTCACCTGCCCTTCTCTGCACCCTTTTCAAGTGTGGCAGGTGGAAGGCCACACTCCCAGTTAGCAATGTGGAGAGCGAGTTTTAAAGACTACACCAACACTTTGGTTAAATGGTGTTCATTATTAATAGGGGAAAGGATACTTTTTCCCAGCATAGAAACCTTTTACGAAGCCGCGTGTTGTATTCAACTAAGTCCTACTCAGAGTAGACCCATTGTAATTAATGCATTTAATTAATGAATTAACATTAGTCCATTAGAGTTAACGGGTCTACTTTTCAATAGGTCTAGCCTTGAATACCACCTCATACTCATTTCTGGAGAGATGAACCAGCACCGCAGTCTTCTTTTCCTTGTGAAGTCGCTTTCGGTGCTGGGGCATTTGTCCTTCTGAGGTGATGTCCCCATGCAATTCTTTGCAGGCTGCCGGATCTCCCTGCACCCAACAGCCACATCACTGTTTTGTTCAGTCTCTCCACCACAGCCATGATCTTGAGCAGTTTCCCATTATTAGATGTCCTCCACAAACTCCCAACCAGAGTTACTTTCCCCTCAGTTGTCCAACCTCACACCACTTCTTCTCTCCCACTGGCTTCACTGTCCCTCAGCTGTCACTCTCCCAACGTTCCGATCCCCAGCAACAGTTGCCAAGACTACCCTGAGCTCTCACTCCTCAACTCATTACAGTTTTACATATTCCACGTTTTCCCCAGGCAACTGGCCATATGGAACACATTAAAAATAACAGCAGAGACCTGAAACAACATGACAAAACCACAAGAACAGATACATCATCTGCCAGACAAGTGCTTTCTTCATAGCTTGAACTGTAATAACACCTCCTCCCTGCCTAGATGCAGGATAGAGAGAAGGGGCGAGGGGATGTAGAAGCCTGTGACTTTTACATGACTGGATCGTCGTCTCCTGTACTGTAAAGACCCCATCTGCACTATACAGTTAAAGAAGCATCAAATTACTTTAAACAGTCATGGCTTCCTCCAAAGAGTCCTGGGAAGGGTAGTTTCTGAAGGGTGCTGACAGCTTTTGGGATACCCTTATTCTCCTCACAGAGCTACAATTTCCACAATAGTTTAACAATCAACCCCTCTTCCCAGAGAACTCTGGAGCACTGACTTGTCTCCACAAGTGCATTTGCACAATCAGAGCTTGGAAAAATTACTTTTTTGAACTATAAGCCCCATCAGCCCAATCCAGTGGCCATGCTGGCTGGGGCTGATGGGAGTTGTAGTTCAAAAAAGTAACTTTTCCAAGCTCTGTGCACAATGGCATCCTCCCTGCCGCCCTCCCCCTCCCCTCAAACAACATCACCCCACCTGCTGGGAAGCTATCGCAGCTGTCCCGCCCCACCCAGTAAATGACTTCTGGCATAACCATATAAGAGTTCTTACCTGCACTTTATCATAAGGATAATCACACAATTATAAGTAAACCATTTCCAAAGACGAAACACTGTAGATTAAACCTCTATCACATTCTCCCTTACTTGCCACTAACTCAAGAGAGTGGGCCTGGGTTTCAACATAAGGACTATTAAGTTAGCTGATACTGAGTCCCCTGGAAGCCTCCAAGCTGCTTAAAGGACCAGGCCTGCTTATCTTCTGCAGTCCAACAACATCACGTGCCTTCAAGCCATTCCCCAGGCCATTTGCAGTGTGAATTCTCTCTATTTCCTGCTAGCAGTTGTCTTACCTGGCTGAATAAAAAGCTCTCTTTTCAGAGAAACAAATGACAAATTTAAGCATTAATGCCGTGGCCATTTCCAACACCACCCTTTACCAGTATTTGGCTGCCCATGTTTTCCTGGGCGAGCTGATTCTGAGCCATCTGTGGACTTGACTTCCAACAGGTAGGATGCTTTCCTTTCTCGATCAAACACGGAGGTGGTATAGATTGAACCTGTTTTTGAATCCAAGTGGAAAAACATATAATCACCACTATGATCGGGTAGCAGAGAATAAGTGATCTGAGAGAGAGAAAGAGAGAGAAGGGCTACAATGAAAATCAAACATTATATTTGTCTTTATATTGGACATATCTTGGATAAGCAAAACACACATACATAAGCATCCCAGATCAAGAGTTTCCATGCACGCAATCTCCAATCAAAAAGTAAGGGAAAATAGGAATGCCACCTTATGCTCTTAGGAGGAATAATAACAAGAAATTTACCCTCAGCACATCTCGAACCAAGGCTCCTCTCAGCTGCTCCCACACCCCAATCATAACCTGTCCAGCTACTGTCCGTTAGCAGATTTAGTCTCTCAAGACAGGCTCCGGATGATGCTCAATGAGGATGACTCAAAGCTTTTATACACAATATATTTTTAGGTGTACACCTAAGATGTTTTAAGTGCACACAGTGTAAAGACAAAGTGTGAATACAACACACATGTATCATACAGGTATGGACAAAAGAGAATTTCATTCGGTCTGCATTTGTAAGCACATGGGACTAATTAGCACCTCATACGCTACTACACGGATCAGAATGTAATTTGGAATGTAATTATCCTTCAAATATTGCACTTTGTCTGAATTCTGTGATACATTTCTCAGCTCATAAAATGTACCAATTTTTTTTTTAAATTGTATTTTAGGATAAAATATGTTTAGAAATGGATACACTGAGATTTGTATAAAATATTTAAATATAAATCTTGGTTCCATTTAAAAATATATATCACAGATTAATGTAAAATGAGACAGAACATGCTTATGAATGAAAATATGCAAAAATGACACAAACTGGGAATAAACTGATCCACCTATCCCGATGTACAGGTAAACCTCTCAAGGAGCTGTTATTCCCCACTGAGTCTATGATCTGGGAGAAAACCTACGCAAAATGGCTCCTTCTACAGAGTCTCCACTGTTGTCAAATGCGGAATCAATGTTATTCAAGTTTGGACTTACCTCACCATGTCGGCCAAGGTCTAGGTCGGTGGCAGAAACTTGGAAAACCAAAGTTCCAACCTCTGTTCCTTCCGTTACAGAAGCTTCATAAATTGATGAGGTGAAAAAAGGGACATTGTCGTTGACATCTAAAAATGTGTTTAAAGTTCAAACAGTCAGCAGGTGTATGGAAACATTAGCATACTTAGGGAGTTTAAAAAATCACACTGCCTCAGCTAGAGGCCTCAAAAACAGCTTATAACTTTAAAAAAATGTAAACATGAATGCCTCAAGACACAGGGTCTTATGCTTAATGGTTTAGAGACCTGGGAATATGCCATAGGCTAGTGGTTGCCAAACTTTTTCCCAATGGACCACATAAAAATTGCTGATATTCTTGACAGACCATGATTTTCTGCCTGTTGCAGCAATTGTAATGCACTGTGCTAGGTCCTGTATCATTTTTAATTTTCTTTTTATTGTTTCTTTTATTCCTTATATTGTATTTTATTGTATTACAATTTGCATTCCATAGAATTCAGATGATAATCCAATAAATCGTAAGAAATAAAAGAAGCAATACAAATACAATTAAAAATCAATATATGTAGCATAGACATGACGCAGACCGCCCAAATGAAGTTTGCAGACCCACTGGGGGTCCACAGACTACAGTGTGGAAACCACTGCCATATACTAATGCAATTCTTCCCTCCCCACAACCTCCAACCCTTCCTGTTTCTTGGCAAACCCTCATTTTCTGTTACATCTGAACCAGGCAAAGTATGGTTTGGGCAGACCATGTTTTGCCTGCAAAGATTATGGTTTGATCGTGGTTTCCTATTTTGCTTTGCACTAACAACAGCTTGCCTGTTCAGATGTAACTGCAAACTAGGGTTTGCCACAGAAGCATGGAGGGGCATGGGGAGTGGATTAAGGGGGAGTGCAAGATCCTGAGGTTTATTTACAAGACACCTGGCTATGGCATCTTGAGAGTTGCCAAAGCTAGGCCTCAAAATGGTTACAAAATGTGGCTGATCATTAAGACTACATAGCATTGTTCGTTGAAAGCCAACCCCAAGAAAAAGTATTACACAACACTTTCAAAAAATGATCAAAATCTTCTGAAGGGAGTTCCATAGCTATGGAATGCCCACCATGATCTTTACATGTCGGCAACACACATACTAGCACACCCAACATAGCGGAAGGGGACTGTTCCTGGAAACCCAAACATCACCGACAAAATGTTTTCACTTTGTTTTAGAATATTTTTAACTGTGTTTTAGAATGTTTTAAATTGTAATTGCATTTTTGATATGTTTTTTAACTCTTTTTTGTATGCTTTTTTTTTTCTTGTTGAATTTTATGTTTGCTGCCCTGGGAGGAAGGGCAAGATATAAATTCAGTAAATAAGAAAAAATATTGTTGTTGTTGTTCTTGGACAGTATAATCAGACACAGAGATGAAAGCATGCTATAGGTTGTTAAGGCATTTTGCCACATTACCAGAACGTTTCCCACCTGTCACATTAACATAGACAGTGGCAAATGCAGCTAGCGGCACTGCAGCAACATTCTGTGCTTGGATTCTCAACAAAAAGGCCTTGGTGGTTTCATAATCCAAAGGCTCGGCTATGAGGATAGATACAGAACCGTCATCTCTGTTTGGAGTCAAGTAGAATCGGATTGGCATGTTGGTCTCTGGAACCAATTCCTCTTCTAGATTATATGTTATGCGCGGGTCGCCAAGGGGGGATGTTGCTTTAATTGTCTGTGCAATGCAAAATGTTTACAGAATCAGAAGTAGTTCTTTGCATACACACCCACAAAAAAAACTATTTAAAACAATAACCCTGTACAAAGAATACTTAACAGAGCACACTGTGGATTTTAACCACATCTAATATGATTTGACATGTCTTTGCATGTTAAATTAGATCAGCGTAAAAAATATTCTACCAGGGATGAGGAACTTGTGGTCCTCTGGATGCTGGTGGACTACAGCTCCCATCATCCCAGGTCATGAGGATAGGATAGATGGAGTCCAACGTCAGGAGGGCTACAAGTTCCCCATCCCTGGGGTATACAGTGCCCCTTTCTGCTGTTACACAAATGATACTTCTAATTAATCAATGTCAGCTCTGAAAGACAGCAGATCTTTAAACCATCAGCCTGTCTAACTCAGCTTCTCCATTCCCTTAGATCCAGTTGATTGGGTGAAAACCTGAGGCTTCATACATTCACAGACTATACGGTATTGCTAAGCTAAGGTCTCACTGGGCAGTCACTGGAGGTGTTGGCATTTGTGGGTGTAGCCACAAGGCTCTCGGAAAGGAGCAGAGGAACAAGCCCTTCATCCTTTCTCATGAAGGACAGTAAATAAACAACAGGTTTACACCACAGGGTGATAGATTCAAGTTAAACCTGAGGAATAGCTTCCTTTTTAAAAGTGGTGATGGGCCAAACACCCCCAGTGGCTCAGAACTGCACTTGAATAACTGAATTATTTTCCTGCAAACTCAGAAAAGAGATCATGTTCATCTCAAGCCAAACTTAGTCCTATCACATCTCAGTTATGTCACTGGGTGCACACTGGTGGTCCAATCCTTCCCCCACTTCCCCACGGAGCCTTCCTCCCACTCACATATCGGTTCACCATTTCTCTCCTGGTGTGCTTTTATGGCTACAAGGCAGGTACACTAGGAAATGCCTTTTTGTTACTGCTGCTAATATCTGCTAGTAGCCTAGGGAAAACTACATTTCCCAGTGCTCCTGGAGCTTGGCCCATTGCCATAGCAGCATGGGTGGAGTGGAAAGAGAGAGACCTTCCTCTGTTTCCCCTTCCAAAAAACCCCAGCATGCTGATGTGACAACATGGAAGGCAGGGGCCGGGCCTATTTAAGCCCATGCCAACTGCATTGGGGGGGGTGTTGGAGCCTGAGGGCCCACTCATGCCTAGCACCTGCCCTGACAACAATAATAATATCTTCACAACAACCATGTGAGGTAGGTTAGGCTAAGAGTTGGTGAGTGGCCCAAGATTACCCAGTGAGCTTCGTGGCCACAATACTACACTGCTTCTTTACGGCGTACTAATTACAATACTAATTATAGGATAATACACTTCCCCCTTTTTTTTTTGTTTAGAAAACCGCAACTCACCACAATGGCAGTATCCCTTGTTGTATTCTCTGGAATGATGACTTCATAGCTGTCCCTTTCCCACTGAGGGGGCTGATTTTTTGCACTGGTGACGGTAACTCTAAGTTCAGCCTTACTGCTCCTGTTTCCTCCATCCATTGCTATGACTTCTTGAGTTATAAAGGATTTCTGGTAAAGGATTGTTTCAACAGGAAGTGATTGTTTTTCAGCTTTGTTGGCATCAGGACTATCGCGCTTTATTTCCCCTCCAAACCGTTCTAGAGACAGATCCAAAGGACTGTCAGGTTTTTCTTAATTCCAGTGAAAAAGCAGCCAATACTTTTTGCCCCAAGCAGTTCAAATCCTATACAGTTCTACGGGACTTACTTCCAGGCAAGTATTTATAGCACGGTTGGGAAACCACAAATCTGGGGTCCAAATGTGGCCCTCCAGGCTTCTCTATCCGGCCCAAGGGACTCTCCCCAGGCCAAACCCCTTACTGGCCCTGCTTTGCACCTCGCCGGTGTGTTTCTGGCTGACTAGAGTGTGCTACTTGGTTGCCTGGATGGGAGAGAGCGAGTGGGAGGCAGAGAGTCTGTAGAAACTAGCTTATTATACAAAGGTAATATTCATATTCATTGCTCCACCCACTTTTGCCTCTGGACCTGTCCACCACTGGCACATGACCCTTAGTTGCCCAAAAGGGCATCCAGCCCTCCGCTTATATGATTGCCGCCCAAGTCTCCATGATGCTTCTTCTATCCCATCTTTCAAATGTGTGGATTTTGACTTTTTTGCCATGCCAAGGAACATCCCCCTCCACCACCTTTTGTGTTGTTTGTTTGTTGCTTAACATTCAGCCTGGAAAAAGACTTCTGCAGATCTTACAACCTTGCTTAGGATTTGGTCCGAATATGTTTTAAATTATTAGTGCCATTTTACTTACATAGTGGGTACAAATCTTTATTGTGATGGTTTCTTTGACTTAGCTTGTTTTGACTCTTGAAATCACACTTTCAGTGGTAAATTTTGGGGAATGTTTTCAGATGAGAATGAGCAGGTATTCAACAGCTCTCTGCATTACAGGGAAAGGGCTTCCCCCAACCTCTTGCTATAAAACCAGAATAAGCAGGAATGCTTTGTAGACAACTATATCAGCAGTAGGGATGGAAAGATCTGTCAATTTCAGTTCTGTCAGTTTTTCATTTTTCCAATCTGAAATTTCAGTTCTCCACATTTCTACAGCAATTTGCAATCTTTTAAAAAATCCTCATAAAAATTCTCCAGCATTTTAGTTCAAATTATTCTTAATAAACATATTTTGTAGGCAGTTTTGACTAATTTACACAGTCTTGTAAGCAATTTCTCATCATATAATGAAATTTTGTATGTTATTTTCATGCATGTATTCATTTTTATGCACACTTTCTCCTAACATATGCATTTTTGTAAACATTGTTTGGTGAACTGCATTGCAAAATTGGAAAAAGTGCGAATTTCAAAGGATAACCATGTTTCAGTTCTCATATTGTTTTGGAAAGTGTGAATACGACAGAGTTGGCTTGAAATGTGAACTGAATTGAATTTCTCACCCATGCCTAATCAGCAGCAGCCCACACAGCAGATCACTCTGCTCTTCCTTGCCATGGTCTCCCAAAATCCAAAAAGCAGAGAAGAATCAATCCCGCTAAGAACATTCATAGCTACACTTACCTTATCATCTAGCAATGTATGAACGCAGGCTATACTCAATGTCTACACATCACTTCATTTCTGTAGGTGTATGCCTAGGATGTTTTACATGTACACCAAAAAACGGTAAAGCCATCCAGAAAATTTGGGTATTGGGTGGCATATATATATTGTAAATAATGTGTGAAGGCAACAAACTAGTGTCAGATTGCCATGACTGGCTGGAATGCCTTGTTGAGAGTACTGCTACATAGGAAAATGCAAATTTGCTTCTGCAATTAAGTGTGAAATGACCTTTAAGTTGCATTACTGTTAGGGATGGGGTTCGCTCTGTGGTTCCAGTTCCTGTTTTGGTTTTTGCAGCTGGCTTGTGGTGCCAATCTGCAACATACCCCCCCCCCAATTTTTTTCTTTTTTTGCTATTTCCAATCCGCTTGTAATAGCTACCGAAATTTTTAATGCTGTTGGTGTACTGATGATCTCTTGGGTTTTCTATTTAAATTTAAATTAGGCAGATCATCGCCTGTCAGTTTTGCATCTTGCCTCAGGTTACTGTGGTGCTGACCAAAGATGTTAAATGCAATTGTTATCACCTCATTGAGACAGAACTTCAAAGGAATACACATTGCAGCACTTCAGAGCAAAGCTGTTGATGTTAATAATGATGTCAAATTAGCCACGGATTTGTTTTTTAAAAAAACTGGTGTCACTGACAGTTGCAAGCATTAGTCAAACCCAATCCGCAGACATACAGGATTAACGGATTCTGACAGAACTCAGTAACAAATCTGAAAATGCCAAAATTCACCCCCATTTCTAATTACTGTTGGCTAAAAGAAAATGCCAGTGACAAAATACTTATATGGTTAAAACAAGAACGCAATGCAGCATTGACTCCATCCCTTGCCATTTTGATATGATGGATGCAGATGTGTATCAACAGGAGATAAGCAACTTCTGTTACATCACCCCTTAAAAACCATAGCCTTCATTTATAGAAAAAGTGAAAGTGTCACACTCCTATGATAGCGGAGAAAAGACTGAAAACACACCACCATTGTCTGTTTAGAGCTCACAAACACCCTGGAGCTTCTTGCAGTTAGGATCTTGTCCTTCCAAAACTTTTCCGGCAACCATCAAACATATATTGCCCACTAATTCCTCCCACAAAAGAATAAACATTTTGCGTGCATGCACACACACACACACAAAAAAAAACCCATTCAAGTTCTGCAAGTCTTAAAAATGTATGTCAATGTGGTGACAATCTGTGCAATTTTATTCTGTTCACAAAATTTCCTGAGATGTCTAGTTGCAGAATGTCAGAAAGTTTTACACTAAGGAAAACTTTCAAAATGACTCCATCCCTGTCTCCTGGATGTGACCTGTCAAAATTAGTTCTTGTTTCTTTTTCCACCAAACAAAGAACAAGCGTTATTAGTCTGACATGACAGCTGTGAATGACTTTATGCTTACAGTAATAATTCATTCAAGAGGAAAATGCCCTCAACAGATGTACAACAATCAGAGTGACACTAATTTATACACAGAGAGAAACAGGGCTTTAAAGCCGCATGCTTCTCTGCTTGGCATTTTGCTGTATCTACCAGCTACATCCACCATCAGTTGATTGACATCTGGCCTACAAACCAAAGGCAGCTTGCACCATACCTGTAGTAAGGGTTGGTTGACGTAGACCCAGCCTGTTGTGGGATTGACCTGGAAGTATTTCATTTTTCCACTGGCTGCAGAATACGTAATTGAAGCATTTGAACCATAGTCCTCATCGTGAGCGACGACACGAAGAAAGCTTGTCCCAACATTCGTGTCTTCTCTCAGGAAATCTAGGAACATGGATTTGTCGCAAGTTATTAACTCAATGGAGCAGCGTAACCCAACAGATACCATCTTAACATGAGATCCATTCCGCACAACATTGGAAAGGGACCTTTAGTATAGCGGCACCTACCCATTGGAATTCCCTCCCCTTAAATATTAGACAGGCATCATCTCTGTTATCTTTTCGGCACCAACTGAAGACCTTCCTCTTTCAACAAGCCTTTTAAGTAGAGACCTTATCCCAGTCTGCATCTGTGCTGGAATTGCTTTTTAATATGTTTTTAAACCTTTTCTTTTTTTTTAAAAAAAGAGATGTTTTTAAAGCTTTCTAAAAATGTTTTTAAATATGTTTTATTTTAATGTATTTTAAAGCCTGTTTTTACGATGTTTTAAAGTGTTTTTAGTGCTTTTGTTTGCTGCCCTGGGCTCCTACTGGGAGGAAGGGCAGGTTATCAATCAAATAATGAATGAATGATCCAGTATGTAACACAATGTAACACAACAAAAAGTTCTCAGAACTCTCACAGCTTACAGGCAACACTCTGCACGTTCTGTTCTCCATCCGAGGCTGGTGCAATGATGATGCCACAATCTCTTGGGTAAGAGATTGGGAAAGGGGTCAGGGAATCATACTCCCTCTAAAGAGCCCCACCATTCTCATGTATGAATTCTCCACCTCTTTTCGCCTGGCAGCCTTGTACACTCACTTCACTGGCTTCAAATCCTGGTTAAGACGGACGCCTTGGCTAGTGTTAAGTACAGTTACAGCAGGAGCGGGGAACCATCTGCCTGGGGGCCAGAATTTGGCCTGGGAGGCCAAATTGGGCAAACCACACCCACCCTCCCTGCACCTGACATTGGTAAGGGAGGAGCTGAAAGGGGCTTTGCAAGCAGGTAACAACAGGGCAGGGCAGAAAGGGGCTTTGATCCAGGAAGGGACTTGCATTGAAAGAGCTGCCAAAATGAAAAGCTTTTTCCTTCATTTTAGCAATGCCATGCTGCCTGCAAGGTGCCTTGAAGTCCCAACTTTGGGACTTCAAAGCATCAAATCACCTAACATCACCATGACATCCGGTGACTGAAAGGTGGGCAGGGCCAATCCTAATAAAGAGCTGGCCTGTGGAGCCAAAAAAGTCTCCCACCCTCCGAGTTACAGCCTGCACAGCTTTAATCCCTTAGCTATGGTTAACAGATGGGGAGAGGGAAGTCATGGCAAGGAGGGGAGAGAATGGGTGAAGGAGATTTCACCATTATCTGGCCCACTCCTGATATCTTAGCTGTGGATCAGTACTGGTTCAGTACAAGGCAGCTTTCTATATCTCCTATATGTGCTTATCCTAATTTAAGTCTAAAGATCTCAATAATAAAATAATAATAATAATAAAAATCAAACAAAAGGGAAGATTCAGCAATAAGAAGAAAAAAATAAGGAAAATCAAACCAGAAACACACAAAAAAAACTTAGACCTCAGATAAGCTCATGCTCAGGGAACAGAAACGCTATCCAGTGATTCGCAATTACATTCATAATGGGTGTTTTCAAATCTGGGGCTGTTATCGTTTACATCCAAGACCACCACGTTGATCTGACAGATCCCTATGAGTGGCTCCGTAGCCTGGTCCGTTGCTGTCACAGTAACAGGATGCTCTCTCTGCTTTTCTCGGTCCAATATCTGGAGTGTTGTCAAAATCCCTGGAAATAAGCCCACAAGCAGAAATAATTTAATACAGAGTGTGTCACCAGGATGTGGGAAGGAGGGTTCATTGTATGCTATTTTCTCTTGCAGTTGCAGATACTGAGCGCTGGAGGATGTATGAGAACAGAACCAAAACTAACCCACAACCATCCATTTCAGTTTCTCCATTTCTCCTTTTTCCCAGTCATTATTATGATGATGATTTATTAGATTTATATCCTGTCCTTCCTCCCAGTAGGAGCCCAAGGCCTATTTTTTACCAAAAACTCTTCAAAATTTGTCAGCATTTTAGTACAGGCATACCCCTCTTAATGTCGCTTCACTTAACGTCGCCTCGCTATAACGTACACGCTCCATATGCCTGTATTTCTCCAGAAACGCAGCGCAGCAGCAGAGGCTTTAACGCGTGGGGGTGGAAATAGATGCGATCGCGCCACCGCAAATCAGCTGGGAGGCGCAATCGCGATCAGCCGGGAGGCACGGCAGCGCAGCAGCAGAGGCTTTAGCATGGGGCTTTGAGGCTCCGCATGAAGGAGAGGTAAAAAAAGTTTTAAAAGGTAGTGCTTCACTTTAAGGACATTTTCGGTTTACGTACTCGCTCTGGTCCCATTGAGTACGTTAATGTGAGGTATTACTGTATGTATTTCTCCTAACATACACATTTTTGTTTGCAATTCTGCCAAATATACACATTTTTTCCAATCAGTTTTCCCCAATATAATACTTTTTTTTTTGCTATTTCACTAATGTATGCATTTTTACGTACATTTTTCCTGAATATTATTTGGTTAGAGAACTGCATCACAAAATTCAGAGAAGTGCAAATTTTGAAGGACAGATGCGTAGCTGCATTTCGGTTCGCCTATTGTTTCAGGAAGGGTGAATTCAGTAGGTTTGCATTAAAATGTGAACTAAACTAAATTTCCCCCCCATCCTTATCTACAACCCGTCAGTAAAACACTGAGCTACAGTCTCAGTAAGACACTCACCTGAAACTTAGCAGTAATTATTATTTGCAGGGAAATAGGAAATTACTGCATGGCAAATATGACTGTCAGTCAATAAGTGACAGTCCTTAACAAAAATTCCAAAATCCACAATTGGGTAACGCCTTTCTTATGACCAACCACCCTCAATTTAAAGATAGTGAGTAAATATAAACTACAACATCAAACTGTATTCTCTCTCTCTCTCTCCCAACCATCCTCTGCTTTGCTTAACATCTATCCTGATGAAGAGTTCTGGAGAACTCAAAAACTTGCTCATTGTTTTGTAACATTTTGGTTGGTCCTAATAAAGGTATTACCTGAGGATTTTGAGCTTGAATTCATTATCATTGAGGGTCCATGCACCTGGCACTCCTCCATCGACACTAGCTCCAATAAAGCCATAACAGAATAAATTTACCTTTGTCAGGGTGAATATTAAAAGCAGGGAGAGTCCCATCTCTCTGCAACAAGCCATATTTCACTCTGCCATTGGCCCCTTCATCTGCATCTGTTGCCTCTACTTGTAAAACAAAAGTTCCCGCTGGCTGGTTCTCTAGCACAGAGGCATGTTCACGATAATGCTGACACTAGCAAAAAAATTATAATACAGAACATGCTTAAATACAATTTGACAAATAATGCAACTCACCAAAATACAGGACATTACCAATCACTCAACTAATGATGGTCAAACTACACATGATCTTAAGTGAACAGTTCAGTCCTTGAGTGCAGAGTCATTGTTTGTTTCCACGAACTGCCAGTGCAGCGTGCCCTGATCTGGATTAGGATCCAAGCATGGGAGAACTTTAGCCCTTTGAAATGCATGGGACCTTTCTTTTGCAATGCAAATAGCAGGCACGGGGGGGAGGCCGATCCACATTGGGACCACCACAGAGAGTTAAAAAAAACCTCTGCCTGTGTCCCCCCATAGCAAGTTCATAAAGTCTAAAGGAACTCTCAGCTCATCTCCCTTGCCTGCCCCTCAATGTACACTATTACGCTGAAAGAGCAATTTACAGTTGCACTCCAAGTATTGGACATGATACAAGGCAGCCTATTTACCTTCTGAAATACAGGTTTGTTATTATTGACATCATCGACATGCACAGAAACCAGAGCAGTGCTTGCAAGGGAGCGAGGCCCACCAGAGGCATTGTCATCTGTAGCTGTGACATTAAGTATATACTCTGGACCCTGCAGTTTAGGAAGTGGGCTTGAACGAAGACGAATTAATCCTGTAAAAGATTTTAAAGAGAGGATGTTTTGGAATTATGAGATTTTAGAGATGGAAGGTTCTTTAGAGGTCTAACCCCCGATCCATGATGGAATCTTGCAACTACAGAATCCTTGACAGATGGGCATCCTGAAAACCTCCAGCAAAAAAGAGCCAACCACTTCCTGAGATGGCCTGTTCAACAGCTCTTACCATAAAGAAGTGTCTCCTAATGTTTAGCCATAATCTGCTTCCTTGCCATTTTCAGCTATTCATTCTAATCCTACCCTCTAGAGCAACAGAGATAGTAACCAGCTAACTTGTTCCACCAGCACAATGATGTCTTCTTGTGCAACAAAACTTTGCCCCTGTTCTTCTCCCCACATGCCCCCAAAATTTGTTCCGGGGTTCCCTCAACCTTCCAGAGCAGATTTGGGCAGGTGCAGAGTGTGCACAGGGGGAGGAAAGGGGGAAGTTGCACTGAGCAAGCAGGAATATTGCGTTGTGCAAGCAGAAATCCTAGCACTGGTGGGACAAGTTAGTTAGTTCCTGCCCAGGCTATTTCAAAATATGTGGAATGCCTTCTGCTGTTACAACTACCAATGAAGTCAGAGAGTACTGGACTTGCAACAAGCAGACTAGGGTACAAATCTGCCACGAAGCTCCATGAGAGACTTTGGGTCAGTCAATCTATCTCACAGAGTGGTTGTGGGAAACCACGTACTGAGCTCCTTGGTTGAAGGATAAAAATATAATACAAAATCACTTCCAGACCCTTTTTTTAAACCAGTTTGCCAAATGTCTGAATTAAAAAAAACACAGCAACTTCATGCTACACCTAAATTCCAGATGATACCTATATCAGAGAATCCAGCAGATTTATGTAACATACCTCTAACAACACCAAACTGGAGGGAGGGGAATCACATGCTTGAATGCACTCCTAAATCAAAGTACCTCCTTGCACACATTCTAGCTGGACCCTCTTCTTGAAATGCTAGCTTTCTATGTGCAGGGAGGTTTAATTTATATTATAGATTTATTTATTGACAGATCAACAGATGTTGCTGTAAGAATAAGAAAAAAACCAAAAGATCTGCTGCCACCACATTTATCCCCTTCCACCAAACAAGGCAAACTCCTTCCAAACTATCCCATTTCAGGTAGAGAGGCACCATCTGGATGAGACTGTGGTTCAGAGATGGTTTATCCCAGACCTGCAGCAATTTTTTAGTATACTGTATTTACAGTGCATCCTGACATTCTGACATTCTTCAAGCAGCAAAGCTGATAAGCTCTCTGAGGAGCCTCTGTTCCATGGGGGCCCGGGCCACTGCAACATTATGGGTCAAATTTGTGCTAGCAAATATATTAAAAGGTTGATTTGAAAAGCAAACCAGACTTCAGCTATTTGAAAAGCTACAGTGGGCAGATGTCTTGCACTAACACCAACCCATCATGTCTACTATTTATCTAATGTAATAAAAGTATCATTTGCAAATGGACCGTTGTTGAGATGACAAGCGCCACTCACTTCGCTTGCAAGTGCCAGGCCTTTGATTTTGCTGCTTGTATTTTGACATGTATCTCAGCTTCACCTTGGCATTTCAGGATATCAAACACATTTTCATTGACAGTGCTATATCAAAATAAAACTGCCCAAGGAGACAGCATAAATGGAGGAGGGGGTCAACCAAGAAGGGAGATACCAAGTCAAATCAATGCAGAATACCTCTCACTGGAAAAGGAGAAAAATGCTGCTATCATCTCCGTAAAAGTTAGAAAACTAAAGATGACAACCAAGAAAACTGTCCAGTAGAGGAAATGTTACTCTCTTGCAAACAGAATTGCTGCATTGTCATGTCATTTTAAGGACAAACAGATTTATTGTGGCTTAAGCTTTCATAGGTTAAAACCCATTCCCACTTCATGCAATTTTTCACCAGTTCAGGTTATCTGTAATAAGGGATGGAAGGATCTCTGTTTCGGTTCTCTCAGTTTCTCATTTTTCCAGGTCTTCACATTTTCTGTAGCAATTTGTTTGTTTTTTAAAAAAAATCCTTATGGAAATTCTGTAGCATTTTAGTGTGAATTTCCCATAATAAACATATTTTTGTATGCAGTGTTGACTAAAGTTTTTGCAAACTATTTTTCCTAACATAATGCAATTTTGTTTGTTACTTTTCACTCATATATTCATTTTTATGCACACTTTCCCCTAACACATGCATTTTTGCTGTGTTGCAAAATTTGGATAATTGTGAATTTTGAAGGATGGCATGTTTCAGTTCTCATGTTTCAGAAAGTTCAATTCAACTTTAAATGCAAACAGCATCGAATTTCTCCCCATCCATATTTGTGATACACATTTATAGACTTATTTTACAGACCAATAATGAGCTGAGGATTAATTCAGCATCAGCCCATTTGTGAGGAAACATCGGCAGGACATTTAAAAAATGTCCTGGATTGGGTTTGGAACAAATCAGTCTTCAAGGCAGTACCACACTGAGGCCCCACCCAAAGCAGGACACAGTTGGAGGAACTTATAAGAATTGCTCTGTTGAGGTTTGGGGCATGAGTTACTGCTGCAGCATTCACAGAAGTATACATGGGTGGGAATGCAAGAAGGGATCCATTTCTGTTCTGCCCCATATTCATCACATGCAGCGCTGCTTCCATTCTGCTGCAAACCAGCTTCTGACAAAAATGATGTTATTTGTCTTGCTGCCTGCATGGCAAAATTTTATGTAATTAGTGATGTTATCCTTACGTTACTCCACACCATTTATGTCAATGTAAAGGAAATAAAATGCAACGGGGGTGATGTAATCAATTACGTATTGTTTGCAGACTGAAGCCAACAACTATAAATATTTATTGTATTCAGTGGATTGATTTCCATTCTGGACACGTGAAGGTCGGCAATTTCCATTCCCATTTCCATTTTTATTGGAGTTCTCTGACATCTCTAATACAAGGACATGGGGGCCACTGAAAAGTCAGTTCCCAGTATCCTTGAATGCGCTGTGGATGGGCACTGTAATATCAAAGGAACGTTGGAAATCATGGTAATGACATTTCCCATGGTTGCCGGTGTTGCAGGATCAGACCCAGCTTCTGAAAGGGTCAGGATCTAGTTTGAGATGGATTCGGGGGGGATGTTCACTGACTCAAAAGCTAGTGTATGAATTTCACATCCCCAATTCCGGGTTTTGCCCCATCGTCAATTCTATTGCCCAGAACAGCCTTTCCCAACCGGTGTGCCTCCAGATGTTGTTGGACCACAACTCCCATCAGCCTCAGCCATTGGCAATGCTGGCTGAGGCTGATGGGAGTTGTGGTCCAACAACATCTGGAGGCACACCGGTTGGGAAAGGCTGGCCTAGAACAACAACTACAACTCCCATTAGTCCCAGCCACCATGGTGAGCATGTGGAGGGCACCAGACTGGGGAAGGCTGTCCTAGAAAACTATGATGTTGAGATGCCAAATCTGTCAGCACAGAAGCAATATACAAGTTTCTCAGTGGTAGAACTGGAGTGGTTAAATGACTTAAACATCAGTGGAATAGTTTGCATCGCTGGCAATGTAGCCTTAACACTGGTGGTATTATGAGGCCACTAAGTATTAGTGACATAAAGCAAGCCATAAAGGGGTGTAGAAAGTTGCAATCTATACAGGATGGGAGTCAATTCCTTGTATCATCATTTGATGGCATCTGTTTCCAGCTTCTGAAATATATTCAGATCTGGAGCATTAATATTGCAAAAGCACTAGTTGCAAGGAAATTAATTTTTCATGATAAGCAAACCCCTAAGACATATTACAAGAGAAGGACATATCTATGGCATCTTATTTACTTGTTATTAGCTTCCTGACTCAGGAGAGCACATAAAGCCAGAGCAAAGAGTTTGATTGGAGTTATATTAGGCAAAGTCATCACAATTAGTTGAAGTTAAAACTACCGCTTACTTATTTCTGGTTCAAAATACTGTTTTGTTTTTATTAGCCCAGAAGGGCTGAAGTCAAAGCAATTCCAAATATTTAAAATTTGTATGTCAGATATTAGGAGTTGTGTTCAATGTTCAGTCTTATTCAGAATGGAACCACTGAAATTGATGGACATGACTAACTTAGGTACGTTAATTTCAGGATATTCTCTGAGAAGGGATGGGGGAGAAATTCGATTCAGTTCACATTTAAAGTCAGATTTATCAAATTTGCACTTTCTAAAACAATATGAGAACTGAAACACAGCCATCCTTCAAAATACGCACTTATCAGAATTTTGAGATAGAGTTCTCCAACCAATGTTTACAAAAATGCATATATTAGGGGAAAGTGTGCACAAAATGAGTATATTGGTGAAAATAACATATAAAATTTACTATATTAGGAGAAATTGCTTTGCTTTGCTATGGACAAACTTTCAATCCTGTGCCTTTGCTTTAAGGTGAAACTGACCGGCTTGTGCCTTTGCTTTGCTAGGCTAAAATTGACAAGCCTGTGTGCTTGCTTTCCATTACACAGATCTCTTGCTTTCTCCCAGGGCTGGGGAGGGAAGGATCCAATATGATTCAGAGGAGGAGAAGGAGGAGGAGAGGGGTGCCAGGTTAGGCACCCTTTCAAGCCCCTGTTGAAGCAGCCCCCACCATCTATGAGTGGATGTAGGAACCTATCCCTATACTTTCCATGTCATTCCTACCTCTGGTACCAAAGTTTCTGTTAAAGAAGTAATGTCCAGGAACTCATCTACTTTGTTAACTGAGGTATTACTGTAATTACCAGCCCCCTCCATTTATAGATTTATAAGTATACAGTAGATTGTGACTGACTAATTTACACTGTTCTATCTAGATTATATTTTCTCAGAAGTAGTTTCAACGGTGCTTACTTGGCAAGTCCATGTCCTTCGGACTGAAGCCTCAGGTTGAAGGTGGAGAATGTGTTTGGTCTGGGTTTTCAAATGAACAGACCTAATTCATTGGTCCTGCAATTACATTGGACTGGAACACAGCTACAAATTGGATTATGTACTTCTTCAAATTTTCTGATGCAGCTTTGATTTAAAAGAATGTGCACAAATGTGTGTATTTCAGGGGGAAATGCACTGAAGAGCATACGGAAAATGTGTATTTGAAGGTAAGAATGTGAATAAATTGTGCTAAAGGCATACAATTTAAATGCAAATTTTTCATGCAAAAACAGAATGGGACACACTTATGACTGAGCCCATGTGAAACTGACAAAGAATAGAAGAAATGGGCTGAGAAGGCTGCTGAGAAAGCACAGTATCCCATTGAAATTGTATGTAATTTGTTCCCACCCACCCCTGAGCATTGCTATTGTCTTTAAGAACAGGCACAATATGCTGCATCCTTAAGCACTCTGACTTGGAATTAACTTGCCAGTGAAATCAGCAACATTTTCAAGTAAAGGCAATAGCTAGGAGTGTGCAAAATTACCATATCTTTTACAGCCTGGGAGGTTTTCACTAAGCATTTTCTCAAGAGCAGAGGAAAAGATACAACAGAATAGCTTGATTGCTTAATATGCAATGGTGTTTGCCTCCCTGTTGAAATGGGCAATATAACTCAAAAGTGTTCCCACAGGAGAGTTTCTGAAGACAAAAACTGCTGAAGAGAAGGATGTAGGTATGGAATACTGTCAAGAGAAGCGTGTCCATCTAGGATACTAACTGTCATGGTCTGCTGAGACGTAAACAGCATAGTGAGACCATGGCAAATACTGTTGGGAAGCTGGGAAATACTGTTACGGGCTCACCCCACCTCTGAGGGGTGAAAAGCTCTAAGAGGTTACTGGAGGCTTATTGGTGTCTTGTAATAATGGCATTTATTTACAAATATACAGGTTAAGTGTAGGTGAGGGCGCAGACTAAACACTCCAACAAAGTTCACTGCTTGCACATCAGCTCTCTACAGCAGCAGTCAGCACCCCAAAGTATGGTCAGTTTACAAATTCCAAACTCAGCTCTCTGTGTCACTGGATCATTAGTTTCCATCTGACTCAAACAACAGTCTCCACTGTTCTTTTCAAACATAGGCAGCTTTCTTCCCCCTCATTCCTCCACCAACTAGAGGGTGGGAAACCAGATCAAGAATTGGCAGACTTCAGGCTCCTCAGGTCTACTTTATTTTTTTCTGAGAACCCCAAGATCTACCCACCAGAACCAGGTGTAAATGACATAGAGATAGAATTAAAAGAACAGAGTGCTTGCAGAGCTGTGAAATTGGCTTTCTGTACCAGAACTGAACTGAGTTCACAGTTGTTTGACACAAAAGTCTACCCTATATGAGCTGTCTTCATTCCAGCAGCCCGAGGTGGGGAAAATCACTTGGTTGTTGCACTTGTTAAATAACTGGGGTTCAGCAAATTAGCCAGAGATCTGCCAGTAGATCCCAATCTACCTGCTGCCCATCCCTGAGCCTGATGAGCCATGTCCTTTGATCATCACCTAGCCTTCTTAGCTCCCATAGAAACACTTCACTGAAAAAACACAGCTACCAATACTCTCTTTTGTCCAGTCAAGGCTCTAACCAGATATTGCCTTCTAGAGCAATGGTGGGGAGTGTGCTCCTGATTCTTTCCTTTGAAGTTCTATCACCTGATGTTACAGCGACACCAGGTGACTGACAGGCCAAAGTGGACCACAAGGGTGGGGAAGTTTGGAGCCTGGATCACTGGCCAACAGAATCCAAGAAAGGAGCAGGCAAACAGACAGGAATGGGTAAGATCCAGGGTCAGTAGGACTAGCCTCAAAGAAAGAAGTAACAGAAGAGACACGGTGAGCAGAGAAAATGAGAAACAAGGAAACAAAAGATATGGATCTCAGGGCTTAGCATAACTAGGAGCCACACATCTAACTAGGAGCCACAGATCTAAGATGCAGAAATTACACAATTACCTGTCTGAGGGTCGATAATAAAGTTCCCCTTTTGATTCCCTCCAGTAATACTGTAAGAGACGCCATCTCCATCAGGGTCTATAGCATGAACTGTGGCTATCAGCGTGTTGGGACCTGCATCCTCAGAAACGAAACTCCTATAGCTGACAAACACATAATGTTAAGTGTGGTTACCGGAAATAGGATAAAGGGAATCCAAACTTGAGAGTTAAATGAAGTAGAAAGATATTACCAAAAGACAGCACAACTGCCTCCCTGTTCAACAGTAAGAAAACAAGGGTAGGGAATCTGTGGCCCTTCAGATTAGGGATCAGAGAGAAATTTGATTCAGTTTGCATTTAAAGCCAAATTTATCAAATTTGCATTTTCTGAAACAATATGAGAACCAAAACAGCCATCCTTCGAAATTCGCACTTACCTGAATCTTGCAATGCAGTTGGCCAACCAAGCAATGTTTACAAAAATGCTTATGTTAGGGGAAAGTGTGCCTAAAAATGAATATATACACAAACATGAAAATAACATGTAAAAATGCATTACATTAGTAGAAACTGCAAAAATATGTACATTAGTCAAAACTGCATATAAAATGTGTTTATTGGGAGACATTTGCATTAAAATGCTGGTGAATTTTTATGAGGACTTTTTTTAAAAAAAATTACAAATTGCTACAGAAATGTGGAGAACTGATTTAAGACTGGAAAAATGAGAAACTGGGGAAAGCAAAACTGAAAGATCCTTCCATCCCTACTCTAGATGTTGCTGAATGCTAGCTTCTCTCATCCCCAGCCAGCATGGCCAATGGTCAGGGATGATAAAAGCTGGAGTCCAGCAATATCTGGAGGGCCACATCCCTGACATCAAACTGCTATAACATGACATCCTGCTAGTATGGATCCTATGCTTATATTTAATAACTCCCTTGGTAGTCACAGGTGACCAAGAATTCCAGGAAAGCAAGTAAGGGGGCTAGCAGAGGCCAGAAACACAGGCTGCTGGCCTCTTAGTAGGGCTAGTAAGACAACCAAAGTTATTTACAAGACTGATGTATTGGGGGGGAGGTTAAAAAAATCCTCATGAAAATTCTCCAGAATTTTAGTGCTAATTTCTCCAACCCAAACATATTTTCATAGGCAGTTTTGACTCATGTACACATATTTGGAAGCAATCCCTCCTAATGGAATACACCTTTAAATGTTATTTTCACTTATATCTTCACTTCTATGCACACTTTCCCCTAACATACACATTTTTTTAAACATTGGTTGGTGATCTGCATTGCAAAATGTGCGCATTTCAAAGGATGGCTGGTTCTCATATTGTTTTGGAAAGTGCAAATTTGATGGATTTCACTTGAAATGTGAACCGAATCCAATTTCTTGCCCATCCCTACATAGTGGTACCAAAAATAAATCAAACAATATTGGAAACCTTAATGAAATCCAACAACATGTATTTACATTGTTTGTGAAAACCTGGGAACTTCATCATTGACGTTTGAGAGACGGATCCTGATGGTTGCCATCCCAGTTCTCGGTGGTTCTCCTTTATCTACAGCCATAATGGCAAACTCATACAGATGGTTAGGCCTCTCGTAATCCAACTCTGTTGCTGGGAAGATGGTGCCATGAGCAGAAGTGCTGAACTCTGAGCTCAAAGTGTAATACAGTATTTCTGCATTTTCTTCAGAATCACAATCACTGGCTGACACTGTTGGGACAGAGGGGGTGGGAAAGACCAATCAGGATTTTTAGCTTCCTGCAAAGTTCTATTCAATTATTTTTAAAAACCTGCCGGTTCAAGAGCAAAATTTAGGCTTTCTCGTGTTGGCTCAAGCTCTGCAAATTCTGGAAACTGGAAGCTAAGGCTGATGTCTTTAACCAGATGTGCCCCATGGTCAGCAGTGTAACAGACTGAGCTTGCTTACAACGTAACCTCCATGTAACCGTGCTTTTCCTTGGTCTTCCAGGCCCAAATCCAGATGGGAAAAATGGAATGCCTGGGACCAGCAAAGATGCCCATCTTTGCCCTGGTCATGTATTGCCTTATTAAACATCTGAGCCAACGTTAGGGATGGGATCTGTTGGCTGGTGCTGGCTTGAAAGCATTCTGTCAACCTAACAGGCTGGTATTGATTTGAGTTCGTTCTTTGCTGCTAGCTGATGCTTGCACCAATCCATTTTTTTTCTTCACAAAAATGTTGATACAGTAGGGCCCCACTCATACAGCGGGTTATGTTCTGGAACCCCGCTGTAAAGCGAAAACCGCTGTAAAGCGGAACTCATTTAATAGAATGGCGTATGATGCCTGAAAACCGCCATAAAAGTGGAACAAGCGCCGTATGAGTGGGGCTTTAGTCTAATTGCGTCAAATTGAGACCGCTGTATTAGCGAATCGCTGTAAAGCAAAGAGCTGTAAAGCGGGGCCCTACTGTATTAATAGATATTTTGAAAGAAAATACCGATAAATGAAAAGAAATATCGATAAAGTTATCGTTCTTAATATCAATATTTTAGAGGTTGGGTGTTGTTGTTTTTTTAAAAAAATTAAAATAGCGACAGAAAACTGCTACATAAAAATCCAATCCACAACGATAGAGAATAAACGGATTAATGGAAAATTCAGTACCAAATCTCAATTGGGTGGAATTCTAGCACATCCCTAGCCAACATATGCTGTTTTTATAAGCTACAAAATTCTGAGGCTTATAATAGCAGAACCTTGTTTTTGCTACTCGCATTAACAACAGGAGCACTCCTGTGTTCTTATAAGAGAGTAAGCAAATTGCATGAGATGATAAAAGCAGCCATCAAAAGATGCGAGAAAACGCTTTCCTCCCAAAAGAAAGGAGGCTTCATTCAGACACTTGCCACATCCACAGCAGTATTTTTCTCCCTATGAAAGTGTGAGATGATGCCATCTTCAACCTTCAAGAACAACATGTCAAAGGTGTTAAATCCAATAACAAACACAGAAGGTTGCGTGCAAAAATACAGGAGCCAACCAAATATACAAAGATAGAGGAACCTGTAAGAAGAAACTTTGTACAGAGTCAATCAATTAATTCATCTACAGAGGTAGTAGTTAGACTAGAGCAGCCTTTCCCAACTAGTGGGCCACCAGGTGTTGTTGGACCACAACTCCCATCAGCCTCAGCCAGCATTGCCAATGGTCAGGAAAGATAGGAATTGTGGTCCAACAACATCTGGTGGCCCACTAGTTGGGAAAGGCTGGACTAGAGGGAGGGAGTAGTGCACTCCAGACTTTGTTAAGACTCCAACTCCTATCAGTCCCATAAGAACGTAAGCAGAGCCTGATGGAACTGGCCAATGCCTCATTTAGTCCAGCACTCTGTTTACACAGTGGCCAGCGAGATGCCCATGGGAAGCCTGCAAGCAGGACCTGAATGCAAGAGCACTCTCCTATCCTGCCGTTTCCAGCAATTGGTATTCAGAAGCATAATGCCTCTGACTATGGAGGCAGAGCATAGCCATAATGACTAGTAGCCATTGATGGCCATTAATAGACCCAGCCAGCATGGCCAGTCGTGAGGGATGATGGCAGCTGTAGGCCAATATCATCTGGAGGGCACCATACTGGCTACCCCTAATCTATAGTAACTGATAGCAATGGTGGCTCCCCAAGGGTTCAGACAGGAGTCTTTTACAACCTTACCTAGAAAAATACAGCGGTTAAATGTGGAATAAAACATGTGCTCCTCCACTGAGCTACAGCCGCACAGCCTGAAAGTTTGGTTTTAAAAGATTGGTACATAGCCTATATTGAACATATAGCAAAACTATAAGTCAGTATGGTTTAATCTGGATTCCTGCATTAAGCAGGGGGTTGGACTCAATGGCCTTATAGGCCCCTTCCAACTCTGCCATTCTATGATTCTACGATTCCATTTCTTAGCATCTTTATGTTGAAAAGCCCATATTCTTTGCGCTTGGAAGGGGAGGAAAACAGTATTAACCCAAAAATGTGACAGTAAGAACCTGCAATAGCGTGTGACTCTAGAACGTTTCTGACCCTATGACTTCACATTGAACAAGCCACCGGACACACCTCCTGCCATAAAATCACCCATGGCAGGTGTGGCTCCACGGTCAGAGCAAGTGGGGATTTCAGCTTCCTGCTCTTCCCTACCATCCCCCAGCCTTTCTTGGCCTTGGCTAGTTTTGCTTCGCCCCTCACACCCTGAAACAATACTCAAAGGAACCCCTTTTTGGGATGAAAGGGCTAGTCTGCCAGCCAAATGTGAAAGGCTTTTAACCTTGTAGAAGTGCAGTTGTTACAGTCACAGTTTCAGGAACATTGTCTTTGGTGTAGATTGACTGCTGGAATTCCGGAGCACACTCGTTCACATCGGTGATTACAACCCAAACCTAAAAAGAACAAAACAAGAGAGGGTTTAGCAGCACCAAACTGGTTTGGCTCCTTGGGCGTGTCTGTGCAGCTCTGACCGCACGGCTGCCCTGTCCTGTCCCCACCCCAGTAAGCTGCAGCAACATCAGAGCCAGAAGGGAGGCTTCACGGCTTTGTCCCCATCTGCACTGTAGACAAAGAGAGGGAAGCCCTCAAAGGGCCGAGCCAGCAACCAGCCGAAAATAAACGTGGCAATTGTTTATTGCAGCCCGACGCATTTCAGCTGGTTTTCGGCTGGTTGCTGGTCAGCAATTCGAGGGCTTCCCTCTCTTTGTCTGCGGTGCATTTGGGGTGCCTCCCTCTCCGCTCTCCCGCCCATCTGCACTATGTATGTCAAGCAGTATCATGCCACTTTAAACAATCATGCCTTCCCACCAAGAATGCTGGGTCCTGACATTTTTTGAGGGCGCTGAGAGTTGTACGGAGACCCCTATTCCCCTCAGATAGCTACACCTCCCAGAGTTCCCTGGGAAGAGGGACTGATGATTAAACTACTTTTAGACTTTTTTTCAAGATTTTTTTACTTTTACAAACCTCAGGGGTCCCTGAGCCCTGCTGATACCTCCCTGTTGCGCACGGGTGGCACCACTCTGGCCTCATAAGCGACGACACTCACCGCCTGATCATCAGAAATAGAGAGAATGCCAGAAATGGAGAATCCGTTGTGCGCTGCTAATCAGGATTGTTGCTCACCTCAGCTGCGCTACTGAGTAGTCCCTGGTTTTCTCTGGCTTGGACCAGAAGGAGGTACTGGTGTGGATCACTCTCGTAATCCACATTTCGACTGAAGTGGATATCACCTGTTGCCTGGTGAATGCCAAACAGGCCGTTTGGATTGCTTATGAGGCTGTAACTAAGGGACTTGTTTTGATGTGACAGAGCGGACACTGTCAAAAACCTGGATAAAATTAAGGAAATTAAAAATTAATATATACATAGCCTGTTTCTGACATTTCCATGGTACACCACTTTGGAAACATGTGTTGGGAGGCAGTTGATAAACTCTGAAATACACATGATACATCACAACTAGTGTAACCAGGAAACATTAGCCTGGGACAGAGCTGTGTAAGAAAGGAGCTGATCTATCCACCTCTCTTGTTTCTGGATTTTCCCCAGGGATGCGGGGGCGGGTGTCCCATGCTTTTTACTTCCCACTCAGTTCAGACTTGTGTCAAGGGGGGAAGAATGGGGGGGGGAGCTGAAACTGTTGGGAGAAATGGAGAGGGCAAGCCCACTGCAAGCAATCCATTCATAGTTGTGTCAAGGTGGGGATACCTGCAGGCAGACAAAGGGGGGCATGGGGTAGCAAAGAGAGAGAGAAATGAGGTGAGATTGAGAGAGAACGAGGGAATCCTGCCGTGTTGCAAACACTACCCACTGTGGGCGCTGTCTCCACCTACCATTGGTCCTGGCTCAGTCCACCATCAGCTCCGGCCCCCAATTGACGTTTATCACAGGTCAGCAGCCTATCACAGAAGAAGGGTTCCTTACCCCTGATTTAAACTTTAGGGCTTTTTAGTACACCCCTGGAGCAACCCAACAAGGTCTAGTCTCATGCTAGTGTGACATGTATGTTTTTTAAGTTAAAAAAGAGTATCTTTAACTGTAATTGTGTTTTAGAATGCTTTTAACTGTTTTTAGAATGCTTTTCTTTTTGTTGTTGTTAACACATTTTGTTGAAGTGTGCCACTTTGGGCTCCTCCGGGAAGAAGGGCGGGATATAAGTTCAATTAATGTGTGCATGTTCCAAGGCCACAAGTCCAGATGATTTCCAGACCAGAGAGATACTTATTTATTTCTTATTGCATTTATATCCCACCTTTTCTCCAAGGAGTTCAAGGTGGTGTACATAGAATCATAGAATAGTAGAGTTGGAAGGGGCCTATAAGGCCATCAAGTCCAACCCCCTGCTCAACGCAGGAATCCAAATCAAAGCATTCCCAACAGATGGCTGTCCAGCTGCCTCTTGAATGCCTCCAGTGTTGGACAGCCCACTACCTCTCTAGATAATTGGTTCCATTGTCATGTGGCTCTAACAGTTAGGACATTTTTCCTGATGTCCATGCTTCTCCCCCTCCTCATTTAATCCCCACAACAACCCTGTGAGGTAGGTTAGGCTACGAGTGACTGGCCCAAGGCCACCCAGTGGCCAAATGGAGATTTGAACCCTGGTTTCCATGGTCATAGCCCAACACTCTAACCACTTCGCCACACTGAATTACATTTATTTATTTATTTGTTTCATTTTTAAACCGCCCATAGCGAGTAGCTCTCTGGGCGGTGTACAAAAAATTAAAATACAGAAATACAAAATATCACAATAAATAAACAGCAAACAAAAAGATTTAAAATTGTAACATTAAACACATTAAAATGCCTGGGAGCATAGCCAGGTCTTAACCTGGCGCCGAAAAGATAGAAGCGTCGGCGCCAGGCATACTTCTTCGGGGAGGCTGTTCCACAGTTCGGGGGCCACTACAGAAAAGGCCCTAGATCGAGTAACCGTCCTCCGGGCTTCCTGATGGGCTGGTACCCGGAGGAGGGCCTTAGATGCTGAGCGAAGTGACTGGGTCGGTTCATAGCGGGAGAGGCGTTCCACAAGATACTGCGGTCCCACGCCGTGTAAGGCTTTATAGGTCAAAACCAGCACCTTGAATCTGGCTCGGAAGAAAATGGGTAGCCACTGCAAACGGGCCAGAACAGGTGTTATATGCGCTGACCAGCTGGTCCTCGTCAGCAGTCTGGCTGCTACGTTTTGCACTAGCTCAAGCTTCCGAACTGTCTTCAAGGGCAGCCCTACGTAGAGCGCATTACAGTAATCCAACCTAGAAGTTACCAGAGCATGAACAACTGAGGCGAGGTCATCCCTGTCCAGATACTTCTTTTACTCAACACTATGTGGTCACTTGTAATGAATAGGAACAATTGAAGAGCCGACCGCATGGTGGCCAATTTTTGGTTATGCTTCAAAGCAGCAGCTATAAAAACAACTGTTTTTAGAATGCGGGGACAGTAAATCAGATAGCAAACCATCTCAGTTTAATCCAATAACACATGCACTAAATTATGACAAATTGTCAGATCAGCTCCAAAGTCCAGCAAAGTACATCAACGTCTCATAGACTTTAATGGGCCAAGCCCTACAGCTGGAAAGATTATAACAGCACTTATTCGGAAAAGAGGATCAGTTGCTATATAGTATATCACCTCAGATAAGCAGCAAGGATCATCTGGCTCAATGGAAAGGGCTCCAAAAACCATCCAACCAATTTGCACTGACAAGGTGACCTCAGAAAGCCAGTGGCATCTGTGCAATACTTACATGGGTTCTTTTGTTTTATTTATTTTATTTCAACAATTTATATTCTGTAATCTCTAAGCAGTGTACAGTAATGTTAAAGAGATGCAATAAAGATAAAATCTGTTCAAACTATCCATAAAATCAGAAAACCTACTTAAAATGCCTGCTAAAATGAAAACGGCTTCACTAGGCGCTAGAAAATCAACAAGGAAAGGGCCCATCTGCCCTCTACTGGGAGTTCCTTAAAAGTGGACCCACAATACTGAACACACATCTCCTGATGGATACGAGCCCCAAATCCTAGCCATGGGTGACCACGAACAGTGACTCCCCCAAGACCTCAGTGATTGACCAGAGACATAGTTTAGCAAAAGTGACTCATTAATTGAGACCATGGGAGGAGGATTTAGAGTGAGTGAGGTATACATTTCCTTCCATTCTGGCTTCTTTTTCCCTCTCCAAAATGAACCTGCAGCATCTGTAGTTTTGAACGCTCTCTGGTGGGCACCCTCATGTCGGTAGGTCCTATCTTCTTGCTAGACAGTGGTGGCCCCATTTCAATTATTGCCAGGAAGCTGGGAACTTCCATTTTATTTCCCACAATGCCCCTGACAAGCATCATTGTGGGAAACTAAAATGGCAGCTCATAGACTCAGCCGACGAGCACGAGGGATCAAGGGTGGGCATCAGCGTGAGTGGTACCTGTCATGGCTCTAGGACCCAGCAGCTGCCTCAGGGTGCCAACACCAGGCCGTTGTGTATGTTCTTCCTCCTGTTATGAATGTCTTAATCTGTTCCTTAACCATAGCTCGGTTCCTGCTATAATAGCCCAAATTCTGCCAGTATCTGAAATTGGAACTGTATTAGATTATTTTCAGCCCCTTGGGGCTTCTGGTTTAGTATTTAACTTTTCAATTAAACAATTTGACCTCCTGCTTGTGTTATCTTGTATAAGAGGTTCCCAAATTCAATATAGTAATTTAGAACATGTATTTTATTAATAAAGAGCACATATATTTGTACAGCTGAACTTAACCTTTTTCTCTAACTGAAAAAGCTAACCAAACAGATCTGCTCTTCAGTTTCCATTCATCTTAAAGGTACACATTAGTTTTCAACATGCCTTCTACTCAGAGTAGACCCACCGAAGTTAATAGACATGACTAAGTTAGGTTCATTAATTTCAGTGGGTCTGCTCTGAGCAGAATTAACATTGGGTGGGATTCAACTAAGTTGTACTCAGAATAGATCCAATGAAATTACCAAACCTAAACTAGTCATGCCCATTCATTTCAATGGGTCTACTCTGAGTAGAATTAACACTGGCTAGAACCCACAATAACACATACCATCACACTGTTGGTACTCACGATTCTCCCAGTGGCGTATTTTCAGAAATGTAAACAGCATATGATGTGTTGGCAAATTGTGGTGCTCGATGCCCAGCAACCACAGAAACACAGGCAGGGGATCCTTGGCGACCAGGTTTGTCAGCTGCAAGCACAGTCAGTGAATACTCCCACTTCTTTACCAGGGGCAACCCTGTTGTTTTAATCCAACCAGTGTCTTTTTCAACTTCAAATCTATCGTCTCCACCTACAAAGAAGCAAACACAAACACAGGGCTTCTGGTCAACAGAACCATTTTTGAACTCCCTAACTAGATCTTATTTAGCGTAAGCCCTATTTGTGTTTTCAAACTCAGGGTGGTATTCAGTGAGATGCTTTCAACCAGAGGTGCCATGGGTTTAACCTATGGCCTTTTGCATGCATGGCATATCTTCTACCCCAGCCTATGGTCCTCCTCATGATGGAAAGATGTCCATTTCAATTCTCTCATTTTCTCATTTTTCCAGTCTTAAATTCAGTGTTTTTTAAAAAAAATCCTCATGAAAACTCTCCAGCATTTTAGTGTGTGAACTTCTAATTAAGAGATTTTTGTAGTCAGTTTTGACTAATGTACACATTTTTGCAAGCAATTTATCATCATATAATGAATTTGTGTATATTATTTTCACTCATGTATTCATTCTTGGGCACACTTTCCCCTTACATATGTATTTTTGAAAGCACCGTTCAGTTAGCAAACTGCATCGCAAAATTCAGATAAGTGCAAATTTCAAAGGATGGCTGTGTTTTGGTTCTCTTACTGTTTCGGAAAGTGCAATTCAATAGATTTAGTTTGAAAGGCAAACTGAATCAAATTTCTTGCTCATCCCTACCACTGAGTAATAGTTAATGTGGCTGAATTTTGTTCAGAATGATGTGTTAAAAATAAATACAAAAACCCCAACCAAGTACCAAGTAAGACAGGAGGGGGGAAACAAACAAACATGCGTAGAAAGAAATATATATACATTCCTGTGCTTTTAAGAGCTGTATTTACCTTCTACAAGGAAATACTCAATGGCTCCATTTTCTTCTTCATCTTGATCCTTGGCCAAGAGCTTGTACACGTTAGTACCTGCTGTGGCTTCAGGAGAAACAGTGGCTAAGTAGGGGAAAGGCTCCATGATCCATTCAGGGGCATTGTCGTTTACATCTGTCACTGTAAGTTCTAAATGCACCAGATACCAATTCTTTCCTGTTGGTTAAGAGGAAAAAGAGATGGAACTCTTAGAAGGAATAGTCTATTCAAGGCCACAAGAGCAGCTTGGCTATTGTTTTTTTTTTAAAAAAAATCAGAGGTTATTATTTCACTGTAGGCATACTGAGATATTAATCACCTCTATATATAACAAACGAGGATCTGGAGAGAATTTCAGCCACCAACTCTTACTATTTTGGTTTACACATATACAGTAACTGTGTCTTGGTTCTCCTTCAGTTGATAAAGCTGTGCTTGACTTGCACCACTTCATATAGGGCCAACTCCAGGACTGGGAGGGCTCTCACCAAATTGCCTTTGGCAGGTCCTCTCAGACGTGGGTGGGGGAGCAGCTGTGCTTTTCTGGGCAGCATCCTCCCAGCATCTGCCATTTTGTTTTCCCCACAAGATCCTAGAATATGTTGCATTGGCCCAGGTCATTATGGGAAAAACCAAATGGTGACCTCCACTAAAACATGGCAGTCAGTCCTCACTGCTGACTGCCATTTATGCATCACTCAGTGCGTTCCAGCCTGATGCCATATCCAGGGCATTGTGGCCACAGCAAAATGCTGGCCAACAGCTGAACTATGGTCAGTGTAGTTCACTTATCCTGGGATGGGTGAGAGCAGTCAGACATCAGTGTGGTGGATCCTGAATCAGTGCAATAGACATGCTGCCATTCAGCCTGACTTCATACTGCAGCTGAAGATACATGTGATGGAATACTTCCATTAATTTTTTTTAAAAGATCCCTGCACACAGAAATCTAGCATGTCAAGGGGACTAGACTAGTACTCCTCCCCCACCCCAATATGCTACTTTTGGGGGGGGGGTTGCATGGCAGAGAATTCAATCACACAAACACCCACCTTTAACCTGAAGTGATCTAGCCCAGAAATAGTTTTACCATCTCAGAGAGAACTAGGCCCAAGTGTGAGCCAGTGTAGTGTAGTGTTAGAGTGTCACACTATGACCAAGACAACGCAGATTCAAATCCCCCCTTAGCCATGAAGCTCCCTGGGGGACCTTGGGCCAGCCACTTTCTCACAGCCGAACCTACCTCACAGGTGTGTTGTGAGAATAAACACTGGAGGAAGAGCCCACATACAATTCCTTGAGCTCCTCAAAGGAAAGACGATATATAAATCAAATATATATAATATCTATGAAAACATGAGAAACACTAATCTGAAAGTTTTCTTTTAGCTGGCATCAGAAGTCAGTCAAGAGTCTTTAAGAATGCCAGGAGTGGTGATGCTTTTCCAGCTCACTTTAACCTCTGTGGCACCTCTATGCTAGTGCGACAGCCACAAAGGGGTGGGTGGACGCACATAATAAAGGAGCTTTGAACGATTATGGCTGATGTGTGGCTTGCTGCCATGTAGAAGGGTCATTCACTGCCCTCTACAAGGGAGCTGTAACGTTTAAAGCAACCCTCCAGTTTAACACAGGATTGCTAAAACGGCCTCTGCATCTGCTGCCATCTTGAATTATTTCTCAGAACATTTAACGTCTGTCATTGCAGAAAATGTTCAAAATCTGGGGTACAATTGTTGCTGCCTTCTAGACTAATGGCATGTGATTACAAACATGCCTCACAGAAATAGCACTCTCAGTGCACTTAAAAGAACACCCCATTAACTGAACAACCAAGTAGATGGAGCACAATAAATATATCTTTGTCACATACACTTTATCTCGTAAACCATGTAATCTTCTTGTGGTGCTATGATATCCCTGAAGCACCTTTAGGTTTTCCCAGTTCTAGTTTAATCTTCTAACCACCACCATTGTACAAGCTAGTACTTTAAATTTCCCTTAAACGCAGACTTGCCATGTAACAACAAGGAAGGGAGCAAATTTTTTTTAAGAAGGCCAAGCTGGATGGGTGTAGGATATGAAAACACTTCATACGTTTGCAGATGTGGGACATTTTTCCATGAAAGAGATGGTGTTACATATGCACACTGTATTGCTTAAAAATTCTCTTTGATGCATCAGCTGCAACGGGAAAAGCAGGGCGTAAAATATGTACATAAATATGTAAAATACAGCAGGCTCATCATTTGGCTGGCCCCCAGCACTGCAGTATATGACAGCCATTTGTTAATTTAGCCCTGCTCCCCATGAACTGTTGCAGCAATGTTTTTGGCTTGTTCTGGTTATGAACTGCAGCAGGGAGATTAGACAGGGCTGGACATTTTTGCGCCAAGGCCTACAAATATGACCAGACAAGTGTGGAAACAAATCTCACAGTGTCTGGTGAAGTAAAAACCGACAAGGGCTTGCCAGAGGACTGAGAAAGCAATGAAGAGACTGACATGGACAATAATGTATAATGCATGTGTGGGAGGGCAAGACAGTATGCTAAGGAATTTCCAAGTTTTCCAAGGAATTTCCTTCTTGCCCCTATAACACTAACCCAGCCCCGCCCTCCAGATGCGAGCCTGGACTTGCCGCCGTGGCCACCAGTCACCTATACCGAGATAAGGGATTTAATTTCAACTCTCCACCTAAATAAAGCCCCTGGGGAAGACATGTTACCGCCTGAGATTTTTCTAACGGAATCCTCTTGGTGGATCCCTCTGTTAGCAAATTTATTTACATACATTAATAATACAGGAAACTTCCCCCGGGGCTGGTGCACTAGTATTATAGTACCCATTTATAAAAAGGGGGATCCATCAGACCCCCGAAACTATAGGCCCATTAGCCTCCTTGACGTTACAGCTAAATTATATGGACGTCTCCTTCTGAATAAACTGGTAGAGTGGGACACCAAGTTCTCGATCATCCACCAGGAGCAGGCGGGATTCAGAAAAGATAGGTCCGCAATAGATCAAGTCTATATTCTACAGCACCTAATATCTAAAGCCCTCAAAGGGAAATATTCATCCCTTTATATAGCGTTCATAGATTTCGCCGCGGCATTCGACTCAGTGGATAGAGAGTTGCTGTGGCATAAATTGGGGCAATCGAATATAGACAAACGATTGGTTTGGTTAATTAGGTCCCTTCATCACTCTAATTATTTAAGAGTATGTTTGGGTAGAAACGGAGCTCTATCACGTGAAATTCCATCCTTGAGAGGAGTGAAACAAGGATGCATTTTGGCACCTTTTCTTTTCAATTATTTCATCAATGATATAATTCCAACGCTATCTTCATTGAAGTTCTTCCCTCCATCAATTGGCAATAAAAAAATATCTGCGTTGCTATACGCAGACGATCTGGCTCTATTCTCCCTAAATAAGATCGGTTTAAATAGAATGCTAGCTTGCCTAGAGGAATACTGCCGGAATAACAGCCTACAGATAAACACCCCAAAATCTAAAATTATGATTTGCGGGAAGAACAGGAAGTCCAAAAACAAATGGTCCTTCAATGGCATCCCTATAGAGCAGGTCCAATCTTTCAAATACCTTGGCATAATACTTAATAATAACCTTTCATGGAAACCCCAGGCAGAGGTTATCAAATTAGCTAGTGCCAGAATAACAGGCCAATTAAAAAAGTTTTTCTTCACCCGAGGTGGACAGTTAATCCCCCCGATGATAAAAATCTTTATCGCTAAAGCCCTTCCTAAATTGTTATACGGGGCAGAAATTTGGGGTTATGCTCTTAAGCCAACTTTAGAACCCATCCAAAATTTATTTTTAAAACAGATTCTGGGCCTTCCCCGAGGAACGCCTTCTGCTCATGTAAGAGCCGAGACGGGACTCTCCACATTGGCAGCGAAAATAGATTGCGCGATATTAAGGTTTTGGAGGAAAATTATCCATCTTGATGAATTTTCAATTGTAAAATCTTGCTGGCAAGAACAAATACAATCTGGAGGCTGGGCCCATACCACACTAACGCTAATTAATTTTTATAACCTCTCCCCCAGTAATCTTCTAACCCTTTCTCCAAAGGACTTGAGAAACTGGATCTTTAATTTCCATGAGGTCCAGGATAGGCTCTATATAGTGACATCTCCTTTCTCGAGATGGTTTCCATCTTTTAAATCAAATCACGTTAATTGCCTCTTATTTTACTATACTCACTAACCCGAAGATACGGAAAGTTTACACTGAAATCAGATTCCAGACTATGAAAACAGCTTTTTTGGAGGGTAGATATAATGGGATTCCAAGAACTGAACGTTACTGTATTTGTGGTAATAAGGAGACCGAGGATCTAGCCCACTATATCTTAAAATGTCCTCTATATAATGCTCCCAGACACAAGTTTTTATCTCCCTTTATTAACTCTAGAGCTGGGCTTTCCTCTGATGTTTTAATAGCTGACTTGTTGTCAGATAACTATGGAGTAATCACTATGGCTGTAGCCAATTTTGCTCTTGCTGCAAAGCATATTAGAATTCAATATTGCAAAACCTAATTGCATTGAATTTTAAATCGTTTTATCTCATAGGGAAGCCAACAAAATTGTGTACTACATTGTATGGTTTATCTCTATTTTATCTATTTTATGGAAACATGTATGCTATGGCCCATGGCTAAAAGCGAATAAAGTGTTGTTGTTGAATTTCCAAGTCACACTTAATAGGAATAGGCCTTTTTACATTCAGAAGTCCCAGCAGCTGTTTCAAATGGTGTTTATCCGTGTTGGTTAATTTAATATGGGCTCAAATAATCAACCCTGCAAGATAATTCTGCTGGACATCTTCTCTGTCCGCAACTCCGGCCAGCCCAACAGTTATAGGGGTTCAGAATGGCATGCTGACTTGGAACAAACGGGCAAATCAATTTCCAAAACAAACCAATTTACTTATTGTAAGAATTATCTTCCTTTCCTCAGAGAGGTGTCCAAAGATGAAAGGAAGAAAACATGCCCCAGCTGCAGTCCCAAAGCAAGCACCAGGCACGGGTCTTGCTCAATTCCCACAAGACTTGGGATAAACTTTGGTAAAAATCCAGAAGCAAAAGTGGTAACATCCTTCTCCCCTGCTTGTATCATCACTATTGCTGTGACCTCTGGCCTTCCTCCAGAGCTGCATCTCTTTTCTTGGGGGTGGGGGTGGGGGTGGAGGAAGGGAGTGGCAGGAATCTTGAGGACCTTCTTTCTGCACACATGTTGCATATGCAGAAACCATGATGATCTTCAAAAAGGGCACTTATGGGAGTAGCGAAGAAGAGAGTTGCAACCATAAGACTGACCCGTACTAGGGTTCCATGCAGAGCTTAGAAAAGTTACTTGTTGGAACTACAACTCCCATCATCCCAATCCAGTGGCCATGCTGGCTGGGGCTGATGGGAGTTGTAGTTTAAAAAAGTAACTTTTCCAAGCTCTGGTTCCCTGCAATAAGTATCAAATAGATGGTGTGTGAAAGTGTACCAAAAATAGACTATAATGTAGTGGGGAAGGGGAACCTACACTGACTGGCTCTTCTCGTCTCCTCTGTACAGTGCTGGTGCTCCAATAATAACAATATTATTATTGCTGTTGTTGATGATTATGATGATGGTGATGCTGATGTTAGATTTGTTTTTTGCCTCATACCCAGTGGTGTCTAGGCAATTTACAACACATTTTTAAAACATACAATATACAAAATTTGAAACCCAAACAAAAAGGACTGAGACACTATACCAAAAGCCTGAGTGAAAAGGAAGGCATTTGCCTGGTGCCTAAAGATGGATAGAGAAGGCGCCAGGTGTGCCTCCCTGGGGAGAGCATTTCATAGCCCAGGGACCACCACTTACAAGGCCCATTCTCATGTTGCCACCCTCTGAGCCTCCAATGGAGAGGACAGACAAAGAAAGAGTAGTAATGAGTGACATCAAAAATGGAGATCACACCGTTGGCTCCACAATCCCCTTCCATTTCCAAGGCAGACCAGTCAAGCAGCAGAGAGGAGTAAAGGAGATTCAGCAGTGTCATGGACTGCTGGGACCAGTGACTTACTGGGGACACATACCTACACCCTGCTTCATGTGTGCAAGCCATGAAGGCATTCTTGTGGTCTCTCCTGTTTTTCAGAGATGACGTTTGCTACATGTTAATAATCACACAATTGCATATTTAGATTCATCCACGCATATCAATATTGTTGCGCGCCTCCCCCAATCTCCGAGCGGTGAGATTTCAGGGGGTCCCTGAGCCCATCCAGGGTTTGGTTTCCTTTGGGAAGAAGGTCGGCGGAGACTGTGGTGTCTTTATGAAATATGGTTTATTTATTTACACACATTCCAACCTGAGCTTAGGATGGAGTGGTTCAAGGCATCAGCAGTCTAATATCCAGTTTTTCCATCTAGGTGCAGGGGCATCCTATCGCCACGATGCAGGGAGCCAGCCTCTCCGCATGCCTGCCGCCCTAGTTCTGTGCCGAACACACACTACTAACTACAAACACACTTCTGTCCGCCCAGGAGTGGGGGGGAGAGACTCTCCTCCAGTAGAGTTTAAAATGACAAAAGGATCTTCCTAGCCCTTTCACCAGTTGCCAGGGCAATTAAACAGGCCCATTAACTACCTGGCCACTCTATTTGATTAACAAACGAGATTCATCTGGCTAGCAGAGCCAGCCTCCCAGGCATAGGATTCCAAATCAGAGGCTGGAAAGGTGACCCACAGAAATCATCCATTCCAGCCCCCCCCCCCATGCTCATAACACTATAGTCCATTTATCTGTGGGTTCAAAGTGTTTCAAGAAGTTAATATCAAATTTTATCCAGTTGATGTTTTTAAATGCTAAACTCTCGATTTTATTCAGAGAGAGAGAGAGAGAGAGAGAGAGAGAGAGAGAGCTCCCTCTTGGCTACCCAGCTGGGGAAGATCAGAAGTCAAAATAAATTGGAATTTATTTATTGTTTTCAGGTAGCTTTTAAAGATGTCATCACTGGAGCAAAATGATCATCCCTTCACACTGAGGGAGGAACTTTATCAAACAGATGAGACTAAATTTGAACCTTGAACTACAATACACATCCTTCAGTATTATGATAGCAAAGTATTATATCAAGAAGAGGGTGGTTTTAGCCTTGAGTCTAAGGTATCATTTTTTATTCCTAGTCTGAAAGATCTTCAGGACCATGGTTAAGTTTTCTTGACAGAAAACTTGAGAGAAAGAGTGAAACTGACATATTTAAAAACAGGAGTTTGACCTTTAATTTCCGTTGCCAAAGGACAGAGATTTATCATCTTTCCCCCCACTTTTTCTTTGCAACAAACAGCATGCTTGTTATAAATCTGAGAGACTAGCACAAAGAATGCATGTTTTGATTTATTACTCTGGCTTGAAGGTCTATAATTATTGATGACAGCTGATATTTCATGCCCAAGCTAATTTGCTGCAGTGCTGGATATTCATATAGCTACACAGTCCAGGTTGTGCAAGAGACTCTCATGCACCTAGAAAATTCACTAATAGCTAAAAAATAGTTTCATCTATCCTAAGCATGACTGCATGGGAGTAAACCCACTGAACTCAATAAGCATGCAAATGATTGATCCATTCTCAGCATACTTGCACAGGATCCCATTTCTTACCTCCCGGATTAAAAAGCAGAGGAATTCACTAATAGGCCAAAAAAACCCTTCCAGTTTAAGAATGTACCTATAGCCAACAGATATTTCTATCAAACTTTAAAAAGCAGGAAGATTGGACAGCTATAGTGAATGCACCATGGGAGCAGGAGACCTGATATTATACTGTAAATATGCAAACATGATTTAGGCTGGTCTTTCACAGTCTAATCCAAGGGCACTCAAGAGGACTGGATGCAAATGTGAAATCCAAACACTGCATTGTGGATAGAATGAACTGGCACAATCCTGACTCGCCCTGGGCATACAGACTTAACATCTGCACAGAGCTCAGGGAAAAGCATCAAGAACAGAAAGCATCAGCAGTGGAGGTGGAGACCCTCTCCCTCTAGCAGGAATACTCCCCCTGCTGCTGAAGTTCATTATGCCAATCCTTTCTCTATTTAGCACAGTATCTTGGGATCAGCCAAGAAAAAAGGGAGGAAAATAAGCTGCAGAGGTTTGTTCGTTACCAAGGGGTTAGGCTGTTTTGCATCCAAGACAAAGGGAACTTATTCAAAACTTGCCAAATCAACGATTTTTTAACAAAAACAAAAACTCAGATTAGCAATAAGTATTCCAAGCATATCACTGATTAAACCCATCCTAGAAGGGGGGAATCTTTAATGGGTTAGTTGCTGTTTCAACAGGCCCATAGTTTAGAATTTGCCTCTAGACATGCCATTGCACTGTCAAATTATTAAAGATGTAGTCTGTCTTCAAAATCCAACATATTTTCAGACTCCCAATTTCATTAGTCTTGTACCAGCTTAACCTCGTTCTCCTGGGGAAAAAAAAGCTATGAATGCTTCATAAAAAGATTTTCTTTTATAAATCTGGAATACTCACGTCATGACAAATACAAGCTTCTGTGCATCAATATAAATTAGGAGGATATGACAGTCTCACTGATTTTATTGGGGAGGGAATTGACAATACAGAATATTGTACTTGAGTGAGTATGTCTTCAGAGTAATAAACTACCAGCAGCCTTGAACCCAGTATTACTCAGGAATTCTAAGAAGCCAAAAAATCAGTGCAGTTTTGAAATCAGTGGTTAAAATCAGGGCAATTTTGAAAGATTCAGTCCACCATCCTGATTCAATGGCACCCAACTGCATCCAAACAGACAAAACCCTAAGATGATTTACAGATGTTTTTAGTGTTTTGTCACTTGTTTGCTACCCTTCTTTCCTTTTGGGAGGAAGGGCTGGATACAAATTTAAGAAATAAATAAACAAACAAACAATACTTCTTGATCTCAGGAATTATCATGCAAAATTTGGTTAAATTCAGCGCAGCTTTGAAAGGTTCAGACTGTCATCTTGATTCAAAATGGCACCAACTGCATCCAAACACACAAGAGATGAACTGCCTCCTTGATCTCAAAAACCATCACCCAAGATTTTGTTACAATATCTTAAGAGGTATCTAAATGCATAGCGAACAGACAAAACAATTTTCCCAAACATACAGTAGATGCTGTCAGTCTACAAAATCCAACATGTTTTCAGACTTCTGATTTCATTAGTCGTGTACCAGTTAAGCCTTCTTCTCTTAATAAATATTCCTTTTATAAATCAGGAATACTCAAGTCATTATAAACATAAGCTTCTGTGCATCATTATAAATGAGGGGAAATGACAATCTCACTGATTTCAGTGGGGGAAAAAACTGACAATACAGAACATTTTACTAGAGTGAACATGTCTTCACAAGCAGCAATATATATATTCCAAGCTCCAACAGGGTCAAGCCACACTGACCCATGGTCAGCTTGCCAGGGACCACATGTCAAAGAGGCATGACCAAAGTGTAAAAGTGCATATTGCCAATTATTTTTAAAAAATTAAAAGGACAAATTGGAGAGGAGTTACAAAACTTTTAGAATCACAGGAGACCCACAAGAGTTGTCTTTTTTTTTTTAAGTGTACAAATTTGGAGGAGGCACAAAAAAAAAAACCTTTTGGCATCACAGTAGGAGCCCTATGAAAACACAAAAATTGGGGAAATGTGGAAAGCCTTGGGGCCCACAAAAAAAACTCTTGGGGGCCAGATACCCTTGCTAGTAATGCTATTCCTATAACTTTTCCACAGCTCTGAAAAGGGGAGAGAGAGAGAAAAAAGTATAGCAGAACAAGTGAGGCCATAATTTTTTTTACTAGGTTCTGAAGGCCAGAGCAAAATAATATGAGAAAAGTGCTTACATGTCCAGGCAAATGATAAGTGACTAAAAAAAGTGTGATACATGGGATTGAGTGAGGGTGGGGTAGGGACGGGTGAGTATCTACAGGAAATCTTTGCTTGCCTAAGAAAGAGACCAATCCACTAGGAAGTTTTCCCGCACAGCATTAATGTAATGAATGGGAAAGCTGACAGAGCATTACCAGTGATTGCTCCAAAACCTTAAAAGTAAAACAATGTATACTTGTCAATCCTAAAAATCCAGGCTGACAGCGATTGCATTTTGCTCTCAAGTACTATACTGCGCTCATTCATAAAACATAAAGCCTTCTAAAGAAATAAAGGCAGCTGTGCTCTTTTCCCAGACAGCTTCCCTTACTTGTCGTAGGTAAAACAATCTCACTTTGTCATGCCCATGCCCTTTACTCTCTCATCTTGCTTTTAAAATCTGAAGTGCTTAAAAATAAACTAAGAAGTTAAAAGCAAATGGAAAAATACTGCTAGACAGTAAAACCTTGAATCCCAAACGTCTCACAATTTAGGGGCAACTTGCAGTGCCAGAAGTTTTCAAGCTTCAGGGAGCATTCAGTGAATCAGATGAGAAGCTCAGCTTATCTTCTTGAGGAGGCTCCGTTCAGAGAAGCAACTCAGGTCACATCTGCACCTTACATTTAAAGCAGTATCACACCACTTTAAACAATCATGGCGCTCACACTCACACACACACACGTGTCAAAACTGCAGTTCTCAGTATTCTTTGGGGAAAACCATGACTGTTTAAAGTGCTGTGATATGCATAGTGCAGATGATCCTCACTGAAAAACACAGAAAGGTGCCTTAGATCACACTATTTGCCCATTTATTCCAAAATTGTTTACTCCAACTGGAAGCACTTTTCCAGCGTCTCAGGCCCAAGACCTCCTACCTGATCCCTTGAAATGGAGATACTGGGGCTTGAACCTGAAACCTTCCGGGTGCAAAGCATGCGCTCTACCACTGTGCTCTGCCCTCTCCCCCAGAGTGTCCTGTTGTAAAATTGCAGTTAAGTATTGTCTGATTTCCCACAATGAGAAATGGTAAACTAGACTGCATAGACAATCTGATCTGATCAAACAGGACTCTTCTTTGCCTCTGCTCCCTGACTCCAATTGAAATGGTAGTGATAATTTAGCAACAACCAGCCCACCTCTGCACATGCAACAGCACATTTATTCCTGAATGCATACAGAAGACCTCAGATGGTTTTTAGAACAACCCTTCAGTTCACATAAGACAGTGATGAGGTTCAACCAACTTGGCCATAAACCTACATGAACTAGAGGTGCATCCTAGAACACACCCCAGGATCTTCTGTAAAGTTCGATGGGAGGGGGTTCCATGACAGTTAAGCAGCGGTTCCTTGATAGATGAGTTCCTGATAATTCAATGAGCTTTAATTAATGTAAACTGAAGAGAACAAGCTAAACCACAATGGCTTTCTTTGCTTCCAGTAGCTGCAATGGTGGAAAAAGAAGTGAAGGGTTAGGCATGGTGCCTTCTCCCATCTGCTCAGCTGCGGAAGGCTAGCTTGTCTTTGCAAAGAAGGGAGGGGATTCCCCCCGCAGCCGCCATTATTCTATTCCATTAGAGGTTCTTAAGCAGACGTTGATCAGTCATCTATCAAGGATCAGCATGGCTTGGACTAGATGGCCTGTGATGGTTAACTCTATGGTTAAGCTTTCCAGGGGTACTAAGATGTGTCTATATTAGAAATTGAATGATCTGTCTATTTTGGTTCTCCCAGTTTCTAATTATTCTAATCTTAAATTTGGTTCTTCACAATTTTGCAGCAATTTGTGATTCTGCAGCCATTTTTTAAAAATCCTAATGAAAATTCTTCAACATTTTAGTGCAAATTTTGACTAATAAAGATATTTTTGTATGCAGATTTGACTGATGTCACATTTTTGCAAGCAGTTGTCCTAATACAATGCATTTTTGTAGGTTATTTTCACCAATATATTCATTTCCCCCCTAATACATGCAGCTTTGTAAACATTGCTTTGTTGCAGAGCTTCAGTGCAAAATTCAGGTAAGTGCAAATTTCTAAGGATGGCTGTGTTTCGGGTCTCACATTGCTTTCGAAAGTATGAATTTGATAGATTTGGCTTGAAATGTGAACTGAATCGAATTTCTCCCCCATCCCTGCTCTATATAGAGGATATAAGGAAGGGAAGAAAATACAGCAATCAGTGGTAGCGGGGAATGATAATGGGCATAGCAATGGCAAGGGAAAGTAGTAGGTGGGCAGGCAAGGACAGCAAGCAAACAAAACAGGATGTGGACTTGCAGAACCTTAAAATCTGACAAATTTACTGTGGTATAAACTTTTGTGGACTAGAGTCAATGTCATAGATCTGAAAGCTTAAGGCTCATTTTTGCTGCAACAGACTAACACGGTTACATATCTGGAACAGCTTCCAAAAGTTTCAAAGTTGTTTCAAGGATTGCCAAAACCCAAATGTTTGCCAAACATCTTCAAGGGAGGATGCAAATATGAATGTTGCATGAGATACCCCAGTTTGGAAAGCTCTGGTATGTCTGTGCCATCCAATATCCTGCAGAGTGCCACCAGCTGGTAAGCTGGACAAATCCATTTGCACAACAAAAGCCCTCACCTCAAATGAGTCTACTCACACAATTTCAATTGCTCCCCAAATTTAAGA